>NW_026555304.1:9311875-9946250 GCF_021234165.1 Pteronotus mesoamericanus | reverse complement strand
TGCCTGGACTGGGTAGTCCACAAGACCTCTCTGTCATGAAAACTTCTAGACTTTGGTACATATCAGAATCTCCTGTATAGTGGATTCAAAAATACACTACAGGTTCCACAGACTATGATTCTTTGGGTTCTAGTTGAGAATCTTTATTTCTAAAATATGCTCCTCTGATGATTATGATATACATCAGAATTTGAGAAGGACAACACTATGGGAATTTGCAATAAGAGGAGAATTAAAACAATAGAAAATCAAGCCTCTTTCCTGGTTAGAAAATTCCTTCTCAGCTGCCTGCCATCTGTCCTGGCTCTGAAGGGTAATTACCACAAATGAGAAATTAGAATACATTTTAAAGCTTAATAATGATAATGGTAATAATATTAATAAATGATATAATAAAAAGGCAATTCGGTTTCAGGAGTGGAAAGGGATATAGTCATGCTGGAGGAGAAAGGAATCCAAATTCTTTTTTTTTCAGTGATTTAATTTAATTTTTTAAAATTTATAAATCATGTTAATTCTATTACAGTTGTCTCAATTTTTCTCCCTTTACCCCCATCCACCCATCCCACCCCCACCCCCTGCTCCCACAGTCAATTCCCACTCTATTGTCCATGTCCATGGGTCATTTATACATGTCCTTTGTTTAGTCCCTTCCCATTCTTTCCACCATTGTCCTCTTTCCCCATCCCCTCTGGTCACTTTCAGTCTGCTCCAAGTTTCCATGCTTCCATGCTTGTGGTTTGTTTTGTTCGTTAGTTTATTTTGTTGAATAGTTTCCACTTATAAGTGAAGTCATATGGTATTTGTCTTTCATCAACTGCCTTATTTCACTTAGCATAATATTCTCCAGTTCCATCCATGTTGTCGCAAAAGGTAAGATTTCCATCTCTCCCTTCCTTCCTCCCTCTCTTCCTTCCTCCCTCTCTTTCCTTCCTTCTTTCCTTCCTTTCTTTCTTTCTCTTTTTCTTTCTTCTTCCTTTCTTTCTTCCTTCCTTTCTTTCTTTCTTTCTTTTCCTTCCTTCCTTCCTTCCTTCCTTCCTTCCTTCCTTCCTTCCTTCCTTCCTTCCTTCCTTCCTTTCTTTCTTTCTTTCTTTCTTTCTTTCTTTCTTTCTTTCTTTCTTTCTTTCGTTTCTTTCTTTCTTTCTTTCTCCCTCTCTTTCTTCCTTCTTTCTTTCCTTAAATGCAGATTGATTTTATTTATTTTTTTAATGTCAAAGTTAATTATAAAATATTTAAAAATTTAAATCTATTATAAAGTCTCAGCAATTAAACCAACATGACACTAGCACAGAAATAATCAAGTAGAACAATGAAAAATAATGAGCACTCTAGAGAGAAACGTATGTATCTGTCTAATAATGTAATATATCATTAACTGATATTTCAAATCAATGGGGAAAATAAGACTTATTCAAAGAATAAGGTGCATGGACCACTATTACTTGAAATAAAAGAAATATAGAGCCCTAGTTCACATTATACAAGAAATATTCAGGTGAGTTAAAAATCAATATATAAAATCTAAGGAGTTTTAGGAGATAATACAAACTAATATTTTTCTTACCCTGAAGTAATGTATTCAAATCCAGAAGCTATAAAGTAAAATATTGACAATATGAATATTAAGTAATGTATTCAAACCCAGAAGCTATAAAGTAAAATATTGACAATATGAATATTAAACATTTAAGACTTTACAGTAATATAGATATAAAAAAGTTATAGGAGAAGTAATAGAATAGGAAAGTATTTGCAACACATCTAAAAAAGGGTTAATGGTTTTTTTTGGGTTTTTTTAGGGAAGAAATTCTACAAACATTTAATCAAAAAATGGATAAAAAATACCAAAAAGTCATGTAAAACTTTTTAAAAATAGTAGAAATAGGCAAGAAATATGCAAAAACAGATTGTTTCAACAAATAGTAAAGGAACAATTAAAATAACACATCATTGTCACAATCAGATTAATAAGTATTAAAAATATTGGTAATATCAAGTATCAAGTATCAAGTATTGGCAACTGTGAGACGAACTGGGTATTCATAGACTCTTTTTCTTCATCTCAAAGCAGTCCCTTTAGCATATTTAGCAGTGCTGGTTTGGTGAAGGTGTATTTTTTTAGCCTTCTTTTGTCTAGGAAACTCCTTATTTTGCCTTCCACTTTAATAGAGAGCCTTGCTGGGTAGAGCAGTCTTGGGTGCAGGACTTTACTTTTCATTACTTGGAATATTTCTTGCCACTCTCTTCTGGCTTGTAATGTTTCTCTTGAGAAGTCAGCTGCTGGCCGTACCAAGGCTCCCTTATATGTTACTACCTGTTTCTCCCTTGCTTGCTTTAGGATTCTCTGTTTGTCTGTGATATTTTCCATTTTAATGATGATGTGTCTTGGAGTGGGCCTCATTGGGTTCCTCTTGAATGAGACCCTCTGTGCTTCCTGGACTTGTGTGACTTTTTCTGTCCTCAAGTTAAGGAAGTTTCTATCATTACTTTTTCAGACAGGTTCTCTATCCCTTCCTCATCCTCTTCTCCTTCTGGAATCCCTATTATACTTATATTATCACATTTCATGTTGTCCTGCATTTCCCTAAACGCCTCTTCATTCTTTTTGAGTCTTTTTTCATTTTCTTGCTCTTTCTGGGAGCTTTTTTCTACTTTGTCCTCCAGTTTGCTGATTTGCTCATTGGCTTCATCTAGCCTGCTTTTGATTCCTTGTACTGTGTTCTTCAATTCAGTAATTGTATTCTTTATTTTCTCTTGTCTCTTATTAATAGTTTCTATGTCCTTTTTCATGTAGTAAGTCCCTCATAGTTTCCCTGTAGTTTTTTGTAATTCTCTCTGACTCACTGAGCTCATTGAGCTTCCTTAGAACCATTGTTTGGAACTCAATATCTGATAGTTTTCTTGCCTCTCTTTCATTTCATTCTCTTTCTGGAGATTCCTCCTTTCCCTTCGACTGGGGGGTATTTCTTTGTCTTCCCATTATTTGTGAGACTCTTCTTTTTGTTTCTCCTTCTGCTTCTTAAGTTGATCTGTCTTGATTTCCTGACTTTGTGGTGGGAACTTCAGTTAGACTGTGCTAAAGCTGATTCCTCTGTCTCTGGGGTTACAAGGCTCCTCTCTTGCTATTGTTCAGTTTTTTATTCCAGGTGATTTCTCCACAGTTTAGTTGTAATTCCAGATTGATCCTGGGAGGAGGTCTGTGTGACTTCCACTCACTCCTCCACCATCTTTATTCAGTCCCAAATTCTCATTAGGAATGTTCAAAGACAGTCTTGGGACTTCCAAGCCAAAAAGGAGTAACAGGAACTGGGTTTACCCTCTCAGCTGAAACACCTGGAAAAAAAATTGGACAAAATATTAAGGTTTCAGGATACAAAGTCAATATAAAACCCCATGTTTTCTCTATATACCAGCAATGAACCATCAAAAATTGCAATGTAAAAAAATATTATTTACTATAGCATCAAAAATGATGAAATATTGAGGAGAAAATCGGACAAAAAATAAGTAAGACGGGTGCATTTGAAAAATACAAAACAATGTCCTGGCCAGTGTTACTTGGTTGGTTGAAGCATTGTCGTATATTCAAAGGGTTTATGGTTGGATTCCCAGTCAGAACACATGTCTGGGTTGCAGTTTTGATCCCTGGTCTGGGTGACTGATATTTTTCTCTCACATTGATGTTTCTCATTTTCTTTGCCTCTTTCTCTAAAAGTAATGCAAAAAATATCCTCGGGAAGGAAGGAAGGAAAGAATGAAAGAATGAAAGAAAGAAAGAAAGAAACAAAGAAAGAAAGAAAGAAAGAAAGAAAGAAACATTGCTGAGAGAAATTAAAGAATATCTAAATAAATTGAGAGTTATGCTGTATTCATAGGTCAAAATATTAATCAAAATTCTTGCAGGATTTTGTAGAAATTGACAAGCTGACTCTAGAATTCATATGGAAATGCAAGAACCTAGCACAGCCAAAACAACTTTTAAAAAGAATAAAATTGGAGGACTAACATTACCTGATTTCAAGGCATATTTTAAAGCTATAATAATCAAGACTTGATATTGGTATAAGATAAATAAATAAATCAATGGAACAGAATGGGGACTCCAGAAAAAAGAGGCATGCATGCACAGACAACTGATTTTTGAGAAAGGTGCAAAATCAATTGGATGGAGAAAGAAAGGTGCTGAACAATTTCTGTGCACAAAAAAATTGAACTTCAATCTGTACCTTACACTACGTATAAAAACTTACTCAAAATATGTCATAGACCTAACATTAAATCTAAAACTGTAAAACTTCTAGAAGAAAACATAGGAGAAAATCTTGTGAATTTGGGCTAGGCAAAGATTTTTTTTAGAGATTCCAAAACACAATCTATTTAAAAATATTGATCAATAGGTCTTCAGCAAAATTAAGAACTTTAGCTCTTCAAAAGATGGTGTTAAAAGAATGAAAAGACGAACAATAGTTTTGGAAAAATGTTTGCAGATCATATATTTAATAAAAGACTAGTATGTATAATATGTAAAGAACTTTCTAAACTCAATAAGAAAACAATCAACATAATTTTAAAAATGGGCAAAAGATGAACAGAAAGTTCACCAATGAAGATACATGGTTGGCAAAAAGGCATGTAAAAAGAAGCTCAACATCATTGTCATTATGGAAATGCAAGTTAAAAAATCACAATTTGATACACTATACATCTAATAGAATGGCTAAAATTGAAATGACTAAGCATACCAAGTTCTGGCAAAGATGTAGGGCAACTGGAACTTTCATGTACTGCTGAGGGGACATAAAATGGTTCAATGCCTTTGGTAAACAATCTGATGGTTTCTGAAAAAGTTAACCATATATTTACTGTATTATCTAGCCACTCTGCTCCTAGGTATTTTCCCAAGAGAAATAAAACCATATGTACATATAGCTTGTAGCAGCCCAAGCTAGTAACAACATAATTATACTGTGTGAAAGAGCAAAACAAGAGTACATACTGTCTGATTCTGTTTATATGAAATCCTAGAATATACAAGCCAGTTAATAGTGACAAAAAACCAGACCAATAGTTGTCTGAGTTTGTGTGGGGTAGGAGAGAGAAATTATAAAGGGGCATGAGGAAGTTTGGAAGGACAATGGATATGCTAATTATTTTGATTGTGAGAGTAGTTCCACAAGTGTATACATATGTCAAAACTTATAAAATTGCATCTTTTAAATGTGTGCAGTTTATTGTCTCTTAGTTATCTTAATATAAAGTTGTTTTGGTTTTTTTTTTTTAAAAGGAAGATCTTGTTAGAATTCCTAACCTCCATAGGAGCTGAGAGAATGGGTCGAAAGCAGAATATGGTGACAAAGCAGCCTGGGTCACTTGGCAGGCCGCATATACTACTGAGAGCATCTCCTAAGATCCAATCACCTTCAGCACCCACTGAAGGGAGAAAACGCTACAAAGGATGATTCTGGCTGTGTCTGGATCACAATTAAAACTGCAAATAACCCAAAATTAATTAAATCTCTCCGGCTAATATATCATTCTTAATTTCATCAACTGGACTCCGAATGAGAGCCTCAGCCTGCTTAGACGCAAAATTTTCCAAATGAAGAGAACTGAAATTGCTAGGTAATTGCAAACTTGGGTGTTTTGCCTCAGAAACAATTGCTATATTTCTTTGATTACTTGCTCAACTGGATTATTAGTTCATTATCATTACAACTATTGGACTTTGATATGGTGGCCCTTGAAGCACATAAATAAAGTATTTTTACAAAATAGACCAAAGTGGAGGGTCCCCCAAACCAGCTTGGCCCAGAACTATTGATTACCTTAACTTTCTGAGTGTTTGCAGAATCTTTAAGGATATTTCATGAACAAATGAAGAGCCTGTACCACTCATTTAAATAGTTAACAGCTTACTACTCTTGTGTTTTGAGACATCAATTTTTATTTAGCACCAGGATCTAGGTTATGAATTTTGAGGTCATCCTATTAAACAAATCTCTTTATTGTTAAACAGATTGGACTGTTAGAGATGCAGCCATTGTACCTGGGCAGACTTCTCGAGCAGAAAGCGGGGTGGGGAAGAAACCTGCATTCTAGACTGTTTCTCATTGGCCATATGATTTGGGCATGTTGTTGGGCCTCTCTGAGCCATGACAGACAGATTGAATAGGTTAAGTACGAGCTTTGCAAGAAGAATCTACCTGCTGCTACTGTGCTCAGCTACTTATTCTCAGGCAAATTACTGAACTGCTTTGGGTTTCACTTCTCTCCTCTTGAGCTTCTGGTGGCTCCAGACTTTTGCCGGCTACTTTTTAGAGTTGCTATTAAGAGGGAATGCAGTCAGCTATGTTAAATATTTTATACTTGCTAAAGCTATTATTTTTCTCAAGTGCAGAATGAAGGAATTCAGTCAGGGTATTTGAATAATCCCTGTATTAGTTTCCTGTACCTGACATAATAAGGTACCCCAAACTGGGTGACTTGAAACAACAGAAATTTATTCTCTCATGTTTCTGGAGGCCAAATCAGAAATCAAGGTGTTGGAAGGGCTGTGATTCCTTTGAAGGCTCTAGGGGAGCATCCTTATTTGCCTCTTCTAGCTTCTGGTAGCTCTAGCAGTTCCTTGTTTGTTGGCTGTGTCTGTCTGGCCTCTGCATTCTCTTTAATAGCACCTTTTCCTCAGTGTGACTCAAATCTCTCTCTGCCTCTGTCTTACAGACCCACCTGGGTAATCCTGAATGAGCTCTTCTCAACTCCCTTAATTACATCTGCTAAGACCCTTTTTCCCAATACAGCCACATTCAGAGGTTCTGGGTGGGACCTATCTTTTGGAGGGGGACACCATTAAACCTACTATAATCCTCTTTAGCATAATTACCTTAATATTTTGTTCTGGATATCAACATTTGGTCTAAACTTAAATGAGTTTGGCTTGTATATTGAGTAATATGAAAGCTATGACCAAATATTACATTCTCATATTGCCTGAGAATATATATTTTTTAATACTCTACATAAAATTGCACTCAATAATTTGCTATGGTGGGAGTAGGGGCATATATAGGACAAAACCTTATCAATGACAAGTTTATGCTATCTAGACAAAAATAAAATTTTGAAGCAGCGTGTGGCACCATAACAAGAACAAAAATTTGGCTAACGAGGATTTGGATTTAATTAAGAATGCTGGAGGAGTGACTGTCACCACTGAGCCAAGTTTATCAGAATTGGTGCCCCTGGGTTAACAATTTGGGATTTCTCCTTCAGCTGGCAGATGTCTGCCAGTCTAAAAAGCTACAGTTGAAGGTAAAAAGAGAAAGATGTTAGAAATAATGTTCCTCATAGACATCAGTGGCTCATTGTACTTCCTTTGCAGATAGTCATTAAAATTATGCAACAATTGAGACATCCCCTTGTTTTCTGATCCTAATTTTAGAGATTGAGCCACTGAGGAAGTCTAAGGACATTCCATCAGAGCCATAGCTACCAGATTTAATTCAGCATGAAGTGGACCATAGGTGAGCTAGTCTATCCTCAGAAAACCTGTTGTAAAATATAGAATTGGGTCAATAGCATGAGTCACCAAGGTAGCCAGATTTCATATTACCTGCAGCCCGTGGACTACTGAAGTCAGGCCAGACTCTCCCTCCTTCTCTTACCCTTGATCCTCCAAGGCACAGATAAGGGGAAGTTGCTGGTTTGGTGACCACTTGATATGTCCTCTCTGTACTTTCCATATGCCCTGGACCACTCCCTAGTTTCAGAATATTTACTTTTCGGTAGTTAGCTAGCAGTGGACCTATAATTTCTCTGATGTCAGTTCCAAGAAGGCAGTACATGCAGTCATTTTGCACTCTCTGGGGGCTATGGAGGTGGCAGCCTGGACCTGGGAGAAAAGACCTCTGGCTCTGAGGGTTGTGCTTGTAGGACTTGAATATCTTTAGTTTGTACCTCCAGTTCCGCTCTCTGTCCTTCTCCAGCTGCTATAGGCCCTGCAGGCTGGCATCAAGGGTGCTTTTGCTCTCTGTCTTCTAGTTTGGTATGGCTAATACAGAGCCTCCAAGAGAGATGGAGGAAAATGAAGTCAGGGCATTTTTTTTCAGGTCACTTCAGGGTCACCATGGGCAGGCCACATGCTTCTCAAACCAAGATCTCAGATCCTGACTGGCAGTCATTTCTACCCTACCTTCTGAGTGTGGGTTCTGATAACTTTCATGCCTCGTAGTAATAATGAAGTCCTCCCAGCCCCTGCTCACTGTGGGGTATTGGATCTTCTCTTATGTCTTACTTTCCCCATGCCCACAGCCTCGTCAGCTGTCCTTTTATGCAATTCTCCTGAAACCGTCCTGCATAGAGTGTGTCATCTCTTTCTCATAAAGACCTTGACTAATGCAGCTACTTCATTTATAAAAATTAAAAAATGATGTCCATCTATGGTATCTTCAGGATTAAACAGGATAACACATATAAAGCACTCAGCATAATAATGAGCACATAGTTATGTAAATGATATAACCGTGCTCTGTAAATGATAGCTCAAGAACCATTTCAGAGTGAAGCAGATATTGTACACCAATTCAAATAATGTCAGTTTGGTCCTGCTAATATTTATTAGGTCCCCGTTAGGTGAAGTCATGAAACCAGCCATTTCCCAGGTTACAAAGATGCATTGGCAAATTCATCACAGCCGACTCCTTCAGAGAACTCACAACCAGCAGCTTCATTTGTCTCTTTTTTCCCCCATATCCAGTCATCATTTGACAAATATTCATTGAGTGCCTCCAGTGTTCTGGGTCCCATGTTAACAGTACTTGGGGATGAAACAGCAAAATGAGACACCTCTGATCATAGAGAGTGAACAGTCTAGTGGGAGAAGTGAGGCATCAATTATGATTACATCAGTGGTTCTCTTTTAAAAACTGATATAAATGTTCTGAAGGAAGAAAGCTTGTTTCTGTAATGTATAAAACCTGGCCTGACCCAAGTAAGACCATACTTTGCTAATGACATGATATTCTCTTATGATAAAAGGATGAGTAAGGCAGAGTCAAGCAAAGAGTGGATACACGGAGGGGGAGAAAAAAAACAAAACCATGTATAAAGACCCTGCAGAGGGAGAGGGTACCATTCATATGGACTAGAAAGAGAGAAGGAGGGGCTGGTGGTGGAAAATGGGAGAGATGACTCTGAAAAAGTGAGGCCAGATGGCCAAGGCTCTGCAGGTTAGGGTTAACATTTTGGTATTTATTTAAAACAAACATAGGAAAAACAAACCTATTGGGATATTTTAAACATGGGGGTTTCATGATTATTTCAAGATTTGAAAACATCACTTTGGCTGCAACAAAGATAAGATAGATATGAGAAGACCACTTAGGAGGCTTTTGCCATACTTGGGGTGAAAGGTGATATAGTTTGGGCTAGAGTGGTACCAGAGGAACTGAGGAAAACTGGACCAATCCAAAAGACACTTAGATGACAAAATTAAGAAGAAAGTTGGTGGCTGGATACATATAGGGGATGAGGGAAGGAAGTATCAAAGAAGAATTCTAGGTTTCTGTCTGATTGGTCATGTCATCATCCAAGAAATGAAATATTGGATAAGGATTTGGTTTGGTATGGAGTGGGTGGGGAGACCGTAAGTACAGTCTTATGTTTGATGTGCTTTTTGATACATCTAGAAGAAGTCAAGAAGCAACTGGAACTGACAACATCAAATGTTGGCAAGGATGTGAAGCCACCAAGGATGTTGCTGGTGGGAATGCAAAATGCTACACACAATCTGGAAGGCAGTTTGGTGGTTTATTCCAAAACTAAACATAGTCTTACCATACAATCCATCAATCCCACACCTTGGTATTTACTCAAAAGAGTTGAAAACTTATATCTACACAAAAACCTGCAGAAGGATCTTTATAGCAGCTTCTATAACTTGGAAGGAGCAGAGATGTCTTTCAGTAGGTGAATGGTTAAAAAAGCTGAGGTACTTCCAAAATATGGAATATTATTCAGCATTAAAAAGAATTATCAAGGCATGAAAAGACATAAAGGGAACTTGATACACATGAGTATTACTAAGTGAAGGAAGCCAGTCTGAAAATGCTACATTCATGCAGGATTTCAACTATATGGCATGCTGGAAAAGACAAAACTATGGAGACAGTAAAAGATCAGTGGTTGCCAGGGGTGGAGCAGGGGGAGGGATAGGGACAACTTTTAAAGAAGTGGGGATGAATGTGTGTCATTATATGTTTGGTCCAAACCAATAGAATGTACAGCACCAGGAGCGAACTCTAATGTAATCTGTGGACTTTGAGTGATGATATGTCAATATAACTCATTCTTGGTAACAATTGTACAAGTCTGGTGAGTGATGTTGATAATGGGACAAGCTATACATATGTGGGGCAGAGGGTATATAGGAAATCTCTATATCTTCCCTCCAATTTTTTGTTTTGATCCAAAACTGCCCCAAAAGTCCTTAAAAATGAAGCAATTGAATATAGGGACCTGGAACTCCAATGGGTGATATGATATGGAGACTGGAGTTTAGTAATCACTAGAAAATGGATAGTCATTAAAGCTATTGATTGGCTTTGGGAAACTACCTACTGACAGGGTCCTGAAAGAACCCCAGAGAGGTACAAGGCAAAGCAGGAGGGCATGTGACAAAGAAACCATGAGAGTTTTGTAAGAAAAGGGAGCAGTTGACAGTATCTAATTTTCCTGAGAAGTTAAGAGGAGAAATGAAAAATGTGTGTTGATTTTAGCAACATAGAAATCATCAGTGACCCCAGCAAGAGTTCTTTTAATGGGCAAATGGAGGTCAGAGCTAACTTGCAGTAGGGTGAGGAAATGGAAGGAATTTTTATACTCCCTGACCTTTTTTCCTTTTCTGCAAGAGATTCAACTGTGAATGGTAGCTGGAAAGGTAAAGGGGTCAATGGAAAATTTTTGTTTTTCTTCTTCTAAGATGTGAGGAATTTGAACATATTTAACTGGTAACAAGACAGATCCACCTGAGAGGAGGTAGTTGAATATGCAAGGAGAGAGGTAAACAGCGGGGCAGTTTTGCTGAGAATGTTCTATTCTGGCTACCAAGCCTCCATACTTATATACATCCTAAAAACAATAGGAGCAGCAGCAGCTTTAGATTGGACATCTACTGACTCACAGACACTGAGCTTTTGTTCATGATTTCATTGACTCTGTGTAATAGGTAAAGTCCTAAAGTTTGCAATTATTTACATCTTTTATAAACCATAGCAGATCTAGTGTTATTGCTATAATAATCACTCACTAAGGAAGAGGCACCTATCTGGGCCAGTAAGAGTCCAACACTGGATTTTCGCTGGAACCGGGGGGAAAAGCTGAGCTGGTAGAACACAGGTCTGAAAGTGTCTGTGACCATGTACGCTACTTCAAGGGGAGAGATGTCTGAGAGTGATGTCACTGAGAAAGAAAACCTGACAGATGCAGAGACAGACCCCTGCCTCTTGCCTTGGCTCTAGTCTTTGCTTGTTACAGTGGATGCTGTGGCATCCCACCGAGTTCCTCACTGAACAGAGAAGTTCTCCAGCTCCTGGGACTATTGCCCTGCAGAAGAGAGCTACTTCTCCCATTCCATGCCCCTTACCAAACAATCTATAACCAGTGACAAGTTGGCAAGGGGATATAGGTCCTGGCCCCTTTACCCTGACACAAGACAACTCTGAAATATTATCCCAGCTTTGGAGGTCCCAACGAGGCTGGCTGAGCCCTTTGTTGTCACTGCACCATGAGTCAACATTTCCCTCTGCTTCATCCTGCTGTTGTGAAAATCAGCCTGTTCCTAGTGTTATCAGCAGGGGTAAGAAAAGAAAGCTAATTTTTTAGATGGGAGAATGGACCATTGTGACATGGGGTAGAGCAAATGGAGGACAGGAGAATAACCATAGAAATAGAACAGGGTGTAGGAAGGAGCTGCAAACAAGTCATTGGGTCCAAAGTAGGAGGGGGAGAACTTCAAAACCTTGCCCTATGAGTAACAGTTGAAGGAACTGAAAATGCTTAGTGAAGAAGTAAGGATTTATGAAGAATATGACATCAGTCTTCACATACAGTGTCTGGCACAAATAACACCCCTTTTTATTACAAAATCTCTTTTTACAAAATCATAAGCATGTAATTCTGTAACATAACAATTTCACACTCAAGCACAGCATATGACATTTTAGATGAAATGTTTAAATTAAAATTATAAATTATTACATCCACATTATTACCACTTTCCACACTCAAGCAGGCATTACGTATGCTGAACCCTGTATTTCACAGGCAATTGAGCAGAAGACAGATGAAGCTCATTCTGCTCAGACCTCTCACCTCAGATGGGTCTCCCCTCTTCCTCCTTGACCTCCTACAGTCCATTTTCACACATTTAGATCAAGTCTTATCACTCTCCAGTCTAATGTCCTCCAGTGCCCTCTCACCACATTATGAAGAGGACCCAGGTGTCTTGCTATGACCTGTGAGGTCTTTCAGAGTATGTCCCTTGCCTTCCTTCCCAACTACATCTCCTGTGGTTCTTCCTTTACCCACCTTCTGGATACATTGGCCATTGTCTTCCTGTTCCTTGAATATAAAGCCAATCTCTACCTCAGGGCCTTTGCACCTGCTGCTTTCTTAGTTTTGTGTTTTTTCCTATATGTTCTTCTAGAGCTCTTTACTTCCCCCATTCCTTCTGTTGCTCAGTCTTAAATCAAAGATCATTTCCTAAGAATTCTTCCCCTGACTAGTTTCTACGTCAATGCCATTTTGTGTTCTTTGTAGCACTCTTTGCTCCCTGAAATGGTTTTGTATCTTTGTTTATTATGTGATTCTGTTTCCTGATTACGTTTTTCACAAAGAATATAAGCCTCATATGAACAGAGATGTGTCGGACCCATTCACCGCTATAACCTCAGCATGTGATATGTTTTTGGCTCATAGCAGGTGGTCAGCAACTATTTATTGAGTGAAAGAATGAATGAGCACAAGCTTAAGAAGTAGCTTTAGAGTTAATGGGTGGACAATTCATGGAGCAGATTTTCAAAGCTGCAGTCAGCAGGCTTGGAGCCTTGGCATGGAAACGACTGCCACTTAGCAGAGGTCAAGCAAGCTGGTGGGAATGTGGAGTTTGGAATCAGACCAGGGTTTGAGTCTTGCTGCTTCTTGGCTGGCCGCAGGCCTTGAACAAACCCTTTAGCCTTCAAAAACCTCAGTCCCCTTATCTATAAAGACAGGAGTATGAGTATAAGCTACCTCACGGGATACTGGGTAAATTAAAGCAAGTGCTGGGCATTTAACAAGTGCTAAATAGGTGTTTGCTCTATGGCTTGGTGGTTTAATTTCCACTGCTCCAAAGATTACAGGTCCTGTCTCTATTACCAGCATGAGGCCTCTCTGGCCACAGGAACTGGGACTAACATAAGAAAGGACTGCTACAGTCCCTGTCATGAGCAACCACTTGGCATTTCTTTCCCTATTGCACTCATTAACTGCCTTCCCGGGGAAAAATTAGCAGAAGTGCCCTGGGTTCAGGGAGTGGGTGGAAGGTGGGGTGGCATGAGTGATCATTCTGACTGTTACTTCTCAACTTCCTGCCTGTGACACAAACCAGAGCTGACCTCCTAGGGTTGGAGCCCATGAGGAAATGGGTGATCACTGTTTCTTCGCAGCCTTTAGCACTGTCACAAAATTGATAATATCACACACAGCATTTAAACCTGCACTGTTGTGTGAAGTGGAGTGTGTTTGTGATGAGAGAGGAGGAGAAATCACTAAAGCTGGAAAGGAACAGCTGGGCAATGGGGTCAGTGGAGGTAGAAGGGAAAGGTCCCATGTGTGGAGTTGCCCACCTTCCTCTGGCCCAGCACATTCCTCAGTCTCCGGTTAACACTCAGGTGGCTGGTTTATGCATTTTGACACTGAAAAGAGCCACTGCCAGTCATCCCACAAGATGCAGGGGACATGAGTGCACAACAGGTAAATACAGTTGGGGGCTATCCATTCCCATATCTTTTTTTGATGAAAAGGGAACTTGCTTTCTTCTGTTCAGATGAAAATAACAGTTGACACTATCCATACAATGAAGGAAACTCTTACATAGCATAAGTTTACTGCAAGATGGGCATGGCTCTTAAACACTTTACCTGCATTGCCTGTATAATCCCATGAGGTAGCTACAATCTTTAGCACAAATTCACAGGTGAGTGAAATGTTGCTCAGTGAGGTCGGTAACTTGCACAAATCTACACAGCTAGTAAAGGGCAAGGCCAGTATCCCACCCAGACCTTCTAGCTCTAGAGTCTGCATACTTGGCCACCATGAGAACTGGCTTATTCCTAAGGTGATGATTGCCTCGTAGGTGGTGGGTTCCATATCCCTGTGGGTGGCAGAGAACAATCACTGAGCTAAGCAGAGATTTCTTCCATGTATTTATTGTGTTCTTTGTATATGGCTCAGAGGTAAGCATTCTGCAACATCATTTCACATCATGCTCATGCCACCCCTGCCACTTAGAACAATCATATCATTTTACAGACAAAGAAATTGTGATTAGAAAGATTGCATGAAGGCTGAGGTCTCCAGGCTGGTGACAGCTAAACTGGGAATCCAGCAGACTTGCCCAACCACAATCCTTAGCTCTTCACCTCTTACCAGGGGTGGTTTCCAGGGGATTAAACTTTAGGAGGGCTGAGTTGGACTAGCCAACTGGCTGATATGAGATCCCAAGGAACTAAACATATGACACATAAAGGCCCAAACTCTGAGCAGAGATGCTCTAACTAGTCACTAGGCCAAAAATATTAGTCATCACATTTCAAATTTTATATTTAAGGAAATATTTCTCTTCCATGTCTCATCCCTGCCCCAACACTCTGCAGTGTTTCTCTTGAAAAGCTGTCCAAGGGGAAAAGAGTTAAGTAGACACTTGAAGCATCTGCTGTCCCAGAACTGAGTAGCCAGCAGGATCCTGGTGTTGACTTCTCCCCGATATGGCAGCAGCCATCTGGCTCAGGCAGACCAGTCCCCTGAGTGGCAGCAGCATGAGAGTACCCAAAAACCCTGCACCCAGGAGGGACTTTGCCCTGCCCTGTGGTGTCTAAGCCTGACTGCTGAGTGCAGAGTGACTAGATTAACAACTGAAGGAGACAGCCACAGACAGTAGATTCTTGGAAGACTCAAACAGACTGCCTAAGGTCATACAGGATCAACAAGGGACATCATGAGAGGCAGATCCAGAAAAAAAAAGCAACGGCCTCCTACCATAGAAGTTCACACCACAAAGTCAGGAAATCAAGACAGGTCAACTTAAGAAGGAGCAAAGAAGAGTCTCAAAAATAATGGGAAGAAAAAGAAACACCCCCCCAATAGAAAAGAAACGAGGAATGTCCACAAAGAAACCTAAATGAAATAGAGGCAACTATCAGATATTGAGTTCAAAATAATGGTTCTGGGGAAGCTCAATGAGCTCAGTGAGCTCAGAGAGAATTACCAAAAACTACTGGGAAACTACAAAGAATTTACTGCAAACTATATCACCTTTTTGTTATGAAAAAGGACATAGAAATTATCAACAATAGACAAGAGGAAATGAAGAGCACAATTTCTCAATTGAAGAACACAGTAGAAGGAATCAAAAGCAGGCTAGATAAAGCAGAGGATCGAATCAGTGAGCTGGAGGATAAGGTAGAAAAAAGCTCCCAGAAAGAGGAAGAAAATGAAAAAAGACTCAAAAAGAATAAAGAAGCATTTAAGGAAATGCAGGACAACCTGAAATGTGATAATATCTGCATAATAGGGATACCAGAAGGAGAAGAAGAGGAGCAAGAAATAGAGAACTTACTTGAAAAAGTAATGATGGAAAACTTCTCTACTCTGAGGAGAGAAAAAGTCACACAAGTCCAGGAAGCACAGAGGGTCCCACTCAATAGGAACCCAATGAGGCCCACTCCAAGACACATCATCATTAAAATGGAAAATATCAAAGACAAACAGAGAATCCTAAAGCAAGCAAGGGAGAAACAGGTAGTAATATATAAGGGAGCCCTGATACGGCTAGCAGCTGACTTCTCAACAGAAACATTACAAGCCAGAAGAGAATGGCAAGAAATATTCCAAGTAATGAAAAGCAAAGGCCTGCAACCATACTGCTCTACTCACCAAGGCTCTCAATTCAAATGGAAGGCGAAGTAAGGAGTTTCCCAGACAAAAGAAGGCTAAAAGAATACACCTCCACCAAACCAGCACTGCTAAATATGTTAAAGGGATTACTTTAAAAAGATGAAGAAAGAGTCTATAAATACCTAATTCCTTTCACAGTCACCAATACTTCATATTACCAATATTTTTAATACTCATTAATCTGATTGTGACAATGATGTTTTATTTTAATTGTTCCTTTACTATTTGTTGAAACTAAACCTGTTTTTGTATATTTCTTGCCTATTTCTATTATTTTTAAAAAGCTTTACATGACTTTTTGGTATTCTTTATCCATTTTTTGATTAAATGTTTGTAGAATTTCTTCCCTAAAAAAAAAAAAACAAAACAAAAAACAAACCATTAACCCGTTTTAGATGTGTTGCAAATAGTTTCCTATTCTATTAATTGTCCTATAACTTTTTTTATATGTATATGACTGTACAGTCTTAATTGTTTAATATAGTCATACT
Organism: Pteronotus mesoamericanus; assembly: GCF_021234165.1. Classification (NCBI taxonomy): domain Eukaryota; kingdom Metazoa; phylum Chordata; class Mammalia; order Chiroptera; family Mormoopidae; genus Pteronotus; species Pteronotus mesoamericanus. The sequence continues at coordinate 9,929,550 of NW_026555304.1, read as the reverse complement.
GTCAATATTTTACTTCATAGCTTCTGGGTTTGAATATGTTACTTCAGGATAAGAAATATATTAGTTTGCATTATCTCCTAAAACTCCTTAGATTTTATATATTGATTTTTAACTCACCTGAATATTTCTTATATAATGTGTGAACTAGGGCTCTATATTTGTTTTATTTCAAGTAATAGTGGTCCATGCACCTTATTTGTTGAATAAGCCTTATTTTCCCCATTGATTTGAAATATCTATTGAATCATATATTACATTGTTAGACAGACATACACATTTGTTTCTAGAATGATCATTTTATTTCACTGATCTGCTTGATTATTTCTGTGCTGGTGTCATGTTGTTTTAATTGCTGAGACTTTATCATTGATTTAAATTTTTAAATACTTTATAATGGATTTTGACATTAAATAAATAAATAAAATCAATCTGCATTTAAAAAAAAGAAAAAAAGAACTCCTACCTTTTGCGACAACATGGATAGAGCTGGAGAATATTATGCTAAGTGAAACAAGCCAGTTGGTTGGTGAAAGACAAATACCACATGATCTCAACTATAAGTGGAATCTATTCAACAAAATTAACGAACAAAATAAACCACAGGCATGGAAACATGGAGCAGACTTAAAGTGACCAGAGGGATGGGGAAGGAGGACAATGGTGGAAAGAAGGGGAAGGAACTAGACAAAGAACATGTATGAATGACCCATGGACATGGACAACAGAGTGGGAATTGACTCTGAGAGCCAGGAGGCGAGGGGCAGGTGGGATGGGTGGAGGGGGGCAAAGGGGGGAAAACTGAGACAACTGTAATAGAATAAACATGATTTAAAAAAAAAGAGAAGTATCTGCTCTCCTTGTGGTGGTATCATGCCCTCTTGGGCTACAAAGGGATACTACTATCTGCTCTCATCCAGGGTCCCATCTGACAATGCAATCCAGCATCAGTACACCAACCAGGGCCCTGCCATTGAACCCAGAGGTCAGTTTTCAGGTCTGTCTTGCTGGCCTTGTCTGCACATTTGGCACAAAGGTCAACCCTGCTCCTCGATTCACATTCTTTATTTGGCTCCTGAATGCCACACCTCTTGGCTTTCAGCTGACTCCTCCCTTCCTTGGTAATTTATCACATCCAGTCTCATGGCTCCAACCACTATTCATCAGCAAGCTTTTCCAATTTATTTCTCCAGTGTGGACTTCTCTGAATTCAGACTCACAAATCAACGGTCTACTTGACATTCCCTGGGATGTCTAATAGGCATTACGAATTTAGTGTATCCCATAATTAATTCCTAATCTTCAACTCTGCCCCTAACATACTCCCCTCTTACTCCTAGTTCAGGGCCACTCTGCCTTTCCAGGTGCTCAGGCTCCAACCTTTAGAATCATCCTGAAATTTCCTTTCTCATATCTCATCTGTCAAAAAACCTCTCCATTCTACCTTCAAGCCAAAATCCAGGATATTCTCTCCATTTTTCCTACTACCTCCCTGGATTACCATCTCTCAGCAACCTCAAGAGCATCTGCCTTCTCTCTTTGGTTTAATTTAAGACAGTAGCCAGAGTATGAAGACAAGGGGCAGATCATGCCTCTCCTCTATTGCAAACTCTCCAGTGATTTCCTCCCAGTGGAAGTCAAACATCACTGGGCTCTCCAGGCCTCACCCCTACTACCTCCTCTCCCCTCAGAGACCCTATTTCCTCTATTTCACCCCCTGGTCAGCTCTGCTCCAGCTCCACTTGTCTCTAGGCCATGCCTCAAACATGCCATACACAGTTTCCCTGCAGGGCCTGTGCACCTCACAGTTTTTCCCTCTGAGGGAAACACTCTTCCGGCCTCCACAGGCTCCTGCCTCACATCCTGCAGCTCTTTGCTCAAATGTCACTTTCTCAGTGAAGTTTTCCCTGACTCTTCTATTTAATTCTTTCCTAACATTCCCTATTTCATTTTTCTTTACAACACTTACGGTTCATCTAAGATATTCATCTATTATTTGTTTAATTTTCCTTGTCTCTCTGTTAAAATGTAAGGTCAATCCAAGCAGACAGTTATCAGTTTTGTTCAGGTTCCAGTTCCTGGCATGCAGTAGGTGCTCAATAAATGTTTCATGCATCAGGGCAGCATCATTGTGGCTACAAAGCGTGGTCAGGATGTGGGCTACCAAACCTTTGGCTTCAGTGTGTATCCTGGAGACACTTTTGAGTGTGCCTGCCTTTGTTTTCTCTGCAAAACAAGATAATGGAAAATAAAGTCCCCCAAAGCTCTCGAATTTTTGGAATTTTTAGAAGAAGACTGAACTAAGGATCCAAACGTGGGCCATCACACGTGTGAAGGGCAGGTTGAAATCTCTTCTCCTGAGGTTGGCCAGAAGAGCCAGTTGAAAGGACAAGCAGGGACAGACAGTGGGAGGGGTGGCAAGGTGTAGGCGGCAACAACGTAAGGGAGCGAATCTCAGCATTCTGAGCCGCTGCAATGACCAGCTGTGCTACAACTGAGCACTTTACGTAACTCTTTGAACTTCCGTTTTATGGCAGGTCCTTGCAGGGACTGAAAGCAATAATGCAGGTGGCTCAGAGGAACGCTCCACAATGCCATTGGCCGTTCTCAGATTGGCGGGAGTCCGGTGAGGAAACACAGGAGGAAGTGGAGGTGGTTGCGGGGGGCAGAGGCTGGTGGGGATAGCAGAGCAGGTGGGGGAAGGGAGACGAGACACGGATCTGGACGTCTTGGGGAGAGGGATGGAGCAAACGCCGTACCATTTGGGGCGGGGCCAGACGCGGAGGTGTTCCCGGGGGCGGGAACGGTGACCTGGCATCTTTAGGCGTCCCCGGGACTCAATAAGACAGGAAGAGCTGTCTAGGGCCAGCTACGCTCCGATCGGTGCGGACACTCCGTGTTCCGACCTCTAGCCGCGTTTCCGCCGCGTCCTCGCCTGCACCCACCACCTACAGCGCAGCAGCCCGGCCCCAGCATGACCGACCAGGCAGCCTTCGACACGGATATCGTCACCCTGACCCGCTTCGTTATGGAGGAGGGCAGGAAGGCCCGCGGCACGGGCGAGATGACCCAGCTGCTCAACTCGCTCTGCACTGCGGTCAAAGCCATCTCCACGGCTGTGCGCAAGGCAGGCATCGCGAACCTGTGAGTCAGGCCTCAGGTCACTGGGCCTCATCTTGTCTGTCTGTCCAGCTGGGGATGTGCCCGACAGTCTGATGTATGGTCCTCAGGTCCTCCTGCTATCAGTCTGTCTGTCTGTGCGTCCTCTCCTCTCCAGAAGTTTGCACTCAAGCCCTGGTTCCCTCCTCCTCTTCTCTTGATTTTCGAGGCTCCTACCTGGGGCCCTGTCACCGGGTCCACACCTGCCTCCATCCTACATCTCTCTTACAGGGGCTGAGCAGCCTGCTTTGCTTGGCACGCCGTCAGCTTCTTCTTGGTGAAAGTGGATGGCTGGTGGGCACATGGCCTGCTGGCCATACCCATCCTAGCCTCATACTGGAAAGTGTTGGCGGGGTACTTTGTTTTCCCTTTCTCTTTTTTGATATCCTTCATTGTTTATGGAATTTGGGTCTCAAATCCGGCTTCTAATCCAGTATCTCCTTGAGCCTCAGCAAGTCCTGTTAGGAGCCACTGAAGCCCCAGGCAGGCTGGGAGGAAGCCTGCAGCTCAGAGTTCTCTGCAGCAGTAATGCTGTGTGCAAATGGTCAAGCAGGCCCTGTTGGGGCCTGAGAGTCTGCATTTCTAAGTTCTTAGGTGGTGTTTATGTTACCATGCTGTTGAGCCGCAGATCACCTTGTGCACATCAATGGAATCATAAAACTTGGGGATTCAAAAGGCACCTTCTGTAAGTAACACAAATACTCTTTATTTTATTCTGGTGTCCACAATTATTTTATATTTATTTGGTCCTCACTTAGCTGAAGGGTACCTTGACTTTCAGATTGTCCCCACTCCTTCCTAATATTTCACATACTCAGAGACAGTATAAAAATTGTGTGTGATGTTCATAGATGATCTGAGAAAGTATAACCCCTGCAACCTGGCTTCCTTTTCTAGTGAACCATTTGGCTCTGGTCACATAGCATGGATTGTTGACTCAAGAAAGGAGTGTATGGTCACCCTTATTTTTAGATGTCAAGCAGGGATGGGCCTGGCAGGGAGAGGGACTGGGGCAGGTATGTTAGGAAGGTCCTCTTAATACATTTCTAAGGAAACACACTTAGTTAAAATCTCACTTCAAATTTAATTGTCAAAAAGTAGAGGTGACCTCATAGATTTACCTGTCTTTGAGAACAAAAGAACAGGAGGCCTTTTAAAAAAAGAGTACTTGTCATTTCCTGTATTACTTTAAAAGTGTGTCTATACCTTTCACACCCTCAAAGAAACTTGGAAATGCAAGATCTGCTTTGAGATGTATGTATATTTCTCACCTTTTAAGAAACCTCAGATAGTGGGACCTGGACAAAGGGTACTAATTTTGGCTGTATAAAATATGTATATATTTTTAGACTAAATAGCAGTGAATACAGATTTAAAAAATATTGTTGTTATTATTACTATAAACTACTTAATAAAAGGCACTCATTGACAAAAATTCAAACCACTCAAAAGAACATTAAGGGAAAAGTGAAACGCATCTCCGTCCATTCTCTGGGGTGTCCTCCACTAATAATTTATTGGTTATTTTATCAATTATTTATTTATACTCATATAAGTTTATAGATGGATATCTTTACATGTGTGTATATGTGAGTAGCAAACAAAATGGGATCACAGCTAACATATACTTCTGTAGTTTGCTTTCATCACTCAACAATATATAATGACCATCCTTCAATGATGGGACATATAAATCCGCCTCCTTCATTTTAACTGTTGCCTAGTATTCCATTGCATGGATATATCATGAGCTGTTTTATTTTTCCCTGATGTTAGCACATTTTATTTCACTGGTCTTTGACTATTTACAAGAGCATTGTATTCGTGGAACACAGGTTGATGGTGGTCATGTGGGCAGTTGACGGGGAGGACCAGAACTGGGAAGAGTTTGCTGTCTCAGTATGACATGTAGTCAGGGAGGCAACAATAAGACAAGATCTCAAGTCAGGGCTCCAAATTACATTCATTATTGGCTTTGATGTTCTGGATGAAAAGGCTAGCGTGCCTGCAGATAGCTTGTTAGTGCTGAAGACTTGCCCTAGAAGAACAGGCACCCAGAATGACAAGATGATTGCTGATTTGCAGGAACCTCACAGGAACCAGTTTTTGGAGTTCAGGTATAAGGTCCCATCCGGGAGACTTTAGAAGTTTCCGCAAAGAGCCCGCTGGAGTGCTTGTTCTCTCTCTCTCTCTCTCTCTCTCTCTCTCTCAACCAACAGTTGATCTTTAGCTACTTTTCTTGCTCTTAATAAGATATTCACAGAATTACAGAGTTTTAAGCTGAAAGCCTCAGAAATCACCTGGTCCCACCCCTCTTTGTACAGATGAGGACCCCACAGCCAAGGAAGACAAGGTGACTTGGCCTTTGGCACAGGTTGGGCTCTTTTCACCAAACCACACATCTCTTCCTTTATTTTTTAGAAGATTATTAAAGCTGTCCCAACTCTAAATCTCATCTATTAACTACATTTTTGATGTGAATTAAGATTTGTATCTTGAGAAGCCATTGCCTTAGAGTCAATGTGTTTTGAAGCCCATGCTTCTGGCCTCTACCTACTGTTGGCAGAGATGAGGGGCAACCAGTCTTCTGTTCTCTCATGAGACCAGTCAGCAGTCTGAAGGTGGACCTGATGAATTCATGGTTCAAACTCCAGTGTTCTCCCGCTTCTCTGTTTCCATTCCTTTGGGAGAAAGTGGTCCTCCAGTGGCTTACGCTTTTGCTTTAGGCATGTTCAGTTGACTTCCCTTTGTGCGTATTTCCAAATCACTGAAGAATTCACTGGTTCTATGTAATTCAACAAAATGTTATTGAACAACCATAATACACAAAACTCTAAAAGAGCCTAAGAGATGAGAATGTCACAGAGCTTATACTATAGGAAAAATACAATATAGAATTAGTTATAAAACACAATAGAGATTCTGAAAGATGCTTTCATAGAGAGGCCAAAAACATGATGTGGATGCAAAGGATGCAAAGGATCCACGGAGGTTAGGGAGTGGTGCTGACCCAGGAGCCCCACAAACCAGAGCTGGCCTTGCAGGGCCCTCACTTCTTGGTCTCCTCTTCCCACATTTCAGAGCTCCCCGAAAAGGGGCAGGGCAAGAAAAGCTCAACCAAGCTAGGGCGTTAGCAAGAGGAGGGGGAGGGCCTGGGAGAAGTCTGAGTGTGGATTGGGTGAGAAGGGCAACTTCTCAAAGAGTCGGTCCCAGCAAGTGACAACAGGGCCTTGCCATTAAAAACCGAATTAAACAAAAATAAAATTTCGAAGGAGGAGCTGGTTTTTTGAGGCTGGGGAAGGGTGAGAAGATGATTCTGACATTTTGGAAACGTTGAACTTAAGGTGTTAGAAGGCTATCCAGTTGGACATGTGGTCCAGTCAGCAGCTGGACGTACCAGTTTGGAATTTGGGCATGAAGCACTGACTAAAGATTTGACCACCGGGTTTTGGTCCATTCTGCCCCGAGGTAGAAAGAAAGAGGAGAAAACCAGGACCAGATGGAGAAGAACAGGAACATGCAGGGCTTAAGAACAAATTTCAGAGTGATGGAGCTGGGCTCAGATTCTGGCTCTGACATTTAATTTTTGTGAGAATTTTGACAATTGATGTAACATCTTTGTGACTCAGTTTCCTCACTGGTAAGATGGAGACAACTGTCTTTTTCAACCTCAGAGAGTTGTGTGAGGATGAACTGAGTTCATTAAATGGGTACTAATATCATCATTACTTTTCTAGGTTGAAGTTTTTTTTTTTTTTACTAAATTGGTATCTTTTTATTTTGCTTTTCATTCCTTAGTAGTTGCCTACATCATATACAGTAGGCATGTACTTCAAGCTAGACCATTATATATTAAAACAATGTTGCACCCTCAGATGGGTTACAGGAAATCTCCTCCTGTCATATTCAGGTGGTGTAACTTTTTTTTTTTAAGAGTTTTTAGAAGTAAAGAACAGTTACTTTTATGTATGGGGCCCTCTCCATATCTATGGAAGAAAATAATAAATAACTTCAGTTCTCTAATTTTGGAATTACAGGTCAGTTAATACATGCTTCAGTTTATCTTCAAATTTGCAGAGTTTCTAACATTAACTTTTGGAAACTATCAGATTTATATTTTATATTTCTTGAATTAGCTTCTCCACATTTCCTTTTCGTACCAGAAGCACAGCCAACCACATTCCATCCTATTTGCCCACTTTGGCTAGCATGAACTCAAACAAAGGCTGTGGATTATGACATTTAAAAGCTGCTCAGGTTGGTGCCTCTCCCTCAGTGTATTTCTGATCTGACCCTTGGACGTTCCCGGCTCGGTGACTGTTTGGTTGGTCATTTACCTTGGAATCAATGAATAACAAGTCAGTGTCACCTTGGACTTCAGTGATAAGGATTACATCATAGTCTGCCTCCCTTTTACTTTGGTTGTGTGTTCGGAAAGCAAGCTTTCCCACTTGTTTCTTTTGTGTGCTCTCTGAAGTGTCTCCCTTTCTGTCATGGTAATATCAGGAGAAAATTGTATCAGGCTGTCATGTTGACATCAGGAGGAAATGATTTGAAGTTAGTAAATCAAGGAAGTTTTTGAGAATTCTTCCCTAAGTGTGGCCCTGGCTCTTGTCCTTGTGTCCAGGGCTGTGCTTCAGAAATAGTGAATCACATACTCTATGGCTAGGAAATGGCTCAGTCTGTCCTAGAAACTATATGTCAATTCAAAAACAATGTTAATATTTAATCCAAATTTCTAAGGATAATAAAAGCTGGCTAAATTAACCTATTATTCTAAGGAGTTTCCCAATCATATGAATTAAAATGACTTACAGTTTTTCAGATTTTCACTGAGGTTTACAGTAAAAGTAAGAGATATATTTTCAAATCAACCTTTGCTCTGAAACTCCAGAAAAAGAACTTTTGTGTTTCTAGGGATTTAAAGAAGAAGAGCCACAGGGGCTTAAACCTTGAAGGGAGGATTTCCTCCAACCTCAGTTGACTTGGGCTGCATAGTCAACTAAATGGAATGAAATGGAAGTGAAATGTTGTACGCATCTCAAATGAAATAATATTTACAGTGAGACTTTAGTCATATGTAAACTTGGAGCACTTTCTTTTTTTCCTGGTTACCTGTGTCACAGTTCTGTGCTGGCTCTCTTCCCAGGAGTTGCCTGTAAAACTGGTTTAGAGGTCTTGGTTTCTGCTCCCCTCATCACTCAGCACTTACTCAATGGCTGCCAGGGGGCTCTATGAAGAACAATGGGAGCTGCCATTTGGATGCTCTGAAACAGGTGCATCACACAGATCAGCCCTCATTCTTACAAAGCCTGAAAACAGAAACAATCCATCAGGAAGCTGTGACACCTGAACACATAATCACTAGGAGGGAAAGGCCGAATTAGGACCCAGGTCTCTGGTGCTATGTTTTGTCAGGACCTGCCTTGCGTGGCTGTATGGCTGCCAGGGGAGTTAGGGATGGGCATGGGACAAGAGCACTTCCTGCCCACTTGCCAGGCTCTGTTCTAGCCCTTTACCTATATCAATTCATTTACTGTCCCTCACTATGTGCTATGATATAGATATAGTGATACTAAATTCCTATTTTACAGGTAAAGAACCAAAGGTCAGAGATGCTAAGTGACTTACTGAAGGTTGCCTAGCATGTGGTGGGCAGAACTGGGATTTGGACCCCAGTGGTCTACAGTCCCAGCCCATGGGAAAAAGCCCATGATGATGCCTTCCCTTCTGTGATAACTTACATTTAGGGAAAGCTTCCTTGGCAGATCAAGTCACTGGCTCAGTCACAGCTAAGGTCCTTTTCCCTGCTTGATCAGTGCCCAACTGCTTCTGGCTACTTTTCCGCCTGGGTAGGGGATGGATGTGGAAGATGGACATATCTAGCCAAGGGAGTTGCCTGCATGGAGGAGCTTATTGTCTGCATATCCTTGCTTGACCAGCAAACTGGCCGGCAAGGGAGGTGGAACGCCACCAAGAGACAATGAGTGTTATCGATGTATAGTACTTCCTTGAGGGTTCTTAAGAACTGGCTTTAGTAACTAGATTAATGTAATAAATGTTTGTCACTGCAGTATTGATAAATATCAGGTCAGGTGGTTCTCAAATCAGCTTGCATTCTTTGTATTGTTTAAGCCTGCTAATAAATAAGATGCTTTCCCTAGGTTTGGGGCTTAGTCAGTCACATCTGCTAAGTCCCCTACTGCTATCGCATTCAGTCTCCTGCCTCTTCAATTTGTTGCGGCACCGGTAACGCGACAGAGGAAGCCAAGGCTAGAGGTTTACGGCTTGCTCAGGTCAACACATTTCTTCAACCATTTGACTTGTTTCTCCTTCTCTATTGATTGTAAGGCACAGTTGGCCCCTGGAAGACTTTCCGGACAGGATTGTGTGATAATTTCCCTACATCCCTGCAGCCTTATTTGCTGCCTAATTCTGGCCCTGGGGAGTAGCACATTAGGAACTGACCTAAGAATGAGCCATGAGCTAGGTGATATGTGATAGGCATTGCTGGAGTCCCAATGATGGTCATTGGTACCATCCTCTCCTGTTCATAACAACAAGCACGGAAGCTCTGTCCAAACCAGGGTAGCACTCCTGACCTGCTGGGCTGTCCTGGAGTCTGCCTAGAACTCAGCTAATTCATTTTCCAATCCCTGGGTCAAATGTGCCCAGCAAAGGAGGGGGCTGTGTCTTCAGGATCTGTGGCCCATGTCTGCTCTCTTTTCTGGTTACACTGCCCCTCTGAGCGGCCATATAGTGAAGACTCTTGTTCACCTGTCTCTTGAGGAATGATGACTGATCAGAATGCAGACATTTATTGTTTCTAAGGGGGATTCTGAAAATTTGTGGAGAAAATAAACTCCATATGTTCTTTTGCTACTTAATTCCCTGAGGATATTTCTGAGAGCTTTTTTTCCTTTGTCAAAGTCATCAGAAACTTGACTGCTGAATTTTCATTGACCTGTGAAAACGATTACCTTGGGAGCAGCTTGCTGCCTTCAGAGTGTTCTTCTGAGGCATGTAGGGAGGAGCCCTATGGATCATGTGCTTAGCCTAACTCATCATGACTGAGCAGAAATGCAGGGCTGTGTGGGAAACCCTAGTCACAGCTAACATTTTGAGCTGAGATACAAAACAAAGACTACCTGGTGAAATGTATAAACTCAGATGGCAGTCTGGGAACCCATTCTCCTGAACCTTGTTTCTACCTTAGAGTCACTTTCCTATGCTTTCTCGGAGGCTTTCCTAACACCAGGTTTTACTAGGGGAACTCTTCTCATGAGATGAGGTCCTAGAAAAGTTATAAAGTGCCTGAGTTTTGAGTTGGAGTGGCCCAGAATAATCAATCTCCATTTTTTTAATGTTATTCTTTACAAGCAACTGGTGGATAATTGAGTAAGTTCCCTTTTGGTTAAAACAAGGAGGGGACCCTCAATTCTGGGGGAAGTTAAAGAGAAGAAAGGGAAGGAGTAACCACCTAACCCTGCAGGGAGGCAGAGCCCGAGAAGTGGCCAGTTGTCTGTGAAGGGTCATTTCAGTGCCAGGTGTAGTGAGTGTCCCCACAGTGTTCATCCTGCAGCAGTTTATGTGACCTCACCCAACTCCCATCATAAACAGGTGGTGTCACCCCCTGTGACCCAAGGGCAGCCACCTTAGAATTCTGGAGCAGCAGTGAGGAACCCAGTTGGTGGTCTTGGCTGGACAAGTCAGTTGCCTTGACACTGACTGTAACCCCTCATAGCCCACGTCCAAGGCATGATCTGGAACTATAGGACTTGCTTCTCACTTTTGTTAGGCCAACTGCTAAGCATGCCAGCTCAGAAAACGCAGTCAGTCTCATGCATCAGGAACTCTGCTACTTCCATTCACTCCCCCTGAACAAATGGTGGGGATTGCACATGTGGAACAGTCGCAGGAAACCCAGTCTGCCCTTGAACGAGGTGGGAGGGGTGTGGGGAGAGGTGCTGCCCTGGGAGCCCCGCAAACCAGAGCTGTCCAGGCAGGGCCCTCCCCTCTTGGTCTCCTCTTCCCTCATTTCAGAGCTCCCTGAATCCACAGGGGAAAGATCCTGAGGTTTAAAAAGTTATGTAAATGTGCACAGAGTACCCCCTCCCATTTGGACATCTGTGGAAAACAAACTCCTGTTTTCTATGGATACATTTCTGACATGGAGCTGTTCTGTGGAGTTATTGTCAGTGGACCTATTTGGGTTCCTTTTGGGTGTTTTTATATCTTCTTTTTAATAAAAAACATTCAAGGCGTCATTCAGCTTGAATGGCCCCTTTGCAGTGAGACATTCCTTGACTATCTAATTCCCTCCCCTGCCATCCCCAGGCATCTTGTTTCATTTTATCCGAGCATTGGTCACCATCCAACATTATCTCATTCATTCAAAAGCACTTGTTTCTTGTTTGTTTCACTCAGTAGGATAAAAGCTCCGTGAGGCCAGTGGTATCATCAGTCTTGTTCTGCACTGTAATCCAAGCAGTCAGGGCAGTTTTGAGGGTCATACTGGGTACCCAATAAACACTTGCAGAATGAATGAATTCTCACACAACTCCTTGAGGAGCTGACTGGCCTTCTCCCATCCTGCTGAGTGAAATATGTGAGCCAGTAGTATGGGCATCAAAGTGTGAAACAGTCCTTTCCCATGCCTGCTTTTTCCCTCTTCCCCAGCCTCCAGGCCTCCCTGGAACTGTCCCAATAGGCCTGACCCTCTGGGGACCATGCCAGTGGCCTCCCCTGACACTTCAAGTTGTGTAACGACCTGAGAAGTTGATTGCTCCTGTACTCATTCCTTCAGGCACAGCCTCTCCTCTCCTCAGTGAATGCCATTCATTTGGTCAGAAAATATTTACTGAGGACCTACTATGTTCTGGAAGCTGGGACATTAGGAAAACACATGCTCTCTGTCCTCATCCTCCTGGAAGGAAAGGGTAAACTATCATGCCAGCATGTGGTGAATGAAACCTGGGGGGATCCCTGAGACCTGCACCCCACCCCGCGCCCCCCCCGCGCCCCCCGCCCCCCACCTTCCTCTTTGTGCAGATCTGAAATGAGCTTCCTCTAGAAATCAAAGAGGGAACTAACATTAGGGGCCCAGGGCTGTGCGAGCCCTTGTGTATTTATATCTATCACCAGTAGTCCTCTCTCAGCTTCGTGAGGAACTTACTGCTTCCATGGGCAAAGGCAAAAAGGGAGACTCCATGAGGACAAGAGGCTTGCAGAGCTGAGGTCCAAGCCAGGTCACTGCCGTCATGTCCTTGTTCTCTCTGAGCATTACTCATCCTCCTGGATTAGCAGTGACTTTGATCCTGGAAACCCCTAGCTAAGAAGGGGAGGTAATAGGTGCCAATAGGGCCAGTCAGGGACATATATTTCAGTTGGTGGGCTCTGCCAAGCCCCTCCAGCTCCAGTCAGAATTTGGCTATCTCCTTTCTCCACAAGTGCTGGCCTTACAGTTAAAATGAGGAAGAGATTATGTAGAATGAGGACAAAAAGTTTAGAGACACAGTATCATCCCCTTGCCCATCTGGAGAAACAGCATTTCATCCCTATAGGCTTCCTCCCGCTTCTTCTCCTTTCACCATCTTATTTCATGAATAAAAGATGAAGGAATCAATCAGACTTTCAGCCATAGCCTGTGTCTCTGGGAAATAATGGACCATAGGGTGATGAGATCACTGAGTTACCTCCCTGAGTCAAGTCAGACAAAACACTTGGACTTGGACGATTTCTGGTGTTGGTTAAGGTTTGTCCAACCAGAGGCATGCAAGTTATGTTTGGAGAAAGTGCATTTTTGGAGCTGAAGCTGTGCATGCCATGACAATCAGTCCCCAGGTATGTGCTCCCAGAAATCTGACCACAGGCACAGGTTGTGCCCTCCTCACCTACTCCCAGCCCAGCCTTCTCATGGTATCTTCCACGCTCCTACTCTTTCCATCTCATATCCAGTCTCTTAGCTTGTTCTGTGCACCCTTCCTTTAAAACCTTTCCCCTCCTTCCAGTGGTCCTATTCAACCCCAGGCTATGACAACCCTCCTCTTCCCTCATTCTAACAAACTAAGCTGCATTTTGGACAAGCCATTCAGATTCTGGGAATTCCACAATTATTGACTTGCAGATACCTTGAAAATAGCAAAGAAACTCCAGACTTGCCAGTCCCTCCAGCTATTAGGACCCTTGCCAGTGGCAGTGGGGTGCCACTAAGAGAGCCCTGGCTTGGGAGTCCCAGTGAGCTTTGCACCTGTGCTCTGCTGCTCTGGTTTGGACAAGTCCATTGCTGCCTAGGAGTGAGCTTCCTCCTGCCTCTGTGAAATAAGGTGGGGTGACCAGTCAGTATCTTTTCTTTTAGGATGTTTTCAGCTGCAAAACCATAGACTCCCTTGGCTTTACTCACATTTCAGGATCCCTCCTACCCAGAAGGTTTCCTGGCTTGCTTTGCCTCTCAACAAATTCATTAAGCAATTAATGCTGAATTCGGGGGTAAAACTGGTTCTGGGAGGTGAGGTGAAAAAAAATCAATGTTTTTGTGTATAAAACACAGATATGTATACATACAGCATGTAAACAGATATACATCCTATCTTTAGTATTAAAATTGAAATCTCATGGGGGAGTGTGATTAGGAAAAAATACCTAAAAAGCTTCCTTAGAGGCCATAAGGGTCGGGGGGAAGGTTGAGAAACACAGATTCAACCATGAAGGTGTGTGTGCTGGGTACCATGACAAGTGCAGGACAGGTGAATGACAATATTTCCTTCCCTCCAGGAGCCCATCTTCCAAACCATGCATCTTCTTTTCTTTCTTCTAAACCCTACTCCATGCCACTTTCAGTGGGTTTATAGGTGCATTTACATATTCTGATGGTCACAGCTTATATTTTTCTGACTTTTCTTCCCTCTAGCTATGGAATTGCTGGCTCTACCAACGTGACGGGTGATCAAGTGAAGAAGCTGGATGTCCTTTCCAATGACCTGGTCATTAACGTGTTACAGTCATCGTTTGCAACCTGTGTTCTTGTGTCAGAAGAAAATAAACAAGCCATAATTGTAGAACCTGAGAAAAGGGTAGGTCTGAACGTCCACCATGCAGGGTTTTAATGTAACCATTTTCCTTCCTAGTTTCATAAATGACTCTAATTGTTCAACCAAGCTGCATTCCTAGGAATCACCCTAGATTCCTTCTGAACCATGAGTCATCATTTCACAGATTTGTCCTCACTCTCATATCTCAAACTGTACACCCCTCTTTACTCTATCACCACAGTTCATGTCACTATCACCCCCCTGGCAGACTCATACATGGGAGTCTTGTATACTCATGCTCATCCCTATTCCTAACTTCTCTGTGTCATGTTCAAGGTTCTTCAAAGTCTGGCCCTATGTTGCTTTATCTCTACCCACCAAATTCCCACCCTTCATATCCAACTCTCCTGCCAACTAAACTGCTCGTAATTCATGTCACTGATTTGTGCATTGCAATCCATTTGGAATCCTATTAATCTGATTGTTTCTTGAGAGCAGAGAATGATTTATATTCTTCTCTGTATTCCAGCATCAAGCATAATGCCTGGTCAATTGTAAGGGCTCAGTAATAAATTATTGTTGCAAAAGGGAATCGATAAAGTATATCCAGCTCTTATAGAATAACAACAATCATATAATAAAAAAATGTTTTTGAAATGAGAAGTGGAATTATATGGGTTTACTTACTATCCCTCACTGTTTGAGACAAACTGGGGACATGTGGGAGTAGTAGAAAAAAGCATTCAGAAGATGAACTTATAAAGGCTGCCTGATACCCAGTATTGACCTTTTGAAGAGGGTGGGGAGCCACAGCCAATTAATTTGTTTTACATCATTCCTAAAATACTACTACATGTCAGATTCAAAGTTCACGTTATTCTCTGTTGGGCTTCTCAAGATACTTGGCAGTTTCAGGCATGTGGATTGAATTTGTTGTTCAATATTCTCTGCCAGCCCAACTTCTCTGACCACAATGTGCCTTCCTAATAGGCATGTTCCCCGTTTTTAGATGACAGTTTAGATGACAGTGCATCAGCCAGGGTGATTGGTTAAGAAAAAATGGTCAGGAAATCATAGAATTGTCTTAATTTGATGCATAAATTTATTTATTTAATGCTACATTAAATAATTTTAATTTAAGAAATATTGACTATATTCTGTTGCAATACACTGAGTTATAGGTGTGCAAAGAAGAAAGTAGCCTTGCATTTTGGGAGCACATCTAATGGAGCAAGAACCACAGATAAGAATCTCCAACATAAAGATTTAATAAGAATGCATAATAATAATTATACCAACACAGTAATTATCACATACATCTGAGCTCATCTTATACCCCCTTGGCTTCACCTCTTCCCAGCCCCTTTGCTGGAGTCATTTCTATACTGCAATGAGCCTGCTTTGTACAAGGGCAATTAAATAGTGCCTAGCATTGTCCTGTCCCTTTTGCTTCTTGCCTTGAGTCTGTTTTTTTAAATTATATTTTGTTGATTATGCTATTGCAGTTGTCCCAAATTCCCCCTCTTTGCACTACACCACTCAGCACCCCCCACTCCCTCAGGCAGTCACCACACCATTGTTCACATCCATAGTTCATGCATGTAAGTTCTTTGGCAAGAACTTATTTCCTATACTGTAATTTATATCCCAGTGGCTATTCTGTAATCACCAGTTTGTACTTCTTAATGCCCTCGCCTCTTCCCTACTCCTCCACATTCCCCTCCCATCTGGCAACCATCAAAACAGTTCCCATATCCATGATTCTGTCTGTTCTTCTTGTTTGCTTAGTTTGTTTTTTAGATTCAGTTATAGATATGTATGTATTTATTGCTATTATATGGTTCATAGTTTTGATCTTCTTGTTCTTAAATCCTTTTAACATTTCGTAAAATAATGGTTTGGTGATGATGAATTCCTTCAGTTTTTTTTCTTGTCTGTGAAGCTATTTATCTGCCCTTTGATTCTAAATGATAGCTTTGCTGGATAGAGCAATCTTGGCTGTAGGTCCCTGCTTTTTATGACCTTGAATATTCTTACCGATCCCTTCTGGCCTACAAAGTTTCTTTGGAGAAATCAGCTGACAGCTTTATGGGAACTCCCCTGTAGGTAACTAACTGCTTTTCTTTTATTACTTTTAAGATTCTCTCTTTGTTTTTAACCTGTGGCATTTTAATTATGATGTGCCTTGGAATGGGCCTCCTTGCATCCATCTTGTTTGGGATTCCCTGTGCTTCCTGGACTTGCATGTCTATTTTCTTTGTCAAACTAGGGAAGTTTTCTTTCATTATTTTTAAAATAGAGTTCCAATTACTTGCTCTTTCTCTTCTCCTCCTGGTACCTCTATGATGAATATGTTGAACCTCTTGAAGGTGTCCCAGAAGGTACTTATAGTATCCTCATTTTTTTTGGATTCTTATTTCCTCCTTCTTGTTCTGATTGGTTGTTTTTTGCTTCCTTATGTTCCAAATCATTGATTTGATTCTCTGCTTCATCCACTTTACTGTGGTTTCCTTGTAAATTGTTCTTTATTTCAATTAGTGTACCTTCATTTCTGATTGGGTCTTTTTTATGCTGTGAGGTTCTCACTAAATTCCTTGAGTACACTTACAACCAGTGTTTTGAATTCTGCATCTGATAGATTGTTTATCTCCATTTTGTTTAGTTCTTTTTTTGGAGTTTTGATCTATGTTTTTTATTTGGGCCATGTTTCCTTGTCTTCTCATTTTGACAACCTTCCTGCGTTTGTTTCTATGTATTAGCTAGAGGTGCCTTGACTCCATGTCTTGGTAGTATGGCCTAATATAGTAGGTGTCCTCTAGGGTCCAATAGCACAGCCACCCCTATCTCTCAAGCTTGGTACTTGAGGTGCATCCTCTGTGTGGGCTGAGTACACCCTCCTCTTGTAGTTGAGCCTTGGCTTCTGTTGGAAGATCAATAGGAGGGATTTTCCTAGGTCTGTCAGCCTCAGGGACTGGCTATATCCACTGACCACCAACCTCTGCCCTCCATGTAGGATCAGCTGTATCAGCTGTGTAGGGGAAGTGTGGTGGTGCTCTGATGTGGTCTGTAGCTGTCCACTGGTTGCACAGGTTCTGGGGTTTCCTGGGTGGTGAAGGCCAAGGTCAGCCCCAAACTATGTTCTGCTCAGGGCCACCCTGCATACAAAGTGATCTGCAGATGGCTGCTTCTTGTGCTGGGCTGGGAGCCCAGGTGAAGCCAAGCTATGAACAGCTGATTGCTGCTATTGCTGGGCCTGGGCCACTTAGCAAGAAGTACAGGGGCTGGGGTTCACTGAGGCCAGCTATTGCTTGATTGAGAGGATTTAGGAAGTCATGAAGCATGAGCCCAAACCAGCCATTTATATGGAAAAGCCACAGTCAACAGCTTGGGTGGGCCCATAAGTTAGGTTGGATGAAGCCTCAGGGGATTTCCATGGTGGGACAAACTGTTAGCCAGTTTGTTGGAGTCTCAGATATGGCACCAACCTGCTGGCTCTGTGGCTCTGTGGTTGGAGGGTTCAGAAAAGGGACAAGGGCTTCTGCGCACCTTTCTGTCTGGGAGAAAGCTGTCCTCTACCTCTTGCCTTGATTCCAGACACTTCAGTTTCTCCCTGTATGCAACTGGTGCCTTTTATGCTGCTACTCTGATGCTGGAGCTCAGAAAGAGTGAGTCTGTGTAAGTCCGTGTGTGGGTTCTTTAAAGAGAACTCCTTGGGACTCCAGAGGTTTATTCTACTTACTCAATCCACATTGGGTTTTGCAGCCAGAACTCATGGGGACTTATCTCCCTGGTACTGGGACCCTGGGCTGGGGAGTCTTGGTGTGGAATTGAGACTCCTTGCTCCTAAGATATACCTCCCAAATTTTTATACACCACATGTGGATGTGGGACCAGCCTGTTCAGCATCTCCATCCCTTTTACCAGTCTGGATAAATGTTATTTCTTTAATTACATCATTGTTGGACTTCCATTCAACTCAATTACTGATCGTTCTGATTGATGGTTGTTCTATAATTTAGTTATAATTTTGATGTGGTTGTGCAAGGAAGCAAGCTGCGTTTACCTATGTCTCCATCTTGACCGGAAGTCGATGCAGAAATTTAAAAACCACATCTGAAAGCAACTAATTTGGAGATGAGAAAACCCTAGTGGTATGCTGGTAAACTGGTTCTGTCTTGAAAAGAAAAATCTCCAATTTTTAGTAATTGCCGTTATCAACTTTATAATACTCCTCATAGTTAATTTCTTTTCCTTTTAAAAAAGGATTTTATTTATTTATTTATTTTCAGATAGAGGTGAAGGGAGGGAGGAAGAGAAGGAGAGAAACATCAGTGTGAGACAGAAATATCAGTTGGCTGCCTCTCACATGCCCCTAACCAGGAACCTGGCCTGCAACCCATCATGTGCCCTGTCTAAAGAACTGAACCAGTGACCCTTAGGTTCACAGGCTGGCACTCAATCCACTGAGCCACAGCAGCCAGGGCTCCATAGTTGATTTCAAGCTATAGACATGGCATCACTGAAAATAGAGTTGGGAAGAGATGTGCACAATTAGCTCTTGAGCGTGGATAGCAGCCACCTCCAGCATCCCACTGACAATTCCACTGAAAGAATGAGTAGTATTCCCACTGCAACAGAGGGTTACTTCCTTTGGGGTGGTCCAGTTGGGATATTGTTGAGAGCTCTGTGCACTGCATTGCCAAGGGTGATCAATAAGACCTGAATGAGAAGTTTCTTATTGATCTTAATGTCTTTGCTTCACTGAAAGAATTATGTCCCTTATTTCCCTAGTAAATAAAAAGAAATAAATGACTAATCTTGTTTCTCTTCCTCATTTGGCCACCAGTAAACTTAAGCCAAAATTATGGTTCAGCTATAACAATGATGTAGAAAATTAAGACTTATTTATCTATATTCCATTACCTTCATCTATACCTCCTATTTTAAGTTGTGTTTTCTCTGCCTAATGATGTTTTGGTGTACATACATAGTTGTTACTTTCATTTTGTATGCCACTCATACCTTCCATGACAAAACATATATAAGAGTAACATTTCTTAAAAACCTTTGGGGATTGCAGTGGCGGGAGAAATACCCCATCTCACAGGAGAATCCATTGGAGGGACCCATGGCATCCTAGAATGTGCACAAGCCCACCTACCCAGAAATCAGCACCCAAAAGGTCACAATCCACTTTGGGAAGCGATGGAAGTAACGGAAAGTGGGGCGAGAGCTGAGCAAGCTAGCAAGCGGCATTGTTCCCTCTCTGACCCCTCTCCAACAATGCAGCGAAGTGGGTTGCCCCACCCTGGAGAAAACCTAAGGCTCCACCCCTTATAACCTAACAGGTGCACCGAGACAAAGAAATGTGGCCCAAATGAAAGAACAGAGAAAAACTCCAGAAAAAGAACTAAGTAATGAGGAGATAGCCAACCTATCAGATGCAGAGTTCAAAACACTGGTAATCAGGATGCTCACAGAAATAATTGAGTGTGGTTGCAAAATAAAGGAAGAAATGAAGTCTATGAAAAGTGAAATAAAGAAACATGTATAGGGAACCAACAGTGAAGGGAATGAAATCGGGAATCAAACCAATGATTTGGAACAAAAGGAAGAAATAAGTATTGAGCCAGAACAGAATGAAGAAACAAGAATTCAAAAGTAAATAAATAAATAAATAAATAAAGAGAGACTTAGGAACCTCTGGGACGACTTTAAAAGCTCCAACATCTGGATCATAGGGCTTCCAGAAGGAGAAGAGGAAGAACAAGAAGTTGAGAACTTATTTGAACAAATAATGAAGGAAAAGTTCCCCAATCTGGTGAAGGAACTAGACATGCAAGTCCAGGAAGCTCAGAGAGTCCCAAAGAAATTGGATCCAAGAAGAAACATACCAAGACACATCATAATTAAATTACCCAGGATTAAAAATAAGGAGAGAATCTTAAAAGCACCAAGGGAAAAGGAGAGAGTTACCTACAAAGGAGTTCCCATAAGATTATCAGCTGATTTCTCAAAAGAAAGCTTACAGGCAAGGAGGGGCTGGAAAGAAGTATTCAAAGTCATGAAAGGCAAGGACCTACATCCAAGATTACTTTATCCAGCAAAGCTATCATTTAGAATGGAAAGGCAAGAAAAGTGCCTCCTAGATAAGGTAAAGTTAAAGGAGTTCTTCATCACCAAGCCCTTGTTATATGAAATGTTAAAGGGATTTATCTAAGAAAAAGGAGATTAAAACTATCAACAATAAAATGACAACAAACTCACAACTATCAACAACTGAACCTAAAAAACAAAAACTAAGCAAACAAGCAGAGCAAGAACAGAATCACAGAAATGGAGATCACATGAAGGGTTATCAGTGGGAAGGGAGAAGCAGAGAATAGGAAAAGGTACAGGGAATTAGAAGAATAATTGATAGGCACAAAATAAGCAGGGGGAGGTTAAGAATAGTATGGGAAATGGAGAAGCCAAAGAACTTATACATACAACCCATGGACATGAACTAAGTTGGGGGGTGGGTAATGCTGTAGGGAGGGGAGGTGCAGGGCAGGGGAGGATAAAGAGGAGAAAAAAAAATGGGACAACTGTAATAGCATAATCAATAAAATACACTTAAAAAAAGACTAACATTTCTTGAACTTCCCCCTAGATTCCCTTTTTTATCCCCTTAGTTTATGTGTTATATGTTTATTTTTAACGTAAAGTTGTATTTCCTTTTTATCTTTTGTTCAGGGTAAATATGTGGTCTGTTTTGATCCCCTTGATGGATCCTCCAACATCGATTGCCTTGTGTCCATTGGAACCATTTTTGGCATCTATAGAAAGGTAAAATGTAACATGTCAAGCCTTTGGTTTGGGATCAAGAGCAGAGTTAAGGTACAGCGTCCAGTCCTGGTTGACTATTGGAGCAGCCAGAATATATATCATGAAACTGTGAGGCTTGCCATAGGTTTATGTCTCCAGTTCTGACTTTTTCAGCATTAGCTGCATAGAGAAGATCCATTAAGTTGTTAAAAGAAAATGTAGTAAAGTGTAGATAGGAAGAGAAATGTAGTTTACTCATAACTGTATCATGCTTTCTTTTATAATAGAAAATAAAGTTAAAAATAAAAGAGACTGTAGAGAGTAGTTATA
Source organism: Pteronotus mesoamericanus (assembly GCF_021234165.1). Classification (NCBI taxonomy): domain Eukaryota; kingdom Metazoa; phylum Chordata; class Mammalia; order Chiroptera; family Mormoopidae; genus Pteronotus; species Pteronotus mesoamericanus. The sequence continues at coordinate 9,908,227 of NW_026555304.1, read as the reverse complement.
GTGGTGATTCTATGTGAACTGAAAATTATGAGAATGTGACAACAATAGAGATTATGTATATCAAAATTGTCCTTTAAATCCTCTAAATCAGGGGTCTGCCAACTATGCCCCTTCCCAGGGCAAAATTCAGCCAGTTGCTTGATGGTCTATGAGCAAAAAATAACCCTTCTGCATTTTTAAATGGCTGTAAAAACTAAAGAATAATATTTTATGGCCCATAACATTTACATAAAATTTAATTTTCACTGTTCATAAATAATGTTTTAATGGCATGTGGTCAACTCATTTGTTTTCATGCTGCTTTTGGTTGATTTCATGATGCGCTGGCAGGACTAAGTGGTTGTAATAAAGCCTGTATGACAGTACACCCCACAATGTTTACTGTCTATCCATTTATGGAAACAGTTTACTGCGCGCTGCTGCAGAATGGGGACCTGGACCCCTGCCCTGAGTCTTCTACCTGTGTGACCTGGGCAGGTAACTGTACCTCCAGAGCTTCTCTTTTTCTTCTTCTTCTTTTTCAAAAAAAAATATTTTACTTATTTTCACAGGGAGGGGAAGGAAGGAAGGAAAAGAGGGAGAGAAATATCAATGTGTGGTTGCCTCTCGCACGCCCCCTACAGGGGACCCAGCCTGCAACCCAGGCATGTGCCCTGACTGGGAGTCGAACTGGTGACCCTTTGGCTCTTAGGCTGGCACTCAATCCACTGAGCCACACCAGGCAGGGCTCTTTTCCTTCTTTTTCTTTAAGTGGCATGGATCGTGTGTGTGTGTGTGTGTGTGTGTGTGTGTGTGTATCTGCACAAGTGGCAGAACAGTGCTCAAATATACAAACTAAATAGGATGAATATCTGTGGGCCCATCATAAAACATGAACTCTGAAATGTCATTTTGGCTTCAGCCCTTGTTATTTAATTCAGAAATAAAACCTCACAGATGACATTGAGGATCAATCAGTTTCTTTATCTTAATGGACAAGGTGGCAGGTTGAGCTGACTAAAGAGGTTTCTCCCACTCTCCTATTTTAGAATACAGAGGCCATAATTTAAGCATTGAGACCCCGATTTTCACTTTATTGTTCAAAGTGACTTGTCTAGTATTGCACATAATCTCCTTTCAAACATATGGAAATTAGGAAAACCATGGTACAGCTCTCTTTGGTCATTGGAGTGTATTTTGCTTTTGTCTGGGATCAGAGGGAGATCCACATCAAATCAATTTGACTAATAGGTTCTAATGCTTACATCAGAAAGGTAAATGCAAGAATTTATTTATTTTCCAAGTCAACCATGAAATATACTATTCCTGTTATAGACATGGAAGCAGATAATTTTACCTGCAAAGTTTCACATCTCTAGTATAGAGAGGTTTGTAACAAAAGTCTACATGTGAAGGAAAACCATGGGTTAATGACTCAATCAAACTAAAGCAGCATGAATGTTTGCCAGCAACTGTCTCCACTCAGCCCCCCAAACAAAGACTCTTTGAAGGAAACAAAGAAGTAAGCTGGAAAATTAAGGGACACTGGCTATTAACTAAAAAAATCAAACCTACTTGCCACAACAGCTTGAATTAAAGATACTACAGCTCAGCAATGAATCTCCACATGCAGTAAGCCTGAAGTGACTCTCTCAAAAGACTGGGGAAAAAAAAGAGTGTGACAGTGCCTTTAAGTCATTTCAGTTTTCAAAAGACTTATTGATTATTTGAAACCACTTGAGGGCTTATGAGGCATCAATATTGATGTGCCTGATACTTCAAGGGTGACCTTTCCTGCTTTCTACAGGGATGGTCCTCAGCTAGAATTCAGCTCCCTAGGGCACCTGCTCAGCAAGCAGCACAGCATCTGTAACTGGAACCTGCAACAGTACCGGACCTTGCCCACACAATGCCTGGAAACAGGCTCCAAGGGGACCTTGAAGGGCACATGGTGCAGTGTTCCACGTGGTTCCTGCTGCAGCATCTCTGGAGGGGTCACCCAGCTTCTGGCTGGGCACACCCAGGAGGGGTATAATTCCCCTGAGATGTTGAGCAACCATCACAGTTAGAATATTTGTCCAAATATTGAGCCAAAATCTGTCTCCCTATTGTCATTTGGCCTTTTAGAGATTCAGAAAATAAGACTCTTTCACATGGTTAGAAATGGCTTTCTTCTGCTCCTTTAAAAACAAATCTTAAGTTAAACATCCTTCATAGGAGTTCATTTTTAGACATTTGCAAGTGTGGTCACCATCTACCAGATACATTATCATTTACAATGTCCTTTAAAAAATCCAGTCCCCATAATTCAAAGCAGAGTTTTAAAAGTGTTCTAGCATCTTCAGGATTCAACTTATTTCCCTTAACTGAGCACAGGAAGACATATTAACAATAGCTATATGGAATAATAGTAATAGCTTCCAGACATTGACACTAGCTATGTGGGACTTTGGGCAAGGTAGTTGCTCTATGCCTTTTATTTCCTTATGCTTAAAGGGGAGATACTGAAAATTAAGTCTAACTGAAGCTGAATTTCAGTTAAGACACTGAAATTAGTGCCTGACACATAAAAAGTGCTCAGTAAATGGTAGGTATTAATATTACTACTGTTGTTTTGTGTATTAAGATTCAATGGACAGTATCACAACTCTAAGAAAGGAGGGAGGGAGGAAAAGGAAATTGGTTCACATAACTAAAAAGCCCAGTGGGTAGGTCTGCTTCTGGAGCAGCTGCAATCAGGGACTGAGACCACATCATTAGGACACACTTCCTGTTTATCTCTACTACTTCCCTCCTCTCTGATTGCAAAATGGCTGCCAACAGGTCTAGGCTCACACCCAATTCTCTAAGCAACTCACGCAGAAAATTTAAGCTTCTTTTCCAACAGTTCCAACAAGAATATCATCTCTCTGGCTCTGATTGGCCTGGCTTAGGTCATGTACCCAACCCTCAACCAATCACTATGGCCTGAAGCATGCAATGCTCTGGTTGGCCAGGCCAAGGTCACGTACCCACACCTGGCGCTGAGAGGGAGGGAGGCAGTATCTTCAGGTGCAGTTATCAGCAGAGGGGTAATGGATACTAGCTAGGCAAAACCAACTGATCTTCAGTACAGATTATAAACTCCTTGAGGCAAGGACATCAAATATATTTTTGTCTGCTAGGTTTCCAGGAGCAAGAGTAGGTGAACAACACTGGCCAAGTTACTGAGGACTCTGCTAAATGTCCTGTGAGACTTTCTAAGGAGCGTTTGGCTGCCCCTCTAAGGGGAGACTATCTCATAACATGGCAGCCCCATCACACTTCTGTCTGACTTTCTCCTCTTCCACCTTGAGTCTCTGTCCAGAATCCATGTGTCTCCCCCTGTGCTCTTTATGGGGCAATGTGGAATAAAACAGACCAATACCTGCAGCAGGTGGTGGCCCAGGATACACAGAGAATGGTTAGGTCCAGAGGCTTTCTGGTTCTGCCAAGTTCTTTATGCACATTGTCCCGTGAGCATCCACATGGGAATGTAATGAATCTCTTGAAGCAGAGGCATTTACTACTGGGGGCTTGGAGGAGGGAATTCATGCACTGAAAAGGGGGTCAGGCAAGAAAAGAATTCCTCCAAATCCATTACTTGAAGGCATTATTTTCTGTTTGTTGTGAGTATGTGGATCATAAATGGTGTTACCCTTTCTTATTTCATGCAAAAGTGTCAAAGGGTAAGATTATTTGGGACAGTATTTCAGGGAAATTCTATTTACTCTTACACCTTCCCCACAGGCAGGCACGGATGGTACTGGGCAAGGTGAAATCTCTGGGGAACTTTTGCTAATGGAGAGCTGATCACTCCAAGCCTCTGGCAGCTTCCAACTAATTCACTTGTTTACATATTCCCTTTGTCTGATTTTGCACTGCACTGGCTAATGGGAATAAGTGGTTGAGATAGAGGATAGTTAGAGGCCCGAGCCTTCCCACTATATCACTGGCTTCAAAGGAAGCTGGAAGAAGGTTGTGCACTGGCAAACACACAAAAAATCAGAAGTTAGGGAAGACAACTCAAATTTTCTATTCTATGGTTAGTCTGTGTTTACCTCTGCTTGCTACTTGTGAATGCAAACTAGACCAAATCAAATAACTTGACCCAACCCAACCAACCATCTAGCCAACCACCTTGAAGAAAACCATTTATTAAATATGAGGAGTGGGGATGAGGGGAAAAATGGAAAGAATGATTTTAGCAATTCTTCCTTTTACATAAGTAGTTCTTAAACTTCAGAGCAAGAGTCATCTATGATAAATGGTAAAATGCAGATTCTCAGGCACCACCTTAGAAAATCTAACGTAGTGGAATTAGCCAACAGCCCCAGGATATGCATTTTAATAAGTTTTCCAAGTGATTCTGATGCAGATGGTGTCTGGGCCACACTTTCGAAAGTTATAAGAGGAAATTACTATGAATGTTTTTGTTGGAATGACCTTCTTTAGCATCATGCTATAGGTTCCCTTACTCTCAGCTGCTGAATCTCTGGTTGGGAAAGGAATAAATAAAATTGGCAGAAATTGCTCATTTTCATTTTTCTTTAAATTCAGGTAGAGAGTATGCAAGCTGAAACATTTGTTTGGGGCTGTTCTGAGGAACAAAGAAACCAATGAAGTATTAATAAAGATGGCAATTATCAGTTAGCAATCATTGATTAGGAGCCATCTCCTTAAGGTATTCAGTTCCTTAATATTAGGCAAATTGTGGGTCACATGACCCAGTGCACTGTGTTTTAATGAAAGAAAGAAGAAAAGATTAGAGTGCATGCCATGTCCTAAGTGTGAGTATGGTTTCATTACATATCTGTAGTTGTGTGTGCATGTGAGTGTGTGTTGATACTGGTTTGTTATGGAAAATGTATTTCATACTGTGAGTCATGGTCAAAAATATGGGAAGCATCTGCCCTAATCTGTAATGACTCTGGAGAGACATTCTAAGTTCCTGTGTTTCTGAAAGTTTCTTTGATGTGTAAGTGATGTGGACCACACTGCTCATTGGGGAATGGGCTGCAACTGGCAAGAACTCATGAAATTGATATCCCCACCAGACTCACAGCTCTGCAACCCAGTCTTAATTTGTTTAAATAAAGATGGAGTAGGCAGGTGAAAGACATTGATGTACATAATAAGATTAAATTAGTGGGAGCTGGCAAGCAAGCAGGCTCTTTCCTGAAAGTGAAAATAGAGAAATGAGGGAATATCAAATTAGTAAAATTGAGGAGGGTTGTAATTGGAAAGAAAGACCCAGCTGCAGGAAATCTGGGGTGTGTGGGAAGGCTGCTGTGGTAATATAATCAGGATATCACTGATTTGTGAAGGAAGGTCCCTCTAAGAAGATGCCCTGTTTCATTAGGAAAGCACCTTCACAATAAATTTTGCTAATGGTTGAACTGAAAAAAAGAGCCACAAAAATGTGTTTGTTTTCTTCCTTTCCTAGAACTCTACTGATGAGCCTTCTGAGAAGGATGCTCTTCAGCCAGGCCGGAACTTGGTGGCTGCTGGCTATGCGCTGTATGGCAGTGCTACCATGTTGGTTCTGGCCATGGCATGTGGTGTCAACTGCTTCATGCTGGACCCGGTGAGAGACGCTGTGGGAGGCTGGGTACTTGGCTGATGGCTGTGAGTGCGTGTCTGTTATGTGTGGGGGGCGGGGTGTTGGCAGGGGCAGACAGAGGTGGGAGATAAGTTCTATGGAGGGACAGAGATGAGGTGAGGAAGTGAGTGAAATGGAGGGCAATATGTACATCATGAGATTATTGAGGTGCTAAATAACATCTCTCCAGACATTAAATGGGTCCTTTGTTCCAAGATGAAATCTTTAGAACAGACATCACTCAACTGACTCAAATGCCCATCGAGGCCAGGTAAGCCATATAAATGAGTAAATGTTCTGGGGAAGGCAGGCCAGGGGTGATGTTGGGGACTGTAGTGAACTGGAGAGGAATAGCAACCACTGCCAAGGCTTCCAATATTTAAGAAACACTGTTTTTGTTTTTTTTTAATGTGATATTTCTGGACTTGTAAAACAGAGTGCCAGCCAACTAAAACACATTTATGGACCAGATGGGGCTTGTAGACGGTCCGTTTACCACCCACTGTATTCATTACTAGCTTATTTTCCTGAGGTGAACAGGTATCCCAACTGAAGCATTGTTTCCTCAAAAATAGCTATCAAATTTATTTGATGTGCACATGCGTGCAAATCTTTAGTTAAGCTTTGCAGCTTTGACAAGGCTTTGATGAACTGAAGGATGTGAAAATCAAGAAGGAAATGCAGGTAATTCCTTAGTCCACCTTATAGGGAAAATCTACCTTATGGAGAGAAGCTCAGGGTGCCATGAAAAATATTCATTAGCAGTTTAAATTTGTGCATAATATCTCATACATATCTATTAATTGGAGTTAATTATTTATTGAGTTAGATGACAGTTTCAACAGAGCAGATAAATTAGGGAAAGAAATCCTTTAAAATATCTGGTGTAACTAAAGCCATCATTGAATACAAATTCCACAGGATAATCTTTAATAGGCCGGCATGTTCGTTATGTGTTTGGTCCAGTGTACGAAGAGGAAAAAAAATGGGTTTATTTCCTCTTAGTTGGAAATGTTCTTGGAGGACATTAATGAAACATGTTATTTATTTGGTACTTTTTGCTGACAAACTGAACACAAGGACAAACAGCCAGCTGGAGTCCTGTGGGGGATGGATAAGGTGTAGAGCTTGAGTGGCAGGTCACACATATCGGAGCCTGGGCTGCCTTTGTCTCTGCACTCTTGCTCCACTGGACTTTGCCTCCTTGGAAGTATTGGCACTTAATAAACAAACAAGGGTGGGGCAGCAGCACTAGGTTAAGCCTCCAAATGAGGTGACATCAGGGAAAATAGTGGCAGATCCAGAGCACACTTCACTCAGAGCCCAGGGTACAGTTTCAGAGATCATTGCTGAGTATTGATTTCAACATCTTGCCAGACACTTTCTGTTTCCCTAACATTCTTCTGGTGACTTCTTTGTTACCTTTGCGTTGATGGGTATATAGAATATATTAACTCTCTTCTTGTTTCTAGATTGCAAACTGGTGTCTCCAGGAGTAAGTTTCTGTGTATTTGATAGTCTTTTGCCCTCCTCACACGTAATGGCCACTCAGCATTTGGAAGAAGAGCGCAGGCCCTCTCTCTTATACCCCCTACCCCACCCCGCAGTCTGCTGTCCTACCCTCCACTGGCTGCCGTGCTATCCCCCACTGGCTGCTGTGCTATCCCCCACTGGCTGCCTTCCTGAGACCTGACTAACCCTCCACTGGCTGATGCTGGCTGGAGGTGAGCCTTGGACCAGCTTCGCATTTTCTTTTCATTTTGGCTTGCTGCAAGGACAGGATGAGAGTTTCTGCTAGAAGGGACCCCAACAGCTATGTCTGCATTTCTAGGAGGTTTTAACCTTCAAAAAGCTTTCAATCTCTTGTCTACATGTACAGGGACTCCCCTCCACTTCCTGGGTTCTCTAGTCAGGTAGCTGGGTGGAGTGTCTGCAAAGCATAGCTGCGTGAGCTCTGCAGCACCTGTTATGCAATGGCTTCATTTTCTGGACTTCTTCTTTTTGGTAAAGATTTTATTTATTTACTTACTTACTTAGTTTAATGATCATAAAAGAATATTTCTATATACATGTGGTCAAAATAGTTGGAAATACCAAAAAAGAATAAAAGAAAAAAGAAGAGTCATTTGCAATGACACCTCTCAGTGATCACTATTAATTCTAGTCTCTTTTCTGTCCTTTCCCCTACCCTTCCTCGCTCTGTAGTTCCAATATGCTCCACGTTGGCAAGGACCAATCTTTGCTATGGGAATAAATGGCTGTGGAGAGATGTGTTGATGGGGCCTCCCTTCTTCCAGCTCTTGCCTCCATGGAGCACCCCCACCCCAGATGAGCAGAGTCCCAATTACCTTCTTCTCAGTGACACACAGGAGTCCCAAGCAATCCTCAGTCCAGAGCAACAGGAGTTACGTGACACTTTCCCTCCAAATTCCAATCTCTTTTGAAGAACCTAAGCTGTAAAGGCACCACCTTAGCACTGGGACATTGTAGAAGGATGTTCTGAGAAATACTTTGTGAGTCACTGAGCAAAGGCACCTGAAGTTACATATGCTGTGAATCAAAACTCAGGGTTCTACTCTTTTCTATAGCAACACACAAAAGGGAAGTGTCAGCAGATAGAAATGGAAAGCTGAAAGCAGCCCTGGGTGTGTTGGTATAACTTAACTGATAGCCCACTTCCTGTCTGCACCAAGTGAACCAAGGTTTTGTGTGTGTGCGTGTGTGTGTGTGTGCGTGTGTGTGTGTGTGTGTTTTAGAAGGCATACACATATTACGTTGCTTTGGACACACAATTCTTACTCTCCCTGAGGGTTTGCTGTTGTTTCACATATTTCTGCCCTCCGTATTTTTTAATGTTTTCTTCTTTTTTATCCTCACCTGAGGACATGCTTATTGATTTTAGAGTGAGGGGAAAGACGAGAGAAAGAGAGGGAGAGAAACATCAATGTGAGAAAGAAACATCCATCGGTTGCCTGTCCTATGTGCACTGACCAGGAATCAAACCTACCAACTTTTAGTTTACTGGATGGTGCTCCAACCAACTGAGTCACAATGGCCTGTGATGTTTTCTTTCATCTTTTACTGAAACCATTTAAAAGCAAAGCCAAAAGTCTTCTCTCCCCTATCAATGTCTGCAGCAGTGTCTTGTCTTTCCCTGGTTCCTTCCCACATGTCACACCAATGACTCTTCCTGGCCCTGGCCCTGCTCACAGTTGCTGGAGAGGTGGGCTGGAGGCACCCATGTCCCAGGGCCAGGAGAAGCTCCCTGTGCTGGTGGTCATTTCACAATGTATACAAATAGTGAATCATTGTGTTGTACACCTGAAATTAATATAATGTTACATGTCAGTTATACATCAATAAGAAAAACTTGCAAAATAAAAAACCAAGTTCCTGGTACTGATGCATGGGTGTGACTGCTGGCCTTGCACCCCTCCCCACTACCTAGCCCAGCCTGCCACAACCTCACACAAGCGGGAGGGGGAGGGGTGGCCAGGATGGGGGATGGTGGAGAGGATTCATCGCCTCTCTATCTTTCCTTCCTGTTTCACAGGCCATTGGAGAGTTCATTCTGGTGGACAAGGATGTGAAGATCAAAAAGAAAGGGAACATCTACAGCCTCAATGAGGGCTATGCCAAGGACTTTGACCCTGTTGTCACTGAATATGTCCAGAGGAAGAAGTTCCCACCAGTAAGTGAGAGTTCTTTGCCACTGTCTCTCGGCAAAAAAATTTCGAGATAATTAAGCCAGCTGATACCTGTTCCATGATGTCTGATGGATTTCTATCAAATTGTCTCAAGATTGAGGGTGTCCATCTTGGTGTCCCTCAGTTACTAATTACTGACTGTGAAGAAAAGAAATGACTGTCTGCAGAGCTGCTTCTATCTGGAAATATCCAATTTTGTCACACTCTTGTCAAATGCCATTTTTGGTTGCTGTATCCTGAGGAGGAAACCCAAATGTAGGCCTTCAGAGCTGGCCACAGGCTCTCTTTCTAGCTTTATCATCTCTCCTTCCACCATACCGTGAATTCCCCTCATCTCGGCCCTGCCCCCAGCTCCTTCCCAGAACCCAGGTAGACAGCATTTGCTTCTCTACATTGTTTGCTTGTGTGCCTCCCTCTCCCACAAGATGAAAATCCCACCCTCCTTAGCTTGGCAAAATCCTTCTTAACCTACAAGGCTCTGGTAAGTGGTACCATTTCTGTGACACCGGCCCCAACCCCATAGCCAGAATCAACAGCACCCTCCTCAGGGCTTCTGAGGGTAAGCTGGCCTACTCTAAGACATATGGGAGATTGTCTCCATTGTTCCATTTTTCTGCTCCTTGGAAACAGGATTTTCATCACATTTCCTAGCAAAGACCTAAACATGCACCGTGTAGGTGCCCACTAAACAATTTTGAATCAAATAAGTGTAGAGGACACACAGAGAACTCCCTCTCTTTCTTTTCTGCAACTCTAATTACTTCTGGTCTTAACCTTGCAGGATAACTCAGCCCCCTACGGCTCCAGGTATGTGGGCTCCATGGTGGCTGATGTCCACCGTACCCTGGTCTATGGAGGGATCTTTCTGTATCCAGCTAACAAGAAGAGCCCCAAAGGAAAGGTAAATAGATCTTCTGCGAAGCAGTGGATTTTATTAGCAGCCTGAGGATTTGACTTAGTAAGAAAGATTATGGTAGCTGTTAGACTCTGCAGTAGGATGCTAAGGGTATCTGTAGCATATTCTTGTCTAGATTAAAGGTTGTCCTGGTTCAAGCCAAGTGGTATTGCCTAAAAATGGTCTCTGCAGAGCCCTTCCATTGCTAAAGATAAGTAATGGTGTTATGGTCAGGAGGGGACTAAAAGTGCTTAGCGCTTCCAGTGGGCACATGGTTTGGTGTGAACAAAATAAATGCCATTCATAAAGAAAAATGAAACAGTCCAGGCCCATTACTGAGGCAGCAAATCAAATAAGTATTACAAATACAAGTTTTCTTTGATTGCTTTTAAAGGGCATAAAATAGAAATAACTAACGAGCTGACATTTGCTGCTTGGAAAATGGTACCTTTCTAGGGAAGGAAAGAATCTCAGGGGGAACCTCCAGCTTTTAGGTAAGCTGTTGTCACTGACTGCGCCAGTTAGTGCCCACAGCACTTGCGCAAGCTGGGGTGGGGCTCTGCTGGCTTAGGGCGGCTAAGCGGCCCCCCTTTTCTTCTACACAGAGGGACAGTGTTTCCTTCTCAAGTATTGTCCTTCTGTTTTTCCCAGTAAACAGAGTGTCTTTTCCTTTTTTAATATGAGAGAAGGAATAGGAATGATAATCCCCTTCAGACAGTTAGAAATCTGTATACTCAGATATGCTCAGATCTCTGTTTACAGCACATGGGGTCCGGAGTCCATTTCACTGAAGGCATCTTACTCACTTAAAACACCACTCGTGCCACAGCCACCCCAGTCATCCCAGACTATATGATTAGCCTTCTTCATAGCACTTTTCTCCAGTGCCTCAAAAAAATTGTTCCTTAACACAAATACTGAGGTCCCTTCTTTCTTTCAGTTTTGCAAATCTGGCCATGTCACCTGTATGGAAGTAGAGTCAGGAAACACCTGCAAAAACCTGTCTGCTCAGTAGGCAGACTGCATGAAAATACATACAATAAAAAAAGTTAATATTTAAAAGTAAATGCCAAGGCATATAATACAGTAAATCCCAACCCTCAAGCCCTGGGAGAATTATAAAAGGAATGTGTGTAGAGTTGCAAACAATATTGTACTGTTTGGAGGAGCCAGTCTGCTTTCCAGATGTCTGCAGCCAGACACAACCATGAATTTTTGTATGCTTTTAGAATAGGCAAAGCTCCATCCAAAACACACACCGAATCACTCATTAGGTCCAGTTTCTATGCTATAAAGAGAAGGGAACCATCAGTTCTGCCAATATGTCATTCAGTACTGAGTCCAGGTGGTCTGTCTCATATTTGCATCAAGCAATCTATTCCTGCCTCTGGCTTGATGAATGGCTTAATTTAACCAAATGGCTAAATTAACCATTTGGTCTTATATGCAGCCTCTGATGTGTGTGTGTGTGTGTGTGTGTGTGTGTGTGTGTGTGTGTGTGTGTGTGTTGGGCTGAGGGACTTTTACAACCCCGTAGAAGGAAAGAGAAAGTATCAGCTACCTTGGAAACTTACACCAGCTCGGCACTATTTTGCTATGAAATAAACCCTCTTTCTCTGTAATACCTTCTGGTGTGAAGACGCTGCCCTTGGCTCTTGTTTTCCAGTTGAGACTACTCTATGAGTGTAACCCAATGGCCTTCATCATGGAGAAGGCGGGAGGATTGGCTACAACTGGGAAGGAAGCCATACTGGACATCGTTCCCACTGATATACACCAGAGGGCGCCAGTCATCTTAGGGTCCCCTGAAGACGTGACTGAGTTCTTGGAGATATATAAGAAGCATGCTGCCAAATGAAGAGCTGATTCCTACATTTAAAAAATAAATAAATAAATAAATAAATACATACATACATAAATAAATAATCACCTTTTATCTAGACTTTTATTTCACATGGCACTACCCCTTCTGACTGCATTGTATATTCCTAGACAGCAGAAATAAAAAGCACAGATATCTTCACCAGCAAATGGTGTGCAATGTCTGGTGCTGCCTAACCAAAATGCTATCTATATAGTGCCACTGATGCTCAAGATATATTTTGAATGGGTAGAGGAGAAATAAACATATTTTTCCTTTTAAAAAATAGTCTTCATTGCTTTGTGTCAAATGATAGGAATAATAATAATAACAGTTAATGCATATAATGTTAGCTAACTCATTTAATCTTCACAGAAGCCTTATGAATTAGGGTCTATGAATAACTTATTTCACCATTACATCATGATGAAATGAAGGGCAGAAAGTTGAGGTAGTCTGCCCAAGGTCTCTAGCCAATGAGTAGCAGAGCTCAGATATGAATCCAGGTGTTCTGGCCACCAAACTTGGAGTTAGCCTATTGCTTTTCCTACGTATTGTGTGTTCAGGTCTGGGTGTGCAGAACTAACCTGAGCAAGGCTGTTTATACTCTCCTGGGAACTGAAGAGGTGATGTTGGTGGTGGTGCCCATCTACAACCTCTTGGCCTCTCTCTCATATATGGGTATAATTACCTGAATTACAAATGAAAGTTTACATTATTACTCAATGGTGACTATTAAAAATGAAAATATAACACCTTATTGAACTAAAAAGCCTAATAATGTCTAAGGTCTAATTACCATAAGAAAGGAGATTCATCATAGAAATAAAATTTATGTAAATATTATATTTTTACAAGCAAGTGTATTTCTTATTAGACTCTCTGTATAAACATTTACTCCCCTGGCTGACCCTGGTTCTTTCTGGACTAGAATTTCCAAGGTTGTGGCAAATTATATCAGGTTTTAAGAAACACCTCTTTTTTCTTGGGCTCTTTTAAATTATTTAAATTTTTTTCAATTACAGTTTACATTGAATATTATTTTGTATTAGTTTTGGGCAGACAGCATAGTGGTTAGACAATCTCATACTTTACTCTAGATTTCATAAAAAAGTACTTATTTACTTGTTTTTACTTGTTACCTTGAAACAGTTTTCTTAAATAAATCCCCCTGCTTTTTCTACAAACACTCCTCATCAATTCCACAACTTTCCAGTAGGAAACTTAGTTTGATCTTAAGCATTGGCTCTACTTTTGTCCACCAACGGACCCAGTGCCAATGTTTCTCCCACTCCCATGGAGGCTGACCCTCACGCAGAAGTCCTCTGACTTGCAAAGCACCTTCTGATTTTTAACCAACTTGTAAGTCAGTTCTTGTAACTTCTGGTTCTCCAAGCACTGAGGGAGATGCATCGGTCTGGAAGATAGATGGGAAATGACATTCCCCCACCTCAGTGCTATGATGAAACTCCATGCTAACAAATAAAAAGCTAGACTGAAAAACCCAACAATTCTTCTTGGATCCCTAAGATATGGGAGGACACAGCAAAAAACACTGCCCCTAAGATTAGAGAGACCAACAGGTAAATACAGGGATCATGGATTTGTAGATCAGAGACACACAAGGGGAAACCACCATGGGAACTTGTGCATTAGGAGAAACTGAACTATAATTGACAAGTTGCTGAAGTTAAAAACTCCAGTCATGAGGGGAGGAAGAACTCTATGGTGACATTTATCTCTAGAAGCTTGACCATATTGCTATAGTAAACATCAGAGAAAAATCCCATTGGGCTTCTGGGAGGATGGAGGGGAAGAGGGACCATTTTGAAATTCACCAGAGCACTCTGCTCTTCTTAATAAGGCCTGCTTTCAGGGGAAACTGATTAACCAGAGCCTAACTTGGTATTATCAGGGCCTCACTTGGGAAAGGAAAACTCTAGGCCCTTTGTCCCACCTAAGGGAGGAGAAACAAACTAAAAAACACTTGTGAAGTTTACAGTCTAGAGGCATAAGCTCACTGTAAGACTGAGACCTGATCATAGGAGTGTAGAACACTTCTCCTCCCCGCCGACACCTCACACTCACATTATGAAAAGCCTTTTATAGTAGTTCCTTTTACCCAGTACATCATGTCCATCTATCGATATAAAATTACAAGGCATACCAAAGGCAAAAACAATAAAAACAACAACATTTTGAAGAGGCAGAGCAAAGATTGGAAACAAGGAAAAGATGTTGGAATTATTAAACCAGGAATTTAAAACAACCTTGATTAATATGCTAAGGGCTCTAATGGATAAAGTAGACAACATGCTTAAACAGATGGATAATGTAAGCAGAGAGATGGAAATCCTAAAGAAGAACCAAAAAGAAATACTGGAGATTAAAAAATACTGTAGCAGAAATGAAGAATGCCTTTGATGGGCTGAACATGGCTTAAGAAAGAATCTCAAAGCTAGGGAATATATCAAGAGAATCCCTAAAAATTGAAAACAAAGAGAACAAAGACTGAAAAAAAAAAACAACCCCAGAATATCCAAGGAATATAGAACAAGTACAAAAGATGTAACATATGTGAAGTGGAAATACCAGAAAAAGAAGAAAGAAAGAAAGGAACAGAAAAAATATTTGAAACTATACTGACTGAGAATACTCCTCCATTTAACGCCAGACATCAAACCACAAATCCAGGGAGTTCAGAGCACACCAAGCAGAATAAATGCCAAAAAACTACATATTTAAAATACAAAATATCAAAGATAAATTAAAAATCCTGAAAGAAGCCAGAGGGAATAAACACCTTACCTAGAGAGAAACAAAGATAAAATTAAATCTCTCTTCTTGGAAACCATGCAAACAATAAAATAGTGGAGTGAATATTGAAAGTGTTGAGAGAAAAAAATTCACCAATCTGGAACTCAGTACCCTGTAAAATTATCCTTCAAAAGTGAAGGAGAAATAAAATTGCAGAACCTGAGGCAGAGGAACAGCCCAGAAAGGAGAGGAGGAGGAGGAAGAGGAGGAGGGGGAGGAGGAGCTAGATAGGAGAGGTAGGGATTGTCAGCATTTAAACAGACCCTATTGTGAGTGCAAGCTAGTGGTCCTTGGTTTAAGAGGGGTGGGGAAGTCTCTGACAGTTCAGTTTGTCCATTGAATTTTTGTTGAATAATATGACCCAATGATAGAAGATTCCTACAGAAAGCAAGCTGAAGTAGACTGCCAACAGTGTATGCTCAAAATCTTAGATACAGCAGAAACAAAGCAATTTATGGTGATGAAGGATTTGTATATTAAGAATTGCCAAGGGTTGGCACTGGTATATTCTATTACAGCTCAGTCCACATTTAATGACTTACAGGGCCTGAGGTAACAAATTTACAGGTTAAGGAAAAAGAAGATGTTTTAATTTTTGTTGGCAATAAATGTGATGTGGAAGATGAGCAAGTAGTTGGCAAAGAACAGGATAAGAATTTAGCTAGACAGTGGTGTAACTCTGCTTTTTAAAGAATCTTCTGCATGTCTTTGTAGATGGCCATCTATAGCCGCTGCTGAGACACAGAAAAATTTACTTATAAAACTCTTCCTGTTCTCCTGGCCTCTGGAATATTTTAGATGGCAGCTGTAAATCAAAGCATTGTGTTCTTACAGCCTTGGCCCTGATTAAAACTTAAGGTCACAGCTTCCAATTGCACGACTATCAGAAATCATATTAATAATAGCACCTGAGTGCTTCCAATGGGAAGTAGATGGGCCATATTAAATAGAACCCCATCTGATGGTGAGATTATGAAAACTGAGAAGGTGTACGATGTGCCTTCAGACTATAAGTGAATGTTATATTAGATGCGAAATACAGAAAAGTGAGACAGGCAAGAAAACCTTGAGCGTGATCTGACTGGGGTGGAACAAGGTTCAGAACAGGGTGAAGGCTGAGAAGCCCTAAAACCTCCAAATCTGGCGAGGGCCAGGAAGAGTGGCAGCGCAGTGATTAAGAGTTATGCTGCATATAAATAACAGCTGGCTAGTATTATAGAAATGCTAATTGCTGTGCAAGCTTTACAACACCTACCTGAAAAAGCAAGGAACTCACGTGAGGTGCAAGAAATCCTGCTAGATGTAGAAGACTTGGTGCGAGTATTTAAGCTAGTTGCATGTAGTTATTCTTGCACTTGGATGTGCAGTTCTGGATTAAGAGCTGGAGAACATGGAGACGTGGCTGATGGTGCTGGAAATTGAGGGAACCTAGCCAAGCATGGACAACTGAGAGAAGCCAGAATGCTGAACAGGAACCTGCCTAGCTAAGCTGCAGACTTCTATTTTTTTTTCCCCTTGAGAGACATTACCTCTGACTGGCCTGGTTTGACAAAGGGAGGTAGGACTCTGTGTATTTACGGGTGCTAGGTTAAGGGACTTGGAACTTAAAAACAGAATTCTGCCATCATTCTAAATCTGTATAACTTGTAATTAATACTCTCTTTCATTTTCACCTAACTCTGGCACTGGGACTTATGATTTTTTGGCAATAGGAAATAGACCCCAAATCTGCTCCAGAACCTCATAGGCTGGCATTCTGTTACAGTTCTTGGTGCCCCACACATGGCTGAGAATTGCCTGTGGCAGGCCGACCGCCTTGGCAGTGGGAGAGTGAGGCTGTGGAATCCCCCAGTCTCTGAGAATGTCTCTGCAGATCTCCTGAGGGCACTGACTGTCTAAACACACCTGGAAGGTGAAAAGGAAATGGATCATGGATCTGGGAAAGGATCAGAGAAGTGAGATTGTTTGGTTGAAAATTTGTTGCTGAGCACGGCTTTGGGATAATGGAACTGGAGTTGTGGACAATAGTTTGGGGTGTACGTGGCTTCCATGTGCTTTTTATTTTACTTCTTATGGCTTTTTTGCATGTGTTGCCAGAACAATAAGAGCAGTTCTGGGCTGGCCCCTAGGGGAAGCCTGCTGGGTAGAATTTTAGAGGATTGGAAGATTCACTGCTGTAATCCGATGTCTAAGAATCCTATGTCTAAAGGAGACTTTGATTTATTACTATAACACTGTTTGGCCTAAGTATGTTTTGAATGGTGAGGAAAGGTGGCCTGTAGATGGTTCCCTGAGTTACTGTATCATTAAACAATGGAAACAGCATTGCCAACACAAATGGAAGGAACTCTGCTATTTCAATGAGCTTATATTGTTGTAGAATACCTGTAGGATAAATGGAGGCAGTTTGGCTTCCTCATCCAGGTGTCTGGGTAACTAAGGGAGCCCTGAGAATGAGCCTGATAAGCAGTGTTCTCATAGCCTTGAGACTAGGTCCAATAAACTGTCCCATAGCCTTGACTGGGCTCGCATGCATGGTAAGAATCTCTTTGCATAAGATATGTTGGCACCCTGCTGGCTTTGTTTGTTTCCAGTATATTAAGGGGTAGGGGCTTCCTGCTGGGGAAATTCAAGGGCCACACTGGGTGCCATGCAGAGGGGACAGGTGACATGTAGTGTGACACGCAGCTTGCAGCACACATGGATTGTCCACCCTTGAATAAAGACATGTCAGACATCCCAACAGCTCTGTGAATATTCATCCCTATGCATGAGTCCCTTGAACCTGTCTGGCCTTGAAAGGTTACAACACAATAGCATTTGCCAGAGGCAGAGAATCGCTTGAAGGTACAGAAAAGGAAGGTAGCCTCAAAACCCCTCTCTGATAGTATAATGCAGGAGGAAAGTAATAATGAGGAAATAAACCTCATTAATGCTCTGAACAAAGAGGACAGAAGCTAGGAAGAAGGAGGGGCCTCCATGGCACCTCCCCCCTGCAAGTGGGAGTGGCCAGCACAGCACTGCCCCCTTCACAGGTAGGAGGGGCTTCCTTGCCATTACCCGTTTTGGGAACTGCCCCAGAGGTGGAGACCACAGAGCCAAGAGCCCCACCCCTGCAGGACCTGGAATGGGTTTCCCCAGCTAGGACCCATCAGGGCACCCCGTACAGCCAGGGGGCCTTCCAATTCAGAGCAAGCAATTCCCTTTGAAGCAGATTCCTATAGGTGGAGTAAATCAGAAAGGCCAGCCCACTGGCTACTATTGGGCCTGAATCCCGTTCTCCACTTCAGACTTACTGAACTGGAGGAGTTCCAAACACCCCCTGCCCCTCGCTGCCCCCCATAGGGAGGATCCTCAGGGAATGGGAGATCTTGGCACCTTGGCATTTTTGCCACTCATCTTCCAGACTGGGCAGATGTACAAGGTTCTCCTAAATATTTTGCTAACTACAGATGAGAAACAGTTGGTTACAAATATGGTGAGGGAAGAGGCCCAGTGTCTCCATGACAAAGATCCCACTGGGACCCCGACCCAGCTGGGGCAATTCCTCTGGTGGAGCCTAACTGGGACCCAAACTGTGGGGGCCAAGCTTCCTTGAAATGCACATTACAAAAGGTGCATATTGGAAAGGCTTAGAAAAGGAGTACCCAAGCAGAGGCTCCTGAATTTGATATTCTTCAGCAAAGGCCAGATGAGGATCCTTCTGAATTTTTAGAGAGGATCTATCAGGCTTATAGGAACCACACTGACTCTGACCCAGAGACACCAGAAAATGTGAGAATAATAAACACGACTTTTATTGGGCAGAGTGCCCTGGGTATTAGAAGGAAACTGCAGTGTGCAGACAGGGTATTGAGAATGAATCCCTCTTGGCTTGTGGACATAGTATTTAAAGTTTACAATTCCTGGGAAACAGGGAAGACAAAACAGGCCTTGGCGTTTTTTAGAAGCAAGCAGGGGAGGCCAAAAGAAGAGGCAGGACACTAAAGTAAAGAAGACTTGTTTGGCACCCACCCCTGTGCCTGTTGCAAGGAGGGCCCTGAAGAGCAGAGGAAAGACTCTGCAGGCATCTGTCAGTGTGCCTATTCCAAGGAGGAGGGCTATTGGAGGGATGAATGCCTAAATCACTGAAAGGAAAACAGATGGGAATTTTCCCTAAACAATGCTAAAAAGGAGAGGTGAGTCTGATGGTGAATCAGGAGGCCCAGGGGCTCTGCTGGACATCTCTTGAACTATTTCTATTTCCCCGTGGGAGCCCCAGGTACAGTTAACTCTGGGGAACAAGCCAATTGATTTCCTTGTAGATACTGGAGATACATACTCAGTATTGAACACTAAACCAACCAAGAAAAGTTCAAATGAAGCAATGGTTCCTGGAGTGACTGGCCAGTTACAAAAACAAGCATTCCTGCAACCGCTGGAATGCTAGCTCTGGGATCAAAAGCTTATACATAGTTTTTTCTATATGCCAGATTGTCCCATTCCATTGCTGGACTGAGGTTTACTTTGTAAACTGCAGCACAAATAACCTTTCCCCCCAAGAGACAGCAGTTATGTGTGGATGTCCTGCTGGAACATGCCTCCAGCTGCAGACGTTCATGACCTGTCCAGGTCCTGGAGGTGAACCCTTCCCACCTGAGATCTATGAGCAGGTCGACTGAACTGTTTGGGCTGATGGAACCCCAGGTTAAGTGGCAAATGTGCAACCCACAAAGATGAATCTAAAATAAAGAATGTGGGTCCCACAAAAGAAGCAGTATCCCCTCAAGAAGGAGGCTTTAGAGGGGATCCAGCCAGTGTTCCAAAAGTTTTTAAAATCAAGATTAATTCTGTCATGCCAGCCACCCTACAACACTCCCGTTCTGCCAGTCAAAAGCCACATTCTGATGAGTATCTCAGGGTCATAAGTGGCATTGTTCAGCATATTCATCCCATGGTGCCCAACCCTTATACCCTGTTGACCATTGTGCCTGGGGATAGCAAGTGGTTTTCACTCCTGGACTAGGAGGATGATTTTTTCTTCATTCCAATAGATAAATAGGCTCAGCAACTATTTGCCTTTGAATGGTAGAACCCAGGAACTAAAGCCATGTTCCAATACTGCTGGACCGTGCTACCACAAGGATGTAAGAAGTCCCCAGCTATATTCAGGGAAATGCTGACAAAAGACTTAAGGGATGTTCAGTTGAAATTGGGGTTGAAATTGGGGGTTCTTTTGCCATATGTGGATGACCTATTAATAGCTGGCAGCAACTGTGAAGATTGTTTGCACAACACCATCACAGTCCTAAATTATTTGGCAAAAAAGGGATATAGGTGTCACCTCATATGACCCAGATTTGCAAACAGGAAGTGGTATATCTGGGATTTCAACTGAAACAGGGTACCGGGAGCCTGATGAGAGGCAGAAAGCAAGCCATTGCTGTATTAAAAATCCCAGAATATTGAAGGCAGCTTTGTGAGTTCTTAGGAATTACAGGGTTTTGTTGGATTTGGATTCTAACCTTTGGACTCATAGCAAAATACTGTACAATTCCTTAAAAGGACTGGACTCTGAACTCCTTGAATGGGCAGGGGATTGTCAGGTAACATTTGATACTTTGATGGAAAATCTGGTTTCGGCTCCTGCACTAGAACTGCCTGATTTACAGAAGCCTTTCAAATTGTATGTCCAGGAAAGGCAGGGGATTGGATTGGGGGTACTAACCCAGACTTTGGGAAATATAACCCAACCCATAGCCTATTTCTCAAAGAAGTTGGGTTACACAATAAAGGGATGGCCACTATGTCTCTGGGCAGTAGTAGCTACCTGTGACATCTTGCAGGAAGCTGCCAAATTCACTTTGGGACAGCCCACTACAGTATTGGTACTGCACTAGGTCCTGACACTATTGGGAAAAGAGGAGGGTATTGGCTGGCAGCAAGACACACAGGGAAATGCCAGGCTGTTCTGCAGGACAACCCAAATTGGTGGCCACCTTGCAGACCACCACAACTCTGAACCTGGCAACCCTACTCCCAGATAAGGAGGGGAACTCAGCCCTCGAGCATGATTGCTTGGAAATTATTGACCAAGTTTGTTCTAGCAGGCCTGATCTGCTAGACCAGCTGCTGGCAGCACCAGACTGGGAGCTATGTACCAAAGGGAGCAGCTTCATGGACAATGGCCAGTGATGAGCTAGGTATGTGGCAGTCACCACAGAAAAGGTAATACAAGCCCAAGCCCTTGCACCGGGAACCTCAGCACAAAAGGCAGAGCTAATAGCCCTCACAAGAGCCTTAATGCTGTCCCAAGGAAAGAAAGTTAACATATATACAGACTCCAAATAAACCTTCATGGTAGTACATGCCTAGGGAGCAATATGGAGGGAAAGAGGACTTTCCTCAGGAAGAGGAATGTTAAACTTGGAGAGATTCGACAATTGCTAAAGGTAGTGATTGGCTGAACAATGGACTTGTCCCTGTGATGTCCTGTTGACAATGCATTCTTCCCTGAAGGTGATGGGAATTCAGCCCTGCATTCACTACACACAGGTAAAATGGGCACCTGAGGAGGATGTAGCCTGTTTTTGTGGTTGATGCTGTAAAGGAAAGCTGGACCTGCTCACTGGAAGAAGAATGTTACATTCTATACATGCTCACAGAATGTAACAGGACACAGCCAGGGCCCCCCACCCCCAAAGGGTATTTATAACAGGGTCCAGAAAATGGGGTGTCCAAGAAAAAAATATATTCTCCCCACCCCAGGGCGGGCCGCCATGGGGGATGAGAGCCTTGAGCAGGGCCATTGAGAGTCATTTTGCATGTCAATAACAGGATAGCTTCATTCCTCATATGCAAAGAGGGTTATTTGCATATCACCAAGGCTAATCAGGGAGGTTTAAAAGACTTAATACAGAATGTAACTGGGAAAGAGAGAGGAGAGACAGGGGCCTTCAGGAGAGACAAAGGGACACAGACTCTGGGGAATAGTGTAAAGACCACGTGGGAAGAAAGAGGAGAGAAAGGACTCTTGCTAGTGGGCCAGGAGAAGGTGCCACATGGTTATGGATTAAGAGCTGGAGATCATGGCAACACAGCAGATGGTGCTGAGACCCGTGAGAGGCCTGCGTAGCCGAGCCCCGGACTTCTGTTCTTTTTCTTCCGAAGGACAGTACCCCTGACTGGTCTAACTGGGCAAAGCGGGGAAGGCAGGACGGTGTGTGTGCTGGTGGTTGTTTTAAAGGGATTTTGAGGTTTAAGAGCGACGTTTAGCCATTAATTAAACCTGTATAACTTTTGAATAAATAGTTCCTTTCCTTTTCACCAAACTCTGCCATTCAGAGCCATAACTCCAAGGGAGGCTGGCAAAGGACCTACAACAAGGGACCCCGGGGAAAGGTGGTGTCGTTTCGGTAATAGCATCTGGGCATCCCCCACCATGGGTCCATTTGTTTGGTAACAATAACAGGATGAGGAACAGGTCCATGAATGGGAATTCAGTAACACTGATCCCAATTCTATGTGGAAGTTCAACACACATGGTATGATTTTACTCCCTGAGGCTCAAGTGTATCCCATCCTCAAACACCTACATGAAGGGACCCATTATGGAAGGGATGGTTTAATGGACTTCATTAGGCCACATTTAAAAGGGCTTTATTTGAAAAGGTTCACCCAAGCCTGTCAAATATATGCCAAGAACATTCCCAAGACAGAGTGTGTCCCAACGGGAAAGGGAGTACAATATAAAAGGATGTGTCCATTTGAGGACTGGCAGGTGGACTTCACACAAATGCCTAAAACCAAAAGGAATTTCATATTTTTGTCGGTCTTTGCAGATACTTTTTCTGGATGGGCACCCTACTAGAACTGAAAAAGCAACTGAGGTGGCAAAACTGTTACTTAAATAATTCCTAACATTGGACCTCCTTTAAGCATTCAGAGTGACTTCATTCATTCAAAGCATTCACTGTTTGCTTTGGAGAACTCCCAGAAGTTTGGGCAGGCATTGCAAATACTATGGAAATTGCATGCGTCTTGGAGTCCTCACTCCATGAGGAAGACTGAAAAAATGAATCACACAATAAAGATGTGGCAAAAATATACCAGGAAACACATTTAAAATGGGACCAAGCACAACCCATTTCTCTGCTTCAAATTAGGGCAGCACCCAAAGGTGGGCTCAGATTGAGCCCTTTCAAAATAGTTTATGGGAGATCCCCCCAAATCTCTGGCTTAGGAATGCCTCCTCTAGATTTGGAGCATGAGGCAAGAATTAAGCAACATGCGCAACATTTAGGGCAAACACTATTTGTCATAAGTTTGCTCATTGCAGGTCTGTCTCTCTGTCTGATGAGCCCCTACCTGCACCTGTTCCAGCCAGGGGACCGAGTCTCACTGAAGACATGGAAGGCTCAAGGCCCTGAACAGCTGGCTGAACAATGGACTTGTCCCTGTGATGTCCTGTTGACAATGCATTCTTCCCTGAAGGTGATGGGAATTCAGCCCTGCATTCACTACACACAGGTAAAATGGGCACCTGGGGAGGATGTAGACCCTGTTGCTGTGGTTGATGCTGTAAAGGAAAGCTGGACCTGCTCACCAGAAGAAGGGTTGAAATTCCTCTTCTGAAGAAAGTCAGTGAACACAGGGTGACAATGTTTCTGTTACTTTACGCATGCGCTTGAAAAGCTACGGACTTTAGCTGCCAGATACTGTGTTTGAATCTAGTCCTTCCCAGTGGAAAAAGAACAAGAATGGAAAGTGAGTTATGGTTAAAACTGAACAGGTAAAAACGTATACAAAGATTGTGAAAGTTTCAAACCTGGAGAAAAGGAAACCTAAACTACTTGTTTTCTGATTTTATGGAAATGTGGTTTGAATTATGCTCTGTCTCTGATCAGAAATTCTTTGTTATCTCTTTAGCCAGTAAGACCTAGGAAAGGTCACCTGTAACCAGTTGAGGAGAATGCCTTTGCCACTTGGGACCCAGGAAGGGTCATTCAGGGCTGATGAGTATTTTGGCCTGAGGCAAAAGGGCATGTCTCTGCCGAGTCAGTAGATGCTCTGGTGGGGGTGAGAGGGTGTCTCTGTCAGTGAAGCTTTGTGCCAGGAAGGACCTGGGAAAGCTCGCCTCTGTATTGTTCTGTTGGAAACTGTCCGAGTTCAGGATTTTGTTCTGTTTCTGTACTGGAAAAAAATTGAGGTTTCCCATTGTCCTTTATAAGAATATAAAGGGTCTTAAAACCTGAATGGGGGGAATTGTAATAGGTGTGGAACGAGGTGCAGAACAGGGTGGAGGCTGAGAAGCCCTAAAACCTCCAAATCTGGCTGGGGGCCAGGAAGAGTGGCAGCGCAGTAAGAGTTATGCTGCATATAAATAACAGCTGGCTAGTATTATAGAAATGCTAATTGCTGTGCAAGCTTTACAACACCTGCCTGAAAAAGCAAGGAACTCATGTGAGATGCAAGAAATCCTGCTAGATGTAGAAGACTTGGTGCAAGTTTTAAATGGGTCACTTGTAGCAGTTCTCATACTTGGATGCGTCGTTCTGAATTAAGAACTGGAGAGCACAGAGATGTGGCTGTTGGTGCTGGAAATTGCAGTAGCCTAGCCGAGCACAGATGACTGGGAGAAGCTGGAATGCTGAATGGAAACCTGCCTAGCTAAGCCATCGACTTGTGCTTTTTCTATTCTGAGAGACATTACTTCTGACTGGCCCGGTTTGGCAAGGGGAGGCCAGATTGTGTGTGTTTATCGGCGTTTGGTTTTAAGGGAATATGGGACTTAAAAACAGAATTCTGCCATCATTCTAAATCTGTATAACTTTTAATAAATACCCCCTTTCATTTTCACCTAACTCTGGCAGTGGGACTTAGGTTTTTCGGCAGTAGGCAATAGACCCCAAATCTGTTCCAGGACTGCATAGCCTGGCATTCTGCTGTGGTTACAGCTCATAGGTTAAAAATGATCCCTAGTGTTTTTCCTTAATAAAGGTGCATAAGACCTGACTGCCTCCCATTAACCTGCCTTTCACTTTGGAGAAAATATTTCGCCTAGACTTCCATCCAAGTTTACCATCTTGTCCCATCCCCAATGGTCCATTTTTCAGCAAGACAAATCCTGACACTGAGACTTGCTAGGAATGAGCTTATCCAACCAAAAGGTTGGCCATCAATGCCTCCTTTGGTTTATGACCAAAAGGGGGACGTATTGATGAAAAGGGGCCACATATGAAACCTGACAAGCTCAGGGGAGGCCTGCATGACAGCCTTACAAACTCAGACCTAAAGGAACCATGAGGATGGTCTGCAATTAAAATTTATTTACTAAGAACAGGTGGGCAGTCATTGCCCTAGGCTAGAATCTTTTTGTAACAAAGTATCAGTCTTTAATTGAGCCTGTCTCTTTATCTTTTTGTATCCATGATAAATAACATACCTTTGGAATATCTGGTAAATTCTTTTTTTTCCAAACCCCTGGGGCACAATGACCCAACTTGAGCAGAGACCATAAATCCCTTCATTGTTATTATGTTAATTGTTGATTGTTAACCATGCTCTACCCACTTATGCAAAAGAAGTATGTGTGTATCATTTTACCTTTTTATCCAGTCCCAAAAGTTTCCACGCTTTGCTTTCTCCTGCCTCCCTAATCTATCACCAATGGATTTTATGTAATCCCTTATGCCTCCTCTTTTGATTGTAATGCGTAAAATAAGGTGCACAACTGCTATTTTCCAGAGCATTTTCTCTATTCATTGAGGTTCTGCTTACTGGCAATTGTCAGTTTGGTGCAAATAAACCCACAAAAATTCTTTAAAAACAAAGAATCTTCTGCAAAGTCAAAGGTCAACATAATGAGATATTTTATGGCCAGACAGAAAAGGAGAAAAAAAATTAATGGAAAAGAAATATTAAAAAAAAAATCAGGTCTGCTGCTTTAGACCCAAGGTAAGCAGCAACTCTGAGCCACATTAGTGGAATGGAAAACTATTGCCTACTCGGAAGGAGCCAGCATTCCATTCAAAAAATATATCTGAAGAGGCTTCTTCTGTTTTATATACTATGTAAAGAATTTAGATCTTATATTGGTTTGCACAATTTCCTGGAGGAAAAAAAATGCTCTGTGTCTATCTCTTGGAAAATAGACAATAGTATTTCTCCTTGGCAACAGCAATTATAACAGGTGTAAAAATAAATATATTTGATTCTAATATTATGCTACCAAACAGCCACATGGGGTTCTGCCACCTGCTGCTCATAAATTCTGGAGGCAGAGGTTTTGGTGGAAAAGGAAAGAAGTCTTTTTAAGGCTATACAATTTTGGAAGAATAATGGGCTTCTGCCTCAAAGCCCATTCCTTTTAAAATACCCAAAGACAAAAAACTCCTTCACCCTTTGCCAGATCAGTTCAAGGCTGCACCTGGAATTCCTTCTTCCACTTAAAAATACTGTCCTTTGGGATATGTAGGTGGCTATAGCATGATCATCCAGACAGCGTAGATTGTTCCCAGTCACAGTCTAGCTTCATGAGTCTTTGGAGTCTGTGCACTCACCAGAGTCTTACTTGTTGCACATTGCTCTTTTCTCCAGCCTCCTGGCCGCTACCTGCCAGCCTAGCACATGCATCCCATCCCTGTGGCCTTGCCAGTAAGTCTGTGTGCCAGGCCAGGCTGGACCATGCAGCACAGTGCCAGTCACCAGCGCTGCCACCGCTTCCCGCATGGGGTGGGGCACAGGGCTTGTAGCCTGGTCACACAGCCAGAGGCACTCAGGTCCACAACCCCTGACAGGGTGAATGAAATGAAAGAAAGAGAGCAAGTTTCTGCATGCCGCCATTTAAATCTTTCACCCCCAAATCCTGTGTGCTGCAGAAGTGTCCACCTTGCCAGCCAATCCAGGCTAGCATCCATCTCATGCATCAGCCTGCACAGCATCTCTGTTCCTCCTCCCGCCACCATGACCCAGAAGTGGGGAGGAGGGTTTCTGGCCTCATGCAGGGGCACAGCGCCTCTGTGCAGGGCAGGGCATATCATGCTGGTTTGTTTACCCTCATCTGGGGGAATGGGTCATGCCAGCTGCCACTTCAATCTGCCTCCTTGGGGTTTCTTACAACCCTGCCCTCACTTTGGGGATGCAGCCTTTTGCACCTCTTTGAGGATCCCTCCTCTCTGTCCAGGGATATGGCCAGATCCCCTCTTTTACAACTATACAAAAGAACAAGGATACATTTCAAATGTTAGATATTGATACTATCTAACCTTTGATTACATACTGACCTTTAAAATCATGATTCCTCCCTGTCAAGCACTAGAAAGTTGAACCATTATACTTTATATCTGTAGCGATGTAGATTATGAAATTTCCCCTCAAACTTACTGCAGCAGATAACCTTTTTGAGTCATTGAATTCATTTTATATTTAAAAATTATGGAATATCATTCTGTCATTATATTATAATTGTGCATAATGGTTTGAAAAAATGGATCTTTTATAGGAAAAACTGGAATATTTGATTTGTATGACTTTCAAAGGTAAAATATATAATATACTAAACCAACATAAAGAAAAAGAGTAAAGGAGAAATAAAGAACTTCTCAGGCCAAATAAAAAAAAAAGGGGGAAGAAGAAATTTGTTCCCAGTAGACCTGCTGTTTAAAAGTTCTTTAGAGAGAAGGAAAATAATATAGACCAGAAAGTTGGATCTACGTAAAGAAAGGGAAAACACTGAAGCGGGAATAAGTGAAGGTAAAATAAAAACTTTTCTGACTCTTAGCTCATCTAACATATAACAGTTTGTTCGAAGTAATAATAGCAACAGTGCATTTGATTATATGTGCTTAAGTATATATCTTACGTATACATGCTTATACAAAGTCTGTCCGGAAAATGTGAAGACATTATTCATATAATGAGAATGGTTTGCGAAACATTGATATAACCTGACAGCCAAGGATAGTGGACTGGAATGTCCATGTGTGAACAATTACAACTTCATTGTACCCAGTGGGGGCGGTAGATGCCCATTGAGTGAGCATGTGTACTTTGTAGCCGTCACATTAAAAATAACTGAGCAACTTGAGCAATGAATCTGCATCAAATTTTGCATGAAGTTTGAACATTCCTACATGGAAACTATTCAAGTGATTCAGAAGGCTGCAGCTGTGGGCAACTGGGGATTGGCAGCATCATCACAAAAACATGCCCGCTCATGCATCACGTCTCCTGCAGAGTTTTTTGATGAAACATCAAATCACCTGGGCGACTCAGTACCCCCCACACCTTTGGCTTTTCCCAAAACTAAAATCACCTGTAAAAGGGAAGAGATTTCAGATCATCAGTGAGATTCAGGAAAATACGATGGGGCAGCTGATGGTAATTGGGAGGGCTGCATGTGGTCCCAGTGTGCCTGCTTTGAAGGGGACTGAGGCATCATTGTCTTATGTACAACGTTCCTTGTATCTTTAATAAATGCCTCTATTTTTCCAGTTTACATGGCTGGATACTTTATAGACAGACCTGGTATATGCTTACATAAAAGTAAAATGAATGACAACAGCGATAGAAGGAAGATGTTTGGATTATTTATTATTATAAGGTGCTCACACTATCTGTAAATACAATAGTGTTATTTAAAAGTGGACTTGAATTAATTGTAAATGATACTGCAAACTCTAAGGCAACCACTTTAAAAAAAACAAAGAAGTAATAGGCTAGGCAGGAAAATTGAATCATATCAAATGTTCAATAATAAAACAACAAAATGCAGAAAAAAGGTGGAAGATTAAAATAAGAACAAAGAAGAAAGGCAACAAATAGAAAACAGTAATGAATATGGTAAGTATTAATCCAACTATATCAATAATCACTTTGAATTTTGATGGTCTAAATTTATCTCTTAAACGATAACTTGTTAGAGTGGATCAAAACTCAGACTCAACTAAATGCTGTTTATAAGAAACCCACTTTAAATATATAGACACATGACTAAAAGTAAAGGGATAAGGAAAAATATACCATGCTAACATCAATCCAACAAAAAGAAGGGATAGCTTCATTGATTTCAGACAGAGGAGACTTTAAAGTAAAGAAATTATTGTAATAAATAAGAGCATTACATAATGATAAAGTGGTCAATTCTCTCAGATGACATAAAAATCCTAACATGTATGCACCTAATAACAGAGAGTCAAACTACATTTTCAAAATTGATGGAATTGTTAGGAGAAATAGATAAACCCACTATAACAGCTAGAGACTCCAACAGTCCTCTTTGAGAAATGGACAGATGCAGTAGGCAGAAAAATCAGTAAGAAGGTATTGAACTTAACAATGCCATCAATCAATAAGATAAAATAGGGCTTTTTTTGTTATTGTTGTCTGACATCTTATGGAGGCTGCAGTGGTAACAGCTGCTCTTTGAGTTTTGCTGTGCTGCCCAAGGATGACAAGAAAAAAAAAGGAAGCTAGATAGTTGGCTGAGAAAGACAAAGACCCGATCAAACAAAGGCAAAGTTTGGGACAAGTTCAATAACCTATCTTGACAAAACAACATATGGCAAACTCTGTCAGCAAGTTCCCATCTACAAGCTTATAACCCCATCTGTAGTTTCTGAGAGACTAAAGATCCATTGTTCCTTGACCAGTGCAGCCCTTCAGGAACTCCTTAATAAAGGACTTATTAAACTAGTTTCAAAGCACAGAGCTCAAGTAATTTATATAAGAAACACCAAAGGTGGGGTTGCCCCACCTGCTGAAGATACATGAACAAGTCCCACCAGGTGTACATTTAGAAAACAAAACTTTATTAAATAAAAAAGATATAATTGGCATCTTTAGACTACTTCATTTTACAACAGCAGGCATTTACCAACATATTCCCCATTTGTGGCCACAAAACATACTTTAACAAATTTATAAGAAGAGAAATCATGCAATTTCTGCTCTCAGACCACAATGGGAATAAATTTGAAATCAATAACTGGAAACTAATAGGAAAACACCAAAATACATGGAGAGTCAACAACATACTTCTAAATAACATATAGAAGAAAGAACAGTCTCAACACAAGTTTTAAAATATTTTGAGCTAATTAAAAATAAAAACACAACTTAGCAGCTTTGTGGAATGCAGTGAAAGCAGTGCTTAAAGGGAAATTTATACATTGGATACATATATTAGAAATCTAAAATTAATCTGGAATTAAGAAACTAGAAAAAGAAGAGCAAATTAAGTCCAAAGTAAGCATATGAAAAGAAATTACAGGAATTAGAACTTTAATCAATGAAATTGAAAACAAGAAATCAACAGAAAATAAAAAGACAAAACAGGCCCTTTAAAAAGATCAATAAACTCATAAGCTTCTAGTCAGCCTAACTAAATAAAAAGGAGAGGACACAAATATCCAAAATTTATAAAGAACTCATACAACTCAACACCAAAAACCCCCAAACAATCCAATTAAAAAATGGACAAAAGACCTCCTAAATAGACACTTCTCCAAAGAGGATATACAGATGGCCAATAGACATATGAAAAGATGCTCAATGTCACTAATCATCAGAGAAATGCAAATTAAAACCACAATGAGATATTACTTCACACTTGTCAGAAAGGCTCTCATCAATATATCAACAAACAAGTGTTGGCGAGGATGTGGAGAAAGGAGAACACTTATGCCCTGTTGGTGGGAATGCACATTGATGCAGCCACTGTGGAAAACAGTAGGAAATTACCTCAGAAAATTAAAAATGGATCTGCTTTATGACCCAGGGATTCCACTTCTAGGAATATACCAGAAAGAAACTGATACACTAATTTGAAAGAATATATATACTCCTATGTTCATTGTTGCGCTATTTACAATAGTCAAGATTTGGAAGAAGCACAAGTGCCCCTCACTAGATGAGTGGATAAAAAAAACTGTAATGCACTTACACAATGAAAAACTACTGCTCAGCCATGAAAGAGAAGGAAATCTTACTTCTTGTAACAGCATGGATGAATGTGGAGAGTATTATGCTAAGGTGAAGTAAGTCAAACAGTGAAAGACAAATAGCATATGATCTCACTTATGTGTGGAATCTAATGAACAAAGTAAACAAAATAGAAACAGACCCATAGAGAACAGAGTGACAGCTGTCAGAGAGGTGCAGGATTGGGGAGCTACCAGGTGAAATAGATGAAGCAATTAAGCAAAAACAACAACAACAACAACAAAACCCCACAAGAGAACAACTCACAGCCACAGGCAATAGTAAGGTAATTATCAGAAGAAAAGAGGGGTGGGTAAGGGTAGAAGAGGATAAATGGGGGCTAAATGATGATGGAAGGAGATTTGATTTGGGGTGGTGAACACACAATATAATATACAGATGACGTGTTATAGAATTATATACTTGAAACCTGTATAATTTTATTAACCAGTTTCACTCCTAATAAATTCAATAACAATTTAAAAAATTAAAAGGAAAAAATAGAAATAAAGAGGACATCACTACAAATTTCATGGACATTAAAAGAATAATGAAGGAATACTATTAATAACTTTATGCTCACAAATTTGATAACCTAGATGAAATGGATCAATTCACTGAAAAATAGTCTGCCAAAACTCACACAAGAAGAAATGGACACTATGAATAGACTTCTATCTATTAAAGAAATCGAATCAATAATGAATAACCTTCCAAGACAGAAGTCATAAGGTCAAGATGCATTCTGGTGAATTCTACCAAACATATAAGGAAGAAATAATACCAATTCTCTAAAACCTTTTTCAGAGGATGCAAGCAGAGGGAATCCTTCCTAACTCATTCAATAAAATATTACCCTAATACTAAACCCAGACAAAGACATTACAAAAAAGGAGAAAAACCTACTGACCAATATCTCATGAACATAGATGTAAAAACCCTCGACAAAATATTACCAAATCAAATCATTAAAATCATAAAAAAGGATTATATATTACAAACAAGTGGGATTTACCCAGGTATGCAAGTCTAGTTCAATATTTGAAAATCAATTAATGTAATCCATCACATCAACAGATTAAAAAAGAAAAATCAATGATCATATCAATAGATGAACAAAACACATTTGACAAAATCCATTCATGATGCTAACTCTCAGTAAACTAGGAACAGAGGGAAACTTTTTCAACTTGATAAGAACTACCTACATAAGACACACAAATACTATTATTTTTAATGGTGAGAAACTCAGTTTTTCCGCCAAAATCAGGTACAAGACAAGGATGACGCCTTTTACCACTCCTTTTCAATGTCATACTAGAAGTCCTTGCTAAGGCAACAAGGCAAGAAAAAGAAATAAAAGGTATATAGATTGGGAAGAAAGAAATAAAACTACTTTTGTTCATAGATGCCATGATCATCTATGTACAAAACCCAAAAGAACTGACAAAAAAGCTTTTAGAACTAATGAGACTATAGCAGAATTTCAGGATTCGAGGTTAATATACAAAAGTCAATTGCTGTTCTATATGCCAACAATGAACAGGTGGAATTTGAAATGAAAAACACAATGTCATTTACATTATCATTCAATAAGATAATGTGGTATAAATCTAACAATATAGGTACAAGATTTATATAAGGAAAATTACAAAACTCTGATGAATGAAATCAAAGAAAAACTAAATCAATTTTATGTTCATGGATAGGAAGACTAGATATTGTCAAGATGTTAGTTCTTCCCAACTTGATACAAATTTATAAATATAAAATGCATTAGATATATTATATTATATTATAGATATAATGAATTCCAATCAAATCCCAGCAAGTTATTTTATGGATATTGACAAACTGAACTGACTCTAAAGTTTATAAGGAGAGGCAATAGACCCAGAATAGTCAACACAATATTTAAGAAGAGGAACAAAGTTGGAGGATGATGCTACTCAACTTCAGGACTTACTATAAAACTGCAGTAATTAACACAGTGTGTGCTGGCAAAAGAATAGACAAATAGATCAAGAGCAGAATAGAGAGCCAAGAAAAAGACCCTCATATATTTAGTCAGCTTATCTTTGACAAAGAAGCAAAGGTAATACAATGTAACAAAGATAGTCTCTTGAAAAATGGTGCTGAAACAAGTGGACATACATAGGCAAAAAAAAAAAAAAAAGATTTTGATATAGACCTTATACCCTTCACAAAAATTAACACAAAATGAACCATACAGCAAAATGTAAAATGTAAAACTATAAAACTTATAGGGGGTAACATAGGAAAAAATCTGGATGACCTTGGGTATGGTGATGCCTTTTTAGATACAATCCATGAAAAAAAGAATTAATAAACTGGGCTTTATTAAAATTAAAAACTTCTGCTCCAGGAAGGACAATTTCATAAGAATGAGAAGACAAGCCATAGGCTGAAAGAAATATTTGCAAAAGACACGTCTGATGCAGTACTGTAATCCAAAGTATGTGAAGATCTCTAAAAGATGCAACAATAAGAAAATGAACAACCCAATTTAAAAAATGGGCCAACAACCTTCACAGTCACCACACCAAAGGAGATGTACAGATAGCAAGTAAGCATATGAAAAGATGTTCCAAATCGTTTCATCAAGGAAATGCTTATAAAAACAACACTGAGGTACTACTACACACCTATCAGAATGAGAGTCTAAAACCCTGACATCACCAAATAAATGCTGGTGGGGAGCTCTCATTCATTGCTGTAAAGAATGCAAAATGGTACAACCACTTTGGAATACAGAAGAGTTTGCAATTTTTAACAAAACTAAATACACTCTGACAGTATGATGTGGCAATTGTACTCCTTGATATTTATCCAAAGGAGTCGAAAACTTCTCTGCTAACAAAATATGCAGAAGGATGTTTATAGTAGTTCTATTCAAAATTGTCAAAACTTGGAAGCAACCACGATGTCTTTCAGTAGGTGAATGAATAAATAAATTGTGGATTATCGAGACAATGGGATATTACCAATATTCAGTGCTAAAAAGAGTGAAGCTATCAAGCCATAAAAACACAGGGAGGAAATTTAAATGAATATTACTAAGTGAAGAGTCAATCTGAAAACGCTACATATTGTATAATTCCAAATATATGACATCTGAAAAAGACAAAATTGCAGAGACAATAAAATGGCTAATGGTTTCTGTGGGTTAGGTAGGGGAGGGGAGAGATGAATAGGCAGAGCACAGAGGATTTTTAGGGCAGTGAAAAACTTGTATGATATAATAAAGATAGGCGTAGGTCATTGTACAGTTGTCCAAACCTTTAGAATATACAACACCAAGAGTGAACCTGTTAGGCGTAAGTCATTGTACAGTTGTCCAAACCTTTAGAATATACAACACCAAGAGTGAACCTGTTGGGAAACACCCTGTCTGGTTTCAGGAATTGTAGCCCCACCCACAGGCAAGAGGGCCCCAAGGCTTAAAATAATCAAGGAGGCCTTGGGAAAACAGGCCACTGAGGAGACGGAACCTGTCCTCACATCACCCTGTTTGGCCCTGTGATAGTTGGTAGTTAATAACGGGTAAGATTCCTCAAGAAGAGGGACGATCTAAGGACACAGCCGGTATGGGCAGCAGGTCAAGGACTTGGGGGACAGGGAGAAAGGGCAAAAAGGCCTGCACCCCTCAGCTTGGCTTGGATATGGCTGAGGTCCTCATTCTGTCTGAAAGAAGACTCCTTGTCTCTTGGCGGCTCCCACCCCTGCCTGGCTCAGGCTCAAAGCAATACTGGAGACAGTCTTAAACTAGATCAGGCCTAAAAGTAAATTCTTTAAAGCATGCTTTTTTTTTTCTCCCTCAAAAGCTATGATAGCCAGCTCATGCTCGGAAGGAAATTTACAGTATTCACAGACCCTAACCCTAAACCCTTTGGCGATCTCATGTTTACGCTCTCTTGTTTACTAGTCTCCTCTCGGACCCATGTAAATTGGTGTGTTCCTGCCATTTGTTGTCTTCAAAACATCATCTATTCTCTGTAAACGTTAACACAATGATGTAATGAGATAATCTGTACATTCCTATTACCTAGCTCCATTGATAACTTTTTCAATAAAAGCTTTTGGATAAAAAGGCTCAGGGGCCTTCTCCACTAGAGGAAAGAGCCATGTCCCCTCTCCTGGCAAACAGAGAAGTGTTTGTGATGACTTGTGTTTATTTCCCTCATCTGTCACAACCCCAGGATGGGCTCTGCAGGCTTCAGAGCCCTGCTCTCTCCTCAGCTGGCTCCAGATAATAACCCTCAGATCCAGATGCCCTGCACGGTACTCCCCCGCAACGTGAACCCTAATGTAAAGTATGGACTTTGGATGATATGATGTTTTAATATAGGCTCATCCTTGGTAAAAAAAAAACAAAAACAAACAAAAAAAAAACCCCTCCCACACACATACACATATTGCGCATATATATATATATATAATGGTATTGATAATGGGAGGATATGCATATATGGTTGCAGAGAAAATAGGAAATCACTATATCTCCTTTCAATTTTGTTGTTGACCTAAAATGTTCTAAGAAAATAGTCTTAAAAAATGAAAAAAGAAAGAAGTAGAGTAGTGAGAATATAAGTAAAAGGGACAATGGGTACTACAAAATTAAAATATAGGTTTAACATATTTCAGCCCGGCTTTAACTTTGTTTTTGCATTTGAAGAATGTATATATTTGTTACACAATGAAAACTGGACTTAGTATAACTATGCTATAGAAAAGTAGAAATTGTACTCTTTATTTTCTTTTTTAAATTATGTTTTATGATGTATACTATTACAGTTATCCCAATTATTCCACATTGCAGTGCTCCACCCAGCAACCCCACTCCCTCAGGCAATCCCCACCCCTTTGCTCATGTCTGTTGGTCATGTGTATAAGTTCTTTGGCTACTCCTTTTCCTATTCTGTACATTACATCACCATGACCAATTAGTAGTTCTAAATCCCCACACTTCTTCACCCACTCCCCCACACCCTCCTCCCATCTGGCAACCATCAAGATGCTCTCCATATCCATGATTCTGTCTCTGTTCTTCTTGTTTGCTTAGTTTGTTCTTTAGAATTAATTGTTGATTGAAATGTATTTATTGCCACTTAATTGTTCATAGTTTCGATCTTCTTCTTTTTCTTAAAAAAGTACCTTTAACATTTCATATAATAATGGTTTGGTGATGATGAAATATTTTAGTTTTTTCTTGTCTGGGAAGCTATTTATATGTGCTTTTATTCTAAATGATATCTTTGCTGGGTAGAGCAATATTGGCTATAAGTACCCACTTTTCATGACTTTGAATATTTCTTGCCAGTACCTTCTTGCCTGCAAAGTTTTCTTTTGAGAATCAGCTGATAGTCTTCTAGGAACTCATCTGTAGGTAACTAACTGCTTTTCTCTTGCTGCTTTTGATTCTCTCTTTATCTTTAACCTCTGGCATCTTAATTATTATGTGTCTTGGAGTGGGCCTCCTTGCATCCATCTCATCTGAGGCTTTCTGTGCTTCCTGGAATTGCATCTTTATTTCATTCACCAAATTAGGGAAGTTTTCTTCCATTATTTTTCAAATAGATTTGCAATTTCTCACTCTTTCTCTTCTCCTTCTGACACCCCTGTGATGTGAATTTTGGAACGTTTAAGTTGTCCCAGATGATCCTTATGCTATCCTCATTTTTTTTTCAATTCTTTTTCCGTCTTATTCTGATTGGTTGTTTTTTAAAATTTTTTAAATTTATTTTATCTTTTATTTATTTTTATAAACATATTTTTTTAATTTATTATTTTTTTATTTGTACATCATGTTTATTCTATTACAGCTGTCTAAATTTTTACTCCTTTAATCCACCCAGGCCACCCCCACCGCCCACTCCCACAGTCAATTCCAACTCTGTTGTCCATGTCCATGGGTCATTCATACATGTTCTTTGTCTAGTCCCTTCCCATTCTTTCCACCATTGTCCTCCTGCCCCATGCCCTCTGGTCATTTTCAGTCTGCTCCATGTTTCCATGCCTGTGGTTTATTTTGTTTGTTAGTTTATTTTGTTGAATAGAGTCCATTTATAGGTGAGATCATACGGTATTTTTCTTTCATCAACTGGCTTATTTCACTTAATATTCTCCAGTTCCATCCATGTTGTTGCAAAAGGTAGGAGTTCCATCTCTCTCTCTCTTTCTTTCTTTCTTTTTAAATGCAGATTGATTTTATTTATTTTTTTAAATGTCAAAATTAATTATAAAATATTAAAAAATTTTAAAACCATTATAAAGTCTCAGCAATTAAACCAACATGACATCAGTACAGATATAATCAAATAGATTAATGAAATATAATGAGCATCCTAGAGACAAATGTATATATCTGTCTAACAATATAAGATTAAGTTGATATTTGAAATTAATGGGTAAAATAAGGCTTATTCAACAAATAAGGTGCATGGACCACACTATTACTTGAAATAAAACAGATATAGAGCCCTATTTCTCACATTATACAAGAAATATTCAGGTGAGATAAAAATCAACATGTAGAATCTAAGGAGTTTTAGAAGAAAATAGAACTAATATTTTTCATGACCTGAAGTAAAATATTCAAACCCAGAAGTTATAAATATTGACAATATGACTATATTAAACATTTAACTATATAGTAATATACATATAAAAAAGTTAAAGGACAAGGAATAGAATAGAAAAGTATTTGCAACACATCTAAAACATGCTTAATAGTTTTTTTTAGGGAATAAAGTTCTACAAACCTTTAATCAATAAATGGATAAAGAATACCAAAAAGTCATTTAAAGCTTTTTTTAAAATAATAGAAATATGCAAGAAATATACTAAAAACGGGTTTA
This sequence comes from Pteronotus mesoamericanus, assembly GCF_021234165.1. Taxonomy (NCBI): domain Eukaryota; kingdom Metazoa; phylum Chordata; class Mammalia; order Chiroptera; family Mormoopidae; genus Pteronotus; species Pteronotus mesoamericanus. Next base: position 9,870,510 of record NW_026555304.1, on the reverse strand, counting down.
GTTTCAACAAATAGTAAAGGGACAATTAAAATAACACATTGTCACAATCAGATTAATATGTATTAAAAATATTGGTAATTTCAAGTTTGGCAACTCTGAAAGGAACTGCGTATTTATAGAAACTTTTTCTTCATCTTAAAGCAATTCTTTTAGCATATTTTGCAGTGCTGGTTTGGTGGAGATATATTCTCTTAGCCTTCTTTTGTCTGGGAAACTCCTTATTTCCTCTTCTATTTTAATTGAGAGCTTTGCTGGATAGAGCCGTCTTGGCTGCAGGCACTTGCTTTTCATGACTTGGAAGATTTCTTGCCACTCCCTTCTGGCTTGTAGTGTTTCTGTTGAGAAGTCAGCTGCTAGCCGTATCGGGGCTCCCTTATATGTTACTACCTGTTTCTCCCTTGCTGCCTTTAGGATTCTCTGTTTGTCTTTGATATTTGCCATTTTAATGATGATGTGTCTTGGACTGGGCCTCACTGGGTTCCTCTTGAGTGGGACCCTCTGTGCTTCCTGGACTTGTGTGACTTCTTCTCTCCTCCAATTAGGGAAGTTTTCCATCATTACTTTTTCAGGCAGGTTCTCTATCCCTTGCTCCTCCTCTTCTCCTTCTGGTATCCCTATTATATGGATATTATTACATCTCAGGTTGTCCTGCATTTCCCTCAATGCCTCTTCATTCTTTTTGAGTTTTGTTTTTTTTTCTTCTCTTTCTGGGAACTTTTTTCTACCTTATCCTCCAGCTCACTGATTCGATCTTCTGCTTCATCTAGCCTGTCTTTGATTCCTTGTACTGTGTTCTTCAATTCAGAAATTGTATTCTTCATTTCCTCTTGTCTCATTGATAGTTTCTATGTCCTTTTTTCATGTTGATATAGTTTGCAGTTAGTTCCTCATAGTTTCCCTGTGGTTTTTTGTAATTTTCTCTGAGCTTACTGAGCTCATTGAGCTTCCTTAGAACTGTTGTTTGGAACTCAATATCTGATAATTTACTTGCCTCTATTTCATTTAGTTTTCTTTGTGGGGATTCCTCCTTTCCCTTCAAGTGGGGCATATTTCTTTGTCTTCCCATTATTTGTGAGACTCCTCTCTTTTGCTTCTGATTCTCAAGTTGATCTGTCTTGATTTCCTGACTTTGTGGTGTGAACTTCTATGGTTGGAGACCAATGTCTTTAATTTCTGGATCTGCCTCTGATGATGTCAGATGTTGACCCTGTATGACCTCAGGCAGTCTGGTGGAGACTTCTAGTAATCTACTGTTCGTGGCTGTCTCCTTCAGCTGTTAATCTATTCACTCTGCACTCAGCAGACAGCTTAGACAGCACCTGGCAGGGTGGAATCCCACCTGGGGGCATGGCTATGGGTCTTTTAATGCTAGTGCCGCTCAGGGGGAGTGGTCTCCACCTGAGCAAGATGGCTGCTGCCGCATGCGGGATGAATCAGTATCGAGATCTTGCTGGCTACTCTCTCAGTTCTCTCCCCAAAGCCTCCTTCCCCAGTTTCTCCTTAGGCATCTCTAACCCACTCTCCTCTGCCTTTGCCGGAGACCAGGGTAAGTGGCTGCAAATAAAAATTTATGCGTTAGCCCTTTAAATAGTTCTTTGTGTCTCCAGCTGCCTGTCTCTGGCAGAGAGCAACCTTGCCGCTTTTTGCAGCTCACTGTTTTCTGTGTACCTTTTGGGCTCTGGTGCTGTGGGCTAGAGATCTCCACTTTTGGTTTAGACCCCACTCTTCTCAGGGGGATCCAACTGGCAATTTCAATATCCCTCTGGTGCTGCTGCCCGTGGGCACCCCGCCCACCTTCTCAGGTCTGTACTGCACTCCTTACCAGTTAGATTGTGCTAAAGCCGATTCTTCTGTCTCCAAGGTTACAAGGCTCTTCTCTCGCCACTGTTCAATTGTTTGTCCCAGGTGATTTATCCACAATTTAGTTGCAATTCCAGGTTGGTCCTGGGAGGAGGTCACTGTGACTTCCACCACTCTTCCGCCATCTTGATTTTCTCGATTGGTTGTTTTTTGCTCCCTTGTCTTCCAAATCATTGACTTGATTCTTGGCTTCATCACTGTACTGTTGTTTCCCTATAAATTGTCTTTATTTTTAACTAGTGTATCCTTCATTTCTGACTGGACCTGTTTTACGTTGTTGCGGTCCTCATTAAGTTCTTTGAGCATCCTAGTGTTTTGAACATCTGATAGACTGTTTATCTCCATTTTGTTTAGTTCTTGCTGGAGTTTTGATCTGTTCTTTCATCAGGCCATGTTTCTTCGTCTCCTCACTTTGGCAGTCTTTCTATGTTTGTTTCTATTTATTAGGTAATGCTGCTGTGACTCCCTATCTTGGTAGCATGAACTAATGCAGTAGGTATCCAGTAGAGTCCAGTGGCACAGCCTCATCTTTCACCTAAACTGGGTGTTCAAGGTGCACTCTCTATATGGGCTGAATATATCCTCTTCTTTTAGCTGAGACTTGATTATTGTTGGCAGGTTAGTGAGAGGGATTTTCCCAGGCCAGTCAGCTGCAAGGACTGGCTGTGACCACTGACCACCAATATCTGCCCTCTGTAGAGGATCTGCTATGCAGGAGCAGGGTGGTGGTGCTCTTACAAGGTCTGTAGTTGTCCAATGGGTGTGCAGGCTCTGGGGTTGCCTGGGTGGTGCAGGCTAAGGTCAGCCCCAACCTGAGTTCTGCCCAGAGCCACTGTACATGAGCTACAAAGCAACCTGAAGATGGCTGCTACTTGTGCTATGCTTGGAGATTCCCAGGTGGAGCCAAGCTGTGAACCTAGGCTGGCTTCTGCTAGTGCTGGGCCTCAGGCCACTTAGCAAGAGGTATGGGGGCTGGGGGTTCACTGAAGCTGGCTCTTGCTTGTTTGAAAATACTTAGGAAGTTGTGAAACATCAGCCAAGACCAACCATTCACATGGAAAAACCACAGTTAACAGCTCTGTTGGGCCCAGTGGAGTGGAGCCTCAGGGTATCTCTAGGGTGAGGCTAACAGTATTAGCCAGGTTGATGGAGTCCCAGATATGGCAACTACCTGCCAGCTGTGCCCCTGTGGGGGAGGATTCAGAAAAGGGGAAATGTCCTCTGCCTACTTTTCTGTCTGGGAGAAAGCTGTCCCCCAGCTCTCGCCTTGATGCTGGATACTTCATTTCCTCCCCATATGCCACTGGTGCCCATCAAGCTGCTAACCTCATGCTGGAGCTTAGAGGGAGTAAGTCTGACTGCATTTGTGTGCAGGTTCTTTAAGAGAAATTGCTTGGGAGTCTAGAAGTTTCTTCCACTGACTCAATGCCCACTGGTTTTATAGCCAGAAATGATGGGGACTTATCTTCTTGGAGCAGGAAACCTGGGCTAAGGGGCCTGGGGTGGGGCTGGAACCCCTTGCTCCCAAGATATCCCTCCAGAATTTTTATCCACCACATATGGGTGTGTGATCAGCTTGTTCTGCATCTCCACATTGCTGCCCCTCTTACCATCTAGATTGATGTGGTTTCTTTAATTCTGTGTTTGTCAGACTTATATTTAACTTGATTTCTGATGGTTCTGAGTACTATTTGTTTTATATTTTAGCTGTAGTTTTGATGTGGTGTGTGAGTAAGTGAGCCATTCTTACCTATACCTCCATCTTGACTGGAAGTTCCCAAAATTGTATTGTTTATTTTTCATCTTTTTTTCTGTTTTCCTACAAATTTGATGCTTAAGCATCAAACTGATTTCACTGGTGCATGAGAAAAGTAGGTGAAATCAGCAAGAAATCATATTCTTTATGTGAAGCAGTATAACATGGCATCTCATGTTCACGGCTCAAGTGTAAGTTAGGTACTGTAGTCCAATGGGGTCAACATGCAGATTTAAAAACATTTTGATATAGTCATGTAATATTTTTCATTTGTACCTGATGGCATTGTTTCTTATAATAAAAACTTTTCTGATTGAAAACTAAAAAAAAACCCCAAAAACCAAGAATACAGATATTGAGATTACATGAGAGAGTGTATGCAGTGCATATTAGCAGAGTCACTAACAAAGAATAGTGCCTCTGTCTATACTCCAAAGTCACTTTCCAGGTCTTTGTCTTTGGGTGGAAGGCCCTGACATGTGAGTGAGATTGCCTCAACCACCGGGAGGGCCTGCTTGTCCTTGTGTACTTAGACTCAGGTCTGTGACCATCTTTCACTAAGCAGAGGAAGGCCATAGATAGCTTTGTGGTCACCAGCGTATCAGTGGCACTGAAATAAATATGAGTTGGAACCACTTCTCCCTTCCTGTGGGCTTTCACCACAGCTGCTCTGCTAGCTTCCACCCTGTTGAGTGCCCTGAAAGAACTTTGGCATTTGCTGAAAGGTCATCAGCTGCAATTTTAGATCACTGGGCAACTCGAACTAATAACATTTAAATGTAGCTGCAAGAAGTATGATTGTGAACCCAGCTGTTAGCCTGGGCTAGATGGTGGTAGAAACAGCAGACCCTTCCTCAGCTCCTTTTATGGGAGAGCAGTTGACTGCTTATGAATGACTCTGACAAATACTTTTCCCTCCTGACCCCTAAGTTATCCTGTCTTTTACTCATTCTTCACAACTATAGTGTGCTGGGCATTAGCGCTTCTCCCTGTAGTTGTTTTAAACCACTGGTTTGTTTGTTTCACTTCCAATCTGTTGTGAAGAAATACTTTTATAAAACATAATAAAAAGAATTACTGGAAAGGTCAATAAATACATGAAAAGATGTTCAACATCACTAATTATTAGGGAAATGCCAATCAAAGCCACAATGAGATATCACTTCACTGAACTCATCAGAATGGCTCTTATCAAAAAACAGAAAATAACAACAGTTGGTGAGAATGTGGAGACATTGGAAAACTTGTACACTCCTGGTGGGAGTGCAAAATGGTGCAGCTTCTGTCGAAAGAGGTATAGTGGTTTCTTGAGAAATTAAATATAGAATTATCATATGAGCTAGCAGTTGTACTTCTGGGTATGCACCCTAAAAGAACTGAAAGCAGGAACTCAAAGAGGTATTTCTCCAGCCATGTTCATGGCAGCATTATTCACAATAGCCAAAAGGTAGAAGCAACATAAATGTCCACTGATGAATGGGTAAACAATATGTGGTCTATTCATACAATGGAATATTTCTCAGCTTGAAAAAGGAAGGAAACTCAGACAAATGCTACAATGTGGATAAACCTTGAAGATATTATGCTAAGTGAAATAAGCCAGTCACAAAAGGACAAATATTACATAATTCCACTCATATAAATTACCTAGAATATTAAATTCATAAAGACAGAGGGTAAGACAGTGATTACCAGGGGCTAAGGACTGAGTGGGAATTATTGTTTACTGGACACAGTGTTTTACTGGGAAGATGAAAAAGTTCTGGAGCTGAACGGTGGTTGCAAAATAATGCAAAAGTACTCAATGCCACTGAACTGTACACCTAAAAATGGTTAAAATGGTAAAAAAAAGTTACTGGAAAAATGAAATAAAAAATGGTTATAAAATACAAGTATAGGCCCTGATTATTTAGTGTTAGATTGTAATGTCATTTAAAATGATGTTACATTTCATTGCTAAATTTAAATTACATTTTAATAAATATGATGAGAACAAACAAAACATATGAAAAGTGCTATAGAAATTTTTAAATATTTTCAACCTTTTTACCTACCTGATTGTGGACCAGCACAGTTTACAGACTGTCCGTGATCCACCTGTATTTTGCTTTACAGTAAAATGACTTTTTAAAAATGTAGAGCTCTGTGAATTTTAACACATAGATTCAAGCTGTCATTACTATAACCAGGATATAGAACAGTACCACTGGGCAAAATGCTCCTGTTTTCTGTATCCTCCCTTCATTCTTAGCCCCTGGCAACCATGGATTTGTTCTCTTTACAATTTTGTTTTCCTGAGAATATCATACAAATATAATCATATAGTATGCAGTCTTTTGAGACTGGTTTCTTTCACCAGCAGTGCCTTTGAGATGCATCTTAGTGCTACATGTAACAATAGCTTGTTCCTTTTGATTGCTGAGTAGTATTCTATTTTATAGATCTACTATAGTGTATCCATTCACCCTTGAAGAGCATTTGTGTGCCTGCAGTCTCTGACAATTATAAATAGAGCTGCTAAAAATATTTGTGACTGGGTTTTTGTGAAATGCTCATTTTTAAGAAAGATGTGATGTCTACTTGGAGTGACATTGATTTGTGCCAATCACATGGGAAACACTTCATCAGATGACAATGTTAGATTCCAAAGGAAATCTGGAAACCAATCAGTCAGGCCATTCTCTTCATCTGGCAGTCATTTACTGGCCCAGAACTAATTGCCAGCTCGTTCTGTAATTATGCCTGAAGAATCATAGTCAATCGCCTATATGAAAGACAAGACTTAGTTATTTGTTAATGGCAGTGCAACTCATCAGGATCAAAGGAGGTTCCATTCTACAGTAATCACAATTTCCTGAAGCTCTAGGAAAAGAAAAAAAGTTTTCTGGTTTACAAGGTATGTCCAGAAAGTACCCAGCCAGGTACTATGAAAAACAGATATTTATTGAAGAAGATACAAGAAACATTGTACACAGAACAATGATGCCTCAGTCCCCTTCAATGTAGGCACCTTTGGACCTCACACAGGTCTCCCAGCATCTCTTCCACTGTTTAAAACACTCTGCAAAACACTGTTTTGGAATCGCCCTCAGCTGTCCCATCGTACTTTCCTGAACCTCATTGATGGTCTGAAATCTCTTAAATCTCTTCCCTTTCAAAGGTGATTTTAATTTTGGGAAAATCCAGAAGTCACATGGCAACCAAATCTGGATTGTAGGGGAGCTGAGTCACCTGGGTGATTTGGTGTTTCACCAAAAATGTCTGTGTGAGACGTGATGCATGACTGGGTGTGTTGCTGTGATGAATCTGCCAATCACCAGTTGCCCATAGCTGTGGCTGTTTTCGTTGTATTGCATCTCTCAACCTACAAGAATATTGAGGTAGTACTTATTAATTGTTTGCCTGGGGGGTTGTATTCATTATGGACAACTCCTTCCCAATCAAAAACATAGTTAACATGGTTTTGATCTTGCTGAGGCTTTGCTGCTCCTTCTTTGGTTGTGGAGAACCAGGAGACTTTCACTGGTACAACTGGGCCGTCATTTCCAAATCATAGCTGTAGACCCATGATTCATCTTTGGTTATGACCTTGAGGAAATCTGGTTCGTTGGTAATAGTTTGAATCAAGTCATTGGCATCTGCAGTGCAATGTTCCTTCTGCTCTGGTAGCAGAAGCTGCAGAATGAATTTTGCCATGACACGTTCCATGCCAAGATCCTGCATCAAAATCTCAGACACAGTAGGTTTTGGAATCCCCAGATCAGCTTCTAGTTCTCGCACTGTCAGTTGCTGATCTTTGTTGATTGCAGTCTATACACTTTAGACATTCTCACATGTTCTGCTTGTTGCAGGTCTTCCAGAAGGATCACTTTCAACAGATTCTCAACTATGTTTGAAGCATTTATGCCACTTTTATTTGTGCTGCACTCATTGTATCATCCCCAAAAGCCTTCTGAATAATCTAAATAGTTTCCATGGAGGAATGTTCAAGCTTAATGCAAAATTTGATGTAGATTCATTGCTCTACTTGCTCAGTAATTTTGAATGTGAAGGCCATACAGTACACAACAAGCTCGCTCAATGGCATCTACCACCCACACTGAGTAGTGCAGTGAAGTCACTATTGTTCACACATGCGCATTCCAGTCTGTGCTCCTTGGCTGCCAGATTACATAGATGTTACACAAACCATTCTCTTTATATTAACAATGGCTCTGGACTTTTCCTGGACAGACCTCTAAGATCCTGGTGATGTCAAACTTAAAATGTTCTGACATAGCAGTTCCTCCTCTTGAGCTGTAGCATACTAAAGCCCTCACACAAATCCATGCACAAAGATGAGGAAGATTGTTGCAGCATTGTCTAAAGAGCACACATTTCCAAATCAACCCAGTTGTCCACACACATTGGAATGAAGTAAATCTCTGTGTACCAACATGGTACAAGATGTTTCACTATGGCAGACACTAAAGGGGTTGATTCAGCTCTTGCAGCAAGAGATCATCCTATGATGCAAATCTGGCTAAATCTACGAAGTGGAGGTCTACTTGGGTCAGGACAAGGGGTGTGTTCTGGGAAAATTTTTCTTTTCTAATAAAAGGAAACTTATGTAGTTGGAGCTGCCCTTTCTCTGCTATACTTCAGTATAGGCTAGCTGTTCAGAGCTGTGGTAGCCATGTTGTGCCCATGAGATGACAAGCACGGGGCAAAAGCCAACACCAAGAATCACAGAGAAGAGACAGAGGTCTCTAATGGAACCTTTGAATGGCTAAATGAATGCCAACAGCCTCCTCCAACTGAACTTGAGAAAATAGGAGAAAAATTAATTCCTGCATATTTAAATCACTCTGAGTTTTCTATTACTTGCAGCTAAACACATTCTAATGGAAATAACTGTCAAAGGAAAATATCAAATTGCAGAGCAATGTGCACAATCTATTTTGTAAAATGAAATTATATATGTATACATAATAATTACATATACATCAAGACATTGGAAGGGGAGAGAGAGAAAAGATGGTGGAGGAGTGAATGGGAGTCATGCTGACCTCCTCCCAAGACCAAACTGGAATTGTGACTAAGTAGTGGAGAAATCACCTGGAAAACAACAGAACGATAGAGGGAGAGGAGCCTTGGAGCTGTGGACAGACAGTGGAATCAACTTCACAGTTCAACAGTCACAGATCTGAATGGCTGAGAAGTGTGGTGGAGGCTCGAGAGTGTGGGCTGGGTGCCCACGGGCACCAGCAGCAGAGGGACACTGAAATGGCCAGTTGGCTCCCCCTGAGAAGAACAGGGTCTGAATCATAGACAGAAACACCTAGACTACAGCAGCTGAAACCAGGAAAACACAAAGACAAAACACAACCCGGAAAGCTTAGGGGCACTCTGCCAGAGACAGGTGGCTGGAGATGCAAAGAGACATTTAAAGGGCCAGCGCAAAAATTTACAGTGGCAGCCACCTTCCTTGATCTCTGGGTAGAGGCGGCAGCTGAGTGGGCTGGTGCCTGAGGAAAGATTGGTGAGGAAAACTTTATGAAGAGAACTGAGACGGTGGCCAGTGGAGCTCTTGTGATAACTCACCTCCCACTCTGCAGCTACCATCTCTCTTCGGCATAAGTGAATTAATAAACCTGCCTTTTGTGTGCTCCGCACACAGCTTGTGCATGTGTGAGCTGAGGACTGAGTGCAGACTGGCTGGAAGAAATAGAGGATTCCTGGCCAAGAGGGACACACAGCTGCATAAAGACCCTTGAGGGGAGACTGGAGACAGACACATTGGGGAAAGAACGGGAGGAGGAACCGGGGAGTCCCAACTCCATCCCCATTCCCTAGTCTCCATTTTGCTCAGGCAGGCCATGCCCCCAAAGAGCAAAAGCAGAAAAGCACACAATAGATGGCCCAAAATCACCCAGTGTAGGACGCACACGCCAGTGGCCAACGAGGGGGTGTGTGGACCAGTGACCGTGCAGGCCAGCGAGGGCTCGGGTGGGCCGGCATCCATGGGGCCTGCGATGGCATGCACCGACTGATGCCTGCATGGGCCGGCGAGGGTGAGAATGGACTGGCAAGGGCACGTGTGGACTGGTGCCTACGCGGTGGGAGAGGGCTCAGGCTGGCCGATACCCGCATGGGCCTGCGAGTGCAGAGCCCTCCGCAGAAACAGTGGATCCCTGGCTGAAGGGGTCACAGAGCTGCCCAGAGACCCTCGAAGAGAGACTGGAGACAGAGGCATTGGGGAGTCTGGGTGCTGACTCTTCCCCAGTCCACGATCTACATCTTGCTCAGGTGGACTATTCCCCTGAGTGAGAGCAGCCTATAAGGGCACAATACTCCCACCATCAAAAAGCACTGCTCCTCCCTGTGGTGCCTAAGCCTGACAGATGATGACAGAGTGACTAGACTGACAATCACAGGAGACAGACACAGACAGTAGATTCTTAGAAGTCTCAAACAAACAGCCCAAGGTCAGATAGGGTCAACAACTGACACCATCAGAGGCAGACCCAGAAAGAAAAGAAAAGAAAAATAAATAAAGAAAAGACCCTCTTACTACCATAGAAGTTTAATCCATAAAGTCAGGAAATCTAGAAGGATCAATTGAAGCAGAAGCAAAAAAATAAAAAAAATAGACTCTTACAAAAATGGGAATAAAAAGAAGTTCCTCCCAAATGAGGAGAAAGGAGGAATCCCTACAGAGAGAGCTAAATGAAATAGAGGCAAGTGAACTATCTCATACAGTGAATTCAAAGCAATGGCTCTAGAGAAGCTCAATGAGCTCAGCCAGCTCAAAGATAACTATGAGAAATTGCAGAGAAATTATCAGGAACTTAAAGCAAACTATATCACTGTGGAAAAGGACATAGAAACTATCAATAAGAGATAAGAGGAAGTGAAGAATACAATTTCTGAATTGAAGAACACAGTACAAGGAATCAAAAGCAGGCTAGATGAAGCAGAAGATCGAATCAGAGAGCTGGAGGATAAGGTAGAAAAAAGCTCCCAGAAAGAGCAAGAAAATAAAAAAAAAAAACCTCAAAAAGAATGAAGAGGCATTGAGGGAAATCAGGACAACTTGAGATGTAATAATATCCATATAATAGGGATACCAGAAGGAGAAGAAGAGGAGCAAGGGATAGAGAACCTGTCTGAAAAAGTAATGATGGAAAACTTCCCTAATTGGAGGAGAGAAGTCACACAAGTCCAGGAAGCACAGAGGGTCCCACTCAAGAGGAACCCAGTGAGGCCCAGTCCAAGACACATCATCATTAAAATGGCAAATATCAAAGACAAACAGAGAATCCTAAAGGTAGCAAGGGAGAAACAGGTAGTAACATATAAGGGAGCCCGATACGGCTAGCAGCTGACTTCTCAACATAAACACTGCAAGCAAGAAGGGAGTGGCAAGAAACCTTCCAAGTAATGAAAAGCAAGTGCCTGCAGCCAAGACTGCTCTATCCAGCAAAGCTCTCAATTAAAATAGAAGAGGAAATAAGGAGTTTCCCAGACAAAAGAAGGCTAAAAGAATATATCTCCATCAAACCAGCACTACAAGATATGCTAAAGGGACTGGTTTAAGAAGATGAAGGAAAAGAGTGAGAAAGAAAAAAGCACAGGTACAAAGTGAAAAAATGAATGTTTCTATCAGTAATAACTCTCAACGTAAATGGACTAAATGCCCCATTCAAAAGACACAGGATAGCTGAATGAATAAGAAAACATGACCTACACATATGCTGCCTACAAGAGACCCACCTCAGATAAAAAGACCTACACAGATTTAAAGTAAAGGGATGGAAAAACATATTCCAAGCAGATGGGCATGAGAAGAAAGCAGGGGTTGCAAAACTTATATCAGATAAAATAGATTTGAAAACAAAGGCCATAAAAAGAGATGAGAGGGACACTTTATAATACTTAAAGGAAGAATCTATCAAGAAGACATAAACATTGTAAACTTATATGCACCCAACATAGGGGCACCCAAATATATAAGGAAAATCTTGGACAACTTCAAAAAAGATATAGACAGCAACACACTGATAGTAGGGGATTTTAACACCCCACTATCAAAAATGGACAGATTTTCCAAACAAAACGTCAACAAGGATTTTGTGGAGCTGAATGACGCACTGAGTCAAATGGACTTAACTGACATATATAGAACCTTATATCCCAAAGAAGCAAAATACACATTCTATTCAAATGCACATGGAACTTTTTCAAAGATAGACCATATTAGAGGACACAAAGCAAACCTCAGCAAATTCAGGAAAATTGACAATACCAAGCTTTTTCTCACGCCACAAGGGTGTGAAACGGGAAATCAACCTCAAAGAGAAATTTCAAAAACTTGCAAACTCATGGAGACTGAACAGTACACTATTAAACAATGAATGGGTCAATAATGAGATCAAAAAAGAAATCAAAAAGTTTCTGGAAACAAATGAAAATGAACAGACAACTGTCCAAAACCTATGGGACACAGCAAAGGCAGTCCTGAGAGGGACGTTCATAGCAATACAGGCTTACCTAAAAAAGATAGAAACATTTCAAATAAAAGACCTAACACTACAACTTCAAGAACTGGAGAAACAACAACAAATAAATCCCAGAGCAAGCAGAAGGAAGCAAATAATCAAGATTAGAGCAGAACTGAATGACATAGAGACAAAAAGAACAATTCAAAGGATCAACCGATCCAGGAGCTGGTACTTCAGAAAGATAAATAAAATTGACAAGCCTTTAAGCAGACTCATCAAGAAAAAAAAGGAGGGAACCCAAATTAATAATAAGAGAAATGAAAGAGGAGAAATAACAACTGATACCACAGAAATACAAAGGATTGTAAGAAAATACTATGAGCAATTATATGCCAAGAAATTTGAAAACCTCCATGAAATAAACAAATTCCTAGAAAAGTATAATCTTCCAACAGTGAAGGAGGAAGAAACAGAAAGCTTGAACAGACTGATAACAGCTGGGGAAATTGAAGCAGTAATCAAGAAACTCTTGGCACACAAAAGCCCTGGGCTGGACGGTTTCACAGAAGTTTACAAAACATTTAAGGAAGAGCTAACGGCTGTCCTTCTCAGACTATTCAAAAAAATCCAAGAGGAGGGAAGACTCCTAGACTCTTTTTATGAGGCCAGCATTACCTAATCCCAAAACCAGATAAAGACCCTACAAAGAAAGAAAACTACAGGCCAATTTCGCTGATGAACATAGATGCTAAAATCCTCAACAAAATATTGGCAAACCGCATCCAGCAATACATTAAAAAGATCATCCACCATGATCAAGTGGGATTCATCCCAGGGATGCAGGGATGGTTCAATATACACAAGTCAATAAAAGTAATACATCACATAATCAAAAGGAAAGACAAAAACCACATGATCATCTCGATAGACGCAGAAAAAGCATTTGATAAGGTACAGCACCCATTTATTATCAAAACACTCAGCAAAATGGGAATAAATGGGGCATTCCTCAACATAATAAAGGCCATATATGAAAAACCTACAGCCAACATTATATTCAACGGGCAAAAACTAAAAGCTTTCCCACTAAGATCGGGAAAATCACAAAGATGTCCGCTTTCACCACTTCTATTCAACATAGTATTGGAAGTCCTAGCCACAGCAGTCAGACAAGAAAAAGAAATAAAAGGCATCCAAATAGGAAAGGAGGAAGTAAAGCTATCATTGTTTGCAGATGACATGATAGTGTACATAGAAAACCCCGTAGTCTCCAACAAAAAACTACTCAACCTAATAGGTGAATTTGGCAAAACAGCAGGATATAAAGTCAACTCAGAAATCAAAGACATTTCTGTATGCCAGCAATGAAATAGAAGAAGAAATCAGGAAAAAATATATATATATTTGATATAGCAAGAAAAATAAAGTACCTAGGACTAAATTTAACCATGGAGATAAAAGACCTGTATGCAGAAAATTATATAACACTGAAGAAAGAAATTATGGAAGACACAAATAAATGGAAGCATACACCATGCTCATCGATTGGAAGAATTAATATCATCAAAATGTCCATACTACCCACAGCGATTTACAGATTGAACGCAATCTCTATTAAAATACCAATGACGTATTTCACAGAAATAGAACAGACATTTCAAAAATTTATATGGAACCATAAACGACCCCGAATAGTCGCAGCAATTTTGAGAAAGAAAAACAAAGTAGGAGGGATCACAATACTGGACATCAAACTATATTACAAAGCCACTATACTCAAAACAATCTGGTACTGGCACAAGAACAGACCCATAGACCAGTGGAACAGAATAGAAAGCCCAGGTCTATATGGGCAACTAATATTTGACAAAGGGGGCAGAAGCATAAAGTGGAGTAATAATAGCCTCTTCAAAAAAAGTGTGGGGAGAGCTGGACAGCTACATGCAAAAAATTGAAATTGGATCATCAGCTGACACCATACACAAAAATAAACTCAAGATGGATAAAAGACTTAAATATGAGTCGCAACACCCAAAAGTCCTAGAGAACATTGGCAGGAACCTCTCAGATATCCCATGCAGCAATTTTTTCACCGATATGTCTCCTAAAGCAAGGGACATAAAGGAAAGAATAAACAAGTGGGATCTCATCAAAATAAGAAGCTTCTGCACGGCTAAAGAAAACATCTGCAAAATGAAAAGGGGGCCAACCATATGGGTAAATATATTTGATAATGATACATCAGATAGAGGCTTGATCTCCAAAATATATAAAGAACTCACACGACTCCACTTCAAGAAGACAAATGATCCAGTCAAAAAATGGGCAAAGAACCTGGGCAGACACTTTTCCAAGGAGGAGATACAGAGGGCCCAGAGGCATTTGAAAGGATGTTTGGCATCACTAGCCATCAGAGAAATGCAGATCAAAACCACCATGAGGTACCACCTCACACCGGTCAGAATGGCCATCATAAACAGATCAACAAACAACAGGTGTTGGCGAGGCTGTGGAGAAAAGGGAACCCTAGTCCACTGTTGGTGGGAATGCAGACTGGTGCAGCCACTGTGGAAAGCAGTGTGGAACTTCCTCAAAAAGCTGAAAATGGAACTACCTTTTGATCCAGTGATGCCTCTGCTGGGACTATACCCTAAGAACCCCAAAATGCCAATTCAAAAGAACCTATGCATCCCAGTGTTCATAGCAGCGCAATTTACAATAGCCAAGTGCTGGAAGCAGCCTAAATGCCCATCAGTAGATGAGTGGATCAAAAAATTATGGCACATTTACACAATGGAATACTATGCAGCAGAAAGAAAAAAGAACTACTACACTTCACAACGGCATGGATGGAACTAGAGAGCATTATGCTAAGCGAAATAAGCCAGGGGGCAAAACACAAATACCATATGATCTCACTTATAAGCAGAACCTAACCAACAAAACAAAGAGGCAAGGAAAATAAGACCTGCAACACTGAAAAAAACAAAAGAAACCAAGAGAGACAAGAGGGTAGGAGGGAGGGGAGGGTGGGGGAAAGGAAGGGAAGGGGCAAGTCAAAGAACATATAGCGAGGACTCATGGACAAAGCCAAAGTGGGGAAGGATTGAGGGAGGGAGGGGGAGAGGGGGGAGGGGAAAGTGGAGGGGGGAAGGTGGAGACAAATGTATTTGAAAAAATAAGTACTTTAAAAAATAAATAAATAAATTTAAAAAGAAAAGAAATTGGAAGGGCAATAATAGCTAACAAGTACTGAGCACCTCTTGTGTACCAGGCACATCTTATCACTTTAATCCTCACCACCTCTGTTTAAGACAGATAGATGTTTTATTTTTCTCCTAATTTAGGAACGAGGAAACTGAGGTTTTATACAACTAGCAGATAACTGGCTGGGGACTCAGAGTCGGGTCTGTCTGTCCCTAGAGAAAGAGCTTGGACCACCCTGTGCAGACCCTACCAGTGCCTGCTTCTAATACAGACTCCCACCCACTGTAACAGCAGCTATAACCAGGGAGTGGGTTGGGGGATGGGCTGGTGGTGAGGACTTTTTCTTTTTCTTTATATATTTCTGCAGTGTGTCTTTTTCAATAAGCAAGCATTATTTTGTTATAAAAGTACAAATCTAGAGAAACCTGATAAAATAACCCTGATGCTGGGTACTTTGCTAGGAATAGAATTTATTTCTTTCAGATTTGAATATCTATTATGGATATCCATTCAGTTATACATTTTTTTTTGGAAATAAAAAGCATCCTTCAAACTTACATGAAAGAACCCTTGTTAAGAGGTCTCAGGATTGCCATTACTTTATCTTGTCGCCTATACTCCAGATAAGATATCTACCAATATGCTTTTTATAAACCACAGGGGAATTGGATTCTGCAGGAGACAGATACAAAGAATCCTTTTCAGTCCTTGAATAAGAAGATTTTATGGATCATTTCATAGTGGCTGGATTTCTCATCTCCCACCTATTACTAGGTGGTTGTTTCTTAGGATGTTTAAAGAAAGCAGCTCATCAAGAGAAAATAGGTCTGTGTCTCTGGGCTTCCCGGCTCTATTTACAGCTTGCTAGGACTCCTTGACAGCCTCCAGAAGAGCCATGCCAGAGAGCTATCCTTGGGGGCTTGCCCAGTTACCTCAGTCACGTGGGCTCTGCACTTTTCCTTAAAGGTCCTGGGCCAGCTCTGATACCACAGAGCTACAGCTCTTAGAGATAAACAAGATTTTCTGCAGAGAGAAAAGAAGGATTTGAAAAATTACCCGCCACAATGACAGACAGAAGCCCTTTCGAAACGGACATGTTCACCCTGACCCGCTATGTTACGGAAAAGGGGCGTCAGGCGAAAGGGACGGGAGAGCTGACACAACTGCTGAACTCCATGCTGACGGCCATCAAAGCCATTTCCTCGGCTGTGCGCAAGGCTGGCCTGGCCAACCTGTGAGTCCTGGGAGCAGGTGCGGGTGTAGAGAGCTGCTCTGCCATGAGGGATAGGGCCCAGGTGGGGCGTGGGCAAAGTGGTAGGCACTTGGCAGAAAATCTGTTCAAAATGCTTTAAAACTGCCTGTGTGCCCTGGACAGAAGTTACCTTTAAAGTTTCTATCATGTATGCTTTGATAAAGGGGACTTTGACTTATTTCAAGAAAGGAAAAAAATACTTAGAGACATGTTATAGAGAAAAAAATATATATATAACTTTTCCAGTTGTCATGTATTATAATTATAATAAGCTCAGTGGCTTGTTAGATTAACACATATTGAATGATAGTGACTTTTGTATTTGCATTCTCACTGGCACAAAGAAACAGCCAGAAGACTGGAGAGGTCTCTTTATGCCCTTTGCAGACAGGAGCATTTTGTTGTCCTGACCTTTGCCAATACATTAGGAGCTAGGAATAATTTGCAAATGTAGGCCTAAGCCTACAAAACAACTTTGTAATTTCTTCTCTGTGACTTTTTTTTTTTTAGTCTTCTCTACTTGGTGGGCAGGAAGCTGGGAGGTACTGGGTCTGGGAGGACAAAATGCACAGTGTTCTAGACTTTGTTCTCTTTGGTGCTTTACCCAAGTGCAGAAGGAGGCCAAGTTCAGGCTATGGCTGCTGATCAACACAGCCAAGTGTCCAGTTTAAATTTGTAATTAAAAAAAAAAAAGGGCAGTCTTCTTTGGAAGACTTTTCCTTTTCATTACAGTAATTCCAGTGGAGGTCCTCTCAAAAGTTGAAAGGACTTCTTCTTCTTACTACTCTAAAATGAAGAAATAGCAAAGCGCAATATTTAAAATATTTATTATTAACAATTTAGTGCTTTTAACACAAAAATGTGATAGCATTCTATGACAAGATATAATTATCACAAGAATATTATAGAATTATTTATACAAGGTTTTGTGACCCAGTAATGGGATCCAGGTTAAGACACCTTATGATCAGCTTCTTCCCACTCTGTGTATTGCTATCATTTGGAGTTAATGGCCAAGCTCTATACTTACGGACTTTCATGAATGTGAAGTGCAACCATTTGCCTCTGTCCTGCTTCTGCCAGATGATTAGGGCTGCTGAGTGACACGAAGTAGTAACTTTGCCTCTGCCTGTATGTGGGCTCCACTTTGCTTACTGCCCTTACTTGCTGACATTTCAGTATTTATTCCCCTGTCCTTTGGGCTCCTGCTCTGGGTAGGATGCTCAGCTAGGCAGCAGTTGCCGTGGTATGGTTGTATCAGTTGGCTGCAGAACTGACTCTGTGGCCATTGAGTGTGCAGATGAAGTGGACTCAGTCAGGAGTTGGATAATTAAGGTACTCAACTGACTTGACTTTTCCTTCCATGTGATCATGGGCAATCATCAATTCTCACAACCTCAGTTTGTAAAATCCTCCAGACGAGGATCCTAAGAGCTCCTAACTTGTAGGGTTGTTGTAAGGGTTAGCAAGTGCACGTGATGATGATTTCGACAGTGCCGACCTAAAAATGTGTTTAGTAAATGCTCTTTATTACCACAGTTTAAAGCCCAGTTCCAGGGAGTTTGCCAGCTGACTGGTCGATGCTGCAGACTGACCACTAGGTGGCAGATGCAGCCTGTGGAATAAGACGTCAGGATTCCACATTGTCTAGGGGGCTGAATTTTCTTTGGTCTGGCAGGGGCTCCATGGTCTGCCCATTCAGACAGTCTTTTCCCCCATCTCCTCTTTAAAAGATATCCAAGATGGCAACAGGAGAAGCCCATTGATTGGAAATCCTTTCTAGCAAGACGCTGAGATCGTTTTAAAAAGCCACTGGTACTGCTCAAGGCAGCGAAACAGTAGCCCTGTGTCCCAGAATGGGACTTTCACATGGTCCTGCCACTTCCCACTTACGGGGCCTCAAGTTCCTCATCCCTTGCTTCCTTCTTTTGCAAAAACATTTCTAGGCACACTCTCTACTAATGCAACTTAAAAGTGATGAGAAATTTTCATGTTTTCCTTCTTTTTTCTCCACTCCTTGCTGTAGGAAGAAGGAAATGCTGGAATGCCTCCCCTGAAAACCTCTTCATGGCTTTTATTGTCAAAATGATTGAACATCCTACCTGAAAATGGTCAGGAAAGCTTTAGTGTAGTTAAAATGCTAGAAGATATTGTCTTGTGAGTAAAACACCCCTCACCCATGCTCTAACTTGGAGCAGTCAGCAATCAGGCCTCCTTCAGAATGTGCCTCCATTCCTTCTGGAAGGAGGAGTGTGGTTGTGGGTTGACAGCAGAATGCCCAGCACCTGGAGGGAGGGTGAGAAGGCCTGTT
Organism: Pteronotus mesoamericanus; assembly: GCF_021234165.1. Taxonomy (NCBI): domain Eukaryota; kingdom Metazoa; phylum Chordata; class Mammalia; order Chiroptera; family Mormoopidae; genus Pteronotus; species Pteronotus mesoamericanus. The sequence goes on along the minus strand of NW_026555304.1, from coordinate 9,851,641 downwards.
GAGGGGAAGGAAAGTGTGTGGTTTGTGGGGTGTGTGGGGGTGGTTTACAAGCACAGGACAGGGAACCCGTTTCTCAACTCCACCCACCACAGGTCTTGGGAATCCCAGCTCTTCATTCTCCAGCAGCATCTGCCTCCAAAATCCACATTAAGCAAGAGTCTGGGTTTGTAGTGCTTTTAAACTCTGATACAAAATAACCCAGCTTTGCTGTTGCTGTTGTTTGTTTATTTGGTTTTGTTTTGAACCAGAAGCTACACTCTTTGGGGCCAGGCTACCAGTATTGTTCTGCAAGGCAGCTGGCTCAGCACAGCACAGCACAGCAGACATCAAGTGATGGTAGAGGGCTGTGGGGAGGGAAGAGGCTGTCAGTCAGAGAAGCGAGTGGGAAATGACTGTCCCCGCTGAGCATAAATCTGAGGTTCTCAACTGGGCCACCTGTTAGGCCACCTGACGATTCCTTCAACAAATAAATGGTATTAAAAAGGGAGAGGAAGAGAAGATTACTGTTCTGCTCTCCCTCTTTTTCATTATTCATTGAACATGTATTGAGCACCTCCTATGTCTCTGGATACTGTGGAAATAAATATAGTTGCTCCACTTCTTGCTTCAGTGGGCAGATAATCTAGCAGGAAAAACATCCCCATGAACAGATTGTGAGCAGATGTGGATAGGATGACAGAGGTGTGCCTGGTGTGTGGTGGGAACAGGAAGGGGGACCAGGGAAGCTTCCAGAATGGGTTGGGGGACCAGTAGGGAAAAGCTGATGGTGTTTAAGGAGTACACTTATAGGGAGAGCGCTATGAGTGAAGGTGGAAAGGAGAGGAGCAGCTTGCTGGGTGCCGGTGGCCACAGGACTTTTGCAGCTTTTGGATTGCAGAAGGCTTGAGTCGGAGGGTGGTCATGTGGCTCTTGGAGGGAAGAGCATGGGGGTGGGGCAGCAAACCCAGGGGTTGATCCTGAGGCAGGGGTGTGCCCCTGGGTGGGTGGGTCTGGAACCTGAGACTGGCCAAGCGAGGGTGACAGTCACAAGAGAAAGTCCCAGTGTGGGAACAGACATTGCCAGTGGGGCCTGTGCAGTTCCCCTCCCAATGTGGGGACTTGGGAGTGCTGGGCGGACAAGTAGTCTGACTCAAATATTGAAAGATCCCTCCCATCAGAGTGGAAGGTATAAGACCTTTTCATATTAATACTCTAAAACACAAAGCCTCTAGATAGAATTTTATAGTAGTGTTCTTTCTGATATTGCTTGAAAAGAGATAGTGAAAAACTATATTTAATTAGTTAAGTCTGTCTCCACATTTGCTTCTTATTCAAGTAACACCACCCTAAAGCAGGGCAATTTTTAGTTTGGCCAAGCAGGCCACTATCTGAGGAATATTGAAATAATAGGGCTATAAAGTCATGATTCTTTACATTTTTGGATTCATTAATTATAGCACCGTCTGACTTTATAACTCCTTAACCTCCTAGTGCCTCAGGCAGGTTTGTAATTTACAGTAGGAAGGCTGAATTCTGGTTAGCATGTTGGGTGAACGGGGGAATAGGGTAATATCCTAGGGGTGTAAAGGAAGCAAGGTTGAGAGAATCACTGCTGTGGGACAGGACATACTTGGTCTGTGATTATAATTTAGAGACTCCAGAGCCATGAAGGGAAGGGAGATACACTGGTGGTGTCTTAGTGTCTGGACTTACTTGTTGGAGTTCAGGATCCTTTGGCTATGTCTAGTGGTGTCATTCAACTTTTTTGTCTTCTTAGGTATGGGATTGCGGGAGGTGTAAACGTGACGGGGGACGAGGTGAAGAAACTGGATGTGTTATCCAATTCTTTGGTAATCAACATGCTCCAGTCCTCCTACAGCACCTGTGTACTGGTCTCAGAAGAGAATAAAGAGGCAGTTATCACCGCCAAGGACAAGAGGGTGCGTACAGGAGGCTGGGTGCAGTTCCACTCATAAGCACTAGATGGCGATACAGAGTTAAGAAGATGGTTACCTTGCGTTTCTTTTATTTCTGGGATTTTCCTCTACTGCTTAATCTTGTTTTCCGGAAACAATTTCATACTTCCTTAGTTAGAAGTCTTACACTGTCTCGTAAAGAAAGACTCTATAGCTAGCAGGGCAGTGATTCACTCAGGAAATAAATCAGAGTGATTTACCAAAATGCCTCAGTGAGTAGGATACATGGATTTTCGTTTAACTTCCCTGTCAGCAACAAGTGCTGGCATTTTCAAGAGACTTGAAAATCAGCAAGTTCAGTAAAGAGTTGAGTTCCTGGGAAGAGTCGTACTATATAGCCTCTTACTTTTTCCCTCCCCACTTCTATTCCTCTCCACACTTCCCCCCCCCCCACACCACACTTCCTCTCAATGAGATTATGGTTTCAGCAGAGGTTTCTTTATTCCTGACACATTGTCAGGCTAATATAGAAAAGAAATCACAAAGGTGGTGGCTCTCTAATGTTAATACAATGGTCAGCTTGGTTAGTGCAGTGCATGGCTGGGAGAGTCCATATCCACTATGGTTTCAAGAACAGCTTATTACAGAAAGAGATTTGTTGGTGGCTAAAATATTCAACCATATTCTCCTGCCAGTATAATAATACAAAATACATACTGGGACTATTGGCCCTTGATTTATACATTGTGTGTTGGAGGCAAAGTGCCATTTCTTTATGATTAGCTGGTAGTATGAAAAAGGAAATGACAAATTTATTAAGTACCTACCGTATGCCAGGGACTGTGCAAAGCACTTTACTCTTTTTATCTCACATAATTGAAGCTAAATCACACCTATTCTTTTCAACTTTCAATGTTCACTGATATGACCCTCAAGCCTCTCTCCAATATAATCTACCATTTTCTTTCCCAGCTGCCTTGAGCTACACAAGTCTTCATGCTCTTTGATACTCTATGCCTGTTCCCATATAAGTTCCTTAAACACTTTCCAACATATGCTAGATGCCCAACAAATATCTGTTGAATGAATACATGAATGAATTAACAGGCTAAGTTGGGTTATCTGCAAGGAGAATGGGAAATGTCCAAGTTTATGAATTACCCCACTCACTTGTGCCGTTTCCATCCATCCTTGCCTATCCCTGTTGAACAAGGGGATAAAAAATGAAATAAAGCTAGGGAAAAGTAATTTTAGTGACAATAGAAGTGACTTCCATTTTACTTTAAGTTTTGTTGTGTTTTTTTTTTTTTTTTTACCATGTTTAATTAGCTAGGAGACTCCAGTCCCCATCATTAAGACTCTAATAGGGCTTTGCACAAAGGAGGCCTGTAAAAGTATCTGGTGATTTCTCCCAATGAAATGTTGATTGGAATTGTCTGTGACAGCCAACCCACAGCAATGTAGGGGGATGTGAGGGACATGGCATCACAAGTCCCCACCTACTCTGTCTTCTGGTTGTCATGTCAGACATGTGGATTGGATACAGTAAAATGCGGAGGAGTATTTTTATTTTACTTATGCATAACAGCTATCTATGCATGCTAGTTATCTTAATAAGATGGACCCAAAGGCCCTGGGACATTGCTTTGAGATTTTATTTTTCTTTTTTTGCAGAAGTGCTCCAAAATGCCCCCCCCCCAAAAAAATAAAGCCTATCTGGGGAAAGGGTCAGAATTATCAATAAATCAATCACTGACTTTACTTTGAATGTGGGTGGAGTGAGTCTGAGTTTATCTTTAGTTTCCCCACTTTTTCCCTGCAAAATGCCCATTTCAAACCTTGTTTCCTTTCACCCCTCAGCAGCTCCAAGTTCCCATTGGCCCAAGTTGGAGGGGAGGGTGGAGCCAGAGGAAGCAGGAGGAAAGCTTTTTGGAGGTGAAGGGAAGTCCATTGCCACACGTGTGTGGCCATAACTAATCTGTGGTGGGCAGGTAGGTCCTGACCTGCACAATTCATATATGCTGTTATACTTCATTCTCCTTAAGTAATTGCATTTTTTAAAATAAGATTATCCCTTTGCTCTCAATTGGTTTTTGGTGTTGTATTATCTGCTCTTCACAGTTACATAGGCTCTGTTGATCTGAAGTGGTTCTCCACCCTGTGCATTTAGGGGAAATATATTGTCTGCTTTGACCCACTGGATGGATCTTCCAACATTGACTGTCTGGCCTCCATTGGAACCATATTTGCCATCTACAGAAAGGTGAGTAGACTGTCTGATTTTTAATGCCTCATTCATCTGGTGGCTTCCAGAAGGTTCCTGGCCTGGGAGCCACGAGTCTGGAGTTCTAATCTCTGTCCTCCTACTAAGTAGGCAAGCAACTGCAGGCAAACCATGAACCTTGCTTTGCCTCAGACTCCTGAATGGAGGAACTGAATTGATAATTTTCCCTCTGTCCTCTTCACAACATTTGTGGGAAGGTAAAGTGAGAAGACAGATGGGGCCTTGTATTGAAAACCTGGGTGAGACACAAATGTCAGACATGGTATTAGGTTCCAGGTGACATCTGTTTCTTCTTTATGGATTTCAAATCTGACTGCATTACTTTTCTATCACTACCATAACAATTTACACACATTTTAGAGCTTAAAATGACACCCACTGATGATCTAGTTCTGTAGGTCAGAAGTCTGGCAGTGTGGCTAGGTTTTCTGCTCAGAGTATCATAAGGCCAAGATCTGGGTGTCAGCCAGCCTGGCCCCCCTATTGAGAGGTGGTACTATGTGTGTAGAATTAGCTTCTAGGCTTACTTAGGTTGTTGGTAGAATTCAGTTCTTCTCTGTCATAAGATGAAAGTCCCTGTTTCCTGGCTGGCTGATGCTGGGGGTCATTCTCAGTTTCTAGAGGCTTCCTGCATTCTTTGGCTTGTGACTCCTATATTATTAAGTTCAACAAAGTCAAAACAAATCATTCTCACACTTCTGGCCTCCCTGACACCCCCACTTTGCTTCCAGTCAGAAAAATAGTTCTCTGCTTTCAAGGGTTTGTTGAACTTGAGGGAGTAGCTGGTGGGGTCCTGGTGCTGACTCCTCCCCCATACCGCAGCAGCCATCTTGCTCAGGCAGAGACCATTCCCTTGAGAGACAGTAGTGTGAGAGGACACAGTAGCCCCTTCTCCAGGAGTCTCTGCCTCTGCAGGGGTGCACAAGCCACACTGCTGAGTACAGAGTGGCAGTCACAGACAGTAGACCCCTGGATAATGGGGGTGCAGAGTGGTCTAGAGATGCTTTAGGAGAGTCTGGAGATGGAGGCTTTGGGGAGAGAACTGAGGGAATAGCTGGCTGGAACCTGGTGCTGACTTCTCCTCTATACGATGGCAGCTATCTTGCTCAGGCAGAGACCACTCCCCTGAGCGGCAGCAGTGTGAGAGGACCCAATAGCCCTGACACCAGGACTATTTGTCTGTCCTAGAGGTGGTGCTCAAGCCCGACTGCTGAGTACAATGACTAGATTAACAACTGGAGGAGACAGATGCAGACAGTAGATTCCTGAAAGTCTCAAAGAGACTGCCTAAGGTCAGACAGGGTCAACATCTGACATGATGAGAGGCAGATCCAGAAAGGAAAAAAAAAAAAAAGAGCGGTCTTCTACCATAAAAATTCATACCGCAAAGTCAGAAAGTCAAGCCAGATCAATTTAAGAAGCAGAAGCAAAGAAGAGTCTCACAAATAATGGGAAGACAAAGAAACACCCCTCAATTGAAGGGAAAGGAGGAATCCCCACAAAGAGAACTAAATGAAATAGAGACAAGTAAACTAACAGATATTGAATTCAAAACAATGGTTTAAAGAAACTGAGTGAGCACAAAGAGAATTACCAAAACCTCCTACAGGGAAACTATGAGGAACTTACTGCAAACTATATCAGCATGAAAAAGGACATAGAAACTATCAATAAGAGGCAAGAGGAAATGAAGAATACAATTTCTGAATTGAGGAACACTGTAGAAGGAATACAAAGAAGGATACATGAAGCAGAGGATAGAATCAGTGAGCTGGAGGACAAGGTAGAAAAAAGCTCCCAGAAAGAGCAAGGAAATGAAAAAAGACTCAGAGAGAATGAGGAGCTGTTTAGGGAAATGCAGGACAACAGGACAACCTGAAATGTAATAATATCCATATAATAGGGATATGAGAATGGGAAGAAGAGGAGCAAGGGATAAAGAACCTGTTTGAAAAAGTAAAAGTAGTAATGGAAAACTTCCTTAATTGGCAGAGAGAAAAAGTCACACAAGTCCAGGAAGCACAGAGGGTCCCACTCAAGAAGAACCCAGTGAGGCCCACTCCAAGACACATCATCGTTAAAATGGCAAATATAAAAGACAAGGAGAGAACCCTAAAGGCAGCAAGGGAGGAAGAGGTAGTAACATACAAGGGAGCTCCGGTACAGCTAGCAGCTTACTTCTCAACAGAAACACTACAAGCTAGAATGGAATGGCAAGAAATATTCCAAGCAATGGAAAGCAAACACTTTCAACCATACTGCTTTACCCAGTAAGGCTCTCAATTAAAATGGAAGATGAAGTAATGAGTTTCCCAGACAAAATAAGGTTAAAAAAATACACCTCCACCAAACCAGCAATGCAAGCTATGCTAAAGGGAGTGCTTTAACAAGATGAAGAAAAAGAGTGAGAAAGAGCAGAACACAAGTACAAAGGGGGAAAAATGAATAGGTACCTATCAATTATAACCTTAAATGTAAATGGATTAAATGTCCCAATCAAAACACTTAAGATAGCTGAATGGATTAGAAAACATGACCCACACATATGCCGCCAACAAGAGAGCCACCTCAGAACTAAGGACCTACACAGACTCAAAGTAAAAGGATGGAAAAAAAAATATTCCAAGCAAATGGACAGGAAAAAAAGCAGGGGTAGCAACACTTATATCAGACAAAATAGATTTCAAAACAAAAGCCATAAAAAGTGACCTAGAAAGACACTTTATAATACTCAAAGTAAGAATCCAACAGGAAGACATAAACATTGTAAATGTATATGCACCCAACATAGGAGCACCGCAATATATAAGGAAAATCTTGGAGGACTTCAAGAAAGATATACACAGCAACATACTGATAGTAGGTGATTTTAACATCCCACTATCAACAATGGACAGATCTTCCAAGCAAAGAATCAGCAAGAATATTGTGGAACTGAATGTAGCATTAGAGCAAATGTACTTAACAGACATATATAGAACCTTTCATCCCAAAGAAGCAAAATACACATTCTTTTCAATTGCACATGGAACATTCTCAAAGATAGATCACATGATAGGAAAGAAAAAAAACCTCAACAAATTCAAGAAAACTGAAATCATAACAAGCATTTTCTCAGACCACAAAGGCTTGAAACTAGAAACCAACCTCAAGGAAAAAACTCAAAAACATTCAAAGTCATGGAGACTGAATAGCATGCTATTAAACAATGAGTCAACAATGAAATCAAAGAAGAAATCAAAAAGTTTCTGGAAACAATTGAAAATGAACACACAACAGTCCAAAATCTATGGGACACAGCAAAGGCAGTCCAGAGAGGGAAGTTCATAGCAATACAGGCCTACCTAAAAAAGATAGAAACATTTCAAATAAATGACCTAACCCTACAGCTTCAAGAACTGGAGGAACAACAACAAACAAAGCCCAGAGCAAAGAGAAGAAAGGAAATAATGAAGATCAGAGCAGAACTGAATGACATGGAGACTAAAAGAACAATTCAAAGGATAAACCAATCCAAGAACTGGTTCCTTAAAAAGATAAACAAAATCCATAAACCTTGAAGCAGACTCATCAAGAAAAAAAAGGAGAGGACCCAAATATATAATATCAGAAACGAAAGAGGAGAAATAACAACTGATACCACAGAAATACAAAAGATTGTAAGAAATTACTATGAACAATTATGTACTATGAAATTTGAAAACCTGGGTGAAATGGACAAATTTCTAGAAAAATATAACCTTCCACACTGAATGGAGAAGAAATAGAAATCCTGAACAGATAACAGCAGGTGAAGTTGAAGCAGTATCAAAAAAACTCCCAGCACACAAAGGCCCTAGACAGGATGGTTAAACAGGAGAATTTTACAAAACATTTAAGGATCAGCTAACCCCTGTTCTTCTCAGAATAATCCAAAAAATCCAAGAAGAGGGAAGACTCCTAAACTCTTTTTATGAGGCCAGCATCATCCTAATCCCAAAACCAGATAAAGGCGCAACCAAGAAAGAACACTACAGGCCAATATTGCTGATGAATATAGATTCTAAAATCCTCCACAAAATATTGGCAAACCACACCCAGCAATACATTAAAAAGATCATCCACTATGATCAAGTGGGTTCATACCAAGGATGCAAGGATGGTTCAATATACGGAAATCAATAAACATAGTACATCACATAAACAAAAAGAAAAACAAAAACCATGTGATCATATCAATAGATGCGGGAAAAGCATTTGATAAGGTACAGTGCCCATTAATGATAAAAACACTCAGCAAAGTGGGAATAAAGGGGGCATACCTCAACATAATAAAGACCATATGTGAAAAATCTACTGCCAACCTCATACTCAATGGACAAAAACTAAAACCTTTCCCACTAAGGTCGGGAGCAAGATAAGGACATCCACTTGCACCACTTCAATTCAACATGGTATTGGAAGGCCTAGCCACAATGATCAGAGAAGAAAAAGAAATAGAAGGCATCCAAATTTGAAAGGAGGAAGTAAAACTATCATTTTATGCAGATGACATGATAGTGTACATAGAAAACCCCATAGACTCCACCAAAAAACTACTTGACCTAAAAAGTGAATTTGGCAAAACAGCAGGATACAAAGTCAATATTCAGATATCAAAGGCGTTTTTGTACACCAACAATGAAATATTAGAATCAGAAATCAGGAAAAAAAAATCCCACTTGCTAGAGCAACAAGAAACATAAAGTACCTGGAATAAACTTAAGCAATGAGGTAAAAGACCTGTACACAGAAAACTATACAACACTGAAGAAAGAAACTGAGGAAGACACAAGCAAATGAAAGCATATACCGTATTCATGGATTGGAAGAATTAACATCATCAAAACGTACATACTACCCAAAGCAATTTATAGATTCAATGCAATCCCTATTAAAATAGCAATGATATATTTCACAGACATAAAACAAACATTTCAAAAATTTATACGGAACTATAAGTGACCCTGAATAGCTGCAGCAATTTTGAGAAAGAAGAGCAGAGTACGAGAGATCACAATACTGACATCAAACTATATTACAAGGCCACTGTAATCAAAACAGTCTGGTACTGGTATAAAAACAGATACATTGATCAATGGAATAGAATAGAGAGCCCAGAAATAAACCCATATCTCTATGGTCAATTGATATTTGACAAAAGGGGCAGAAGCATAAAATGGAGTAAAAATAGCCTCTTCAACCAATGGTGTTGGGAGAGCTGGACAGCTACATGCAAAAAATTGAAATTCTACCACCAACTTACACCATACACAAAAATAAACTCAATATGGATAAAAGACTTAAATGTAAGTTGTGACACCATAAAAGTCCTAGAGGAGAACATAGGCAGGAAACTCTCAGATATCCATGCAGCAATATTTTCACTGATATGTCCTCTAGAGCAAGGTACATATAGGAAAGAATAAACAAATGGAACTTCATCAAAATAAGAAGCTTCTGCACAGCTAAAGATAAGATCAGCAAAATGAAAAGGGAACCAACCATATGGGAAAATATATTTGCCATTGATACCTTGGACAGGGGTTTGATCTCCAAAAAATCTAAAGAGCTCACATGACTCCACTCCAGGAAGACAAAGAATCCAATGAAAAAATGGGCAAAGGACTTGAACAGACACTTCTCCAAGGAGGACATACACAGGGCCCAGAGACATATGAAAGGATACTCAGCATCACTAGCCAGCAGAGAATGCAAATTTAATTTGCAGAGAAATGCAAATTAAAACCATAATGAGACACCACTTCACACAAGTCAGAATGCCCATCACAAACAGATCAACAAAAAAGGATGCTGGCAAGGTTGTGGAGAAAAGGGAACCCTAGTACACTGTTGGTGGGAATGTAAACTGGTGTAGCCACTGTGGAAAACAGTTTGGAATTTCCTCAAAAAACTAAAAATGGAACTGCCCTTCTTATTATTACATTTTTATTTTAATTATTTTGTTACATTTTTATTTTTATTGTTTTAAATTTATAAATCATGTTTATTCTATTACAGTTGTCACAATTTTTACCCCTTTACTCCCCTCCACCCATCCCACTCCAACCCCCTGCTCCCACAGTCAATTCCCACTCTGTGGTCCATGTCCACGGGTCATTCATACATGTTCTTTGTCTAGACCCTTCCCCCTCTTTCCACCATTGTCCTCTTTCCCCATCCCCTCTGGTCGCTTTCAGTCTGCTTCATGTTTCTGTGCCTGTGGTTTATTTTGTTCATTAGTTTATTTTGGTGAATATTTTCCACTTACAGGCAAGATCATATAATATTTGCCTTCCATTAACTGGCTTATTTCACTTAGCTTAATATTCTCCAGTTCCATCCATGGTATTGCAAAAGGTAGGAGTTCCGTCTTTCTCTCTTTCTTTCTTTCTTAAATGCAGATTGATTTTATTTCTTTTTTTAATGTCAAAGTTAATTATAAAATATTAAAAAATTTAAACCATTATAAAATCTCAGCAATTAAACCAACATGGCACCAACACAGAAATAATCAAGTAGATCCATAAAATATAATGAGCATTCTAGAGACAAATGTATATATCTGTCTAACAATATAATATATGATTAAGTTGATATTTCAAATCAATGTGTAAAATAAGGCTTATTCAACAAATAAGGTGCATAGACCACTATTACTTGAAATAAAACAAATTGCCTTTTGACTCCAGTGATTCCACTGCTGGGATTATACCTAATAATCCTGAAACACCAATTCAAAAGAACCTATGCACCCCAATGTTCATAACAGCACTATTTACAATAGTCAAGTTCTGGAAGCAACCTAAGTGCCCATCAATAAATGAGTGGATCAAAAAACTGTGGTACGTTTACACAGTGGAATGCTACAGAACAGAAAGAAAGAAAGAGCTACTACCCTTTGCTACAGCATGGATGGACCTGGAGAGCATTATGCTAAGTGAAATAAGCCAGGTGGTGAAAGACAAATATGATATCACCTGTAAGTGGAACCTAATCAACAAAACAAACAAGCAAGGAAAATAAAACCAGCAACATTGGAGGAGAAACAGAAACCAACAGTAATGAGAGGGAAGGAGGGACAGGGGTAACAGGGAAAAGAAGGGGAAGGGTCAAATCAAGGGACAGGAATAAAGGACCTATGGACAAAGCCAAAGTGGGGAAGGATTGAGGATGGGAGGTGGGGGGTGGATGGGGCAGGGGAAAGTGGTGGCGGGAAAATGGAGACAAATGTATTTGAATAATAAAAAAAATTATTTTAAATGGAAAAAAATGACAATAAGCATATACTATCAATAATTACTTTAAATGTAAATGGAGTAAATGCCTCAATCCAAAGGCATGAGGTGGCTGAGTAGATAAAAAGAAATAAGATCCATCCATATGCTGCTTATCTCAAAGTAGATTATAGGTTTAAGTATAAATCTTTAGAACTTATACAATAAAGTATAAAAGAAAAATCTCCAGGAGCTAGGGCTTGGTGCAGAGTTCTTAGACATGACACCAAAAGCATGATACATACAACTAGAAAAAAATAGATAATTGAACTTCATCAAACTGAAAACTTTAGCTCTGTAAAAAACTGTTTTAAGAAGATGAACATACAAGTATGCAATGAGAAAAATATTTTCAAGCCACAAGTCTGACAAAGGACACATATCAGAAAAATAAAAGAAGCCTCAAAATTTAACAGTAAAAAACTCCAAACAATCCAACTAGAACATGAGACAAGAAGAGACATGTAATTGAATAGGTGAAAATCTGTTTATTGGGAAATAAACACATGAAAAATATTCAGTATCATTACCCATTAGAGAAAGGCAAAATAACACCACAATGAAGTATTACTACACACCTGCATGAGCACCTAAAAATAAAAAAAAATAGTGACAGTACCAAGTGCTGGTAAGGATGCTCTCACACATTGTTGGTGGAAATGTAAAAATGACACAGCCACTCTGGAAAAACTTTGCAGTTTCTTAAACAAAACAAAATATTAAAATTAAACATTCACCCTAGGACTTACCAGTTGCATTCCTGGGCATTTACCCAGAGAAATGAAGATTTATGTCCATACAGAAACCTGAACATGATTATTCATAGCAGCTTTATATGTAATAGCCCACAACTGGAAATAATTAATGTCCTACAATAAATGAATGGTTAAATGGTATTACATTCATGCCATGCAGAAATACTGAGCAATAAATTTGAATAAACCATTGATAGACACAACAACTTTGATGGATTTCAAGAGCATGATGCTGAGTGAAAAAAAAACAAACAATTTCAAAAGATCACAAGTGGTGTGATTTTATTTGTGTAACATTCTCAAAATGACATATTTATAGAGATGCGATTGGGGTACCTTGTTCCTGCAGAGTCCTCCCAGATCACCACGGATGGAGGAAAATAAAAGAAGTCCTTCCAGACACTTCTTGGTCTGCTAGGAAAAGGGGGTGGCTATTCCCTCTAGTGGAGAATGCCCTGAGCACTTCTCTTAAAGTGGCTTTTATTGAGAAGGATATGTGCAGGGGTATACAGCATGCATGCAAAGCTCATCAATTAATGTCAAAAGGCTATGATTGAAGGAACACAGAGATTTACCTTAGGTCAGGGTCTGGTAGACAGTTTCCCATTCGGCCCTGAAACCTGGGAAACTGATTACACTCTATGCTTGGACCCCAAACATCAGTACTCATTAACTCGAGGGCATTCTTAGCAAAGTAAGTTTCATAGGATTTAATGCATTCCTTTTCCAGGCCTAATTGACCCTGGGAACCGCCTGATCCAGTTTAGGTCTGTACCTGCCTTTAGTATTGCTTCACTGACCAGGTCAGGTAGCGGGCAGAGCAGCCAGCTGCCTGACCTGGTCAGTGAGGGGATAAGAAGACTTCTTTGAGATAGAATGAGGACTCTGGCCATGACAAAGCTGAGGGGTGAGGGTCTTTTGCCCCTTCTCCATGTCCCCCAAGTCCTTCTCTGATAGATCCCATGCGACTGTGCCTGTCTTAGGTTGCCCTTGTCATCAAGGGGTCTTACCCATCATTGACTAACTAGCCATCCTCTGGGGCCAAGCAGGGTGATGTGAGGGAGGCAGGGGCTGTGCCCCTGCCAGGGGGACAGGTTTCATCTCCTCAGTAGCCTATTTTCCTAAGGCCTCCTTGCTCAGCTCCACCCTTTGGACCCTCTCACCAGTCAGCAAGAAACCAGGCGGATGGTTCCCAGGAGAGATGGAGAAGAGATCAGTGATTGCCAGGGGTCAGAGATGGTGGGAAAAAGGGCAGGTGTGACTCTAAAGAGGCAGCACTGGGGAAATATCTGTGATGATGGAGTAGTTCTGTATCTTGATGTGGTGGTAGATAAATAAATCTACACATGATAAAATGGCACAGAGCTATACACACACTTAAAAATAGAATGCTAGTTTCCTTGTTTTGATATTGTACTATAACATGTTTATAGTAATATATAGAATATGTAACTATTGGGGGAAACTGAGTGAAAGGTGCATGGGCTCTCTGAACTATCTGCACAACTTCCTTTGAATCTATATATACAGGGTGGGGCCAAAGTAGGTTTACAGTTGTTCATATGGAAAATAATACAATAATTAATAAATAATAAGATGTGTTTCATGTAGTTACAACTCTAAACCTCTTTTGTCCCACCCTATATATTTTAAATAAAATGTTTTTAAAAGTAGAAAAACCTCTAAACTTTAACAACAGAGGTTGATTAAATTTGGGGGTGCCCATGCAATTGACAGTACAGCATGCTCATGAAAAAGTATGTATGCATACTTTTTATATATATATATATATATATATGCATGTGTATAAATTTACAAGTCACGTGTATGTGTGTGTACATCAGTTGAATGCAACAACCATGGGCCAGATTGTAGTAGGTGGTAGGGAAAAAGACATGATCAAGACAGTCAGTGCCTGCCACTGTGGAGCTGACAGTTTATTTAGGAAATCAGACATTAAGCACACTAATGAAGCTTCAGAGGAGAAGCATTGAGTACCTGGAGAGTCAGAAAAGGCCTCCACAGAGAAGCTGATGTTTCATTTGAGATTTGAAAGATAACTATGAGTTCCTCTGGCAAATGGTGAGAGGAGAGAGGAGAAGGCCTTCTGGCTAGAAAGAAGGGCACAGGTGGCGTTCTGGAGCTCAGATGTAAGGTAAATATTCAAACAAGATAAAGAAGCTCACTGAAGCTGCCACATAAGGCACATAAGGCTTAGGGGTGGGGGAAGAGGTGTTGAACAAGGCTGGCCTGCCCAGCAGGGGTCAGATCATGGAAGACCTGGTAAAATGAGTTAAGAATATTGGACATCAAGGCTGTGGGACATCAATGAAGTGTTTTAAACAGAGAATTGACATACACCTGAGCGAGGCAAGAGCAGAGTGGGAAGACTAGGCCGAGGTGATGGTCCCTCAGACCAAGGAGTAGTGGTGAAGATAGACAGGAGGGCTTGGACCTATGAAGAGTGGGTTGTAGAAGTGACTGGACTTAATGACTGAGTGGAGGTCGTGGTTAGGGAAAGGAGGAGAAGGGTGAGTCCTAGGTTTATACTGGTCAGATGATGGTGCTGTTTTCTCAGATGGGGAGCAATGTGAGAAGAGCAGGAAATTTGGGAGGTGAGATAGGGCAGGTGAATTCTGTCTTTGACATGTCGAGCTTGAGGCATTGGTGGGATACCTGAGTAAGGATGTCTGGTGGTTAGGTGGCTCCAAAAGCTGGGCCACCAGGAAAGATGAAGATGGAGGTGTAAGCGCATTGACACCTGAGTAGAGCTTGAAACTTTGGTTGTGGGTGAGATTGCTGAGGAGATGGTTAGAATGACAAGAGAAGAGAGCTTTCTTGGTCAGGACTCTGATATAAATGGCAGGGTGAATCAGGAATCCCCAAGACAGACATATGACCAGCCTCAGAGAGGGCCTGGGCCAGAGACGGGCCAAGCTGGCAGAGCTTTTATCCTCCAAGTCTATCATCTTGCCTTCCCATGGCTACTATACTTCTTCCTCCCTCTACAGTCCAGTTTTATACTTTTTCTGATTCTTTGGCCAATCACAGAAGGAAGATGGTCACCTCACAGCTCCCAAGTTGCCACCAACCAGAATGTTCTAGCTCCAAGTATAGATTTCTGGAGCAGAGACTCTGACTGGGCCAGTTTGGGTCAGGAATGCATCCCAGATCCCATTAAACTGTGGGGATCTCAAAACACAAACATAGCAGCGGAGGGTCCCTGCTGTGGGTGGGGTGGCGATGAAGAAGGTCCATTTTGCACTGGACAGACACTCAAAGACTGGGAAGGAACCAGGAGGAACACCAGCACTTAAAAAAAGGAGCTGGAAAAAGCAAAAAAGAAGGCACGTGCACAGTATTAGAAAGAAAGCCAGACAAAGAGGGAAATGACCAGAAGCTCTGAAGAGATGCATCTCAAGAAGGCGGCAGCAGCTAAGGGATCCAACACTGCCTAGAGGTCAGGCAGGAGGAATAATGGCAAAAACGCACCAGATTTAGTAGTAGGGTCACATCTGGCAGCCTGCAGTGGAGACAGGAGAAGAAAGATGGTGTGGACAGGCATCCAAGACTCCCAGGGTCCCCTGTGCTGTTAGAAACCTGGCCTTCTGCTGGCCTGTGCCACCGCCTCCCCCAACCACGGCCCCATGGGCGAGTGAGAGATTGCAGCTCACCTGAGCCTGGTGCCAAAATGGTTGGGGACAGCTGCTGCTCCAGGATATTGATGAAGGCAGCGATAGGACAGCAGCTGGAGGGAAGTCTTGGGATCTAGAAAGCATTTCTTGTTAATTTTTAAGGCCAGGGATTCTTCGGGTAATTCAAGACCAGGGGAAGGAGTTGGGCAGGAGGGATTCTCTTCAAGCCACAGTGCAAGTTCCCAAAAACCAAGGAGAGGGTGCTATGCTCAGCCCAGGCTACAGGATCACTGCTCAGAGAAAGGAAAATCTCTGGTGTGGGAGAACATCGGGTTCCTATACAGAAAATGCAATCCTTTTGGTGACTGAACAAAGGTGTTTTAAAAGCTTCAATGGGGAAAACTAAAGATTTCAACTAAAAACCTAAAGGTACCTTTGCCTTCTTACTCCCCTGAACGTTCTTAAGAGACCATGCTTTAAAGCAGTTCTTCTAAAATTTTTGTGTGCATCAAAATTACCAGGAGGGCCAATTCTGAAGGCCCAGCATTTCTGATTCTGGAGGCATGGGGCATGTCCCAAGAATATGCATAGCCAATGAGGGAAACACTGCTCTGGGGCCAGCTTTTCAGAATCCATCCATATATGGCCTGGGAATCTGGAAATAAATCCAATTATTGAGTGCATACACACAAGTCAATTGAAAATATAACCTAGTTGTAAGAACTCATGGACAAAACCAAAGGGGAAGAGCTGAGGGAGGGAAGGAGGGAGGTGGCAAGGGAAAGTGGTGGCGGAGAGGCAGAGACAAATGTATTTAAAAATAAAGAAAGAAAGAAAGAAAGAAAGAAAGAAAGAAAGAAAGAAAGAAAGAAAGAAAGAAAGAAAAAAGTAATTACTAAACTAAAAAAGAAAAAGAAAAAAAGAAAATATAACCTAGTTGTAAAAAAAAAAATCTTAGAAAGAATGCAAGGCTGTAAAAGTAAGGAAAAATATTAAAAGGAATATGCCATTTTTAATTGAATTAACTTGTAGCCCTAGAAAAATACTAAAATAATAAAAATATTAAAGGGAAAGTGACACTTCAATGAAATCCTGAAAGAAGGATAAGATTTGGTTTTAAGATAAAGTGGTTCGGATGTTACTAGCAGAGGGCAAACTGACCCTATATTGCATCAGTTGTTGAGAATGATGCTGGCTTAGCTGCAGAAAACGTGGGTCCAGTCCCAGCTTCATCACTCACTGGTTTCACGATGCTGTGCGAGTGCCTCTCCAACCTCCATCCCTTCTCTTTTAAATAAGGGGTATTGAGCCTCTTCCTTGTTTCAAAGAAAGATAATGTGAAAGCATTTTGAAACATATAGAGTCCCATATCAATACAAATTATTATTTTACCCTTAAAAGTTATTCTTCAGGAGAGTTAAGAAGCCCTCTCCTTGGCAAGGGTTCTCTCCAGACACAATAATGCACCATGTTTCTCTCCTTTTCCTCAGACTTCAGAGGATGAGCCTTCTGAAAAGGATGCCCTGCAGCCAGGCCGCAATATTGTTGCTGCAGGCTATGCACTCTATGGCAGCGCAACCCTGGTGGCTCTCTCCACTGGGCAAGGAGTGGACCTCTTCATGCTTGACCCAGTAAGTACCCAGCATGGCATTATCAACACTTGGGACTCCATGGAGCTCTGTACTTCAATTCTAATCCCTGGATAATTTCCTGGTCATTCTTAATACTTGCTTCTGGGGTCAGGTGATCTAGTTCGGGAGCCAAAACATCATATAAAAATATTAAGGACCTTTGTCCAAATGAGGGAATTTGAGGGGTCCTACAGTATAGTATCAGTCCTATAAACTTAGGCCCTGTTTTTAAAGAGTTTATTCCTCTTTGGTTCATGGGAACACCATGATTTAAGAATCTCAATGCTGCACCAGACACTGAGATTTCCAGACAGAAACATGAATTCTTCAGAGAAGCACCTTCTAATAGAACTGTCTGTGACAATGGATATGTTTTGTGATCTATGCTGTCTAAAATAGTAGCCACTAGTCTCATGTGACTATTGAACACTGGCAATGAGGCTAATGTGACTGAGGATCCAGGTTTTATAATTTTATTTCATCTTTATTAACTTAAAAGCTACATGTGACTGGTGGCTACCCTATTGGACAGCACGGGTTTGGAGGTCGTCCTCTAATCTACATGTTCTTCTCAGTAGGAGGAGAGACTGGTAGGAAACTGCTTTCTCAGGTTCTGTGTTAGCCTCTTATGTCTCACGATGAGAAAACGCTCAGTAGTAGAAGGGCAAGAGACACATTTTCAGGATAGGTGAAAAATCAGGCAGCATGATGAAGAATAAAGAAAGAAATAAATGGATAAAGGCAAAAGAGTTAAAAAAAATAAGGCTGTATTTTCATAGCAAGCGTACATTAAAAACGATCAGCAGAAAATTTGTAAAATATTTATAACAGAATTTTTCTTTAAAATGCTGGATACTTTGCTTATCATTTGTGAACTACTTTGCCAAATATAGTGAGGTCTTGTGAAAATTCAAATAATTTTGACCACGATCACTTCAAAGTTTCTAGTATTCAGTAAGTCAAAAGCGTTTGTTCAGTATTTCAATTTAACTTGAATTTATAGATGTTTATCGAACATCTAATATGCCCCAAACCACTGTTCTAGGCACAGGTACAACACTGATAAAGCAAACACTCCCCTCCCCCGCCCCCCAGTGGAGTTTACATGTCGGTGCCTGGGTGTGGAGAGGAAGGGGTTAAAAAATTTCAAAACAGAGTTAACTAAACTTTATGGTATGGAAAGCCAGTATCTTTTCAATTGTAAATTTTCACATATAAACTCATCAGATCAAAACCCACTGATGTTTCAGTTTGCTTATCTCTTAAATTCTCCTTATTTTCAAAGGAACAAGCAAAACTGGAGAAATTCTATAGTTCACAAATATTACTCTCAGACAATAAAAAAAAAAACCTTTCTAAAACTGTTCTGGAAAAATAGCCGACAGTTATACAGGGCTTATTAAGTGGTGGATAAATATCTGCTTCAAGCACTTTATATGTATTAATGTGTTTAAACCTTACAGCAGTTCCCTAAGGTAGGTCCTACTATTATTTCCATTTTCAGATAAGGAAAGTGAGACACAGAGAAGGTAATTTGCCCAAGGTTATGCTAGTAGCCCTGGAACCAAGAGTCACACTCAGGCTATGATTTTGTGATTTATAAGAAATGTGTATATGTAGTCATTCAGATGACCAAAATATATTTCTCATATATATTTGATCTTCGTCCATAGTTTCTGGCTCATAGCTCCTCAAACCCTTGAAATTTCCTAAGTGTTGGGAATGATGAAAGTATGTTTTGTTATGTTATTGAGGTGACTTGCAGAAAGCACCTAAGGATAGGGGTTTGTTATCAATGAAGCCAACCATGTGATTAAAGGGTTGGAATTTTCAGTCCTACTCTCTGACCTCCAGGGAGGGGAGAGGGGCTGGAGATTGACTCAACCACCAATGGCCAGTGATTTAATCAGTTTTGCCTATGCAATGAAGCCTCCATAAAAACCCTGAAAGATGGTGTTCAGAGACCTTTCTGGTGGTGAACACATGGAGACTGAGGA
Source organism: Pteronotus mesoamericanus (assembly GCF_021234165.1). Classification (NCBI taxonomy): domain Eukaryota; kingdom Metazoa; phylum Chordata; class Mammalia; order Chiroptera; family Mormoopidae; genus Pteronotus; species Pteronotus mesoamericanus. Next base: position 9,832,149 of record NW_026555304.1, on the reverse strand, counting down.
GAGTAGAGTGCCTGGAGCGGGCATGGAAGGTCTAAGTCATTTGTTTATACCCTGACCTATGCATCTCTTCAATCTGGTTGTTCCTGTGCGATATATGTTCCTTTTATAATAAATTGGTAATCTGGTAAGTAAAATATTGGTCTGATTTCTTGCCATACTAGCAAATTAATCAAACCTGAGAAGGTTTGATCAAACCTGGGTCTTCTAAAATACCTCCGATTTATAGCCAGTCAGTCAGAAGCACAGGTAAAAACCTAAGCTTGGGACTGGCATCTGAAGTGGAGGGTGAGGCAATCCTATAATATTGAACTCTTAAGCCCTGGAATTTGATGCTTTCTCTTGGGAGATAGGGTCAGAGTTGAGTTGAATCAATTTGGATTCTCAGATGCCCTGCTGGTGTATCTGAGACATACACACATTGGAATTGGTCCCAGAACACTTATTTTCAGGCAGTCTTGTGCTTATCTATTTTACCAATTTTTAGTAAACTTCTCTTTATTGCAAGCAAAGTATCTCCAAGAATATTCTGAAGTGACTCTAAAGGCAATAGGTAGGTACATTTGGCTTAGGGGTCCAACTTAACATAAGTAAGCTTGAGAGCTTGACTGCACTTCAGAAAAAAGAGAAAACCCCCTGTATAATTTCTGCTAATCTTTTTTTATTAGCCTGCAATTCCTTTGGATCACATCACCATACTAAAAAGTACATTTGAGCAAAGACCCAGAGTAAGAAGCTTAGGGCGTGTTTGGGAGGTTGTCTTCAAGCTGAAGTAGCTTATGACAGTTGTCACACATAGAAAAATCATGGAGAGTGGCCAGCAGATTACTCAGGCAGGGCCTAATGGGACCGAGTTCCTTGGTGGGTCATCAACAGCCTGTCTGATCTGTGAGTCTGCAGAGCTGATGATTTGATTTTGTCAGAGAATACATTGTGTTCAGGCACAGAGGGACCACCTCATGTTAACCAAATTCTCAACTGTGGTATAAACCACAATGTCAAGTCATTCATTTGCAAATGGCAGACACTGTTTCTGAGAGACAAATAATGAGATACCTTCTCCTCAAAGTTGTAGGAAGATTTTTAATAGTCAGTGGCTGTTAAGGTTCACAGTGTTAAAACAAAGGAATATATTTTCCAAGTTAGGGCAAGACTCCACACCCATCTCCTTCCCACAGTAGGGAACAACTCTCTAGGTGCCTGAGTATCTCCACCCCCAGGTCCAGAGGTGGATACACCAGTGAATGACACTATTTAGACAACAGTTTCTTGTATGTCTTGCTCTTTACTAATAAGCAAGAGAGAAAAGGATTCTGGTTCAATGAAATACAGGATTCTGCTGTATTCATGGAAAAGCTGAATGAAGCCCCAGGCTAGAAATGGGCAGGTCCAGAGCACCAGGAAATAGCAATCACACGAATCGTCTGGCAGCGCAGCAAGTCTGGTCTGAACACCACTCCTGATTCTGTCTCTTATTCAAATGCCAGGGAGGAGTATCTAATTTACCACACTAAGTCAAGTGCCTGACCTTGAACCAGAGACCATCAATAACATAGCTATAATAAAGTAAGTTAGGTTGACTGAGCAATGGAAAATGCACTATAGAGGAACCGTGGGTTGTGCTAAGAGGGTGTTGCAGTGGGTTCATAATAGCACATATTTTGCTTGATGAGACTAAGGAGGATTTGAGAAAGAGTTAGCTCTAGATTGGGTATTGTCCTAGAAGTGGGTACAATTAATGATTATATATCAATAATTTTTATCAAGGAGGTGGGAAAATTAAAGTGATGGTAGGGATTCACTGGCAAAGAAACAGTCATCACTCCCAGCAGAGAAGGATCTTTAGTTATTTTTGCAGTCACTGAGTATTGTTGTCACTGTGGGCCACTATTGTATTTCATACATCGCCAGCATGACCTTGTCTCTTTATATTATGGGAATGTCATCTATGTTCATTGGGGACCTTCTAGTCTAGGTACCAGCTGTGAGCTGTCATCTTGGAGGATTTTCACTTTCTTAGTCTTCAAAATTTATCAAAATTGATTAGATTTCCAGGCCCTGATTTCCCTTCTAGTGACTTAGGGAGACATCCAGTCTTTCAAGGTGATACATGCAGCTAGCTAATCACATCCACAGGGACTGTCCAACAGATAGTGGCCATGGTGACTATAGAGGGACTGGGCACAATTTTATTTATATTTCTGCGGATTTCTTTATTTTTTATCAACTATTCCTTTTGCCAAGTGCATATGGTTTCTGACTGAAGGAATTTCCTCTTTACCCCATATAAGAGTCACTGGGATACCAGGAACTTTTAATGACTTCCAAAATTAAATCATTAAGATGTAATAACTGGACCACAAAATAGTGGTTGAACTACATCCCCATCTTTATGACAAATCTTACCTGTGTAACTTCTTCCTCTCACTGCTGATGACCCAAGTCTCCCTGAAAATATTAGGATTAACAGAGGGTGATAACTTGGAGGATAAATGCAACTAGGTTCCTCATAAATGAGTAGTCTAGCTGACTCAATATTGTCACTGTTTTTTATACAACTTATAAAAATATCACTGGACAGGCTTCCAGGGTACTTGGCAACACTCTGGGTCCTTCCAGGATGCCCACATCTTTTAATGTTTTCTCATTGTTGGGGAGTGTGCTGTTGGCTTCTAGTATCTCTCTTCTTACTGGTATTTTTCTTCAACTTTCTAGGCTCTTGGTGAATTTATTCTGGTGGAAAAAGAAGTCAAAATTAAAAAGAAAGGAAAGATTTACAGCCTCAATGAGGGCTATGCCAAGTATTTTGATGCTGCCACCACGGAATATGTGCAGAAAAAGAAATTTCCTGAGGTGAGTGAAGGAGCCCTCAGGCAGAGTGCCATCTCAGTGGGCTCCTGTTTCCATGAGATGCCGAGGGCCTGGCCAAGAGGTCGGGGCCACTGTTTGTATATCTGATTGGCATGGGGGTGGCAGGCTCTACCTTCATAAGCAATCGATACCTTTTCTAGATTAAGTGTATCTACTATAAAGATAATACTCCCCAGTTAAGTTTTTCAGGAGAAATTGTTTATCATGAGCCCATATTTACAAAATTCAGAGGTTTGGGTCAGAATCTTTCTCAAATCTTTTGTTTTCTGGGCTACTACTTGTATAGATTCTAGTCACTCAGTTATATTTGCTTCTAAAGGGAATAATTATATTGGATAGTCCCATTCATATGCTCTAATATTGAGGCCTGTGTTTACCCCAAGTTTTAGGAAGCTCTTTGATTCTCAATATGGTCACCAAGTTCTCGACTTCATGTGGCTATCAATACAGTCCAACCAATCCAGTAAACATGCCCACCATACAGAGAGAGCTTTTAAGGCAGGAATGGGAACATAGTCAGAGAATTTCCAGATCAAGTGTAAAATCTGGCCTAAACTTGGAGTAGAACAAAAGCTTGTTTACAAATGGGAGCCTCTCTCACTAAATGAGGGATGTGGTGAGAGGAGCTCATTTTCACACAGTGGAAAGGCGTTGGAATGGGATTCCAACCTGACTGTCCCTGGATGCTCCGTGTGGGATTCCATGGGACCACGCGGCACTCAGTCAACGGTATGCTGGGACCTGACTTTGCTGCCTCAAACTGAGCTTTGGAGAGTTTACTTCTCTTTTAATTTTGTCTGTTTCTTTTAAAGTGAATTTCAGTGAAATTCTCAGAAGTGTAATTTCCTGCATTTCTCCTTTGCGAGGCAGTATTTTGCCATCACACACAAACTCATCAGATGTTGTGAGAGCAAAAGTGAAGGATATAAATTGTGATGTTGATAAACTCAAAATGATTTATAGGTTCCCAGTCTTAGAGATAGTTTCATAGTGGTTCCAATTCAAAACTAAAAAGTACCTTCTTTAGAACCTAGGGGAAGATATCTATATTACCTCTAAAAAATAAAACTCCTATGCAAAGAAAAAAAAACCCCAAAACCATAAATCTTTTGGAAGGAAAAGTTGCAAACTGAAGAAAAAGGTAATCACTACATATATGACTAACAAAAGATGAATAGTCTGACTACATGAGGATCCTTATAAGTCATGACACAAGGACAAAAGGATAAGCAAGCCCCAAATAGAAAATCATGCAAGTCATGGAAGACACATACATGTCCAGTCAGCAAGTGGGCAGGTACTAACAAAAACACAACTTAAAAATGCAAGATCATTTTTATATATGGGATATTGGCAAAGGCTTAAAAAGATGAATAGTATTCAGTGATGTGGGAAAATAAGCACTCTCATAAATTGTTAAGGAAATGATAAATATCACAATGGTTTTGGAGAACAATCTAGCAATATGACTTTAAATATTAAATATCCATACCTTTTGACTCAGCAGTTTATCTTAAATTACTCCAGTTTATCCTAGGTAACTAATAGGTCAAATGGAAAGAGATCAATGCCTAAGGATGTCTCATTGCAACATCGTTTATAGTAATAACAAAAGGGGTAGGTAAGGTATCAGTTAGTCAGGGTGGGTTAATATATTGTGGGCATTACAGTGTCCCAGTGAATATTGTCCTACAGGTCTGTTTATCCATTAGAGAGCTAAGTGCTTCTTCATATATTGATAGTGAAATATGTCCACAAAATATTCAGTGAAAGAAATGGTGTGTTTCCTCTATATAAGCATACATATGTGTGTATGTATTTATGTACACAAATATAACATATGTATATAGTATATATATGCATAAAATGTCTCCAAAGAATGTGCCATTGTGTTAATATTGGTTTCTGGAAGTTGAGGTTATAGGCAATTTTCTCTGTATTGTGTGAATATGTGCAATGATCATGTGTTACTGAATGGCAATTCTTTTTATAGAAATTATTACAAAACCATGTCATTTGAAGAGGCCAACAAGTATGAAATTCAAAAAAAAAGTTAAGGGGAAAAAGTTAACAGGCAGTTAATAAAAATAGCATGTTCTTTTTGGGGGGTTTTATGTTGTTTATATAGCTTTTAAAATTTTGCAATATGTTGTGATTTCTTTTTCTATTTTAGAATAAATCCTCACTTTTGCATCTAAAAAAAGAAAGAAAATAAATCATTCCCTTTTGACAAAGAAGTCTCCTTTCTCTCCTAAATATTTGCCTTCTGGAAGCCCCACTCTGGTGTGGGTGGGCAGAGTGTTCCCCTTACTCTTGATTGCTCTTGAGATCATTGCTTCTCCGTGGGAGCTATGTGTCCTGGCTGCCGTTCTCACACACACCACACCCCAGCAGGTGGGAAGTGGTGCAGGTGATCCCTTTCCTCTCTGCCATTCCAGAGAGAGCACCCTCGTTTGCCATCTCTGTCCCCTGACTATTGCAGCTTTTGCTAACCCTGAAGGATACTTCACATTGTTAATAGTAGCTAGTGTGTATTGTGTCAGATGCTGTTCCAAGTGAACAGTCAAGTAACTTGTTTAAGGCGATCTTAGTAATAACCAAAAGAACCAGGATTAAAATCTAGACTGCTTGAATCCAGAACCCATGGATGTTGTGCAACCCATTATTGGGCATGAGAGTGTAGGGAGTTGTGACCAGCATTTATTTTTAGATGAAATAGAACAGAACCAAACCAAATGAAACAGAAAGGAATGACTAGAAGAGAATAAAAATTAGTAAGTAAAATAATAATTTTTTGCAAAACACTTGTTTTATTTCAGCCATGATGTGTGTTTGGGTGCACACTATATTTTGTCATAAAATGTATTTTTTTAAGTTTGAAAAACATCATTATGCAATGTGGCTTGTTCATGACTTTCTTCAAAACTATGACATGTAACTCAGTATCTCTCCACTCTGACTTCTGCCAACATCTGGATTGATTTCAGAGTCCATGCATCCATTCAGTAGCTGGTTCTTAAAATGCTTCAACTCCAGATATATTCATCTCCATTCAGTTCATCTAGCTGTTTCTACAGCTAAACCCTAGGGATTATCACTTCTTAGGAACTGATGAATTATAAAACTGTAGACTTTCATGTTTACTCTTCAAACAGCCCCCTAACTTTTCACATTTCTTACACTGTATTTTCACCATTTGGGCTGTTATAGTAGAATACCCATAGACTGGGCAGCTTATAAACAGCAGGAATTTATTTCTCACAGTTCTGGAGCTAGAAGCCCAAGATCAAGGTGCTGGCAGATTTGGTGTCTGGTGAGAACTCTCTTCCTGATTCATGGATGGCCATCTTCACACTGCATGCTCATGTGGTGGAAGGGGCGAAGGAGCTCTCTAGGGTTTCTTTTAGAAGACACTGACCCCATTCTGAGGGCTCCACCCTCATGACCTAGTCATCTACTAAAGGCTTCACTTTCTATCATCATAGTGTTGAGGTTAGGATTTTAACACATGATTTTTAGAGGGACAAAAATATTTGGTTCATAGCACACTGCCATGTCCCCAGCCATGATGTAGAATTCATCATGTCCTTTGATTCTTCCTCTTTGTCCCTATGTATTGTCAGTATTCCTTTATCCTTGTCCTTTGTTCCTCTTCTGACCTCAGTGACACCCCAATAACCTAAGCTATGATTAATCATATCAATTTACCTGCATCTTCTATTCCCTCACCTCTTTATCCTTCAACATTCTTCTGACTTGAGTCAATCTTCAGTTGATCCTTGGCTCAAGTGCATGCACTAAAGAGTACAGCCAAGCAAGTGGTGGTGCTATATTGCAGTCACCATGTTTCCCTATTAGTGCCTCTCAGCATCTTGTATTTGACTTTGGTTCTATCTGACAGAGAAAACTTATTTCATCAGCTCTCCATCTCACACCTGCAAACACATGACCTTCTCTTCCTTTTTAAATGACCTCAGGTCCAAGGTTCATCTTCCTACCTGTACTCTCAGTCCCAACTCCTCATCCTTGCTTCACCTTCCTTCTCTTGTATTTTCACCCTTTTGCTCTCTACTAGTTACTTCCTTTTAGCCTATGAACATACATCTTTTTCACCTTAAAACTCCCCCTCCCACCTACTTTTGCAGCTCCAGCCAATGCCAAAACCCTCTCCATTACATTGCAATGAACACACTCATACTCACAGATGCACATACTCACAGACTCACATACACATGAATGATTCATTGTCTCCAATTCCTTTTCAACTATTCATTCCTTTAAATTGGGCCTTTGCCCCTACAACTCCAAGGGAACTGTCCTTATCAAGGTTACTAATGACTTCCTTGTGGTCAAATCCATTGAAACTTTTCTGCCTATATATTATTCATTCTCTCTGAGCATTTGGAATTATTGATCACTGCCATTGTCTTGGAGTTTTCTTCTTCTTTGACTTCCATGATGTTACTCTTCCCATTTTTCTGCCCTCATCTTGAGGATTTTTCTTCATCATTAACTTCCTACTGTTAAGAGAACTTTAAAAGTAAAGTTTGAGGCGACATTTAATTTGAGAATGGGAGGACATCATCCATGTGAATTGAATTGATCAACTAAAAATTAATTTTTGTCAATAAAAAATATCATCCAGATTTTTTTGGACTAGACAAACTGATTCTCAAATTTATATGAAAAAATAAACAAACAAAAATAAGTAATGCAAGAAAATCTTAAGGATGAGGGAAGATAATGAGGTAGAAATAGTGGTACTACCAGAGAGAGCCTCAATAACTATAGCAATGTGGCAACAGCACATGAGCAGTCAGAGCATCAGAACAGTGGCCAGAATAGGAAGTCTGGAAGCAAATATAATACACACGGGAACTCTGTTTATGATAAGGAGAGAGCCAAACCAATGGGTAAGGATGGACTATGCTCAAATTTTTAACATCCCTTTCCTGTATTTTCTTTTTCATTCTGTCTTTCTTTCTCCCTTCCTTGATCTATAAATGCATTTAAGTGTCTCTCATTAAAAACCAGAAAATAAATGGCGCTCCCTTCCTTCCTGTGTCACCTTAGTTAACCACTCTTTGTTCTACACTTAGCAGGCAAATTCTCTTGAAAAAAATAGTTTTTATACACTGCTTCTACTTTCCCCCTTTGAAAAAAAAATATTTTCCTTTTTAACTTAAGGTTCCAGCACAAATAATGCCCCTTTTTTAATTACAAAGTCTTTTATGACAAAATAAAAAACATGTAATCTTGTAACAACAATATCATACTGAAGCACACCATATGACATTTTAGGTGAAATGTTCAAATTAAAACTATAAATTATTACACCCATATCATTACCCTACCAACCACACTCAAGCAGGCCTTCCTTCTGCTGGACCCTGTAAATTGGTTTACTTTTAGTTACAAAAACACAATACAGAATACTATGCATTTTAACAACTTTGAAATATGAGAAGAAAAATGTTATAATTAAATCTGCACTAACAGTACAACAGCTACTAGCCATATGTGGCTATTGAGCACTTGAACTGAGCTGTGCTGTAAGATACACACTGGATTTTGACAGTTTAGTGGAAGAAGGGGATTCAAAATAACTCAAATTTATCATTTCTTTGGGTTACACATTGAAATGATAACATTTTTATATATTATTTTAAATGAAAAATGATTCCTAAAGCTGTTTAACAGTTTGCCAGTGGTAAACACTGCTTGGAGTAAGTGAAAAGTTGTCATTGTGCATGGAGGGTCTGGCTCTCAGAAAGCTAAAATTGTGCTCTGGGTCATAGTACGCCAAGAAATTTCAAGGAGCTGCTAAGAATAGTTTGAGTTGCATGGGAGGAACACTTTTCTCTTCTTCCCTTTTAGGTTCTTTGGCTAGTCTAACAATTAAATTGACATAAGACAGGTTAAGAAGAGAAAACCAACTTAATTTTGTACTTATGGGAGCCTCATTAAAAATATGAGACTCACAGAAGTGACCAAAGCAGACAGGTTTTATAATTTCTAGACAAAGAAACAATAAATGTGTGAAGAACTGACAGGACAAAGAAGTTAGATCTAGGGGTAGCAAATTCATGAGAAAGTAGCAAGTTTCATTTACACAGCCTCCTCAGCCCTAAATTCCCTATCTCTGTTGATAAGGGTGTCTGTCTTCCTCCCGGTGCAGAGCCGTGCAGAGATGGCACCTTTCCCTTTGGAGGTGTATTTCCTGTTTTCAGAGGGACAAAGGAGGGTCAGAGTGTCCTTCTTACACCAGCTGTTTCTCAAATAACTTTAATTTAAAATGATAAATATGCCAAAGTGGCATTTTTTTAATTGTTCAAATACATTTGTCTCGATTTTTCTGCCACAGGTGGCATATTTTGCTTCAGTATCTACTTCCTTTTTTTTCTTGATAGCTGCTCTCTTAGGATTGTTTCAGGATATAGCGTCTTACTCTAAGTAATCCTATATTTTAATGAGTTCAATCACTGGTCATGGTATGGAAGCTCCTAAAGAATGAAATGCTTAATTATATAATGCTTTTCAATTCCTAAGCTCCTGGGTGGAAGATGAGGGACCTGGAATGCAGAGGCCACACCAGCTGGATGTGTAACCCTGAGCTGGTGCTGGCTAATTGCAAAACTCACTACATCTTGTCTCTTCCCTCTCTGCTTTCTAGGATGGTGGCACTCCCTATGGGGCCAGGTATGTGGGCTCCATGGTGGCCGATGTGCACCGCACCCTAGTCTATGGAGGGATTTTCCTATACCCAGCGAACCAGAAAAGTCCTAAAGGCAAGGTAATCCTCCTTTGTCCACCGGCTGTATTTGGTCAGGGAGCCATTTGGAGTTCCCTTTCTCTTCACGCCTGCTTTTCAGCTACTGCCTTGTCTTTGGCATGTATGTCTGTGAGTGGGCAGGTAAAAAAGAAGTATGTTTCCCATTAGTAAATTTTGAGGCTGTCGTAGGTTTGGAGGGAAAGGCTGAAGCTGTCAATGGTGATTTCTCTGGCCTCATGCCCATCATTCACCATGAGTCACCTGTGTTTTGTCTCCCACTTTTCTCATGCTATGTCTGACTTTTGGTTTCATCGCCAGCTGATTGTAGATCATACACTCCTTTGAGAATCTAACGAAACTTATGGACCCACTTCCCAGAAAAAATGCATGTAAACATACATATCACATATGTGTTCAGAGGATTCACAGATACCTGAAGCCCATCCACAATCCCCTAGAAAGTTTCAAAAGAAATAAGGAAAATATTCTAAATATCCAATAGAAAAATAGTTAATTAAACAGTGGTCTAGCAATGCAACAGAATATAATGGAACCATAGATATTATGCTTATAATGAATGCTTACTGGTATAGATAAAAGCTTAAAGGAGAATTTAAAAGACAGGATATTAAATTATATTGACTTTTGGTTCTTGCATTACAGTGAACAAGATATTAAGGGTCTCCCATCTACTGCAAAAAACTAAATCCTGTATAACATATACTCTAAAAAGCATTTCAGGACTCACAGTACATAGGAAAAATTTCTGAGTCTACTCCCCCACTCCCAAAAAGGGGCAAAGAAATCATAAGCTAGCTGTGGAATAAGCAAGGTGAGGACCAGAGTTCCTTGTGTGCCAATTCCCCAAGCATTTTAATTGTGTGGTCAGATTGACAAGCCTTGGACCACTAGAAAAATGAGGGAGCTAAACCTGAGCCTCTCACATTAAGCTGAGACCCCCAAGGTAAGCTCAAGTGAGTGAGGGTTGGTAGTTCTCTCCAACTTTTGGCAGAAGCAGAAACAAATACTTTTTAATAGAAAAATATCCCCTACTTCAGCAAACAGCATTCTCAAAATTAAAGAGCAAGCAAATATTAGTTTCTCTCCAAAATCACAAATACATATGGAAGCAAGATACTATGAGTGATAGAGAAAACAACAAATAATACAGCTAAATTGCAAGAATTTCAGATATTAACAATGTCACATACAGAATACATATCAGCTATGTATGAAGTATTTTGAATAAAGGATAAAAATCTCAAACATAAACAAGTAGAAGAGATTATTAGAGAGATCTGGGGTGGTGAAAATAAAACAAATATGAATATTTAAAGAAAAAGAACTTCAGCTCTGAACTCATTCAGTATTTCTGGAAAGGTAGATTCTGGAAAATATTAAGCAATTTTATGACACAAAGCTGAAAATACTGGTATTATCAAGTAGGAATCCTATGATCCAAATGTATCTGTCTTGAATACACCCTTCAATGGTAATGTGTCTGATTTTTAGCCAATCACAGAAATCATAGCTAAGTAGACAAGTTAAAACAAAGAACTGCCAAGTTAAAACAAAGAACTGCCATATTCTCTAACACACCAACAATTAGCCCCCCCAACACATACACGTGTGTGTGTGTGTGTGTGTGTGTGTGTGTGTGTGTGTGTATGGGAGACTTGAATTACTGGAATGGCAGATTCAAAGCCAAAATGGGAAATCTAACAGCACATGAGACAAGAGAGGTTTGATTTTTTTTTTTTAGAAATTATTGTTTTTATTTTCTTTTAAGATTTTATTTATTTATTTTTAGAGAGGGGGAAGGGAGGGAGAAAGAGAGGGAGAGAAACAATGCGTGGTTGCATCTCTCACGCCCCCTGCTGGGCACCTGGCCCATAACCCAGGCATGTGCTCTGACTAGGAATTGAATCAGTGACTTTTTGGTTTACAGCCTGGCACTCAATCCACTGAGCCACACCAGCCAGGGCGAGAGAAGATTTTTAATATACATACTCGTGTATCAGGCATTTCTCTTCATATGAGTGCTGAGCTCATGTATGTGAACCTGTTGTGCAGAAAAATCTGCATAAAAAGATGAGGAAACTCTTAAATGGAACCATTCTTAACACCTAGTCAGTTCCAATGGAAAGACCATTAAGACTAATTATTACTAATTATTAAAATGATTTAAAATTAGTCAGCAAATATTAAAAAATAAATATATAAACATTTCCATAAGGAGGTGTAATTCCATATGTAGACCTATATTCACAGCACCATAACCACCACAAATATTTAAAGTACCATTGGCTCCTGACCTCCATGTTTTGACTCTCTGTGACCATATCTGTATGGGAGTTAGTGGGGTGGGGAGGAGGTGTTTGACTCTTCTCCTGTGTGTGCTTGTCTCTGAAGAGCCGTGTAGATTTTAACTGCAGAAAAAAAAATAGATCACACAGCCTACAAGCCCAGGCACCACAGACACCTGGGTATTGTGTTTTAAGATGAGTTTACTGCAACAATGGGATCTTAAGGTCAGAGCAAACTTTGGCTCCAAGACAAGCTTTATGTGAGAATGCTGTGTGTTTTTTTCAAAAAATTATGTTTTGAAGTGTCTGAATCAACATGGTACAAACAAAGGTCAGTTGGTTACAACTTGAAACTTTATTGCTTGACACCACAAAACCCCTGTCCTTATACCTCCAAGATCAGGGAAAGGGGAGGAAAGAGCCAAGTTCTACAGGTTGCCAGGTCAGAATTTTTCTGGTGGCCTGTGCACGACAGTGTAGCCTCCAATGTTTCTCCTGCAGACGATCAGGGACCAAACTAGCTGACTCAAGTGTGTCCATATGCACTGGGGCTTTTCTCTGCCCCTGCCAGGCTGCCCACAACTCTAAAGGCAGGAGATCTAGGGTGAGGACATTGTACACTGTTTTACCAGAATGGCAAGTAAATTCCCCGGAGTCTTAACTTTCTCCTGAGTGCCTGGCTCTCCAACTTGGACTAGGGATACTTTATTCCTCTCCATGCAATATCAAAAAAATTAAAAATCAGCACCAGATATGACTGTTTCTCTAAGTAGGTTCGATATGTCTTCAAAATGGATTTGAAGAAAAGAAAAGAAAAGGCTGCATAGACCTGAGTCAACCACTTTCTAAGCTGATTATAGAGTTAAAAAACAAACAAGCAAACAAAACAGACTTTGCACCTATCTGGGAAGAAACAAGAATATAGTGTGATAATTGAGTCAGAGAATGCAGCTAGAATGCAACCTTGAATGTGATGTGATGTGATGTGTGTGGTGGGCGCAATCTGGGGAGGAAGTCACAACATAACCACAGAAATGATCCAAAAAGCACATTCATTTCAGCCCATTTCATAGTTCTCCTAGTGCCTGTTACAAAAGGTATTCTCTGTTCAGAAGAAGCTCAGCCCTGGGTCCACATGCACATCTTGGCAAGCAAGGTATGGGCTGATTTTACCCTCTATTTCTGCTTCCTTTGGGAACCCTTGTGCGAGGTATGTGGTAGCCTTGTTTGGACAGTTTTTTTGTGTCAGGGAATGGAGATGCCACAGTGACCAACCAAGGTAGATCGTGTCCCTGCCCACAAGGGAGCATGTCTAAGGAGGAAGGCAGATGTCAAACGAACCTCACTGCCACAACACTTATGAAAGGGTTGCTATGAGCTATAAGCAAGCAGAGTTTACTTAGTATAAGGGGCCCGAACTAATGGTAATGTCAATACCAACAAACTATTTAGCCAACTTGACACTTGAGATATAGAGTTCCTTTCCATTATCCAGAACACTGGTTATCCTGAGAGACCACCTAGATCTGAGGTGATCTTGCAGTCCGTTCTAAGCTTGACCCCTCACATAGAGCATCTCCTAACCAGGTCTGCAGAGTCAGTTTACCTCATTATGAAACCATAAAGAAAAAGGTACCAAGATCTGATCCTCCCAAGTGAAGAGGCAGGTCTATCATAAAGGGCACAAGTCAGGTAGTTTAGTGACTAGAGGTGCTCAGCAGCTAATATACCCTGCCTCCTGAAGGGTCTAGATCTAGGGCAGCCTTCCCTACTGAGGTACATGAGCCTATTCACACTAACAAGACAGAAGTTCAGCAGGAATTCCTCATCGAGCTTCAGGGATATGGCTTGAGATTTTTGACAACTTGCAAAGCTTGTCTGCCTGACTCTCTATCTGCAGCTCCGGCTCCTGTATGAGTGCAATCCTGTGGCCTACATCATTGAACAGGCGGGAGGCTTGGCGACCACAGGCACCCAGCCTGTGCTGGATGTGAAGCCTGAGGCCATTCACCAACGAGTGCCCCTTATTCTGGGATCCCCGGATGATGTGCAGGAATATCTCACCTGTGTACAACGAAACCAGGCAAGCAGGTAGTGAATCTGACACTGCAAGCCCTCTTCTTTTTGTCTTGTACTTTGTGTTAAGGACCGTAAATGAATGATAAGCAGAAACAGTGGTGACAAGTAACAAAGGCCCACCCACCCAATCACAAACAGAAAAGCAGCATCAAACTGCGAGTGACAGGTCTAAAGGCCAGAGGCAACTCTGTGGTCAGTGTAAATGGCTAAAAATAAAGATCCACATGTGAAAAGAAAATTTTGATTTGTCTTTTGTCATGAACAGTGGCAAAAAGAGTTGCAATTCTGTCTGTCAGCTCAGGTAATCAATAGCTATCTACCTAGGGGCAAAAACTACAGGGATCAGTTGCAAATTTGTCTTGGTTGGCGTAAAATTTGAACCTCGTGTCTTATCCTGTAGTGATTCATTTTCTTTCTCAAAGTAAATACATATACTGAATATATGCATAATTTATGTATATATTTAAATGACTTCCTTAATTTCTTAGTAGTTTTTGTCTTATTTTGAATAAGTTAGAGTTAGAAATCTCATGGCTGTTAAATTCTAAAATTTCAGATTGATCCTTTTTTTGGGAGCAATGCCTTGGATGACTAGTAAAAGTCTGAATGGAAAAATGAGGTTACCTATTGAGAAAGCAACACACTAAACAAAGTTAATATTTACAAATTAACTCCTACTTTTCTCAACCTGTTGACTTTGTATTTTTGTTTTGGGAGAAATATTTTAATTAAGCCTAGGACTTATTAACGAGGGTGCACTGGTTAAATGACTCTTCATTTGTCCATATTATGTCAACATTGGGATGAAGTGGTATATGCATCAGAAATCTCAACTTGTTTTAACAAGAATTGCTATTATGTATGTGAACTTGGAGGACAAAAATTATTAATGAAATATTGACAAATCAAATCCAGAAGTATTTAAAACAAAGATGCATCAGGATAAAGTCATATTTAACTCAGAAAATCAAGAATGATTCACATTAGAGAATTTTTTACAAGATGGCAGGGTAGGTAAACACAGCTCACTTCCTTGCATGACCACATCAAAATTGTAACTAAGCTACAGAACAATGATTATTCCTAAGTGCCAAAAATTGAGCTGAATGAAAGTACTACAACTGTGGAATTAAAGAAGAAACCACATCAAGACTGATAAAAGGGGCAGAGATGCAGAACAGTCTGATCCTATACCTGCATGTGGCAAATAAAAAATGGGAGGAATATTTCAGAAGCAAGTGGTCCCAGCCCCATACCTGGCAAAGATTCCAGTGACAGGAAGATAAGTCCCCATAACTTCTAGATGTAAGTTATGGAGATTGAGGCTGTAGAAAACAGAAACTTCTGAAGTCACAAGCAGTTCCACTTAAAGGGCCCATGTATGGACTTACTCAGATTCACTCCCTCTGAGCTTCAGCACTGGGGAAGCAGCTTGAAAGGTACCAGAGGCATACATGGAGGAGCTAAAGTGTCTGGTATCAAGGCAACAGCTGGGGGACAACTTTCTCCAAGACAGTAGTGCTGGCAGAGATCATTGTCCCTTTTCTGAGCCCTCCCCTCTAGAGCCACAGGACCAACAGGTAGGCATCACATCTGAGACTCCATGAACCTGGCTGACATGGTTTGCCCCACCTAAGCTGTTTCCAGTGGCTTTTCCATATGAAAGGCTTGTCTTGCCTCATGCTTCAGATTTTCCTAAATTCTCTCAGACAAGCAGCATCTGGCCTCAGTGTGACGAATAACTCTCCCTAAGTGGCCCCAGGCCCAGCACTAGCAGCAGTTGGCCTTGGTTCACAGCTCAGCCTCACTTGGGCTCTTCCAAGCCCAGCACAAGTAGCAGACAACTGCAGATCACCTTGTAGCTTATGTTGGGTGGCCAGGGACAGAACAAAGGTGATGGCTGACCTCGGCCTGAATCTCACAGGTAGACTCAGAGCCTGCATACCCTGTAGACAGCCACAGACCATGTCAAAGCACCACCACCCAACCACCTCTACAAGTGACACACTCAAAGGGCATACTCAGTGGGCACCAAAGCCCTGCTGAAGTAAGTCCTGCTCTGTAGAGTGGGCTCTTGCACAGCTGATATGCCACAGTAGCCAGAGATTGGTGGTCAGTGGTCATAAATAGTCCTTGCAACTGATTGGCCTGAGCAAATACCTCCTATTGACCTGCCAAGAGCAATCGAGGCTCAGCTACAAGAGGAGGGTGTACATAGCCCACATGATGAGTGCACCTCAAGTACCCATCTTGGGTAATAGGGTAGGCTATGCCACTGGAACCTACAGGACACCTACCACATTAGGCCACTCTACTATGCCACGGAGTTGTAGTAGCTCTACCTAATACACAGAAACAAACAGAGAGAGTCTACCAAAATGAGGGTACAAAGAAACATGGTCCAAATGAAAAAACAGAACAAAACTCCAGAAAAAGAACTAAACAAACTGGAGACAAGGAATTTGCCAGATGTGGAGTTCAAAACACTGGTTATGAGGATGCTCAATAAACTTAGGGGAAGAGTAGACGAACTCATAACTTCAACAGCAATAAAAAGGATATGGAAAGAATAAACAAATCAGTCAAAAATGAAAGATACACTAACTGAAATGAAGAACAATCTACAGGGAATCAACAGTAAAGCAGATAAAGCCCAGAATCAAATCAGTGATTTGGAATATAAGAAAGCAAAAAACACCTAATCAGAACAACAAGAAGGGAATAGAGTCCAAAAATTAGGATAGTGTAAGGAGCCTCTGGGATAACTTCAAGCGTACAAACATTCACAATATGGGAGTGCCAGAGGATAAAAGAGAGCATGAACTTGAAAACCTATTTGAAAAAATAATGACACAAAACTTCCCTGCCTTGGCAAAGGAAATAGATGTATCAGTCCGGGAAGTGCAGAGAGTCCCAAACAAGATGAACCTAAAGAGATTCACACCAAGACTCATCATAATTAAAATGTCAAAGGTCAAAGACAAAAAGAGAACCTTAAAAGCAACAAGAGAAAAACAGTTAATTACCTACAAGGAGCTCCCATAAGACTGTCAACTTATTTCTCAACAGAAACTTTGCAGGACAGAAGAATTGGCATGAAATATTCTAAGTGATGAAAAGCAAAGACCTACAATCAAGATTACTCTACCCAGCAAGGCTATCATTTAGAATAAGGACAGATAAAGAGCTTCCTAGACAAGAAAAAGCTAAAGGAGTTTATCACCACTAAACTAGTATTATATGAAATGTTAAAGGGTTTTCTTTAAGAAGAAGAAGATCAAAATATTGGCAATAAAATGACAATAAAAACATATCTATCAATATTTGAATAAAAAAAAAACAAAGAAGCAGAACAGAAACAGACTCATACAGAGAATATTTTGTTGTTGCCAGATAGGAAGGGGGCTGGGAGGAAGGGTAAATAATGTGTTGGAATTAAGAAGTACAAATTGGTTGATACAGAATAGTCATGGGGATGTAAAGTACAGTGTACAAAATATAGTATCTGAAGAATATATATGCATGACCCATGGACATGGACAGCTGTGTGGGGTTTGCTTGAAAGAGTGGGAAGAGTCTGGGTGGAAGGGGTCAAAGGGGGAAAATTTGGGACAAATGGAATAGCATAAACAATAAAGTATAATTTAAATTTAAAAAATGATTCATATTAGAAAACCCTTTAAAATAGTGCACTAGGTTAAGGCAAAAGGCAGCAGTGTGGAGGTGGGGGGCTAGGAGAAGCTATGGGAGGAAGCAGGGCTCTTTTTTTCCACTTTAGCTTTGGGCAGGGTGGTTTCATATAACCTAAAGGAGATTTCCACTTGATTCTAATTCAGGATTCAACATTGTTCGTTAATCCACTATGACCTGGCTGCAGTAACAGAGGTAGCCACATTTTAATACATAAATCAAAAGATTTTTATCTTTTCAAAAAGGAACAAAGAATTTCTTTTCCTAGGAAAAATGATTCTAATCAATGGGCTACTGAAACTTTATTAGACACTCTATTTGAAATGTATATCTCAAAGATTCAAACTGAAATCTTCACTTCAAAATCTCTTATGAATACCTCGATTTGCTGAGTTTACAGCACATAGTCTAAAGACTACAGAGCCAGGGGGAGAAGGTTTTCTTGGAAACAAAACTGAAAGACAGAACTTTTAAGCATGCTGTATGTTGCTTTGAAGAATGGTAGAGGATGCTCAGGAAAGATCCATTCACCATTCATATGCATCCTTCTTCAAACCAAGACTCTGAGTTTCTTCATAGCAGATTCAATAACAGGTTGCTAGGGAAGAATACTGGACTCTCATTCCATTCTCAGAGGCTATGTATCAGAGATGCCAGGAAGATGGGGGACAATGGTACCTGAGTGACCAAGTATTTTCATAGCCAGGGCCTAGAAAGACCAGTGATTGGGCTCTCTGGACAAAATGAGCTGAGAGTCCTTTTTCTCTAGGTTTCTCATTTCCTCCTAATTGGCTTCCAGTGTAGAAAAAACCCATTGTTCTTTCCATTTTCAATCATTTCTCAAATGTACACTGTACAGGTATACATTCACACTTGGGGAAGGTGGGACCATTCACTGGTTTCCATTATACTGTGGGCAGATGGGCTTTAGCAGCTGGAAGGCAGACCCATTAATACTTCAAAAAAGAAAAACCACACAATCATTTTAATAGATGCTTTTTTAAAAACAAGAAGGAAACATGACCTTTCAAATTAGCAGGGAAAGAATGTCTGGTGTTTGAATAATTAGCTAGTCATTTGGGAAAAAATAAAATTAGATCCCCAAAATATAGTGCAAATGAATTCCAGAATTAATATAAAGCATAAAAATATAAAAGTGTTACAAAAATGTAATGGGGGCTATATTTATGACTTTAAATGGGGCCAAAAGACACACAGTAAAAGGTATAAAGGGAAGATGTGGTTACACCAAAATAAAAACAACACACTACAAAATTAAAAGACAACTGATAGCTTAGGAGAAAATATTTGTAATATATATAACAAAAAAATGAATATCAACAATCATACATATTAAGAGGAAAAAGATAAAGTAATATATATAGAGAAATATAAAATTGCAATTTGCAGAAGAGAGAACACAAAGAGTCAATAAACATCTGAAAAGATGCCTCCTTGATGATTCATTTGAGTTAATTTTTGTGTGTAGCATAAAATAGTGGTGAAGTTTCATTCTTTTTCATATGGGTATCCAGTTTCCTTCTTTTCTTCAAGTCAACTGATTATAAATGTTAATCACTTCTACGCAGTAACTTCAGAGCAGCCTCTAGAGTAGTGTTTGACCAAAGAACTGGGCACCATAGCCTAGTCTGAAAGTACAAACGAGGATAAATAATCAAGCTATCCTGGTACGTGAAAAGTGCATTTTTCAAATAGATATGAAGGAATGCCATTTTTGTAAAAAAAAATTTAAAAAACAAGAAAACTACGTGTTTTTGGGTAAAGACAAATTAAAGAGGACTGTTAACATCCTGAATTAATAGTTATGGGTACTCCCCTGAGGAAGGGGGATGTTTTGGGGAGACAGAGTACCAAAGGGGATCTTTGCTTTACCTCCAGTGCTTGACTCTTAAAACTATGACGATGTATTCCAGTATAACTCAGGTGTGTCATTTCATTTGGACAGCAGATTTTATTGTGTGCCTACTGTTTACCAGGTCCTTAGTGCTGCTCTTAGTGCTAAGGATAGAGAGGTGAACAAAACTAAACTCCTTGATCTCTGTATAATTCAATGCTAATATGTGCAGAGACACAATAAACAAAACTAACAAATAAAATGAAATAGTATGTCAGATGGTATAAATACTATGGGAAAAATAAATCAGGGAATGGGAGAGCAGGGCTAAGGAAAGTTATTCTAAGTTTAGTTCATGGAGAACGATGACACTGCAACAACTTTCAAATTTAGGGGATGAGACTTATACACACCTGGGGGAAAGTTTATAGGGAAGGGGACAGAAAACACAAAGACAGTTTAAGTAGAAGAATATTTCAAACATTGAAAAAAATGTATTTAAATGTTCAGGCATCTTTCCTCCATTATGTCACTCTCACCGCCTTTCAGGAATGGCCCAATCCACATTTGATAGCTAGGAAAATGAGTGGGATGAAGATAAATGAATGTTCCCAGTGGGGAAATGGTTAACTCTACCAGAGACTGTGTTTTCTGATCTGTTCCTTAACAAAGGATTTTCTCAGGCCCAAGAGGCTTCTGTTGGGAAATGCAGCTCATCCCCAGGAAACTGTCTTTTGGAAGTGAGACTGACACCTAGGACAGGATGAAAATCACGTGACAAAGGCTCCCAAGACTTTCATGGAGAATGATGGTGGTAAGTGCGGACCAGGATTACTACCTCCATGCAGCTGAGCTCCAAACAAATGTAAAAGCCACCCAGGGGAAAGATCACAACATCTCGGAGGCAGCAATTTCAGCAGAGGACTTGTCAGAGATCAGGACTTAAGTGTCCAAAAGACCAGCAATATTCCCTGTTGCGACGTAGGCCATCTTGGGTTACAACTACTTTTTGAGGAGAATATAGAATATTCAGCCTATTTCCATTATTTCCCGTGTTTCCTTCACATCTTTCTTATGACCTTTTCTCTTTCACAAAGAAAAACAGAAAACATTTGATGTCATCCCATGAAAGTGGCACTAGAGAGTCAAGAACACACTAATTAAAACAGAAGGAAGCAACACAATGTTCTAAGTGCATTTTCATGTGTGAAAATGCCTTTCTATAAGGTGTCTATGGTTTCCATTACTGATCTCAGCCAGTGCTAGACTTAGATGAGAGAAGACATGTGAGGAGGCAAAAGATTCCCAAACTTTCTTGTGCCTTTTTTCTGTTTGGCATGTTTCTAAACTCACTGGTACCAGTGATACCCAAGCTAAGCTATGTTGAGTTTCTTAGATTTCTCCTATCTTAGCTGATTCCCTTTTGGACTATGGCATTTGTTGAGCTCAGTGAATCCTAAGAAACCAGAAGATAACTTGTGAAAATAAAACTCGGTCTTGATACATGTAATGAGTGGCTGAGAACCATTTACAGATAACAGATTTCTTTCTTGTCCTGCCTGGATGTTCACCAAGCCTGACTTGTTCTGCTGGTCTTGACCGGATGAGTCCAGTTGTGCCCTCCAGGTTGCTGATAGAACTTGAGGCTAGCTGTATAGAAATAGGTGCATTACTATCCCAGGGCTGACATTCCATATTCAGCCTTATTCAGTTTATGCTCATTGGCTTATTTTAAAAATATGATAGAGATAGCTTGGAACTTTTCACAAGTTTAAGTTAATACTATGTGTTCGAAAGTTACAGAAACTTCTAATAGGTGTTTAATTGTTTAGACATCATTTAGTTTGAAACTTTTTCCAAGTTCAAATATATATTTAAAAATTAAAAAACTTATAATGTGTTTAATCATTTAGACATCTGAGAGGTCTTCACACTTTCTTTTGTTCATATCGGCATCTACACATTTTCTCAGTCTGAACCTGAACTTCCAGGATCGCATGGACAGCACCTGACCTGGCCTGTTATGGTGAGGCAAAATGACAGTCCCATAGAAATCCTTTCTAGTGGATTTTCAAAGACAAAATGTAAAAGTTTGTATTTTCCAAAGATGATCACCAACCATATCTTTCATGTCACATGCTCTTCTGCTAAGTGATCTCACCTCTTCCAATCAGGAGGCAGCCTCTCTGCCCCCTTCCCTAGAACCTGGGCCCTCTGGTGACATCCTCCAAATACAACACAGCAGCAGAGACTTCACTGGGGACTAAGACAAAGTCATAAGATGGCTTGCAGGTCCTCATTGGGCATTCTGGCACACTGTCCCTAAGTACGTTGTCCTCAGAGCAGATCTTCATGCTGTGGGATTCCAAGTCAGGGAGAGGCCCATTTAGGTGCTCTGGTTAGCAGCCCAGACTGAATGCCCAGTCCACACCAGCTCCTAGGAGAGTCATGTGAGTAAGTTTGCTTGCATATGAGCCCAGTCAAGCCTACAGATTGCAGCACGCCTTAGAGACTTCCAGTGGGAAACCACACAGATAAGCCCAATAAGGAAATGGGAAAGAGTTTTTTCAAGCTGGTATTTCCAGGTGTTTGTTTTACAGTAAGAGATAAGCAGAACAGTTCTTATACTGCACTCTCAAGTGGTTCCCCTGTGTCCTACAGTCCCATCTGTGGACCCAGCCTCATCTTCCACACCTTGGTTCACTCACTTCCCACCTTTTCTCAATTTGCTTTCTCTTTTCTCAGGGATTCTGACCACAAGTCTCTACTCAGAGACTCACTTTTTGTTCTGATTGACAGCTCCCCTGGGATCACATCAGATTTCTCTTCTTCCTGGTGTTCCCAGGACCTTTGTCTCCCTAACTACACTTGCTCCTATTTGAGGTTGGGAATGTCTCTTCCACAAGGTCATGACTGGGACACAGTCGGAGGTCACATCAATTCCAGATGTTTCAATATAGGTCCCAATCAGCAAAAGGGATTCAGCTCAAAAGTCCTCAAATATTTTTGTGACCACACTTATTAATACTTTCACAGAACCCATAGACTTTCACTCTAAACACATTTGCCATTTTACATAAAAAAGTTATAAAGCTAAGGACTTATGCGGGAAGCCCACACAGAGGGCCGAGCATGGCACATGGTCCAGTACAGATGCACTTGAATGGCGGCTGCTGGAGGTCTAGGGGACTAAGGCCCCAGCTGTCCTCCACTTCATGTCTCATGAGGAATTACAGTGTCCATTAAATATTTTAACCTATTCTTTATATTTCTTTGAGTGGCAACATGAGAATTTTAAAGACAAAGACAACAAATGGAACTATATACTTCTTTAGACTGTAGAAAGTAGAACATTTTTCTTTTAAAAAAATAAATTCAGGCCTTGGCTGGTATGGCTCAGTGGGTTGGATGTCATTCTGAAAACCAAGGGGTCACCAGTTCGATTCCCAGTTGAGGCATGTACCAGGTTGGGGGAGCATGGGAGGCAAATGATTGATGTTACTCTCTCACTCTTTCTTTCTTCGCCCTCTCTGAAAATAAATAAATAAAATCTTTTTAAAAATAAATAAATAAATTCAGGAATGAGGTAGCTAGACATAAATCAGGCCTCAGACTCTCACTTCTGATGCACTCACTTTTCTCCCACCTCTGAGGCCACAGCACTATATTCAACCTCAGCCTCAAATATGGGAGCTTATTCTTCATCCCTTTCAGCCCCCAAAACACACATTTTTGGCAATCTATTGCATTTGGTGCTTCCTCCACTGCAAAGCAGCCACATGATCTTTATAAGAAGTTGGAGAAGATACCTCAGAAATTGACACTGTGACATTTGTCCTATAACTCACCTAGGCTGTAACCATATTGAGTCTAATAACCATGACCTCTTAGGCCTCTTTCTAGTCTGGAAATCCTATTATGTGTAATCACTTATTTAATATGTGATTTTTTCCTTATTAAAATAATTTACCTTCACCCTTATGGATTGTTTGTTAAATTCTACTCCATCCAAGGGTTGGTTCAGACACAACCAATGGGCAACTAACATAAGATCTGCATAATCATCACTAGACGGAGCCAGATGCCACCCCCGCCTGCCCCCTGCCAAGACCTCCAGCATTCTCCAAATGGACCACTGGCACATTCAGCTATGTCTCTAGAGGACAATTACGCTTTTCATGATACAAAAAGTTAATGTTTTAAAAACAAAAAAAAAGAAGCCCCACCTCTACTTTGAAATGGAGTTTTATTTTAAAAGATAAAATTTTATATATCCTTTTAAAACATAAAAATGCAAAAGTTATTAGGCAAGTTAATCACACCAAACTCTTTGTACAATAATTAAAGGAGTGGTAACATTTAAATAGTGTTAAATGTCACACAATTCAAATCACAGCTTAGATCTTCAAGACTTCAAGACTTCTGGCCACACAATAAGGTCTGGTCAGCTTTCAGATAAAATTCCTCCTCTGGACATTTTGTCTCAATCAAGTCTCTCTTTATCACCAGCATCTCACACAGTAGGATAGCTGGCCGCGGTGGCGATTCCACAGTGGTTGTCCCGGTCTCTGGCCATCTTTATGTAGCCATTCATGCCCCAAACTGTACCCCAGCTGAAAGAAGAGAGGTTTTCCATTTTATATAAAGAATCAAACATATTTATCTTTATTAACAATAATTCCTGATACTTAAACAGTGCACCTGAAGCCCCAACAGATTTAGAAAGAAGCAGGAGAATTGGCTGGGTTTTTTCATGGCTGAGTTCTCAACCTGCACATAACTTCTATCCAAAAACCTTTCACAGAAGTGCAAAATTAGAGATTGAGAAAGAAAATTCTTGGGGCCAGATGTGTTTCAGAATTAAGAAAAATTTCAAATTTAGAAATGCAATGGTAACAAAACTGTATCAATGCCCTAGTAAGCTTGAGATAGTATCTTAATGTTATAAGCAAATATTCATATCTGTGTTCATATCTCATCTTAAGTGAGATAAAGACTTCTGGGATTTCAGAAGTATGTTCAAAGGTTTGAGTACCTGTATCCAAATACTAATTTCAACAAGGATTCCCTTTCTAATTTCAAACATCAGTATTTTTGGCATTTTATACCTGTTCTTGACAATCCAATATTTATTGTTATCCGGTACTGCTCCTTCAAAGCCATAGCCAACCACCAGAACACCATGATCCAGGTCCTTGTGGCTGCATTTTGGATCATAATAAATACCTGAGAAAGTAAAAGTTAATGCTGGGGTTAGAACGTCCCAGTGAGACATGACAATAATTCAGCCTACCAACCACAGTAAGGGAGGCATCTCAAAATTCAGTCAAATAACAAATCCAGATAAGATTTAAAAATAAGATTTTTTTTTTTTGCTCTGGCCAGGTGGTTAATTGGAGCATTGCCCCATACACCAAAATGTTGTGGGGTCGATTCCCAGTCAGGACACATACCTAGGTTGTGGGTTTGATCTCCAGTCAGGGTGTGTATGAGAGGGAAATGATCGATTTTTCTTTGTTTCTCTCTCACATTGATATTTCTCTCCCTCTTCACCCCTAATGTTCTCCTCTCTCTAAAATCAATAGACATACCCTCTGGTGAGGATTAAGGGGGAAAAAAAGATTTTAAAAAAAATCTAGGCTAGGGTGTCAGGCCCTCCTGTAATACTAACAGAAATAAAAATTGCCACTAGGTGGTGTATGTGTACTGACTGGGTATCAAACCCACAACTTTTTGATGTGTGGGACAATGCTCCAACTAATTGAGCCACCTGGCGAGGGCAACCACTATCATTTTTATTTATTTTTTAAAAAAGATTTTATTTATTTATTTTTAGACAAAGGAGAAGGGAGGGAGAGAAACATCAATGTGTGGTTGCCTCTCTCATGCCCCTTACTGGGAACCTCACCCACAACTCAGGCATGTACCCTGGCTGGGAATTGAACTGGCAGCCCTTTGGTTTGCAAGCCGGAGCTCAGTCCACTGAGCAACACCAGCCAGGGCCACTATCACTTTTAAAAACAACTTGTCAAGGGGCATAAAAGACCACTCATTGAAACTTTATTCTATTTTAGGATGTCAGTCTAAGAAAATGGCACAGAATACAAAATTACTTGAACCAAGGGTTTTTCCAGTTTTAATTTCAGTAGTAATCTTCTTTGTAAATAAAAATTGTTTTTTATCCTTACCCGAGAACATTTTTTTAAATTGTCTTTAGAGAGAGAGGAATGGAGAGAAAGAAAGAGAGAGAAACATTGATGTGAGAGAGAAACATTGATAGGTTGCCTTCTCACATATGCCCCAACTGGGGATTGAACCCACAACCTGGGTATGTGCCCTGACCAGGTGACTTCAAACCTGTCACCATTTGATTTATGGGATGATGCTCCAACCAACTGAGCCACACCACCCAGGCCAAATTCTCTGAAATTTTAAAGACCTATCAATTTTAAAAAGTAAAGTAAATTTAGCTGTATTGATCGAATTATGTAGCCACTTGATATATTTACAAAGCACTTAAAATCATAGGGATATAGTTTAAATAATGTCAAATGGACAACAGCTGGCACAAATACAACATGTACAGGAGGCACACCTAATGTTAAATCCACACACCCAGAAATTCTACATTGAATTCTACATAACGAAGAGTCAGTCTCGCTGTATGTCAGGGTGGTTTTATAGTTTTTCTTCCTAAATTTATATAAGGATAAATGCTTACCTCTTTTATAGAACTGGAAGGATATAAGGCTTGCATCTATACCAACAGAAATGGGTCCCACACTTGCCACTGCTTTCATAAGAGACTTCTCCTGCCTATGGATGTTCACAAAACCAGTGTCATTGGCAGCAGAAAACTCGGGCTTGTATTTGCAAGACTCATCCTTTTAAAGGTAAAAGGGGAGAAAACTGATTACAACCTACTTCCTGGGGAATGAGTGAGTTCAAGACAGTTTGCAGTTTAGTGATTTCCAAATCAAGTTTGTTGTAAAGCATCCCAGCAGATGAGGTGCTATTTGTTGCTTTGAAATTGAAGAACTAGCTGGTGTTTCTATTCAATCATACTCTTGGTCTATCTGTCCATGAGAAATTTTTCCCTCTGGAGAAATCTGTACTATATACAGAATGGTATGTAAAACTCCATGTAGCATGGAAGTAGGAACAGCTATATGGTAACCACCTAAATGGAGAATTGGCTAGTTCTGACAGTTTGCAGATAAAGATTCTACAGCCTAAAATGTGAATCCTAAATATGGCATTTTCTTTCTCTGAAGGGTTCAATTCTCAAAAACAGAGATAAAATAGTAAGATAAGAAGTGTGAACCTTGGAAGATGGTGGCCAAGTAGGTGGAAATTGAGCCCACTTGCTCATGTTCCCAGTGTGGATTTTCAACTGAGCTTCTGACAAGTGACCTGAACAATCAACGGAATCTTAGTTGATATGAACTTTTGAAGCCAAGGAGTGCAGAAGAGGCTTTACACCATTCAGTAAAAGATTTTACAAGTTGAAGGGGAAATACCCTGCATGAGGTGCCTGAAGCAAAGGAGAGAGCAGAGGAGAGAAAGTGAAGCTTGGTGGCTCCCACATGTCCCAGAGCAGGGGGCCCCAGTCCTGCACAGGGAACCCCCAAGCCTGGAAGAAACTGGAAGAAAATTGGGAGGATATATGCAGTCTGGGAAACTTGGGCTGCACACACACAGCAAGCAGCACGTCCACGGCTGCAGCACCAACAGGGAGAGTCCAGGAGAGAAATTATGGCTCCTAAGGCTGTCAGAGGTACTGGCAGGCTGTGACCAGCCCTGACCAAGAAATATTTTTTGCCTTTGGGGAAGTGGAGTGTGTGGAGAGCCAGGCAGAGGCTCAGAGCTGCAGTGTAGGTGCCACATAGGACTTTTTTAAAGAGGGGAGCTGAGGTGTGGCTGAGCAGGGAACCTGCATGCATGCTTAGCTGTCCTGCCAGCAAACAGGCCAGATTCAAAGTGCAATTCATGCCCGCTGAACCCAGCTGGCCAGGAAGAGTAGAAGGCTGCATGGCAAAGGGATGGTGGCGCACTACCCAGTGCAACTGATACGCAGGGGGCTGTGTGCAGAACAAAGGGTTTGTTTTGGGTCTGAGACTCCTGAGACAGCAGGGAGCCAGGAACTGGATGGGCTAGAGCAGGGTACGTGAGATCCTTTGCAGCCAGGCAGGGCCACCCAAAACTCAGAATACAAACCTCTGGGAAGGGGAAGGAATGCCCATCTCCCACCTGCAGGATTGCAAACTCCACAAGGCCAGGCTTAAGAACCTCCTGCTGGGTGCGAATCTTCAGGGGTAAGAAAGAGAATCTCTAAAGGAGCCTTTTATGAACTTTTATCAGACACTATCCTGGCTCCTCCTTGGGCCCTATTCCACTGCTCTCTTGAACAAGAGAGCAGAGGAATTAGCAATTGGCACAGCAAGAGTTATTCAGGGCCCCACCCAGCCTCAGCTCTCACACAGAGCTGCCACTCTCAATACCAAATAGAAAAGAGCTGACCCTTTTACACAGATTTGTCCCTCACATGAGATAGACAGCTAATTCATCAGAAGCTATAGATTAGTGAAAATAATCTGGGACAGACCAAGACATGTGGCACAGGCATGGGGAACATATCCACCATCTTCCCTGAAGGCTGAGCA
The DNA here is from genome assembly GCF_021234165.1 of Pteronotus mesoamericanus. Lineage (NCBI taxonomy): Eukaryota > Metazoa > Chordata > Mammalia > Chiroptera > Mormoopidae > Pteronotus > Pteronotus mesoamericanus. The sequence goes on along the minus strand of NW_026555304.1, from coordinate 9,803,916 downwards.
GTACCTCCTGGGGGATTATCCAGGGATCCCACCTTCCTGATTGCACCAAAGGCCCCCACAGGAGGCAGATAGAGGTGGTATGTGTAGTGCTGTTAGACATTAGATGAACCACTCCTGGGCCTTGTGCTGATAAAAAGCCAGAAGGACAGAACAGTGGGGACCAGCCAAGCCTGAAGGAGACAGCCACAGACTGTGGATCACTTGTAGCTTCAAAAAGGCTGACTAAAGCTAGACTGGACTCCAGCTGACATCAGGGACAGATCCCGAAGGAGAAGACAGTAGGCCAGCAAACACTAGACTCTACTGAGATGAATTCCACCTTGTTTTTTTTTTTCATTATTTGTGCTATTTTTTTTCTCCTGCATAGCTTTTTGACATTGTTTTTTTTTGTCTTCAATTTGTTATTATTTCACTATTTTTATTTTATTTTACTTTTTACATATATTTTAAATTTTTATTATTATTTATTTTTACTTTAGTTTTAATTCCAATATCATATTATACTCTTCCTTTCTCTTACTCAATTTTGCCTTTATCCTCCTCTCTTATTTTTGTATTATTTTTTTTCCCTTTCTACACCTTGTTTCTATTGCTCACTCTTACTATTTCTCCTTCTCCCATCCTCTCAAAATCATTTTTCTTTTCACTAATCATCACATTCTTTTTCCCTTTCTAATAATATCCTTATTGCCATTCCACCTTTATAAATATTTGCTCAGGTGTCATTGGTGTTGGGACTGTTGCTGCTTTTCTTCAATCCTGTCCCTAGGTGTTCACTATTTTTTTAATTATAATCTCATATTTTACTGTTCCTCTGTCCTACTCCATTTTGTCTTCCACCTGCCCTGTCTTTATTTTCATTTTAAACTTTATTTTCTCCCTTTTGTAGGCTAGTTTCTAATGCTTATGCTTATTATTTTTACCCCCTCTATACTCTCAAAATCAGTTTTCTTTCCTTTAGACACAGTCTTTTTTTACTTTTCTTTCTTTTTTTATTTCTTATAATATTATTTTCTTCCCAACTTTATCAATCTTTGCTCCTTTGTTATGGATATCACTGCTGTGGTTTTCTTTCTTCAATTTGGTTCTTATTTTTTCACCTCTTTTTTTTCTCCCAAACTTCATATTGTACCCTTCCCCTGTTGTACTCCAATTTGCTCCTATTCCCTCCTTATTTTATTTACATGATAAATTGTATTTTCTCCTTTTCTTTACTTTATTTCTAGTAATATTCTTATTACTTCTCCTCCCCCTACCCTCTCAAAAGCATTTTTATTTCCATCAGTCACCTCATATTCTTTTTTCCTTTCATATAATATTCTTACTCTCTTTCTGCCTTCATAAATCTTAGCTCATTTGTTGTTAATATCAGGGTAGGGGTTGGGGGTATTTTTACTAGTGTGGGTTTTATTTGCTGGGTTGTTTTGTTTTGTTCTGGCAGCTCCTGTACAACAGCATACAAGACATGGTGGGGGTTTTGACTCTCAGTCAGCCAGCTAGAGGGGAGAACCCACCAATGAATGAGCCAACAACAACCAAAGCCCAATTACAACATGATAGCCCACATAAACCGCATAAAGGGCATCCCTAGAGTAACCAGCTCAGGAGTTCAGGAAGATTGCACCACTGAGTCCCACAGGATGACTACCACAGAAGTTTAGGGCAAGAGCAGGACAACATGAAACATAACTATTTTCATAATAGGGATTCCAGAAGGAGAAGAAAAGGATCAAAGAATAGAAAACCTGTTTGAAAATATAATGACAGACAACTTCCCTAACTTGGTGAGGGAAAAAGTCATGCAGGTTCAGGAAGCACAGAGGGCCCCAATCAAGATGAACTTAAATAGACTTACACCAAGACTCATCATAATTAAAATGGCAAAATTTAAAAACAAAGAGAGAATCTTAAAGGCAGCAATGGATAAACAGCTAGTAACATACATAGGGGTTCCATTACGGCTATAAGCTAATTTCTCAACGGAAACACTACAAGTCAGAAGGGAATGGAATGAAATATTCCATGTAATGAAAAGAAAAGGCCTGGCCCTGACTGGTGTGGCTCAGTGGATTGAGCACTGGCCTGCGAACCAAAGGGTCACTTGTTCAATTCCCAGTCAGGGCACATGCCTGGGTTGTGGGCCAGGTTCCCAGTAGGGAGTGCATGAGAGGCAACCTCACATTGATGTTTCTCTCCTTCTTTTCCTCCCTCCTTTCCCCTCTGTCTAAAAATAAAATAAATAAAATCTTTAAAAAAAAAGAAAAGAAAATGCCTGAAACCAAGACTGCTCTACTCAGCAAGACTCATGTTTAAAATGGAAGGTGAAGGAAGGTGAAATCAGGAGCTTACCAGACAAAAAAAAAAAAAAAGGATAAAAGAATATATTTCTACCAAACCAGCATTGCAAGAGATGCCAAAAGGACTGCTTTATGAAGATGAAGGACTGCTTTGAGAGAAGAAGAGAGAGAGATTGGTGGGGGGAGAAATACAGGTACAATGGGAAAAAATGGCAATGAATAAATGCCTATTAATAATAACCTTAGATGTAAATGGATTAAATTCTCCAATCAAAAGACATATGATAGCTGAATGGATAAGAAAATATGACCTGCATATATGCTGTCTACAAGAGACCCACTTCAGAACAACATATCTACACAGGCTGAAAGTGAAGGGATGGTAAAAATATTCCAAGCAAATGGACATGAAAAAAAAGCTAGGGGTAGCAATACTTATATCAGACAAAACAGACTTAAAAACAAAGGCAATAGCAAGAGACAAAGAAGGTCACTACATAATACTTAAGGGAGTTGTCCAACAAGAGCATATAACCCTTGTAAATATATATGCAAGCCAACACAGGACCACCTAAATACATCAGAAAATCTTGGAAGACTTTAAGAAGGAGATCAACAGCAATACAGTCATTGTTGGGGATTTTCACACTCCACTGTCAAAAAAGGATAGATCATCCAAACAAAAATTCAACAAGGATATTGTGGCACTGAATGACACCCTAGATGATATGGACCTAATTGATATTTACAGAGCATTTCACTCCAAAGAATCAAAATATACATTCTTTTCAAATGCACATGGAACATTTTCAAAGATTGACCACATGATAGGACACAAAACCAGCCTCAAGAAATTCAAGAAAATTGAAATCATATCAAGAATCTTCTTGGATCACAATGGCTTGAAATTAGAAACCAACCACAGGTAAAAAACTCAAAAATACTCAAATACGTGGAGACTGAATAACATGTCATTAAATAATGATTGGGTTAACAATGAGATCAAGGAAGAAATAAAAAATTACATGGAAACAACTGAAAATGAACACACAACAACCCAAAACCTATGGGTCACAGCAAAGGCAGTCCTGAGGGAAATTCATAGCAATACATACCTAAAGAGACAGAAAAATCTTAAATAAACAATCTGACCCTACATCTAAAAGAACTAGAGGAACAACAACGAACAAAGCCCAGAGTGTGTAGAAGGAAGGAAATAATCAAGATCAGAGCAGAATAAATGACATGGAGACTAAAAAGACAATTCAAAGGATCAATGAATCCAGGAGGTGGTTCTTCAAAAAGACACATAAAATTGACAAGCCTTTAACCAGATTCATCAATAAAAAAGAGAGAGGATCCAAATAAATAATATCAGAAATGAAAGAGAAGTAACTACTGATACCACAGAAATATGAAGGATTATAAGAAATTATTATGAACTGTATGCCAAAAAATTGAACAACCTGGGCAAATGAATACATTCTAGAAACATACAATCTTCCAAAACTGAATCAAGAAACTGCAGAAACCTTGGGTAGACCAATAAGAACTAGTAAAATCAAAGCAGTAATCAAAAACCTCCCAGCAACCATAAGCCCTGACAGGATGACTTCACAGATGAATTTTACCAAACATTCAAAAGAGAATTAACTCCTATTCTTTTCAAACTATTCCAAAATATCCAAGATGAGGGAAGACTCCCAAACTCTCTTTATGAGGCCAGCATCATCTTAATCACAAAACCAGATAAAGACACCACAAAGAAAGAAAACTAGAGGCCAATATCACCGATGAACATAGATGCTAAAATCCTCAACAAAATGTTGGCAAACTTCATCCAGCAATACATTAAAAAGATCATCCACCACAATCAAGGGGGATTCATCCCAGGGATGCAAGGATGGTTCAATATTTGCAAATCAATAAATGTAATACCTCACATAAACAAAAGGAAAACAAAAATCACAATGTCATATCAATAGAAGCTGAAAAAGCATTTGATAAACTCCAGCACCGATTTATGGTAAAAACACTCAGCAAAGTGGGAGTAAGGGGAACATACCTTAACATAATAAAGACCATATATGAGAAACCTACTCCCAACATCATACTCAAAGGGCAAAAACTAAAATCTTTTCCCTTAAGGTCAGGAACAAGACAAAAGTGACCACTCTCACCACTCCTATTCAAAATAGTACTGGAAGTTCTAGCCATAGCGATCAGATAATAAAAAGAAATAAAAGGCATCCAAATTGGGAAGGAGGAAGTAAAACTATCATTATTTGCAGATGACATGATAGTGTATATGGGACACCCTATAGTCTCCATCAAAAAACTACTCAACCTAATAAGTGATTTTGGCAAAGTAGCAGGATACAAAGTCAACATTCAGAAATTGATGGCATTTCTGTACACCAACAATGAACTCTCAGAGAAATTAGAAAAAAATATCCCATTTACTATAACAACAAGAAAAATAAAGTACCTAGGAATAAATTTAACCAAAGAGGTAAAAGACCTATGTGCTCAGAAAACTACAGAACACTGAAGAAAGAAACTGAGGAAGATACAAATAAATGGAAGCATATACCCTGTTCATGGACTGGAAGAATTAATATCATTAAAATGTCCAAAGCAATCTATAGATTCAATGCAATCCCTATTGAAATATCAATAGCATAGTTTACTGATCTAGAACAAATACTTCAAAAATTTATGTGGAACCAAAAAAGACCCCAAATAGCCTCAGCAATCTTGAGAGAAAAGAATAAAGGTGGAGGAATCACAATATCTGATATAAAACTATCAAATCAAAACAGGTTGGTACTGGCATAAGAAGAGACATATAGATCAATGGAACAGAATAGAAAGCCCTGAAATAATCCCATGTCTCTATGGTCAATTAATATTTGCCAAAAAGGGCACAAGCATACAATAGAGTAAAAAATGGTCTCTTCAATAAATGGTGTTGGGAGAACTGGTGTGGTACATACAAAACAATGAAACTAGACCACCAACTTATATAATTCACCAAAATAATCTCAAAATGGATAAAAGACTTAATTATAAGTAGTGATACCATAAAAGTCTTAGAGGAAAACATAGGCAGTAATGTTTCAGATATTGCATGTAGTGAAATTTTTACAGATATATTTCCTAGGGCAAGAGAAATAAAAGAAAAAATAAACAAGTGGGACTACATCAAATTAAAAAGCTTCTGCATGGCCAAAGAAACCATCATCAAAATGAAAAGGCATCTGACTGCATGGGAGAACAAATTTGCCAATGATACATCGGGCGAGGATTTGATCTCCAAAATATATAAAGAGTTCATATGACTCACACCAAGAAGACAAACAATCCAATAAAAAAACAGGCAAAGGACCTGAAGACACTTTTCTAAGGAGGACATACAGATGGCCCATAGACACATGAAAAGATGCTTAACATCTCTAGTCATCAAGGAAATCCAAATTAAAACCACAATGAAATATCACCTCATACTCATTAGAATGGCTATCATTAATAAAACAACAAACAACAAGTGCTGGTGAGGCTGTGGAGAAAAGGGAACCCTAGTGCACTGTTGGTGGGAACGCAGATTAGTGCACACACTTTGGAAAACAGTATGGAATTTCCTCAAAAAATTAAAAATGGAACTGCCTTTTGACCCAGTGGTTCCACTGCTGGGAATAGACCCTAAGAATCCTGAAACACCAATTCAAAGGAACTTATGCACCTCTGTGTTCATAGCAGCACAATTTACAATAGTCAAGTGCTGGAAACAGCCTAAATGCCCACCAGTAGATGAGTTGATCAAAAACTCTGGTACATTTACCCAATGGAATACTACGCAGCAGAAAGAAAGAAGGCACTCCTACCTTTGCAACCACATGGTTGGAACTGGAGAGCATTATGCTAAGTGAAATAAGCCAGTCAGTGAAAGACAAACACCATAAAATCTCACTTATAGAAGGAATAAAATGAACAAAGTAAACCAATAAGCAAAATAGAACCAGAGACATAGAAACATGGAATGGACTGACAGTGGCCAGAGGGGAGGGGAAAGGGGAATAATGGTGGAAAGAAGGGGACAGGACTAGTCAAAGAACATGTATGAACGACGCATGAACCTGGACAATAGTGTGGGGATTGACTGTAGGAGCAGGGGATGGGCTGAGCAGAGGGGGGCAAAGGGGTAGAAATTGGGACAACTGTAGAATAGCAATAAAATGACAATAAAAACATTTATAAAAGATAGGAAGTGTTTTTACCCTTGCATGATATGGATAAGATGCTTCTGAGTCCAGTCCTTTGTTTTCCTTGACATACTGGAAGGCATTATTCACTAGGCCACCATTACAGCCATAATTGCCTTGAGGTTGAGAGCAGTCCAACAGGTTCTGCTCACTCAGCGAAACAAGTTTGCCAGTTTTCCGGAACATCTGTCCTTCAAGGGCACCAGTTGCACTGAAAGCCCAACAAGAACCACACTGACCCTAAAAATAAAATTCAAAAGCACTTACCCTACAAAATAAATAGCAAGACTTTGACAACAGCTGATATATTAAAAACATAGAAACTCCACAGTCTACCATTTCATGGAAAGCAACTCTTTTATGACTTTACTCTTAGAGAGAGACCTGCTGAATGCTGACATACCTGATCCTTCACAGGAGTTACATAGCCTTTCTCTCTCCAATCCACAGACAGGGGGATCTCAGCATAGGGCGGTTCTTGAAACACTTTCCCCTTCCTGTGCTTCTGGTATTGAAAACCGTTAATTGCCTGCCTAAATTCTTCATTGGTCTTCAAGGGAAAGGAAATAGAATATTATAAAGGAAGAGACTATTTTGGAAAAGTACTAGGACAGGGAGCACAAAAAGTGAAGCCTCCTGTGCCACACTCACCATGTCACCAAAGGCATTCATTGCCATGGTGAAGCTATGTTTCCCTTGGCTGTGTTCCCAATTGTGCAGTTCAATCATTTTCATATTCTTCTCCCACACTGCTCTCCTCCATCCTTCTTCATTCTAGAGACAAAGAAATAAGCTATGGCCTTTATTTCTATTTAATCCAACTCACCTTCACTAGTGGTTCCTGTTTTTTCACCAAGTGGATTTACAACAGAAAGGAAGACAAACCACTGTCAGGGAAGGTTTTATACTTCTGGGAGTTGTTCTCCAGCACCCACACAACAGGGATGTATGCGTGTATTGTGTCAGTGATGGGTGCTATGGAGTTATGGCTGTAAGAGCTGGTCTCAAGAAGCTACTCTCTGCTTTAAACTCCCCACATCAAGGGCCATTTTCTGCAGGTTCACTCTGAACAGTTTCAGATGTTATCAACCTCGTTATATAGTTTCTGGTGTGTTGTCTTCCACTGGTTCCATTGTAGAGATAATCTGTGATCAAGTTTTGGAGCAGCTGAGGCTATTCCCAAGCAAAGGGCAACCAGGAGGAGTGAAGGAGTCATGTTTCAGAAACCTAGGAAGGGAAAAGAAATGAGTCTCTGATTAGACCAATCTTTCTAAAAAGTCACCCTACTTTCTTCTGAGAGGTTACAGCCTCTGCAATGGGGTGAACACATTTAATTTATCCTCACAAGTATTTACACAAGGACTGTGGAGGAAGGTTAAGGATGTGGGCGAAGAAAAACAGCCTGGAGACTCCCATTCCCAAGCCCTGACAGGGCAAGACTCACCAGGGGTCTGAGAATCAGCTCAGGGTCAGGCCACACAGTTTGCAGCGAGCCAAACGCGTCAAGAGGCGTGCCGCCTCGCTCCCAGCCCTTCGCACTCGCCTGCCGCTTCCAAAGGATGTTGACGGCGGTGCAGGGAGCTCGGCTCCGCTGCCCAGTGGTCCTCTAGATCAGACCTGGGGATGCCGACTTCTGGGATCCCGAACCCTCGATCCCAAAGGCTGGCGGCCGCCCCAATTCCCGAGGTTGCTCGGCCACGCCAGGGCCAGGCCAGGGGGTGCTTACCTGCAGAGGCAGCGATTGCCCAAACACAGCAAGTGCAGGTATACGGATTTCTCGGCTGGGCTGTGGCCCCCAGGCCATCCATTTAAAGGCCCCGGATTCGGTCTGACCCAACCCCGCCCCCACAGCCACTCCGCGCCGAGATTGGCTAAGCCGGCCTGTGGGCGGAGCCTTTCAGTGCCGGGACTCCTAGCTCAGACTAGGCTGGGTCCCAACCTGCTGTAAGGCAGATGGTACCTACCTCCGTGGCCAGTTGGAGGAAGCAAGCTGAGGGCATTGGGACAGCGCTAAGGGCGGGGCGCGCCGCCCTAGGGACCTCGATCAACTCAACACTCCGAATTTTTGCGCTCAGCGAGCGGTTTACGAAAAAAAGTTTGCAAGACGCTCAAAGTGGATTTTCAGTGTAACCCTGCCTGTCTTTTAGTTCTGGTTAAAATCTTTGGAGTGCCGAGAACAATAAACTTGAGTCTAGTCGTTCCTGTTTATTCCACAGCGAACTGTGGGGCGGGCTGCAAGATTACTATATTAAGTTTAGATATTAAATGGAAAGGCTGAGACTAAGAAACTGTTAGAAAAGGGACATGTAGATTGTGTCTAACGAAATGCTGAAAGAACGTCATGCAGGGGATAGATAATGAACACAAGACCAGAGCTTAATGAATTCTTGTTGATTGATTTACTTAATGAATGGGTTGACTGTTTAACTCTACAGAAAAGCACTGTTTTATTTCTATAAATAAAAAAGGACAAACGTACAATGTTTCTGGTTTTTGTTTATTAAATTCTTTATTATGTACTTTAATATTTAATATATAAATATATTTTCCTCCATTTGAAGTATTTTTACAAACCGTCATTTAAATCCTGACATTAAATGTAAATTAAAGCAAAATTCATTGAAGTAAAAGTCACTTAAGCAAATTTATTATATTAAATCTTAAGAAAAGATCATTGAGGAAGACAATAAATCCAAAACACAGGCAGTGGGGAGATAAAAACAGTTTCTACTTTCCTTCTTCTATTAAACCACATGTTTCTGTAAATAACTCAGAAAAGTCCATTATTTTATAAGTGCCTTCATACAAATATCAAGGCTCTTTTCCATGAAACTATAACTGGTATTAAACAACTTTACAAATAGGTTACTTTTAAAAGAGTAATTCTTGGTTCATTGAATTTAAACAAATTGGAGGAGGTTATTATGTTGGGGAAAGGTGGAAAAGGTGTTAAGTGGTCTTAAGCTCTCAAATACCATCACCCTAGATTTGTTCATTCCCTTACAGTTTAAAATTTCCAAAGTTAGGATAAAGAATTATGTCTCATTCTACTAGCGAGCAAAAGAAATCTAGACAACTGCATGCAAGAATATGCTTTCACAGACGCTGCATTTTAAATAGGAATCAGGACACCTATCAACTGCATTTTATCAGAGGCAGAGCTAAGGATTGGTCATTTGACTAAAATGTGACCTTTTTAATAATAGTATTAATTTAAGTTATCTGACAAAGAAATGTAGATAGAAGAGTAAGAATAGGAACAAAATAGTATGATGCATCTTTCTGTAATACATTATTTAACAGATTCTGTATACTTGAATGATACAATTTCTTGCTTAAATAACATTCTCCCATATTTCTCTTGCATTTAGGTATTTCTTGGTGTTCTTATAGATTTGGCCACATTTGGTAAAGAAAAAGTCCATACTTTCTCCAGTGCATTGCGTCACATTCCAGAAACTGAGGAGATGCCATTCTTTGTAGCAGCACCTGCCACAAAGCCTCCTGTGAGGCTTTTGATTAAGGTGCAGTTGTTCAGGCAGTAGCAGGTTTTCCCGCCCTGTGCGATCTTACACAACTGTGACCCAAGGGTAACTGTAGAACTGTATATTAGAATATGAACTTATATTTTTTGAATGATTGATTGTGTTGAACTCCATGGTATAATAAAAAAAATTAACCTTCAGTCATGTTAAATACAACATAATTTTACAATCCTTTAAGAGCTTCAGCCTCCAGTTATGTTTGAGCTTCTGTTTCCTCAAAGCCCTTAAGATAAAAATTTTAATGATTTGAATTTAAAAATTGTATGAGATTGCCAGGCCCATTCAAAAGGAAAGAATGGTCATTTCAACAAATAATGCTGGGAAAATGGGATATTAACATGAAAAAGAATGAAGTTGGACCCTTACCTTATACCACATGCAAATATTAACACAAACATGGATCAAAGACCCAAACATAAGAGCTAAAACTATAAAACTTCAGGTGAAAACACAAAAGAATCTCATTATATTGAACTTAGTAATTTTTTTTTTTTGGTTATGACACCAAAAGAATAGGCAACCAAACAAAAAAATAGGTAAATCAAACTTCATCAAAATTAAAAACTTTAGTCCATCAAAGGATGTGCCCAATGAAAAAGGATTAATAAAAAATAACTCACATAATACCGGCAAATAAATAATATCAGATTGGATCCCTCCCTGTATCATCCTGGTAGAAACATAAAATGGTGCAGCTACCGTGGAAAACATAGAAAAAATTAAACATAGAATTACCATATTCAGCAAATCCACTTTTGGCTTTATAGCAGTGGGCACAGACCATTGTAGATTTATGCCATTAAAATGATGGCAAGCATCTTGGAGCAAGGTAACAAAGAAGCTGACCTGTGGCACTTCTCTCTACACTCCTCATCCCCACCCCACCTCTATAATCCATAAACACTCCTTTAGAAGCCAGGGCATCTCTTCTGCAAATTTGACCTGTGTGTTCTGCCATCCAATGATGTCTCCTTCCAGAGTGGGAGACCACCAGCTGGGCACAGGATGTTGTTATTAAACAAATCATTTAAGGGAAGTAGTTGTTGCTTCCTTGGATTAGAATTGTGTTCTATGCTGAGCTCGCATACGCTGTTTCATCTGGCCATGTTAGCAGGGTTCATCATTCAGAGGGTGGATTATGTGAGTTCCTCAGTGGGTCCTATGGAATTGAGAATAAAGTTTAGCTGTGCTTTACCCATAGCTACAGGTCTGCTTTGAGGACAATGAAACCGGGATAGGGAGGCAGCAACCACTGGGGTTATTGGGACACAGAGGACATGAGGAAAAAAACACACACATAAACCAACAGAATAGTCAGTAAAATTCTAAACTTTGTATGGAGAAGGTTTTCTGTTTTAGTTTTTGAGGTGATCATGTAGAGGATAGAGATACTTGATGATGTAGCTCTATTTTCATTTTGTGGTCTCAAATTTTTTAAAAGAATGTTTTATGTGTGTCTTCAGAATTGGTGAAAAAGTGAACCTCTTTTTTAGATAACTGACATTGTCATTGAGGCAAAATCATGTAAGTGTTAGGCTTACAAAAGTGACATTGAATTATCACAGGTAAGGTGTAAAGACTTTACCTGTGAGAAACAATCAAGGGAAAGAAACACCCAGGAGGCCCAGGGCAAATAGCCCTCCTGGAAGCTGGTAGGGGGAGAAGCAGAGGCCCAGTCACTGTGGCCAGCAGTTTGCCTTCTGAGTAGCTTACCTGTATTTTCCTCCTTTCAGCATGCCACCAGGTAAGCCAGCGTCAAAGTCGAGAACCTGGCCCTGGGGAGCTTTGGTGCTGTTTCTCATGATAGCCTCAGTGCCTACATTTCATTCTTCTTGATGCCCCTGGTATCCAGAGTCCAGCTTGCCACTTAAGTCCTGCTGACCTAAAGCACATTTCAGTTATTTCTTCACTGGAGAGAGGAACCTAGCACCACCCTTGATATTTTCATGCCCCACAGCTGGGAGCATTCTCATCTGTAAAATGGGTGTACAATAGCACCTCTCTCTTAGGGCAGTGGTTCTCAAAGTGGGTCCCCTAGTAGCATTAGCAACTTTTGGGAACTTGTTAGAAAAGCCAGTTCAGGAACCTTATCCCAGAGGCACTGAACCACTCTTAAGATAGAGGTTAGCAATCGCTTTTCACAAGCTCTCCAGGTGATCCTGGTATGTGCTCAAGTCTGAGAACTGTGGTCATAGAATTGTTATGAAGAGTAAATGAAGAAGAATGTGTACCATGCTCAAAACAGTGCCGGGCACCTAATTGTTATTTAGCTATAAACATCATCATCATCATCATCACCGTCATCGCAGAATTCCTTCTAATAATGCTGTCATTTCTTTCCAGTAGCACCAGATATCCACAGGTGGAGATGCCTTTCCTATGGAACAAGTCCCTGGCACATACATATGCAAGCTGACAGAATCAGTGCAAAGGGTTTCTCTGTCCTGACCACCGACCATCATGGTACAGAGACTGATTTTACTTATACCATGTTTCTTATATATTTATAGATATGGAATTATTTTTACAGATGTGTGCTTTACATAACATGAAATTCACCACTTTAAACAAATATTTCAGTGGTATTTTTTCCCATTATTTTATGCAGCCATCAGCACTATCTAATGCTGAAACATGTCCCTAGGTAAGGTACAGAATGTCTGTCTTCAAAGAAACCTGGTACTCATTGGTCCCCATTAGTCCCAATTTTGTCCTGTCCTCATTCCCATAATCTACTTTCTGTCTCTATGGATTTGTCCATTCTGATATATCGTATAAATGAAATCATAAAATATGTGACCTTTTCTGTCTGGCTTCCGTCACTTCACATAATCTCCTCAAAGTTTATTCATGTTAGAACATATACTAGTATTTCATTCCTCTTTATTTCTGAATAATATTTCAATACATGAATCACCATTTTTTATTCATTAATTAATTAATGGACATTTGTGTTGCTTTCACTTTTTGTTATTATGAATAATGTTGCCATGAACATCTGTGTACAAGTTTTTGCATGAAAGAATGCTTTTATTTCCTTGGTTATAAACATAGGAGTTGGTATGCAGCACTTTTCAAGGAAGTACCAGACCATTTTCCACAGTGGTTATAACATTTTACTTTCCCATCAGCACACTGTGAGGATTCTGATTTCTGCACATCCCTCTCTTGTTCATTTTTAAATTATTTCCATGCAAGTAGGTAGAAGTAACATCTCACTGTGGATTTGATTTTGATTCCTAATGGGAGGTGATTTTGACTACCCTTTTATGTGTTTATTGGCTATGTGTACATATTCTTTAGAGAAATAACTATTCAAATCATTTGCCAATATTTGTCAATTGGATTATTTATCCTTTTATTGTTGAGTTGTAAGAGTTCTTTATATATTCTGAGTGTTTTATATTTATGAGATATATGACTTGCAATTTTTTCCCACTCGGTTGGATTTTTCACTCTCTTAATAGTGTTATTTTTATAAATTTGAAATACACATAATACACATAATATAAAAGGTACCATTTTAACCATTTTAAGTGAACAGTGCAGTGTTATTAATTACACTAGAATTTTGTGCACCCATCACCACCATCCATCTCCAGAATTCTTCTCATCTTGCCAAACTGAAACTCTGTACCCCTCAAATAATAACTCTTCATTCCTCCCTGTCCCCAGCCACTGGCAATCATTATTCTATTTTCTGTGAATATAATAAAAACCACTGAACTGTACATTTTAATATAGTGAACTTTCTGATATGTGACTTATATCTCAATAAAGAAAAGAGGATTGCAATAGAAAAATGAAAATAATATCTTCCTTATCTCCATAGGGATGTGCCAAAAGTTAAAATACCATATATCTGCAAAATATTTTAGTACACTTGTTATTAATAAGTATTAAAAATATTGATAATATGAAGTATTGGTGACTGTGAAAGGAACTGGGTATTCATAGACTCTTCATCTTCTTAAAGCAGTCCCTTTAGCATATCTTGCAATGCTGGTTTTGTGGAAGCATATTCCTTTAGCCTTCTTTTGTCTGGGAAACTCCTTATTTCGTCTTCCATTTTTTTAAATTTAATTTTATTTATTTTTTCAATTAATTAATTTATTTTTTCCAAATACATTTGTCTCTGCCTTCCCACCACCACTTTCCCCTGCCCTGTCCTCCCTCTCCCTCCTCTTCCGTTTTAATTGAGAGTCTTGCTGGGGAGAGCAGTCTTGGTTGCAGGCACTTGCTTTTCATTACTTGGAAGATTTCTTGCCACTCCCTTCTGGCTTGCAGTGTTTCTGTTGAGAAGTCAGCTGCTAGCCCTATTGGGGCTCCCTTATATGTTACTACCTGTTTCTCCCTTGCTGCCTTTAGGATCCTCTGTTTGTCTTTGATATTTGCCATTTTAAGGATGATGTGTCTTGGAGTGGGCTTCATTGTGTTCCTCTTGAATGGGACCCTCTGTGCTTCCTGGACTTGTGTGACTTTTTCTCTCCTCCAGTTAGGGAGGTTTTCCATCATTACTTTTTCAAACAGATTTTCTATCCCTTCCTCATCTTCTTCTCCTTCTGATATCCCTATTATTTGGATATTATTATGTTTCAGGTTGTCCTGCATTTCCCTCAATGCCTCTTCATTCTTTTTGAGTCTTTTTTTTATTTTCTTTCTCTTTCTGGGAGCTTTTTTCTACCTTATCCTCCAGCTTACTGATTTGGCCCTCACCTTCATCGAGCCTGCTTTTGATTCCTTCTGCTATGTTCTGCAATTCGGAAATTGTATTCTTCATTTCCTCTTGTCTCTTATTGATAGTTTCTATGTCCTTTTTCATGCTGATATAGTTTGCAGTAAGTTCCTCATAGTTTCCCTGTAGTTTTTTATAGTTCTCTTGGAGCACAGTGAGCTCTGAACTTCCTTAGAACTCTTTTGAACTCAACATCTGATAGTTTACTTATTTCTATTTCATTTAGTTCTCTTTGTGGGGATTCCTCCTTTCCCTTCCACTGGGGGGTGTTTCTTTGTCTTCTCATTATTTGTAAGACTCTTCTTTGCTTCTGCTTCTTAAATTGATCTGTCTTGATTTCCGGACTTTGTTGTATGAACTTCTATGGTAGGAGACTGCTGCTTTTTCTTTCTGGATCTGCCTCTGGTGATGTCAGATGTTGACCCTGTCTGACCTTAAGCAGTCTTTTCTAGACTTCCAGGAATCTACTGTCTGTGGCTGTCTCCTTCAGCTGTTAATGTAGTCATCCTGGACTCTGCAGGCTTGCTTAGAGACAGCACAGGGAGGGGCAGAGCCCCTCCTGGGGGCGGGGTGATTGGGTCCTCTCACTTTGTTGCCACTCAGGGGAGTGGTCTGACTGACCAAGATGGCTGCTGCCTCATGGGGAATGAGTCAGCACCAGGATCCCACCGGCTACTCTCTCAGTTCTCTCCCCAAAGCCTCCTTCCCCAATCTCTCCTCTGGAGTCTCTAGCCCACTCTGCCCCTTCCTTTGCCGAAGCTCCGGGTAAGTGGCGACAAGCAAAAACTTATGCATTGACCCTTTAAATGACTCTTTGCATCTCCAGCCACCTGTCTCTGGCAGAGAGCAACCTTGATGCTTTTCACAGCTGGCTGTTATCTGTGTACTTTTTGGGCTCTGGTGCTGTTGGCTGGACATCCTCGCTTATAGTTTAGACCCTGCTCTTCTCAGGGGGATCCAACTGGCTGTTTCAATATCCTTCTGGTACTGCCACCCATGAGCACCCCATCCACCTTCTCGAATCTCTACCATGCTCCTTCCCAGTTAGGTTGTGCTAAAGCTGATTCTTCTGTCTCTCCAAGGTTATAAGGCTCCTCTCTCACTATTGTTCAGTTTTTGTTCCAGGGAATGTCTCCACAATTTAGCTGTAATTCCAGGTTGGTCCTGGGAGGAGGTCAGTGTGACTTCCACTCACTTCTCCACCATCTTGATTCTCCCCCTCTTTCATTATTTTTTAAAATAAGTTTTAAATTTCTTGCTCTTTCTCTTTTCCTTCCAGTACCCTTATGATGCTAATATTGATACATTTGAAGTTGTTCCAGAGGCTTCTTAACCTATCTTTGGTTTTCAGGATTCTTTTTTCTTCTTGCTATTCTGATTGAATGTTTTTTTCTCCCTTATGTTCCAAATCATTGATTTGATTCTCAGCTTTATCCACTACACTGTTGGTTCCCTGTAAATTTTTCTTTATTTCACTTACCATAACCTTCATTCCTGCCTGGAATTTTTTTATGGTGTTGAAGTACCCGATGAATTCCTTGAGCATCCTTATAACCAGTGTTTTGGACTCTGCATCTGATAGATTGTTTATCTCCAGTTTGTTTAGTTCTTTTTCTGGAGTTTGTTCTGTTCTTTCATTTGGGCCATATTTCTTTGTCTCTTCATTTTGGAAGCCTCCATGTGTTTGTTTCTATGTATTAGGTAGAGCTGCTTTGACTCCCTATCTTAGTAGTATGGCCTAGTGCAGAAAAGTGCACTGCTAAGTTGGATGGGGTGGAGCCTTAGGTAATAGCCAAGGCAGGGCAACCCATGTGAACCAGGTTGATGGAGTTTTTGATATGGTGTCACTGCTCTGTGGCTCTGTGTGGTGGAGGGCTCAGAAATGGAACAATGCCACTGCCTGGCCTCTGGAGTTTTGTCTATGAGGAAGCTGTTCCCCAGTACTCACCCTGATGCCAGACACTCCAATTTCTTCCTGTATGCCACTGGTGCCCTTCCAGCTGCTGCCCTGGTGCTGAAGCCCAGAAGGAGTGAGTTTGAGTAAGTCCTAAGTTTGTTGCAGGCCCTTTAAAAGGAAACTCCTGAGATCCCACAGTTTCTTCTGCTATGCCAACCCCCACTGATTTTTATAGTCAGAAGTTATGGGGACTTACCTTCCTGGCACTGGAACCCTAGGCGTGGTGGTCTGGTGTGGGGCTGGGATCCCTTGCTTCTGAGGTATCCCTCCCTATTTTTATCCACCACATGTGAGTGTGGGACTGCTTGTTCCACATCTCCATGTCTCCATGTCTCTGTGCCTCTGCATGTGTCTGTGTTTCCACCCTTCCTACCCATCTGGATGAATGCAACTTCTTTAATTCCTTGGTTGTTGGGCTTCCATACACCTCAAGTTTCTGATGATTCCGGGTGATATTTGTTCTTAGTCTAGCTGTAATTTTTGCTGATCACAAGAAGGTGATCAGTGTTTACCTATGCCTCCACCTTGATGAGAAGTTCTGAAGAATGCAAATTATAGCCCTAACTTTGTCTTATACTTTGGAGTATTCATACAATTAGTACAAATATTATACTTATGCCCTAATTAATTTGTATTCATTTATATTACACACATATATTTTCAGTTAATATAATACTGACTGTGGTAGGTAAATAATAGTGCCCTAAAAATGTTCATGGCCTAACCTGTGAATATACTGCCTTCCACACAAAGGGACTTTACAGGTGTGATTAAGCTTAAGTACTTTGAAATGATGATATTAGCATGAATTACCTGGGTAGGCCCATCCTAATCACAAGGCTCTTAAGGTGCAGAAAACCTTTCCCAACTGTGGTCAGAGAGACTGACAACAAAAAATAAGTTGAGGGGTGTCTAACATTGCTGGTTTTGAAGATGGAGGAAGGTGACCATAAGCCAAGGAATGTAGAGTGGCCTTTAGAAACAATCAAAAGGCAATGAAACAGACTCCCCCCTACAGCCTCCAGAGAGGAGCACAATCCAAGGGGATCTGTATCAGACTTCTGATCCTCAGACTTGTAAGATAATTTGTGTAAATTTAAGTCACTAAATTTATGGTCATATTATGGCAGCAATGGAAAACTAACACCCGGATTAGTTTAGTGCTTTATTTTTTAAGAGATAAAATTATTATAAATAAGCTTCCTATAATCTTTTCTCCTCTCCTGGCTACAAAGACATACATGCAAGCATCGGAGGTATTACATATAACCAGACTTGTCTTTCAGAAGGAGTACTCTAGATGAGGAGTGGAGAATATCTTAAAAGAGAAGAAACAAACTTAAGGGATAACCAACAATCTTAAGGCAAAGCAATGGGGATGGAGTACAGGAAACTGAATCTGTAAGAGAAAGAAACAAAATATGGCCATTGTTTTCTTGGGCAGCTGCAGAAAGAAGGAGCACATGGTCAGTTGGGTGGATGCTCATGCTGTCAAATGAACTCAGAAAGGGTCTGGAGGTTTCAGCTAGAAATAAATAAAAAATATTTATTCAAGGGTCTGGAGCTTTCAAACTGAGAACACAGCTAGGCAAAAACTGAGAAGTGTTCCTTAGGAGAATGAAAAGTTAAGACCTCTTATAGTAAAAAGTACAATACATTCTTGAGAATGATCAGTTCTGCTACTTGCTTAGCTCTAGGATTGGTCCAGAGTGGTTATCAGTCAGATATCAGATGGGCCGGAGATCTGCTGTATACCCAGGCATTAACACAGGACTGAATAGTTCCAAAAAATATAGGTTCCCAGGCTTAGTTTAGACAAGAATAGAATCATTTCCTCATACCTCCACCTACTTGATTTTAGTAATTTAGCAGCTTAACTATAGTGACTTCATTTCACTTCTTCATTTTATTCTGTAATGCCATAAATTGAGATAACCAGAGAATGGGGTTGGGCAGGTCATAGTGAACCCAAGTGCGTTCATTCTGTACTCAAAATCTTTGAGAACAAAAGCATGAGTGATCCACTTCCACAGTTATTATACAATTTTGGAGCACACAAGAGAAATCTAGGATGCAAATAAAAATTTAGGAGACATTAGCCACTGAGTGATAACTGAACTCATCAGAGAGAGAGAGAGCTGACTCAGAAAAGACATATAAACCCACGGGAGAAAAAAATTCAAATATAGAATTGGAAAGGTCATCAATATTTCAGCAGCAATCAAAAGAAAACAGGCCATGGAAGCTGAGAAAATTTTTGAAATGGTAGGAAGATAACTGGCTTGAACAGTGTCTTGGAAAATGAGAGAAGAAATAATTTAAAGCACAAATGATTCTTCCAATTGAAGATGGTAGATTGATCATATACATTTACATCTTCTGCCTCCAAAAACAAATTCTGGTAAAATATAAAATCTACTATAAATTTATGACACAGAGATATACACTAAAGCATAAGAGTGGAAGGCCAGAAAATTACAGAGTAATTTACCCTGTAAGTTACAGGGTAGATATAGTATCATATTTAAGAACAAAGGAATATTGTCTAAATTGTCTACATCTAATATAAACATAGAAATGACCAAAATAAACAAGGTTCTCATGAGGGTCCAGAAAGGTGTCCAGCTCAAACTGATCAAGACTTATACCCAAGCATGTCTTAGGATGAATGACTGGCAGGGCAATTAATGGAAGAATACCCAGAGTACCTTGGTAAGTCCTCATTTTGGGTATATCATACAGAAGTAGATCATGCAGATGTAGATCTACACACACACAAAAATGTGACCTTGAATATTTACAGCAGTTTTCTGCATTATTGCCAAGAACTGGACACAACCCAAAGGTCTATCAATTGATAATTGGTCAAATTATGTTTTATGCCTACAATGGAATACTAATCAAGGACAAAAAGGGGTGAACTACTGATACATGCAACAAAAGTATTATGCTCAGTAAAACAGCCAGACATAAAATGTTACATACTGAATGGTTCTATTTATATAACATTCTGGAAAATACAAAATTATAGAGACACAAACCACTGTATTCAGTAGCTGCTAAGAAAGGGAGAGGGAAATGAAGAAAAAGGAAACAGACTACAAAATTTAAAGAAGATGAAAAGAATCTAAACATCCAAAACAATATGTAAACAGCAGAACAAAGTTGGAGTAACATTGCCTGATTTCAAAACTTAATGTGAAGCAACATTATGATATTAGCAATATGCCAGACACAGATTGATGGAAGAGAATACAGTTCAAATATAGACCCACAAGGCAATTCAATTAAGAAATAATATTTTTTCTCAAAAAAATGTGTTGGAAATTTTATATATACACAAAGAAAAAATTAACTTTGAACCATATTTCATACCAAAAAAGTTAACTCAAAATAATTATAGACTTAAACAATAATAGATATATTATTAGACCTATAATACAAAATTTCCAGGAGAAAACAGGATTTTATTTTATTTATTCTTTTTATCCTCATCAAGGATAATTTTTCATTGCTTTTATAGAGAAAAGAAGGGAGAGATAGAGATATCACTGTAAGAGACAAGCCTCCTGGACTCAGCCTGATCAGGAGTCATACACACTGACAGGGGACAGAACCTGCAACTGAGGTGCGTCCTGACTGAGAATGGAATCGACACCTTTTGGTTACAGGATGACACTCCAACCAAGTCCCACCTGCCAGGGCAGGACATAATTTTATTGAGATTTCTTTGAAAAGACAAAAGAATTTTTTAAAAGGCATACCTCACAAAAGAAGAAAGGTTATTTAAAATACTGATAGGTTAAAAACTTCTACTCTTTGTAAGATACTGTGAGGAAGAGGAAAGATCAAACTACAAAGTGAAAATATCTTCAAAACATGGAAAGAAACACCTAAAAAGAATGAATTTTACTGTATATAAATTACACTTTAATAAACAAAAAACCTCCTCAGTCAGGCACCTGTCCCAGATTCATGTAGGCATCCCATGTCGCCTTACTCTGCATCGTGGCAGCACTCTCCTCAAGCATCTGCAGAGTAGCACTGTACCTCCTGCTCAGGTCATCTCTCATGCACTTGAGGAGCTGACCAGCCCAAGGGAACTACTATTGATTAATGCAATAGCAAGTGCATGTGCCCACCAACAGCCTTCAACTAAGGAAAAAAACATCAGGATAAATATTCTACCTCTTCTCCCAGGTAGAACCCTCTGAGGGGCATTCCCCTGTATTTCCTTGGTGTGTTCTCACAGAGATTGAGCCCACGATCCACTATGATCACGGGTTCCATAAATTGTTCCAAGTCTATCTTTTCCCTCTTTCCTTTTTCAATCTTCCCTGTACCCTCATGCGTCTTTTCTGGGTATTTGTTCCAACATAAACAACATACATGTAAGTCATGGTCTCAGGGTCTGGGAAAATCCATGCCATTGTCACCTTCCACAATGACTGGTCCATGATTTTGCTTCAGCAGAAGCCAGGCTCTTTGCAATGACCTTCAAGGCCCTACATGATCTGTCTTTGTTTATCTGTTTTATTAGTCTCCCCTTACTTATTCTGCTCTAGTCCTGCTTGCTGTCCTGGAACCGCTTTAGTTCTACCCTGTCTCAGGACATATGTAGTGGCTACTTCCTCAGCCTAAAATGTTCTCTAGATATCTAAGCAGTTTAGACCTTCATTTTCTTTGAAGTTTGTCTCAAATAATTACACAGCTTTATTTTTTTACAGCAGTTCTTCAACTTCTGACATACAATGATGTGTTTAAAAGTTAATATAGTTTGTTTTTCCTCACCTGAATGTATGCTACATGAAGACAGATTTTTGCCTATTGTATTCACTACTGTCTCATCAGTGACTTAAAGACTTGCTGATGATCAAGTAAATAAATAATGAATGAACAAATATTTTGTATACAGAAATGCAAAATGTTACAACCACTATAGAGGACAATTGTGTGATGTCTATCAAAATTAAAAATGCATTTAACCTTTGACCAGGTAACACCACTTCTAGCATTTAATCCGTAATTCCTCTTCTCCTACCCATGTGCACACATATATAAAGTTATTTATATAAAAATTACTCCTTATAAATAACTTAAGTGACTTTCCTAAGAAATTGGTTGATTAAAAAGCACAAATTACCAGATATAAAAATAGTCATGGGGGTATAAAGTACAGTATAGGGAATATATTCAATAATCTTATAACAACTATATATGTTGTCAGATGGGTATTAGACTTATTGAGATTATTGCTTTGTATGTTGTATAAATGTCCAATCATTGTGTACCATTGAAACTAATATAATATTGTTACATAGAACAAAGATCTCAAGGTCTAAGCTATTATTGCTAGGTGTTAAAATGTAGGACAGTATTTTACAGATTAGCTATAAACAGGATAAGCTTGGCAGGAACACAACCAGTAAGTGCAGCCAACTGCATAAAAGAAATAAACATATTTGGCCAAACAGTTTATATAAGCAACGGCTAAGCCTCCCTTCAAGGAGGCAGAGCTTTGGATATGAATTCTTTATCTCCTTTACTTGCTGCAAGTAAATAAAACTACCTTGTGATAACCATGTCTTATTTTTGAAAAGAGCACCCCAAGAGGTAAACCTCTTGAGTCTGGTAACAAAATTGTATGTCATTTATAAGTGAAAAAAATTTTTTTAAAGATTGATTGAAAAAAATCAATGGTACTTTCACATAATGTAATACAATGCAGTTACAAAAAGAAAATACGGAAGTTTACTAAGTACTGATATGGAAAGTGTCTAGAATATATTTCCTATGAAAAAAAACGCAACAAATAAAGCAGGGCATGTAGAATACAAACTGATGGCTAGGAATGAGAATAGAAGTACCCATACTTGCTTGTTTTTTTCATAATTAAGCAATGGGTAGATATACAAAACACTTACAAAGAAGGCAGTTTCTTACAGGAGGCAAAGCCACTGGGATAGATGAAGAGAAGGATGGCCCTTGGAATGTCTAAGTCCTTGCAATGTCCTGCCTGATCAGAGTCTATTTACCTGGGGTGTTTTGATCTATGCCAGAGTTTATGCTAACAGTATGATTTATGGTAGGGGCCTTGGGCCATGTGGCGTCAGTTTGACCTCTGGAGGCTAAGGTCAGCCATGCAGTAGTTCAGCCATAGCTATGTGATTGGTCAATAAAATCTGTAGAGTAGAGAACAAAGATACTGGGGATCATTTAGGGAGAGTGGAGATGGAATTTCTTTCCTCTGCCTGGTTACCCCCAAACCTTTCCCTCACAAGCCCTCCAATCAAGTGGCCTTTCCTGAGCAGTCTGGCCTTGGCACCCAGCTCACCTTGCTCTTCTTAAGCTGGCTGAAACCCACCAATGTCACACAGTGTAGTGGATTTTGCAGGTAGGATCATCACTAAGTCTGGTTCAGTCTGGAAAGGGGGACCAAGAGCTGCTTCTGGCAATGAAAATCTGGGGTCTGCTCCTGTCTGGGCTCTTTTGCCTCTCCTCTGAAGCTCTGCATGGAGGTCTAAGGTCAGATGAGTGCTCTCTTCCTAGAGGCCCCCTGCTTCACAAAGAGCAGCTTTATTCCAAGGAGCTGGGACCTGGGCCTAAGAATCAGAATAAATTTAGGATCATAAACCTGACTTTCTACGAATGTCAGACTTAACACAAAAACAACCTGCAGCAGAAAGGGTTAGGAGCCTCAATATGTCCCAAAGGGATCTGAAGAGACACTAAAAGTTCCAGAATACATTTGTCA
Source organism: Pteronotus mesoamericanus (assembly GCF_021234165.1). Lineage (NCBI taxonomy): Eukaryota > Metazoa > Chordata > Mammalia > Chiroptera > Mormoopidae > Pteronotus > Pteronotus mesoamericanus. Next base: position 9,780,366 of record NW_026555304.1, on the reverse strand, counting down.
CATGGTGGGATTCTATCCACATTCACTTAGAATTTTAGCCCTGGATTTGGAGAGAGTTCAGTCTGCTGAATGCTGTGAAGATACTAGAAACAGTTTGAGTTTAGGAGTAAAACACACTAGTCTTTGAATGTCAGCTTCATCACTGGCTAGCCTGTGACCTGAGTCTTTGTTTGTTTTCCAAATAATGCATTAGATTTTAAATTAAATTTTATGTTATTAAGTTTATTTTTATTGCAATAACATCAGCTAATAACATCATATAAATTTCAGGTATACAACATTATAATTTGATATATGTATATTCTATTAAGTACATACCAGAATTTGACTCCAAAGGCAAGGAAAACAACAAAAATAAACATGGGAGCACCTCAAACAAATCTTCCTCATGGCGAGGGAAACCATTAACAAAAGAAAAAGGCAGCCAACAAGATGGGAGAAGATATTTTCAAATAATGTGTTATTTTTAAAAATGCAGATACTTATACCTACCTTCTGGATGGTTGTAAGATTTACTAACCACTCAACAAAATGAAAAGCAGTTAATGCTTATTCTTAGTGATGATACTCTGCTACATGCTTTACAGGAGATATTTTTTGGAAGGCCAAGAAACAGTCATAAAATTCTCATTTTCAGGTAAGAAACTTGACTCATATACAGATTCCTTCTCTCTGTAGATTTTTGTCTCCAAGCCTACAGTGACAGAGCTAGAATTCACCAGGGTCTTTCTGGCTGCAGGGCTCCAGATCTCACTGCAGACCCATGGCCTGCACTTTCTGGTATATTCTACAAAATTTTCTTTGAAAAAACAAAAAAATTTTTTTCTTCCACTCCTATGCGTTCTAAACTCAAGATCGCCAGAAGCAGCTGATACATATCTCTTGGGAATAAAGCTGTGAAATACACTGTAAATAAGATAGTAGAAAATGAAGCACAACATTACACTAAAAGAATGGTGTCTATAACCATCATGTTTACCTCAAGGAAGAAAAAAAAGAAGCTAGATAGCTTTTCAGAGATAAGACTACCAGAAAATACACGCAATGAAAATAAGAAAATGGTCATTATGTAAACCATGCATCTTCCAGAGATGAGTATAATCTTTTAACTAAATTTCATATACTGAGTATATTTTTGGACAACATTACTTCTCAACGTTAATCATTTATATGACAATGACAGATTTTTAAAAAATTGTATCCTATGCACACTGAGGTTAGAAAGAAATAGATTCATTAAGAAGTTAGTGCAATCTTTGTGAACACAAGCATAACGCTTAAACACTCAGCAGCTTTCCTAGGAAACGCGGTCCCCGCTCACGCTTGGAACCTCACCCCTAAGCCCCCCGGGTGCCAAAGCTGCGGGGCCTCAGCCTCCCCCATCCGAGGCAAAGTCAGGAAGGGGGGCGGGGAGCAGAGACGTAGGCGGGCGTGAGCGCTGGCTGAGTGTTGGCAGGCTGGGTCTGGAGGGCAGCTACAGAGATTACCTACCCCCTCCCTGGCGCATGATGCTGCCTCGCTCAGTCGAGACTGGGCGAGTCCCCAAGCGCTGATGAAAGCGTCCCAGCGAACCCGAGTCTGTGGGGGTGACTCGGAGGCTGCATCCCCTGCCACGATAAACAGAGTCTCTGTACCCTGGTTTAAAATAGAGTCCTCTGTGTAGGTGGATTCCCTAAGGTCCTGGATTTGCCCTCTTAACAGGATTGAATATTCCTTTTTTGCAAATATGGACTCTATTCGGATCATGTGTGCTTCTTTTAGGAAGGACAAAACCATAAACCTTTAATGTAAACGGTAAATGTGACCGACAATGGTGACGGTTTAATAAACCTTCAACCCAACTGTATTTATTCATTTTGTGTAGTCTCTGAAAATCAAGAGTAAGTTTTGCAACTTGGTTCTTTTCATCCCCCTTGAAATTCTATGCTAAACAAGTCTATCCATAAATCTTGTTACTCATTTAATACTTCATAAATGAAAAACTATGAACAGTAAATGAAAACTGTCTGTTTTACAGTAAATGTCTCCTGTTTTCCTTGTTTTAAGTAAATATATTTAAACGTTTATTTTTAAATTATAAAGCATGCTCAACTGACCAAAATACTTCAATGCACAATCAGATAATGGAATTCCCTCCCTACTCTCCATCTTTCTTCCCAAATATAACCAATGTTAACTAGACTTTATTCAGTGCGGACACAAATAAATGCACATTTAGCAAAAAACATTATATCTACTTATTCACTTATTTCCTCACCTAACATTGTTTAGTGGTCCATTTGCCTGGTCATGCTTTGTGGAACAATTTTTTCCTGGCTGCATATTATTCCATGTAGGGCTGTATCATGTTTATTTACTTTTTTGATGGACACAACTCCTTTCTAATTATCATAATAAATAATGTGCAGTGAATATCTTTGTTCATATATCTTTGCAAACTTTAAGTAGCTAATTGAAATGGAAGTATTTTACTCATTTCTTAATTGTGTTTTTTAATTGTCTGGTGAGTTTGTAAGTTCCCTGTATATACTGGACATTAATTCCTTTTATAAATATGTGACTTGCAAATATTTCTTGCATTTTGTGGGTTGCTTTATTTTTTTAACAGTGCCTTTGTGATGCAAAGAAATTTTTAATTTTGATAAAGTTTACTTTGTCTATTTTTTCTTGCCTGTGCCAAACCCAATGTCATGAAGTTTTGCCCTATTTTTCTTCTCAGAGTTTTATTTTTGTATGTTTTATACTTGCATCTTTACATTTAGTCAAATAAATTTTTGTATATGCTATTATTTAAGGTTCCATATTCATTCTTTTGCATATGAATAGCCAGATTGCCCAGATATTCATGTGTTCAAAACACTGTTTTTCAGTAAATGGTCATGGTCCCCCTGTGAAAAATCATTTAATCATATATATGAGGATTTATTTCTAATCTTGTTCTACATGTCTGTCTTTATGATAATCTCACCTTGTTTTGATTATTGTAGATTTGTATAAGTTTGAAAGGTAGTGTAAGACCTCCAACTTTTTCAAGATTGTTTTGACTATTTGGGGTTCCTTGATATTCCATATAAATTCCAAGATTTTTTTTTTATTTTTGAAAAAAAATGTGCTGCTGGGAATTTAATAGGGATTATGTTGAATCTAAAGATCTGTTTGGGTTGTATTGACATCTGAACAATATTAGGTCTTCCAATCCATGAACATGAGATGTCTTTTCACTTATTTACATCTTCTTTAATTTCTTTTAGCATCTTTTGTAGTTTTCACTGTACAAGTCTTTAACACCCTTGATCATCCCAAGTATTTTATCTTTTTGATGCTATAATAAATTAAATTGTTTTCTTAATTTATTGTTAATATTTTTCATTTAGCATACAGAAATACAATAGATTTTACTTATTTATTTATTAAGTATATTTTATTGATTATGCTATTACAGTTGTCCCATTTTTTTCTCCCCTTTATCCCCCTGTGCCGTGCATTCCACCCCAACACTCCTCCCCCTGCATAGTTCATGTCCATTGGTCACACATGGAAGCCCTTTGGGTTCTCCATTTCCTGTACTATTCTTAGTCTACCCTATCTATTTTGTACCTACCGATTATGCTCCTTATTCCCTGTACCTTTCCCCTCTTTCTCCACCCTCTCTGCCACTGACAACCCATCATGTGCTCTCCATTTCAGTGATTCTGTTCCTCTTCTAGTTGTTTGCTTAGTTTTTGTTTTTATTTTTTTTAGGTTAAATTGTTGATAGTTGTGAGTTTGTTGTCATTTTACTGTTCATAGTTTTTGATCTATTTCTCAGATAAGTCCCTTTGACATTTCATATAATAAGGGCTTAGTGATGATGAACTTCTTTAACTTGACCTTATCTGGAAGCACTTCATCTGCCCTTCCATTCTAAATGATAGCTTTCCTGGATAGAGTAATCTTGGATGTAGGTCCTTGCCTTTCATGACTTTGAATACTTCTTTCCATCCCCTTCTTGCCTTCAAGGTTTTTTTTGAGAAATCAGGTGATAATCTTATGGGAACTCCTTTGTAGGTAAGTGTCTTCTTTTCTCTTGCCCCCTTTAAGATCCTCTCCTTATCTTTAATCTTGGGTAATGTAACTATGATGTGTCTTGGTGTGTTCCTCCTTGGGTCCAATTCCTTTGGGATTCTTTGGGCTTCCTGGACTTCCTGGAAGTCTATTTCCTTCACCAGATTGGGGAACTTTTCCTTCATTATTTTTTCAAGTAAGTTTTCAAGTTCTTGCTTTTCCTCTTCTCCTTCTGGAGCCCCTATGATTCAGATGTTGGAGCTTTTAAAGTTGTCCCAGAGGTTCCTAAGCCACTCCTCATTTTTTAAAATTCTTTTTTCTTCATTCTGTTGCAACAGGACTGTTTATTTCTTTCTTCTATTCCAAATTGTTGATTTGAGTACTGGATTTCTTTCCTTTACTGTTAGTTCCTTGTATTCTTTTCTTTATTTCACTTTGTATAGCCTTCACTTCTTCCTTTATTTTGTGGCCATACTCAATCATTTCTGTAACCATCCTGATTCTGATTACCAGTGTGTTGAACTCTGTATCTGATAGGTTGTCTATCTCCTCACCACTTAGTTCTTTTTCTGGAGTTTTGATCTGTTCTTTCACTTGGGCCATATATCTTTCTCGGTGCATCTGATACACTGTAAGGGACAGAGCCTTAGGTATTCACCAGGGCGGGGCAACCCATGTCTCTACATTGTGGCACTGTATATGGGGGAGGGATCAGAGAGAGAACAATGCTGCTTGTTCGTCACTTCCCCTGCTATCCACAAGCCAATTGGACCCTCCTGGTGTTGATTCCCAGTTGGGTGGATTTGTGTATATTCTAGGACCCTGTGGGTCTCTCCAATGGACTCTCCTGTAAGACTGGGAATTTCTCCTATGGCCACAACCCCCGACAGATTTTTATAACCAGAAGTTTTGGGGCTTTATTTCCTGCACTGGAACTCTGGTTGTACAGTATTCCTCACTCCCCAGTTGTTCCTCCTGGTTTATCCACATGTGAATGCGGGACCACCCAGTCTACCAGCCACCACCTTGGTGCATGTCCTCTCTGCCCCAGCTGCTCATCTCCTCCCCTCCCACCAGTCTAGATGAATGTGTCTTCTTTAACTCCTTGGTTGTCAGACTTCCATACAGTTTGATTTTCTGGCAATTCTTGTTCTTTTTGTTTTTAAGTTGGTTGTTGTCCTTCTTTTGGTTGTGTGAGGAAGTAAAGCATATGTACCTATGCCTCCATCTTGGCCAGAAGTCCAGAAATACAACTGATTTTTGTATGTCAATTTTGTGTCCTGCAACTTTGCTATATTCATTTATTAACTCTAGCTGTTATTTTTAAATTTGACTTTAGGATTTTCTACATATAAGAGCATAATATTTTCAGAGATAGCTTCTTTGCAATTTATATGGTTTTAATTTCTTTTTATTGTCAAATTCCTTTGATCATGCCTAAGTGCTCTGGCTAAAATTTTCAGTACTGTGTTGAGTAGAAGTGGTGAAATAGAGCATTCTTGCTTTGTTTCTGACCTTAGAGGAAGAGTTTCATTTTTCATCATTGGGCACTATGTGTGCTGTGGGCTTTTTACATATGGCTCTTATTATGCTGAAGTAGTTTGAAACCCAGATATTTGTAGCATACCTTATTTTTCATTGTTTTGTCTTGGAGGCAGTTTTCTGAAACACATGTTCATTAGTGATGAGGCAAACATGTTCACAAATTTAAGGGGAAAATCATGTTTATTAATAATAATTGCTTCTTTTACCTTATACAATTCTGTCCAACAACAGCAAATATAAGAAATGGTCAGGGTCAAATATGCTTTTCATAATATCTAAATTATGTACATGATAGTCTCTTCACTGCCCACAGCATCAGATCCAAACTCCTTGGAGTGACAAAGAAGGCTCATCATGATCTGGTCCCTCTTGCCTCTCTGACCCTGACTCAGACCATTTCCCCAGCAGGTCCCATCAATGCAGACAGGGGCAGAGAGCTTGTGCAATGGGTATATGTTCTCAGGCTCTGTATACCTAGAATCCCCTTCCCACCTTATCTTTCTCTGTTGAACTCCATTATATGATAGTTCAAATTTCATTTCTTCTTTCTCAAATCCTTCTCTTTCTTCATCTTTCTAATCTAGCTGCCCAAAGATGTGCTCAACTCTATAACAAGTCTTTAAAATATATTACAATAGCTTGCTGTGATCATCTCCCTGAATAAACCTTAAGCTCCTGGTGGCAGGGTTAACATTTTTCATCACTATCCCCTCAGGGATCCTGGAATATGGCAGGTGTCACAAATCAGTGCTCAACAATATTATCTGACTAATGAAATGAGCTGAATTTGAATTTTATCCAGCTACCTGCCACTCATACACCTTCATTCATATTTATTAAGCTCTATTAGGGACAAAGTAATATTCTAAGGGCAGAGTATATGGAAATATTAGGATTAATTAACTGCCAGAATAGAGGTAAATAGAATAAAGGTGCTACCAAGTTAGTGCAGAAGGTAATCATATTTTTACTGATGAGACATTAAGACGACATTTGATTTGGATCTTGAGAGATGAACAGAATTTTATCAGTCCATAGACCAGAGAAGCATTCAGTTCAAGGCCATGAAACTGAAGGGCGGAAACACGTGAACTTAAATAAACATAGAAAGAATATGTACTTGTTTAAGAAATGCAAACAATACAAAAGTATTTGAAGTCATCATTCCCCAATTCGACAGTCAGAGTGGGATTCTAACATTTTTCATTATACAATATAAAATATGTTTTTGATTATGTGCAGTTTTTGTTTTACAAAAGTGAGATCATATATTTTCTGCAACTTGACTTTTGACTCACATCATGAATGACTTTCTATGTCGCTACATCCAAATCAATGAAACCTTAAGCTATATTTTGGTATGGTCAGATATCCATTGAAAAATTATGCTTTTTGAAGGAATGATGAAAAGAAATTTAATTGATTTTATTGTCCTTATGGTTTATGCACATAGGCACATGCATGCTCACCTAAAAAGAAATCATCCATGTGTCTTTACCTAGAACAGTGTCAGATCTACCTAAGAAACATACTCTTTCACATCTTTTCATTCTAAGGATTTGGTAAATTTATCTCTTAGATTTATTTTAGGTTTTATCAGCATCCCAGTCAGATTACAGGAAGGCTGAAAAAGAGAAGAACTGTAATTTTTATATGAATAAATAAGTAAAAACTAATACCAACCAGACAGGGTCAGCAGACTCAATCAGCACTGCATAATGAGATGGTATTATTTGAATAGTGATACAATTAGTTTTTTTTCTCATTTCCTTAATTTGCTGATGTTTGCCTCAATGTGATAACAGAATAATTGTATAATCTCTTTAAGAAATTATTTTCCTTTGGAAGGAAAAAAAGAACATGTGCAGATTACTGTCAATTATTTATGTTGTATTTTCTTTTCTGCCAAAATGAAACTCTTATTGATTACACCTGTAGGCTCCTAAAATATTAGAATAACAGCATAATTTTGTGCATGAAAACAAAACCATTCTGCTAAGTGGTAAGTCAATGTAAACATTCTTTCACAAAGTAAGAATTCTCTAAATTTTTACTCTTTATCCAATGTATTTGATTGAACCATAAAAAACTGCCAATATCCAGAAACAATAGCAATTTCATATGGTTCAAAATAATACAACTATTAAAAAAATAAAGCTATTAAAATTAAGGCTATTTAATAGATGCTTCTAATTTTCTACATCTAGATAAGGAAGTCAGCTTAAAGTAGAACTTTGTAGAGAAAAAATCCCTGAAGCCCAGCCTTGATGTGCACTTCTGTATGCAGAAGTGCATGTACCTGTACACTTTAATATTGAAAGCAATGAGTGTTGCATGAAATTACCCAGAATGTTAGTCCATGGGAGACAATATCTACATGTGGTTGTATCAAGCATGTTTTCATTAGCAGTGTATCAAACTTAGAAAAAAACTTCCCTCTCAAGATCTATTAGTATTTTCTAATACTAATCTTCCCAAGATGTGTTAGTATTTTCCATAATAAGAAGGTAGGAGTTGGTTGAAAGCACACACGTATGAACTGAAAACCTGTTTGTGGTGTGGCTAGAGCTGAGACTTCTAGTTCTGCCCTAGCTCTGTCACTACATTGGTGACTTTGGGTCAGTTAACCTTCCGGGTCAGATGCTCCCTGAGCGAGACTCACCTAGGTGGTTTTTAGAGTTGCTTCCATTTTTAAAATCCTGCTGAGTCAACCACAGACTTGCTTCTCAGACATGTATATTATCATTCATTCCTTTGTCTTAGAAATGTACACTTAGAACAATAACTAAAAGGAAAGAAAATGCAATGTTTGATCTGTTCATAGTGTAGGCTGTTTGATCAGAGCAAGACTTTACTTGCATGATTGACAGGCCATGATATGCAGGCCTCATCCTTTGTGCTGATGATATAATTTCTATAATTTAAAATAACTGAGGGGCTAGTGGCTGTTAAAGGAAGACCAGAAGAGAGAAGATCAAAAAAACCTGTAGGGTCACAGGATGACTGTCCTGGAGACCTCTCTGGGCAGCCCTGGGTCTCACCTAGACTTGGGCACCATTCACAGATGTCAATAACAACTGCTCTTACTACATTCATCCTCAGGGGCTATTGTCTCCAGAACACTTTCTGCTCACGGGTACAGTATGAGTGTCTGCTTCTTTGGGCCTGTTGTTCAAAGTTAAAACAGAAGGTTCAACTTTCCTTGCTACTACTTCTCATACACTCTGGGGGCAAAGCCAGTCTCAAAAGGATTCCTTAGAAGTTACCACTGCCCCTGAATATTTCTCCTGAAATTGTGCCTCAACCTCTGATTAGGGATTTACTTGCTTAACTAGGACAATGAACCTGAAGCCTGCAGTCTCTCCCACTTTGCTGTGGTCAGTGGGCTTTCCATCAAGGCTGGGTTGACCTCTGGGCACCTAAGAGGGCAAACATGTGTGGGATCAAAGGGTGGAGGAAAGCAGAGTTGGCTGCACTGAGGGTCAGCAAATGGGGTATCAGACATGTGAAGAGAGAGGAAGGGAGGGAGGGAGGAGGAAGGAAGGAACAAGGAAGGAAGGAAGGAAGGGAAGGAACGAAGGAAGGAAGGAAGGAAGGAAGGAAGGAAGGAAGGAAGGAAGGAAGGAAGGAAGGAAGGAAGGAAGGATCCTGATTTATTTGGACATTTTGACTATTATCAACTCTGTAGGGTTTATAGCCCTAGAAAAATAAGCAACTGTGAAAGAGAAACACATAAAGAAACAAAACAATTTAGGATCAGTTAGTTCTAGAGTAGATTCTGATCAGAAATATTTAGTCTCAGTTTCTCATGTTCATACCTGCCTTTTGACCTAGGTGTCAGCAGAGCACTGTGCTCTAATGTGGTGCTTGAACCAGCCAGCCCTGTGCTCTCAGTTGTCAGATTGGGGGGAAGTTTTCAAAATAAGGGTTATATGATTTTTTTGATTCTTATGGCATTTTATCTTGCTTATGGTAATCATTTCAATATAGTTTCTTCCTTTGGTTTCTTACTGTTTTCCCTCAGGAATATTACATAGAGAATAGCTGGAATGATTTGTGATAAATCTTCCTTGCCTAGATCCATTGTCCAGTTACCTCAGGCCTCAGCCTAAATCATTGTTGGTGTAGATGGATGGCATGATGGGACTTTCAGAGCTCTCCTCTCAGGAAAAAACTGTTTTTTAACAAAATCACTTCCCCCTCAAATTTTAACATGAATTTAAAAGAAACATTTAAAAGGGAAAGTTTCCTTTCTTTTTTTTAAAGGAAGAAAATTTATTTTCTGCAAAATAGTTTTCCCCAATGTATTTTAAGACTTCTATGTTTTAACTTTAAATTTTTTTTTTTACTTTTCAAAAAATTTATTTTTTAAAAATTGTTCCAATACATTTATCTTCATTTACCCACCACCACTTTCCCCTGCCCCCCCACATCCCCCCCAATCCTTCCCCCCAGGCTTCGTCCACGTGTCCTTCACGCCTGTTTCTTGTTCCTTGTTCTGACCCTTCCCCCTCCCCAGTCCCCCCCCACCCGCTTCCCTGTTGATTTCTTCTTTCTTTCAATGTTGCTGGTCATATGTGCCTTGCCTGCTTGCTTTGCTGATCAGGTTGCACTTATAGGTGAGATCATATGGTATTTGTCTTTCACCCCCTGACTTATTCACTTAGCATAATGCTCTCCAGGTCCATCCATGCCATCGAGAAGGGTAGTAACCCTTTCTCTCTTTCTGCTGCATAGTATTCCATTGTGTAAATGTACCATAATTTTTTGATCCACCCATTGATGGATGGGCACTTAGGTTGCTTCCAGCACTTGGCTATTGTAAATTGTGCTGTTATGAACATTGGGGAAAATTTCCTCAATAGCTTAAGTAATATAGATGAGAAAAAGTCAAATATATTTAGTTGACATTATTTAATTTAGTTGCCTATAAAACGTTCATTCATTCAAAAAATATGGATCAAGGTTCTACTCTGAGCAACTGTGATTAAAAGAAATCACAATAGACCTAGCATGAATTGACGATCAGAGCTAATAACAACTTAATGCACTGTTTTACCCTCAATTATTTATTTCAAACAACTTTATTGAGGTATAATTTACATGCCATAAAATGCACCCACTTGAAGTGCATAATTAAACCATTATTACAATACAGTTATAGACTATTTTCATCAACTCAAAAGATTCTTTGTGCCATTTGCACCTAATTACATTTTAAAGTAAATTATTACAGGAATATAGACTTAGGTAAAAATACTTAATGTTAAATTTGTTTAGTGGAAAAAATGTTTTTCTTCCCATTGTGAATGTGTCTTCAAATCATCTATCAAAATTAATTCATAGCTCTCATCACGAACCATCTGCTCCAAGCAACAGATTTCTTTCCTTTTCCGTATTATCTTAGGCTAACACCCATCTGGGTTTTTGCTCCCGCAAGTCCTCTTGTCTAGAGCTCTCTGGTCTGGTTCACTTATCCAAATCTTTCCATCCTTTAGGCTGGAGTAGAGACTGCACCGTCTTCCTGAAGCCAACCCTCTCTACCTCATAGCCTCTGGTTTATAGAATCTGTTTTGCAGACCCTGAATATATTTCATTTCTTTGGAATTTACCTTTGAATGCTTTGAGGTTTGGCTGATCACATACAGTTTCTTAAGCATTCTTGACCTCTTGTGCTGGACTCAATAAACCTGAGTTGACTGACCAGTTGATTGCAGAGTAGCAGAAGGAAAATGGTGACAAGTGGCTGACACTTCTGAATTGCAGTCAAGATAAGTGCAAAATCAGAGAGACAAAGCAATTTTGTGTGCTTAGTAACTCTCTAAAGTAAAGAGAGAAGGAAAATGAAATCTATTGTGGGACTATTTACCAAGCTGTTTTTTCATACATATTTTGCATAATTCCAACAAGGTTTTAGGTGAAATTACTGGGGCTCAGAGAAGCTAAAGAACATGATGCAGACCACACAGCTTTAATGAAGTCAGAATTAAAACCCAGGTCTATTCAACTCCAGTGGCTCAACAAATTCCATGCATACCCCTACCATTCTTCATGTGCACCTTCCCCTCAGGGACATTGTTCAACATTTCCCCAAGTCACCAGGCAATTCCCAGGCCCCCAGGAAGAGAGAAGCTACCCATCAACTCCCCGTAACTAGAGTTCACCCAGGAAATCATCCCAGAGAGTTTGGGGTTTGGTACACATAAGGTCACCTTTCCTACTACAGTGGAAAGACCCAGGGAAAGAAAATAATTAATAATTATCGTTCAGAATAAAGTGATGTCATACCATAGTGATGTTCAAATGCCATAGGGATTCTAGGGCAGGAGAGTTATCTCCTATTGGGAGAAAAAAATCTTCATGGAAAATGTTGTGTTTGAGATAAATCCTGAGAATTGAAAATATAATTCAAGCTGTGGAGATAGTATGTACAAAAGTGACTGTGCAGAAAGAATTAATGAAGCAAGGCTGAGAGCTCTGTCCTCAGAAAAACAGACTTGCAAGATTGGTGCTGCTCAGCTGGTGACTGGGAAACTATCTGTTAAACAGTTCCTACATTAATATGAAACTTTCCCTAAATGATAAGGGAAGAGTTTCCTTCCCTTTTTCTCTTTCCTGATGTCTTTTTGATTATTTGAATATTTTTTTGTTTTACTTTAATTTATATGTTTAGCCTAGATTGCTAGTGCAAACAATATGGCTTATGCTGAATACCTGCTTTTTTTGGGTGTAGGGGGATCTGGGATTTTGGTGTATGCAAGGCCGAAAATGCCTATGTAACCCGCTCCCAGTACAAATCTTGGATACTCTAATGAGCTTTCCTGGTAAGTCATTTGTGACTTCACAAGTGTCACACTCATTGTTGGAGGAGTTTGGCAGATCCTGTGTACTACACTGAAAGAGTACCTTTAGAAGATTGTATTTGGGTTCCTCCAGACTTTGACCATGGACATTTTTCCTTTGCTGATTTTGTTTTGTGTCCTTTCACTGTAATAAATCTTAGCCAGGAGTATGGTTATACACTGAATCCTATGTGTGTATAGCAAATCATTGAACCAGGAGTAGTTTAAAGGACCTCTGACACAGTGACAGAATTGGAAGCACATTGTACATTTTTGAACAGTAGCAAGGTTTGACTGGAGCATAAGGTATTTGCAGGAAAAAAGGCAGGAAAAGTAGATCGAGATCATTTTATAGTCTTACTTGCCAACACCTTTCTATTTTTTTTGTTGCTCAATTACAGTTGTCCCCATTTTCCCTCCATTACTCTCCCTGACCTACCCATGTCCCACCTTCCACATTCAGTCCCCATCCCCCGCCATTGTCTTTGTCCATGAGTCCTTTATACATGTTCCTTGACTTGACACTTCTCCTTCTTTCCTCCATTATCTCCCTCCCCACTCCACTCTGATCACTGTTGGTTTGTTATTAATTTCAAACACTCCATTTTAGTTAGAGAATGCACTTTGTATGATTCTAATTCTTTTAAATATGTTGAATTTCTTTTCATGATATGACATAGGATATGGTCTCTATGATTGTGTACCATGTTCACTTAAAAAGAATGTGTATTCTTGTTGTGTGGATTGTTCTGCAAATATCAGTTAAATCTAGTTTGTTGATGTTTTTGTTCATTTTTTCTATCCTTCCTGATTTTCTATCAAGTGTGTTCTATCAATTACTCAGAGAAGAGTTTTTTTTTACTGATTCGAGAGATAGAGAGAGGGAGGGAGAGACAGAGTGAGAAAGAGAGAGAGAGAAACATTGATTTGTTGTTCCATTTATTCATGCGTTGCTTCTTGTATGTACCCCAACTAGGGATCAAACCCGCAACTTTGGTGTATTGAAACAACACTCTAACCAATGGAGCTACCCAGCCAGGGCTTAGAGAAGAGTTTTGAAGTCTCTACTTTGTTGTGTATTTATTCATTTTCCTGTCAGTTATATTATTTTTTGCTTCATCTATTTTGAAGCAATTTTGTTAGGAGCATGTACATGTTATAATGTGTGTGAACTATTACATCTTCTTGGTGAATTTTATCACTGTATAATTAACAGCCCCTTTCAACCTCTGAAAAATTTCCTTTCTAAGAAGCCTACCTTTTCCGATATGAATACAGTCATTCTAGTTTTCTTTTGATTAATGTTTACCTGGTACAAAATTTTCATTCTTTTAATTTTTACCTACATATGTTTAAATATAATATTATATTTGAAGTGAACTTCTTGTAGAAATCATAAGTTGAGGAACATTTTAAAAATCTATTCAAACAATCTCTATCTTTTATTTAATGTGTTTGGGCCATTTACATTTAATGTAGTTATTGATATGCTTCTATTTAGGTCTACATTTTATTATTTGTTTTTTTGTTTGTTCTCTGAATTTTCCTTCCCTTTTTCTCTTTCCTGATGTCTTTTTGATTATTTGAATATTTTTTTGTTTTACTTTAATTTATATGTTGAATTTTTGACTGCAGCTTATTGTATAATTTTTAGTGGTTGCTCTAGAGATTATAATATTTATATTTAACATTTCACTGAATACTCAAAGTTAATATTTTACCATTTCAAGTAGATTGTGGAAGCCTTTCCAATATAAGTCTTTTATCTTCCCCCATTCTAGTAGTATTGTCATATGTATTATTTCATCATAAGTTGAAAATTCCATCAGGCAATGTTCCTTTTAAACATCATACATACTTTAAATAACTCAAGGGAATACTTGTGTAAATATTTACTATTTTTGTGTGTCTTCCCTCATATATAATTATCCAAGTATCCTTCTAGTGTCTTTTCTTTTTTACTTGAAGAACTTCATTAGCATGTCTGCTGGTTATTAATTAATTCATCTGAAAATGTCTTTATTTCCTCTCATTACTAGGAGATTTTTATGGAATATTGAAATTTGGGTTGGCAGCTCTTTTATTTTAGCACTTTGAAATTGTTGTGCCACTTCTTCTGGTATCCATGGCTTTTGAAAAGAAATCCATAGTCATTCAGATATTTATTTCATTGTATAAAATATATCATATTCTCTGAGTCCATTTTTCTCCAAAGTTATTGAGATATGATTGACATATAGTTTTGTGCAAGATTAAGGCATATAATGTGATGATTTGATAAACATATATATAGTGAAATCATTATCTAGTACAATAAAAATTTAAGTACATTTGAATGAATATTATGAACTAAATTTTGTCTTCCAAATCTTAAGATTTATAGAGAGTGAAAGCACTAACTTGCACCCATTAATTCCACTGTATTTCAGGGATTATTCAGTTCTTTGATCTACTCTTATGTGCAAATTTAAATATAAATTTTTCTATAAAGGATTTAAATAAGCACATAAATTTCAACAACATTGTAATATTTTATTTCATCATATAATCATTTTTGAAAATGACTAAAGTTTTAATTGCTATTCAAAAGAGCACAGTAAAACAAATATCCTTATTTTTTTACTCACCCTTGAATGTTGCTGGAAGCAAATTGCATTGAAGAATGTTCTACTGGGGAAGAAAAAATATTAGAGGAATTTTTTAATTTTATGATTCAATTTATTCATATTATAAAAAGAAACTTAAGAGTAGTGTAAGTGAAATTTTTGCTTATAGTCTTCCAACACCAACCAATGCCCTGTTCATTACATTTTGCTATTTGTTTTAAACATTTTAAATGTGTGTTATTATTAAGATGTACACTCTCTACCTCTTTTACTATACATAAACTCTTGATTATTAAAAAAGTGATTATCCAGTTTGTGCTTTTTATAATTTTTTTACTTCACTTTTTAAATTATTAATAATGTTTTGGTCTTTTAACAAAACATTCACATTTGCAATGAAAATGTAAGTTATTTGTTGTTGGTAACACTTCTTAAAGAATTAAGTGTAGAAAGCTTTTTCAAACTAATAACTCAGTGATGTTTTAACCTATATAGTTAAGTTTCACTTAAATATGATGCTGTTTCTAGCCTCCATTTTCATTAGTAATGTAAAGTTGACTACAAGGATACCAAATAGTAAACCAAGATATTGGCCTGCTATGAAATGGAAGAGCCTCTTAAAAATTAAAAATATAAATATTTACTTTCCATATTAACAAATTGAGGGCATTAATGAATATAGTTTCTTACATAGCTCATAAAAGAAATTAATAGTCAACTATTAGGATTGTCCATTTATACAAAATTGGATTTAAAATAAAATATCAAGCTCCTCCTTTATTTCTCTTTTTAAAGTTACAAGTCAGAAAGCTATAATTCAACAAAGGATTCCCTGATCAACACACAAACATGCATGAAAAACCCACATACTGAGACAACTAAAGGCAGACATATTAGAAAGAGCAGGGGAGGTAGGATGGAGGAAGGAAAGAAATGGGTCTGCAGATGCAGTCCAGCACCCACTGCCGCCTCAGTTGATGCAATATTGGTGGAGGAGTTGGGTTACAGCCCTCACATGGAAGCCTGGGGAGTTATGAGGGGCAAAAGTAACATTCCTGCCTGGGTGGTCAATGCCCATTGCAGTTAAAACACAGTGACAGAGGCAATGATGTAGCAGAGCAGTGTGACAGCTTCAAGCTAGTGGGCACCATTACTAGCAAGAAAGCAAAACCACAAACTAACAAACGTCTCTTGTTACTCCCTTCACTCTTGTTCATGGCAGAACCCAGTGAAGACAGAACCTGATAGAGGCAGCAGGGATGCCTTGGATAGCACAGTGCAGCTGGCAGTCTCTGGTTATAGGAAGGCTGCACTGGGAACTCACAGGCCCAGAATCCCATTGCCCACCACATCCCAAAACAGGGATGGTGCCTTGAGACTGAGGTGATCCAGACACAGGTATGAATTCTTTGGGGAATATGGGGCATTTTCCATGAATGAGATGACATTGACTCGCTGAGGTCTTGAAGGTGCTAGTACTTCCAGGAAGAGAAAACAAAAAAAAGTTGCACTGTAGCACCATCTATTGGAAAACAAAAGAAATAAAATCTGCTGAATTAGTAGATTTTATTTATTTGTTATTAGTTTGTTTGTAGAGCGAAACTACAAACAAACAAACAAACAAAGAATTCACTATCTCAAATACGCAGGCAGAAAAACAATCCATCAAGTGCCATGAATAACCAAGGTAATAAGATAGAGCAGAAAGAAAATAAAATCTCCAGAAAACAGACTCAAAGATATGGAAGACTGTGATTTAAATGACAGAGAATTAAAGATTGCAGTTATGAAAAAACTCAATACAGTATAAGAAAATTCAAAAAGGCAGTTCAATATGCTCAGGAATAAAATTAACTATCAAAGGGAGCACTTTACCAAACAGACTGAAACTATACAAATGAACCAGACAGAAATTGTGGAGTTAAAGAACTCAATAAAGGAGATGAGACATGCATTAGAGAGCACTGGAAACAGAGCAGACCAAAAAGAAGACATAATTAGTGATCTCGAGGAAGAAATCTAAAAATGACTCAGGTGGAAAAGAGAGAATGCTAAAAGTTAATAAATGAAAGAACTCTACAAGGACTGCCTGATTGCATTAGAAAGAGCAAAGTAAGAATAATGAATATACCAGAAGGAGAAGAGAGGAGGAAAGGAACAGAGAGCCAAACAAATAATCAATAGGAACTTTCCAAACCTGTGGAAAAAGCTGGACCCTCAAAGTCAAGAAGATAACAGAACACCTAATAATTTCAATGCAAAAATACCTCCTCCAAGACAAGTTTTTTTTTTTTTCTTTCAGGGGGCGGGGAGGTTAGGTTTTTGTTTTTGCCCAGCAGTATTATGAACTGTCATTCCTGGATGTTTTAAAATATAGCTTTTACTCATTTTCTGGAAAAAGGAAATTTATAGAGACTCAGTCATTTCTTGTCATGACTCTAGAATTTATTGTTTGACAATGAAGAACAGACAACCAGATTGGGACAGGACAGTATGTTCTCAGAAAGAGAATCCTTACAAAGGGCCATCACACATCCATTATTACCTTTTAATTCAAAGTTCTTACCCATTTGGTTCTCAGGAACAGTTTTCATGATGAACAGTACTATACCTTAAAAGTGGGATAAGAAACCAAGGCAGATCCCATTCATTGAATATTTAGTGTTTTAAAAAATAAAGCAGAAAAGGATATTGTATTATCATTTTTAACTAGTGAGTTTATTCCCACTGGAAAGGCTGAGAGGGTGACACATTTTTCTTGCTGTGGAGCTCTCGCTCCCAGGAAGCAGACAGGTGCTTTAGCACCTGCTGCCCAACATACTTGGGGAACAGGCCTTCCTTCAAGGCAGAGAGCCCTGTAACTAATGCACTGCTTCATTCCTGTTAGGCCAGCACTTCAAGTTTTATTGGAAGAGACTATAAACTAATGATAAATCTTCCAAAGGCTCACATGATTTCAATTACTATTTCTTCAATTTGTATATAAAGCAATTAAGGAAATCTGTGAAATAAGAACATAAATCACTAGATGAATATTTGACATTCAGTGCACTATTACTAGTGATTAGAGAACACCTAGGGTACTGGATATTAGAGGACTCTAAAAGCAATCTCAACCATGGTCAGGTAGCTCAGTTGGTTAGAGCATCATCCTGATACACCAAGGTTGCAGGTTCCATCCCAGGTCAGGGCATATACAAGAATCAACCAATGAATATAGAAATAAGTGGAACAACAAATCAATGTATTTCTCTATCTCTCCCTTTCTTTCTCTCTTTAAAATCAATTTAAAAAACTCAAAGCAATCTCAAATTACATGGAACTCAAATTCTGCTGAGTGATTATATCTAAATAGAAATGAGCTTTCCTCATTTAAGACATATCTGACTTTAGTATTAAATTATGGATGAATGAGAATTAAAAAGGAACAGAACAAAACTCCATTCACCAAAGAGCCCAAAACAATAAATAATGTAAGGAGATGAAAAGTAGTGAGAGAATCAAAGCCTGTGGATTTTCTTTGAATCATTTAACCATAATATTTTTAAAATTGTTTACCAGAGTCTCATCACCTTTTATCTGACCTTATGTGCTCTTTTAAACTATTGTTTAATTATAAATTAGTAATTGGCAAAAAATAAAACAAAAGGACAAACTAATAGAAAGTTAATAGATGAGAAAAAACAGGTTTGGTCCTTCTTTTTCTTTCTTTCTTGTTTTTTTAGAGAAAGAGAGAGAAAGATCAATTTTATGCATTTGTTGGCTGATTTTTGTATGTACCCTGGCTAGGGATCAAACCCACAACCTTGGCATATGGGAATAATGCTCCAACTAAATGGCTACCTGGTCAGGGTACTATGAGTTGGGTCTTAACATCCTTGTATTAGTCTTTATTAAAATTCTGAGTCAGTTTATTTGATAAAATGGTTACTAATACTTTCTTCTGTGCTCACATGGGAGAGCCATAAACATCACATGAAGGAACTTGATAAACCTGTTGCAAGTAGGACCTCAGAAGAATGAACAACAATGAGCCCTTCCTAATTAAACAACTGGGGCCTTAGCATTTCAGCACTGTATTTCTCACATCTCTTCTCATGAGCACTAGATTTTTTTTTTCTATTTTGGCTGAATTTTGTTTAGAAACCTTGCTTTCATATGGGTACAGTAGAAAAGTATTTACTTATTGCGTTATTTATAAATAAACAAAAACCCCTTTGATTTGTAGTTTTAAAGACTAACTCTCAAAGTTCTCTTCATAACTGCCATGACAATTTGTATTATTCTTTTTTCTTTTTTGCCTTTTTTTGTGGTTTTTGTTTGTTTTTACTTTTGCATTTAAAAAGATTAAATTTTATTTTGTTTTGTTCAGAAAACCCAGCAACTTGGACCTTACATCTTTGGCATTAATTCTTCTAATGTGAATAAGACACAGGCCTCGTGGCAGGATTGCAAAGCTCTGTAAGCGTTATCTCAAAGAACAAGAAGGAAGCATGAAAAAATAGAAGCCAGAGCTTGAAAAAATGCCACATATCATGAATAGATGAGATCAGGATAAACAATGTGAATTTTACTGGGAAGAACTTGACAAAAAGCTTAGTGGAAGAGAGTCTAAAATTCATTTCCAGTGATATCTTGTAGAGGCCTCATTTAAAGGAGAAAGTACCATAATTAGCTCAGAAAATCACCTGTCAGGGAGAGTACGAAATACCTCACTTTTCTGTGATGACATCCAGTAAGAGCTGAGTTCTTTCCAGTGTTTATCTAATCCTCTCAGGGGGCAAAGGATTCTTGACATCCTTCTCCCTGTAGGAAGTGATTTACTCCTAACGTGCATTCTAGGCAGGGGAGCTGTCAGAACATAGGTAGGTAGTCATAAAAGCATTGCAGGGGCATCTCAAGATAAATGTGTAGAGGAGTTGTAATTAATTAATTAAATTATTGATTAATTTGTTTACCCCAGGACTTTTTTTTTTCATTGCTTTTAGAGAGAGAGGAAGGGAGAGAGAGAAACATAGATGTGAGAGAGAAACATGGATTGCTTGCCTACTGCATGTGCCCAGACTGGAGACTGAATAGGTCAGGACTTGGGGATCATGCACCCTGAGGCCTGGACCTACAACCCAGGTAGGTGCCCTGACTGAGAATCGAACCCACAACCCTTCAGTTATGGGAGGATGCTCCAACCAACTGTGCCATACTAACCAGGACTAGAGGACTTGTAATTTTTTTAAAAAAAGACTTTGAACTCACTAGAGTCCTGAAAAAGCCTTCTAAATCTTACCTACCAACTACTTAAATCACTGGGTTTTTCTCCGCAAGAGAAATTCAGGAAATTAAAGAGGTGAAAGCAAAACTCAAATACTGTTGCAGTTCCACTTTTGAAAAAATATAATCTTTGCTACAAACTTGTATGTTTCATTGAATGATCTAGTTAATGATTTAAGGCTAATAGTAATAAACAAACAAGCCAGTTAAAAATGGGCAAAGGACCTGAATAGACACTTCTCCAAAAGGACATACAGATGGCAAATAGAAATATGAAAAGACTCTCAATGTTGCTAATCATCAGAGAAATGCAAATTAAAACTACAATGAAATATTACTTCACACCTGTCAGAATGGCTATCATCAATAAATCACCAAACAACAAGTGCTGGTGAGGATGTGGAGAAAGGGGAACCCTTTTGCATGTTGGTGGGAATGGAGATTGGTGCAGCCACTCTGGAAAGCAATATGGAGATACCTCAAAAAATTAAAAATGGAACTGCCTAATGACTCAGCAATCCCATTTCTGGAATTTATCTAAAGAAACCCCAAGGACTAATACGAAAGAATATATGCACCTCTATGTTCATGCAGCATTATTTACAACAGCCAAGATTTGGAAGCAACCTATTTGTTTATCAGGAGATGAGTGGATAAAACAGCTATGATACATTTATTCAATGGATTACTACTCAGCCATAAAAAAAGAAGAAAATTTTACCCTTTGCAATAGTATGGATGGACCTAGAGAACATTATGCTAAGAATGACCAGTCAGAGAAAGACAAATATCATATGATTTCACTCATATGTGGAATCTAATGAACAAACTGAACTAAAGAAAAACAGAGACAGACTCATAGATAGAGAACAGAAAGACAGCTCTTGGACGGGGTGTTGGGAATGAAGGGATTGAGCCAAAAAGAAAAAGAATTCATGGATATGGACAACAGTGTAGTGATTGTCAGGGGGAGGGTTAGATAGAGGTAGAAGAGGATACATGGGGCATAAATGGTAATGGAAAAAATACAATACAAAACAAACTATGTTAAAAAAGAATAATAGTAATAAAAGCAATGATCAGCTTTACCTGAACATTCAGCATCCAAGGAGTAATGACATTCTGGCTTTGACTCCTTCTGTCCTTGTTTACATAGCAAATGAGACTAACACTAACAGCCTGTTTCTTTTCATATTTGACACTGAGTTCATCTGGTACAAATAGAAAACCTTGAGAAAAATGTGAGTCCATTTTCCCTAGAGGCCACCATTTATTATGTAAATACCAAAAGCCCCTTTGGTGTTCTGAGGCTGTACTTCACCCCAGCCAGCATCCAGCCCAGCCAGCTACCCTCTGACCAGCTCTTCCAATGGATATGCGGCCACCTCAGAAACCTCAGGCTCACTTAGTGACAGGCCCACCAGGCTCTTCTGGGCCCCGGCACCATTCTCCTCTGGCTCATCTGCATGTCCTAATGTAAAGGAGACTGTTGCTCTAGATGGAGACCTGAGACATCCCTCAGCTGCTCACCACTGTTTCCTTGTGTGGTATCAAAAGCAGCCCTTCTTTAGAGCATCACAGATCACCACCTGTTATGAAAATCAGCTTGATGTCCACATGTGTATGTTCTAGAATGTCTTTGTGTGTGTTTTACCATTTGAAAAACAAGGATGATTCCAACATCTACATTAGGAAGTATTAGTAAATTGGGATTTGCTCTCTGAAGTATTAGATAGTCATGGCTATAAGAGTGCCCAAGGCAGGGCCTTTCACATGGTGATGGGAAACAGATGTACTGACATGAAGGAAATGATGCTGAATGATTTTCACTCATTATTAGTCTTATGGTAGGTAATATTCAGGGCACTTGCAAAGTAGAATTATTCCCTTACCATATTTGTCCCATGTTCATATCTTCACACCGGGGCACCTGGAGCATAATTCTTAAAATGTTAAAAAGGTTCATGTGCTGGAAGAGGTAAAAGAAACTGTTTGTTCAACCAAATGGCTAAATGTACCGTGATCAATAGCTGAGAATCTAAAAACATTTGCTTCAGTTTACACAAAGGTAACATCTAAAGTTACACTGGGCATGAACATACCTGTGGCATCAATTTTGAAAAACATATTACATGTTATCAGGCAGTCAGTTGCCAACATGATGCAGTAAAATGACTGTGTGTCCCAAGTCTTGAATCAGATCCTGGGTGCAGGTCTCCTAGGCTGGGAGATAGTAAGTCATCGAATGTCTCTATGCTGTAGTGTCTTCATCTGTAAAGTATGGATATTAACCTCACAGGTTGCTGTGAAAAGTCAATGCGACAATGAATTTGAGGACACATTGTCAGTGCTATTCAAATGCTCTTGTTTAAAAATGTATTTCTTTTAGAGTTATGTGAATTGGTTGTTGAGACATTTAAAAATTCTTCACGACATGTGCCAGGGTCCAGAGAGCCCTGATTCACATGACACTGATTCACAAATGTCAGCCATACCAGCTCTGGAATATGGAGCCATAAGAACTGTGCTCCCCACATGCTGATGCTGGTGGTTGGGCTTCCTCTCTTTCTCCTTGCATTTCTCCACAAAACCCAACTGCCACCCCTGTCAGTAACACAGGCCATACTTTGGGCATGAGGGTAGATTAAATACACTTTTGTAATTGATTTATATAGTTAAGCATCAAGCACAATTAAGCTTTCATGTGAAAAAGTCTTGCAATTTCCAGAAGACTGTCAAACAAATACACTTCTGAAAGCAGATATATTTGGAAATTGAGGACTTCCTGGGCAATATTTTTGCATGTGTAGATCTGGAACAATTTTTCTCTAAACTGGATAAGGGATATTCACAGCTAAAACAATACCCTGACTAATGTTTAAAGCTTTGAGCAAGTAGTAAAGTCATGAATTATGATTATATTTATATTTCTATTATCAAAGTTTAATAATTTTAGGAGTATAAGGGAGCTTTCTCAGTCTGATAAGTTATCTGTGAAATAACCTACAGATGAATATAGTGAACTCTCGAACACGTTTTCCCTAAGTTGAAAGCAAAACCAGGATGTATTCAACATTATGCTGGAGGTCCAGGAAGTACAAGGAACCAAATAAATAAATAAATAAATGAAAATTATAAAGATTAAAAAGGAAGAATTAAAGCTATCTTTATTTGTAGATGATGATTGTGTACATAGAAAATTCAACAGTCATGGAGTTTGGCTAGTGCAGTTTGGAGAGTTAGCCACTCCACTTGTCCTAGATTCCTATTCTCCCCTCAAACGTGGCAGCCTCAGGCTGGTTGTGCCCCAAAGGCCTGGCTCTCATACACCCTATTCCTCAAGTTAGATGATTCCTGACCCCTCCCGATGTTCTCAGATCCCCCCTAACCAAAGGATCCCTACATATTACTCATCCACAGACAGATCAATCAAATTTTAGCTCCAGTACAGTCAGTTACCTGAAATAAACTTAGTGCTTAGTATTATTCTGGTTTAGTTTCTTTTTAAAGATAAACTGAAACCTAAGAGGGTTAAGTAGCTTTTCATAGATGACACAGATAGTGAGTAGTAGCTCTTTCTTAAGAGAGCTTAAACATCTTTGTTCTTGCAGGCTGCATCCAGATAGATGCCTGTTACCCTCTCTGATCTCTCCTCAGACACCTGGGAAAGACTTACTCTGATTTGTCCAAAGAGTGAGCCCCAGATACTCACTCCCAAATGGAGACACTAGAGTAGGGGTGGACAGCTAATTCAAAGTGCAGGAAAGGGTTGAGTAGGGAAGAGAAGGAGCCAGTGGGCCTGGCAGCAGGGCCTCGAGGGGCACTGGAATTGGTAGGGAGAGGGACTTGAAAAGTCTGCTTTTGGGGACCTTGCCAATTGGTACACTGGCATGGGTTGCCAAAAAATCAACCACAGACAAACTATGAAAATGAGAAGAAACCCACAAGAATCAATTATAGGTTTCTATTTTCCAGTCTAGAGTGTGAGTAGCTTAGAAGTCATCACTCCCACCCTCAAAAAAAAAAAAAAGAAAGAAAAAAAAGTAACAAACTGAAAATCAAAAACTTTTCTTAGACCCATCAGAGAACTGAGGTCAGGGGTAAAATTCTGCCTTTAAAATTAGAAAGACAGGCTGTAGGGTAAGTGGAGGCAGTCTGG
This sequence comes from Pteronotus mesoamericanus, assembly GCF_021234165.1. Taxonomy (NCBI): domain Eukaryota; kingdom Metazoa; phylum Chordata; class Mammalia; order Chiroptera; family Mormoopidae; genus Pteronotus; species Pteronotus mesoamericanus. The sequence goes on along the minus strand of NW_026555304.1, from coordinate 9,755,902 downwards.
CTCCCTCACCCAGATGCGTGGGTAACTAGAGGAAGCAGCTTCTCACAACCTTGAAGGAGTCCGATAAAGCAGTGTTCCCACAGCCTTGAGCCTGGGTCTCATGGCCTTGAGCCCTGGTGGGATGAACTGCCCCATATCCTTGAGTAAGCTCACATGTGTAGCTCATACTAGGTTATTTCATTTTCTGGCCTGCAGCTGGCTTTGTTTGGGGCTAGTACTTAAAGGGTAGGAGCTTTGGACAAGGGAAGAAGTTAGGGTCTTGACTTGGACACAGGCTTGTGACCTGTGTGACAGCACTGACATGGGCTTGCAGCCTGTGTGACTACCCAGACATCGGCTTGTGGTCTGTGTGACTCCTGAATAAAAGCATGTCAAGCATCCCCACAGCTCCACGCATCTTTTTCTGTCTACCTGAGTCTCGAGTGGACCTGCATAGCCTAGGGAGGCTGCAACACACAGGCAGATACAGAGAGTCACATCTTACCTGAGTAAAGCCAGCTGCCAGAGCCAATCAGTTGTAGGACAACTGACATTGTTACTGATGAAGTGTTACTGTTAAAATCCCCAGGGGGTCCATTTGTAGAGGGGCACACTTTCATGAGCAGTTTCCTCCAGGAGCTTTAGGTCCTCAGAGTGTGGATCAGAGGAAATGCCTTCCTGCTTCCCATAAGGGCAGGGAGAATGTAACCATTTTGAAATATGCCCAGAGCATATTTCTACTTATATTTCTGTTCTACTTAACAAAAACCTACGCTCATGAGAAATTATTTTACCAGAACCTAATCTATTTGGGTTTTTCTATCACCTGATTTGGAAGAAGGGAAATCCCCAACTCCAGTTCCCTCTAGCCTTTCTTTTTCACCTGGGGAATGTAGAATGGTCCAGAGACCTTGTGGAAGTCATGGACCAGGGACACAGGCTCGTTAAAACACCGAGACTATAGAATATTTCCTACCCACCCACACCCCTCACCTCCACCTCAATATGGCTCCTGTACAACAGGGAATTACAATGTAAGGAAATGTATGTCTCAGATGTTATTTAAGAAGAAGTCTCTAGAAAAACCTAATCACGGGGAAACAAAAATCAAGACACCAGAGGATATTTTAGCCTCTGATACCTGAAGCCATGCCAAACAGTAAACACAGTCTAACTACTAGCCAATTAAAAATAATATCTCACACTAATGACCTGTTTACCTCATTTTATTTTACTCAGTACATCTTGTTCACCTTGCAACAACAACAAAAATACAAGGCATAGTAAGACAAAACATACAGTTTGAAGATACAGAGCAAATATTAGGAAAAGACTTAGTTATGGCAGATGTTGCAAAATATTTGAACCATGAATCTAAAATAATTAAAATTAATATACTAAGGACTGTGAGCTGCTACTGAGGAATTTGACAAGATGGCAGCAGAGCAGACTATGCTGTGCACCACCTCTCAGAACCAGACTGAAAATAAAATTAAAAAGGAGAACAATCGCCTGATTTAAACTGAAGGCTACCTGAGAAAGAGACTTTTAACCAAATACGGTCCAAAAAATCACTCCTAGACCATTAGGTAAGGCAGGGATATCTTAAATGGGCCAGCCCCGCCCCCCCACACAGGTGGCCAGCTGTGCCAACGGTGTGGCTGTGGGAGCTTCCCCTTGAGAGGACTGAAGCCAGGACCACAGACTGGGATCCCAAGCACAGAGAGACAGTGCTGAGATTGGCCCACTATGTAGCACCTAGGGGTGAAAGACCGTGGGGGTTCTCTCTGCTGGGGAGAGACAAAAACAACTGGAGACAAACCCACCATCTTTTTTTTTCCTTAAAGGGGCACAGTATAGGTTTTTTTGTGGGGGGTTTTTTTTTTGGTGTTTTTTTTTTCAGCTACTTACCTTGGGCCCTGGCGAAGGGAGGGCAGTGAAGACCAGAGTTGCAGAAGTAACTGGAGTGGGAGGCACTGGGAAAAGACTTGGGGGAGTGGCTGTAGGATTTTCAGGCTGGGATATACCTGGGCTCCGCAGTAGCCATCTTTCTTGTGAAAAAAGCTAGCTCTTCCCAGGGGAAAATCAATTACCTTACCCTGTGGGATACTGCTCCAGCACCTGTGGCGCTCCACTTGCCATACCCTCTAAAGTCCTGTTTGCTCCACCTGCAACTTTTTTCAGTTTTGCTTTATCTTGGTGTTTTGTTTGTTTGTTTTTTATTTTATTTTCTCCCATCCTGCATCTTAACTCTTGCTGAGGAGATAGCAACATAAACAGACTCAGGGGTTGTCAGAAACTAGCTGTACGCACAGCCAATCCATACACTTTTCTGGGAAACAGAATGGTGCTTCTGCCTCATGGGAGAGCCACAGAAACACCATCCCAGCATCCAGTAGACCCCAAATCTGGGCTCTGGAGACCTACTAGAGGCCCTGTCCTGCCTAGTTCAGGGAAATAATATTGGACAGCTTCAGACAAGTGGCTCAGGGTAGGGGGAACACACCCACCATCTTCCCGGATCTCTGAAAGGCCCCTTCTATGGGAGATCTTGGAATCAAAGCCCCGTGTTTCCACCAGAAGCCCTCCCAGAAATAGCTGGGTCTTCAACCAGTCTAAGACTGACAGCAGGCCAACAGGCAGAGACAGGCAGAGACAGGCAGAGGCAGATCCTGTGACGATCTGGAACATTTGCTGACACACCCCTGGACCCAGTGCTGATAAAAGCCAGCTTTCCAGAGCAGCTTGGCTCACCCCAGGAGCAGCAGAGCTGGGAAGAAATCAGCCACAAATTGTGGATCACTTGTAGCTTCAAAAAGGTTGCCGAGGGCCAGACGTGGATGGTACTTGACATTGCCTTACACCAGACTCCAACATCAGAGCAATATCCAAAGGGAAAAGGCAGCAGGCAAGCACTAACCTCTGCTGAGACAAATCCCCTTGGTTCTTTTTTCATTATATTTCCTTTTTTTTATTTATCATAGCCTTTTTATTTTTATCTCTTTTTTCTTTTTGTTTTATTTTTGGTGCTCTAATTTTTCTTTCATTTCTCCTATTTTACTTCTATCTTGGATTACATCATTGTTCCCTTCAGTCTCCTTTTATTATTTTGTTAATTTTTCTCTTTTTCCCCATTTTCCTCTTTCAACTCATTACTAGTGTTAGTTCTCGTCCCCTTTCTCTACTTGTAATGGCTTTTTTCCCTTTGGTCGTCTCATATTTTTTTTTCTTTTCCTCTTTCTCAACTATTACCTTGCTTTTCCTGTTTTTATTTGTCTTTGTTTTCTTGTCATTGATATTGCTGTTGTGGTAGGGGGGTTGCTTATTATGATGTTGCTTTTGTGTTGTTTAGCTTTATTCTGCTAGCACCTATACAACAGCATATAAGATGTGGTGTGGGTTGAGCCTCTTTGTCAGCCAGCTGGAGGGGAATTCCCACCAATGAACAGGCCAGTAACAATCAGGACCCAAGTGCAATGGGAGAGTTCACAGAACCCACACAAAGGACATTCCTGTAGCATCCAGATCAGGAGATCAAGGAATCTGTATCACTGGGTCCCACACGACTCTTCACACATAAGGCCATTCCACAAGACAGAGAGTTGAAGCATATCTATCATATAATACATAGAAAAAACACAAAGAGATAACTAAAATGGGGAGACAAAGAAACAACCCCCAAAAGAAAGAAAAGATGGAATCTCCAGAGAAAGAGGTAAATGAAATCAAGGCAAGCAATTATCAGATATAGAGTTCAAAGTAATGGTTATACACATGCTCAAGGAACTTAGTGAGAACTACAAGGAACTTAATGGAAATTACATCAGCATGAAAAAAGGACATAGAAACCTTGAATAAGAACCAGTTGCAAATGAAGAATGCAATATCCAAAATGAAGAATACATTAGAATGAATTAAAAGCAGGCTAGATGAAGCAGAGGATTGAGTCAGTGAGTTGGAAGACAAGGTAGAAAAAACATGAATATAACAAAATGAAAAAACTCAAGAAGGAATGAGGATAGTTTAAGGGAGCCTTGGTACAACATGAAATGTAACAATATTCACATTATAGGAATACCAAAATGAGAAGAAAGGGAGCAAGGGATAGAATTGTTTGAAGATTAATGACAGAAAACTTTCCCAGTTTGGTGGACAAGAGAGTCACACAGGGTCAGGAAGCACAGAGAGTCCCAATCAAGATGAACCCAAAGAGGAGTACTTAATTATTAAGACACTTCATAATTAAAAGGCAAAATTAAAAGACAAAAAGGGAATCTTAAAGCCAGCAAGAGAGAAACAGCTAGTTACCTGCAAAAAAGCTTAAATAAGGCTATCAGCTGATTCCTTTTTAAAAATTTTTTATTGTTCAAATACATGTGTCTCCATTTTCCCACCACCACTTTCCTCTGCCCCACCCCACCTACCCCCTCAATCCTTCCCCACCATGGCTTCGTCCATGGGTCCTTCACATCTGTTCCTTGGTCTGACCTTTCCCCTTGCCCTCCCCACTACCCCCTGCCAACCCTCTCCCTTCCCCATTGGTTTCTTCTTTCTTTCAATGTTGCTGTTCATATTTTCCTTGCATGCTTGCTTTGCTGGTTAGGTTGCACTTATTGGTGAGATTATATGGTATTTGTCTTTCTCCCCCTGGCTTATTTCCCTTGGCATAATGTTCTCCAGTTCCATTCATGCTATTGTGAAGGGTAGTAGCTCTTTCTTTCTTCCTGCTGCATAGTATTTCATTGTGTAAATGGACCATAGCGTTTTGAGCCACTCATTTACTGATTGTTTGTCTTCCTGAAGTGAACTCATGTGAGTTCTTTATATATTTTGGAGATCAAACCCCTGTCTGAGGTATCATTGGCAAATATATTTTCCCATACAGTTGTTTCCCTTTTCATTTTGCTGATGTTTTCTTTAGCCGTGCAGAAGCTTCTTATTTTGATGAAGTTCCATTTGTTTATTTTTTTTCCTTTGTGTCCCTTGCTCTTGGGGACACATCGGTGAAAATATTGCTGCATGGGATATCTGAGAGTTTCCTGCCTATATTCTCCTCTAGGACTTTTATGGTGTCGTGACTTATATTTAAGTCTTTTATCAATCTTGAATTTTTGTGTATGGTGTAAGTTGGTGGTCAAATTTCAATTTTTTGCATGTAGCTGTCCAGCTCTCCCAACATTATTTGTTGAAGAGGTGATTTTCACTCCATTTTATGCTTCTGCCTCCTTTATCAAATATCAATTGACCATAGAGACATGGGTTTATTTCTGGGCTCTCTATTCCATTGATCTATGTGTCTGTTCTTCTGCCAGTACCAGACTGTTTTCATTACAGTGGCCTTGTAATATAGTTTGATGTCAGGTATTGTGATCCCTCTTACTTTGTTGTTCTTTCTCAAAATTGCTGCGGCTATTTGGGGTCATTTATGGTTCTGTAAAATTTTTGAAATGTTGGTTCTATCTCTGTGAAATACATCATTGGTATTTTAATAGGGATTGCATTGATTCTATGAATTGCTTTGGGTAGTAGGTACACTTTGATGACTTTAATTCTTCCAATCCATGAACACGGTATACGCTTCCATTTATTTGTGTCTTTCTTAATTTCTTTCTTCAGTGTTGTATAGTTTTCTGTGTACAAGGCTTTTACCTCCTTGCTTAAGTTTATACCTAGGTACTTTATTTTTCTTGTTCCTAGAACAAAGGGGATTTTTTTTTACCTGATTTCTCCTTCTGATATTTCATTTTTGGTGTACAAAAATACCTTTGCTTTCTAAATCTTGACTTTGTATCCTGCTGTTTTGCCAAATTCACTTATTAGGTAGAGTAGTTTTTTGGTGGAGCCTATAGGGTTTTCCAAGTACACCATCATGTCATCTGCAAACAATTATAGTTTTATTCCCTCCTTTCCAATTTGGATGCCTTTTATTTCTTTTTCTTCTCTGATCGCTGCATCTAAGACTTCAAATACTATGTTGAATAGAAGTGGTGAAAGTGGACATTCTTGTCTTCTTTCTGATCTTAATGGGAAAGCTTTCAGTTTGCCCATTGAGTATGAGGTTGGCTGTAGGTTTTTCATATATGGCCTTCATTATGTTGAGGTATGCCCCCTTTATTCCCACTTTGATGAGTTTGTTTTTTTTTTCATAAATATGTGCTGTACCTTATCAAATGCTTTTTCCGCATCTATTGAGATGATGAAAGATATTCTTTGCTTTTATTTATGTGATGTATTACATTTATTGATTTGTGAATATTGAACCATCCTTGCATCCCTGGAATGAATCACACTTGATCATGGTGTATACTGTTTTTAATGTACTGCTGGATGTGGTTTGCCAATATTTTGTTGAGGATTTTAGCGTTTACGTTCATCAGCAACATTGGCCTTAGTTTTCTTTCTTGGTTGTGTCTTTATCTGGTTTTGGGATTAGGATGATGCTGGCCTCATAAAATGAGTTTGTGAGCCTTCCCTCTTTTTGGACTTTTTTGAATAGTTTGAGAAGGACAGGGGTCAACTCTTCCTTAAATGTTTTGTAAAATTTGTCTGTGAAATGTCTGGTCCAGGGCTTTTGTATGCTGGAAGTCTTTTGATTAATGCTTCAATTTCGCCATCTGTTATGGGTCTTCTCAGGCTATCTGCTTCTTCTTCATTCAGTGCTGGAAAGTTATATTTTTCTAGAAATTTGTCCATTTCATCGAGGTTCTCAAATTTCTTGGCGTATAATTGTTCATAGTAATTTCTTACACTCTTTTGTGTTTCTGTGGTATCATTTGTCCTTTCTCCTCTTTCATTTCTGATATTATTTATTTTTCCCTTTTTTATTCCATTTTTTTCCTGATGTGTCTGCAATACAGGCTTGTTGATTTGGTTTATCTTTTTAAAGAACCAGAGCCTGGATTGGTTGATCCTTTGAATTGTTTTTTTAGCCTCTATGTCATTCAGTTCTGCTCTAATCTTGATTATTTCCTTTCTTCTACTTGCTCTAGGCTTTGTTTGTTGTTGTTCCTCCAGTTCTTGAAGCTGGAGGTTTAGGTCATTTATTTGTAATGTTTCCAGCTTTTTAAGGTAGGCCTGTATTGCGATGAACTTCCCTCTCAGGACTGCCTTCACTGTGTCCCATAGGTTTTGGAATGTTGTGTGTTCATTTTTCTTTGTTTCCAGAAAATTTTTGACTTCTTCTTTGATGTCATTATTTACCCATTCACTGTTTAATAGTGTTCTATTCAGTCTCCATGAGTTTGAATGTTTTTGAGTTTTTTACTTGAGGTTGGTTTCTACTTTCAAGCCCTTGTGTTCTGAGAAAATGCTTACTATGATTTTGATTTTCCTGAATTTGTTGAGACTTGTTTTGTGTCCTATCATGTGGTCTATCTTTGAAAATGTTCCATGTGCATGTGAAAAGAATGTGTATTTTGCTTCTTTGGGATGAAAGTTTCTATAAATGTCAGTTAATTCTATTTGATCTAATGCATCATTTGGTTTCACAATATCTCTGTTGTTTTGTCTGGAAGATCTATCCATTCTTAACATGGGGTGTTAAAATCCCCTACTATCAGTGTGTTCCTGTCTGTATCTTTTTTGAAATCATCCAAGATTTTCCTTATATATTTGGGTACTGCTATGCTGGGTGTATATAAGTTTACAATGTTTATGTCTTCTTGAAAGATTCTTCCTTTAAGTATTATAAAGTGTCGCTCTGGGTCTCTTTTTATGGCCTTTGTTTTGAAATCTATTTTGTCTGATATAAGTATTGCAACCCCTGCTTTCTTCTCTTGCCCATTTGCCTGGAATATTTTTTCCATCCCTTTACTTTCAATCTGTATAGGTCTTTTGTCCTGAGGTGGGTCTCTTGTAGGCAGCATATGTGTGGGTCATGTTTTCTTATCCATTCAGCTATCCTGTGTCTTTTGATTGGGGCATTTAGTCCATTTACACTGAGAGTTATTGTTGATAGGTACTTATTCATTTTTTCCCTTTGTACCTGTGATCCTCTCTTTCTCACTCTTTTCCTTCATCTTCTTAAAGCAGTCCATATAGCATATCTTGTCGTGCTGGTTTGGTAGTGGTGTATACTTTTAGCTTTCTTTTGTCTGGGAAACTCCTTACTTCACCTTCCATTTTAATTGAGAGCCTTGCTGGCTAGAGCAGTCTTGGGTGCAGGCCTTTGCTTTTCAACTTGGAATATTTCTTGCCATTCCCTTCTAGCTTGTAGTGTTCCTTTTGAGAAGTCAGCTGCTTGTCATATCAGGAATCCCTTGTTAGTTACTACCCGTTTCTCCCTTGCTGCTTTTAGGATTCTCTGTTTGTCTTAGATATTTGCCATTTTGATTACGATGTGTCTTGGAGTGGGTCTCTTTGGGTACCTCTTGAATGGGACCCTCTGTGCTTCCTGGACTTGTGTGACTTTTTCTCTCCTCCAATTAGGGAAGTTTTCCATTATTGCTTTTTCCAACAGGTTCTCTATCCCTTGTTCATCTTCTCCTCTTGGTATCCCTATTATACAGATATTATTACATTTCAGGTTGTCCTGCATTTCCCTCAATGCCTCTTCATTCTTTTCAGGTCTTTTTTCATTTTCTTGCTCTTTCTGGGAGCTTATTTCTACCTTGTCCTCCAGCTCGCTGATTCATTCCTCAGCTTCATCTAGCCTGCTTTTTATTCCTTCTACTGTGTTCTTCAATTCAGAAATTGTATTCTTAATTTCCTCTTGCTTCTTATTGATTGTTTCCATGTCTTTTTTTTCATGTTGATATAGTTTGCAGTAAGTTCCTCATAGTTTCCCTGTAGTTTTTAGTAATTTTGAGCTCACTGAGCTCAGTGAGCTTCTTTAGAACCATTGTTTTGATCTCAATATTTGATAGTTTACTTGCCTCTATTTCATTTAGTTCTCTTTGTGGGAATTCCTCCTTTTCTTTTGATTGAAGTATGTTTCTTTGTCTTCCCATTATTTGTGAGACTGTTCTTTTTTGCTTCTGCTTCTTAAATTAATCTGTCTTGACTTCCAGACTTTGTGGTATGAATATCTATGATAGAAGACCTTTTCATTTTTCTTCTTTCTTTGTGGACCTGCCGTTGATGATGTCAACTGTTGACCCCATCTGGCCTTAGGCAGTCTTTCACAGACTTCCAGGAATCTACTGTCTGTGTCTGTCTCCTTCAGTTGTTAATCTAGTCACTCTGCACTCAACAGTCAGGGTGGGCAGAGTGTCTCTTGTGCGTGGGGCTATTGTGTCCTTTCACAATGCTGCCAGTCAGGGGAGTGGTCTGCCTGAGCAAGATGGCAGCCACAGAATTGGGTGCGAGTTACCACCGGGACCCCACCACCCACCTTCTCAGTTCTTTCTGCAAAGTCTCCTCTCCAGTCTCTCCTCAGGTGGTTCCAGCTTAATCTGCCCCCACCTGCGACAGAGCCCAGGGAAAGCAGCCACCACTACAAATTTTTTGCGTTAGCTCTTTAAATGGCTCTTTTCAGCTCCAGCCACCTGTCTCTGCCAAAGAGTACCCTGCTGCATTTCACAGCTGGCTCCTATCTGTGTGATTTTTGGGCTCCGGTGCTGTTGGCTGGACATCCCTGCTTATGGATTAGACCCTGCTTTTTTCAGGGGGATCCCACTAGCTGTTTCAATATCCCTCTGGTGCTACTACCTGTGGGCACCTATTCCACTTTCTGGAGCCTCTACTGCACTCCTTACTGGTTAAGTTGTGCCAAAGCTGGTTCCTCCCTCTGTCCAAGGTTTTAAGGCTCCTCTCTCACTATTGTTCAGTTATTTTCCAGGCGATTTCTCCACAACTTAGTTGTAATACCAGATTGGTCCTGGGAGGAGGTCAGTGTGACTTCCATTCACTCCTCTGCCATCTTGAAGTCCTCCTCATCTGATTTCTACACAAAAAATTCCAAGCCAGAAGGGATTGGCATGAAATATTCCAAGTAATGAAAAACAAGTACCCACAGCCAAGACTACTCGATCTAGCAAGTCTCTCATTTAAAATGGAAAACTAAATAAAGAGTTTCCCAGTTAAAAAAAAAGTTAAAGGAATACATTCCCCAAACTAGCATTGCAAGAATGCTAAAGGAATGACTTTAGGAAGAAGTTGAAATACAGAGAGAGGAACTGAGGTACAAAGGGAAAAATGGCAATGAATAAATACCTATTAATAGAAACCTAAAAGGTAAATGGACTAAATGTTCCATTCAAAAGACATAAGGTGGATGAATGGATAAGAAAACACAACCCATAAATATGCTATCTACAAGGGACCCACCTCAAAACAAAAGACCTCCACAGGCTGAAAGTAAGGGTTGGAAAACAAAACAATATTCCAAGCAAATGGATAAAACAAAACAAAAACAAAAAACCCAAAGTAGCAGTACTTATATCAGACAAAATATATTTCAAAACAAACACCATAAAAAAAGATAAAGAAGGCCACTTCATAAGTTTAAAGGAAAGAGGCCATGAGGAAGCTACAAACATTGTAAACATATATACACCCAACATAGGAGCACCTGAATATATAAAGAAAATCTTTGAGGAGTTCAATAAAGATATAGAAAGCAACACACTTGTAGTAGGGGATTTTAACTCCCCACTGTCAACAATGGACTGATCTTCCAAACAGAAAATGAACAACGACATTATGGCACTGAACAATACACTAGATCAAATGAGCTTAACTGATATATACAGAATCTTTCACCCAAAAGAAGCAAAATATACATTCTTTTCAAATGCACATGGAACATTTTCAAAGATTGACCACATGATAGGACACAACTCTAGCCTCAACAAATTAGAGAAAACTGAAATCACATCAAGCATTTTCTTAGATCACATTGGCTTGAACTAGAAATAAACCTCAAGGAAAATACTAAAAAACATTCAAGTAAAAAAGACTGAATAACATGTTATTATACAATGAATGGGTAAACAATGAGATCAAGGAAGAAATAAAAAATTTTCTGAAAACAAGTGAAAATGAACATACAACAAACCAAAACCTATGTAACACAGTGAAGGCAGTCCTGAGAGGGAAGTTCATAGCAATACAGGGCTACCTAAAAAGGATGGAAGCATTTCAAATAAACAACCTAACCCTACAACTACAAAAACTAGAGGAACAGTAACAAATGAAACCCAGAGTGAGTGTAAGGAAGGAAATAATCAAAATCAGAGCAGAATTAAGTGATATAGAGACTAAAAGAATAACTCAAAGGATCAATAAATCCAGGGGCTGGTTCGTTGAAAAGATAAACAAAATCTATAAGCCTTTAACCAGGCTCAAAAATAAAATAAGAGAGAGGACCCAAATAAATAAAATGAGAAATGAAAGAGGCAAAATTACAACTGATACCACAGAAATACAAAGGATCATAAGAAATTATCACAACTATTTGCTGAGAAATTTGAAAACCTAGGTGAAATGGACAAAATTCTAGAAACATATAATCTTTCAAAACTGAGTCAAAAAGAGGCAGAAAGCCTGAATAGATCAATAACAGCTAGTGAAATTAAAGCAGTAATCAAAAAACTCCCAGCACACAAAAGCCTTGGGCCACATGGATTCACAGGAGAATTTTGCCAACATTTAGAGAAGACCTAAACCCGATTCTTCTCCAACTAGTCCAAAAAATCCAAGAAGAGAGAAGACTCCCAAACACTTTTTATGATGCCAGTATTATCCTAGTTCCAAAACCAGTTAAAGACACAACAAAGAAAGAAAACTACAGGCCAATATTGCTGATAAACAGAGATGCTAAAATCCTCAACAAAATATTGGCAAATCGGATCCAGCAATACATTAAAAAGATTATGCACCATCACCAAGTGTGATCCATCTCAGGGATGCAAGGATAGTACAATATCTGTAGATCAATAAAGGTAATACACCACATAAACAATATGAAAGGCAAAACCACGTGTTAATATCAACAGTAGCTGAAAAAGCATTTGATAAAGTCCAGCACCCATTTGTGATAAAAACACTCAGCAAACTGGGACTAGAGAGAGCATACCTCAACATAATAAAGGCCCTATAAGAGAAACTTACAGCCAACATCATGCTCAATGGGCAAAAACTAAAAGCTTTTCCTTAACATCAGGGAGAAGACAAGAGTGTCTGTTCTCACTACTTCTACTTAACATAGTATTGGAAGTTCTAGCCACAGAAATCAGACAAGAAAAGGAAATAAAAGGCATCCAAATTGGAAAGGAGGAAGTAAAACGGTCACTGTTTGCAGATGACATGATAGTGTACATAGAAAACTCTATTGACTCCACCAAAAAAACTGCTCAACCTCATAACTCAATTTGGCAAAACAGCAGGATATGAAGTCAATGTTCAGAAATGAAAGATATTTTTGTACACTAACAATGAGATATATGAAACAGAAATTAGGGGGAAAATTCCATTTACTAAAGCAAAAAGACAAATAAAATACCTAGGAATAAACTTAACCAAGGAGGTAAAATATCTGCACTCAGAAAACCATACAACACTGAAGAAATAAATTAAGGAAGACACAAATAAATGAAAGCATATACCATGTTCATGGATTGGAAGGGTCACCATCATCAAAATGTCCATACTACCCAAAGCAATATACATTTTCAACACGATCCCTATCAAAATACCAATGATACATTTTACAGATATAGAACAAATATTTCAAAAACTTATATGGAACCATATACAACCCAAATAGCCACAGCAATTTTGAGAAAGAAGAACAAAGTGCAAGGGATCACGATATCTAATATCAAACTATATTATAAGGCCACTGTAATCAAAACAGTCTGTTACTGGCATAAGGACAGACACATAGACCAATGGAATGGAATAGAGAGCCCAGAAATAAACCCATGTCTCTATGGTCAATTAATATTTGACAAAGGGGGCAGGAGCATAAAATGGAGCATAAAAATAGCCTCTTCAACAAATGGTGTTAGGAGAACTGGACAGCTACATGCAAAAAAAAAAAAAAGAAGAAGAGAAAAGAAACTAGACCACCAACTTACACCATACACAAAAATAAACTCAAGATGGATGAAAAACTTAAATATAAGTTGTGACACTGTAAAAAGTCCTAGAGAATATAGGCAGGAAACTCTCAGATATCCTATGCAGCAATATTTTCACTGATATGTCCCCAAGAGCAAGGCACATAAAGTAAAAAATAAATGAATGGGATTTCATCAAAATAAGAAGCTTCTGCACAGCTAAAGAAAACATCAGAAAAATGAAAAGGGACCCAACTGTATAGGAAAATATATTTTCCAATAATAGCTCAGGCAAGGGTTTGATCTCCAAAATATATAAAGAACTCACATGACTCCATTCCAGGAAGACAAACAATCCAATTAAAAAATGGGCAAAGGACCTGAATAGACACTTATCCGAGGAGGACATACACAGGGTTCAGAGATACATGAAAGAACACTCAACATCATTAGCCATCAGAGAGATGCAAATTAAAACCACAATGAGATACCACTTCACACCAGTCAGCATGGCCATCTTTAACAAATCAACAAACAACAAGTGCTGTTGAGGTAGTGGAGAGAAGGGAACCCTAGTACATTTTTGGTAGGAATGTAGACTGGTACAGCCACTGTGGAAAACAGTATGGAATTTCCTCAGAAATCTAAAAATGGACCTGCCTTTTGATCCACTGATTTTACTGCTGGGAATATACCCTAAGAATTCTGAAACACCAATTCAGAAGAACCTATGCACCCCAATGTTTATAGAAGCATTATTTACAATAGCCAAGTGCTGGAAACAGCCCTAGTGTCCATCAGCAAATGAGTGGATCAAAAAAACAGTGGTACATTTTAACAGTGGAATGCTACACAGCAGTAAAAAAGAAGAAACCGCTACCTTTTGTGACAGCATGGTTGGGACTGGAGGGTATTATGCTAAGTGAAATAAGCAAGGTGGGAAAGACAAATACCATAGGATCTCACCTATAAGAGGAACCTAATCAACAAAACAAACAAATGAGCAAAATAGAACCAGAGACTTGGAAATAAGGAAGAAACTGACAGTGACCAGAGGTGTGTGGGAGTAGCATAACAGGGATTAAAAGGGAAGGAGCAAGTCAAAGAGCATGTAGAAAGGACCCATGGGCATGGACTGTGGGGTAGAGATTGACTGTAGGAGTGGAGTGGTGGGGAGTGAGTGGGTGTGGCAGAGGAGCTCAACAGGGAAATGTGGGACAACTTTTATTGAACAATAACTTAAGAAAATTTCTGTGCAGCAAACAGCACAGTATAAAGGCAACCTACAGAATTTGTCCAAGTAGATGCAAACTATATAGCATATAAGGGGTTAATATCCAGAATATAAAAATAACTTCCACAATTCCTTAACTAAAAACAACATGACTAAAAAATGGGCAAAGGATTTGAATGAACATTTCTCTACAGAAGAAATAAAAATGGCCAATAAATAGCATGTGAGAAGATGCTAAACATCAAAAATTATCAGAATGCAAATCAAACTCACAATGAGATACCATCTCAACCTGTTAGAATAGCTATTATAAAAAAAATCAAAAACAGAAAACGCAAATTATGGAAAGGATGTAGAGAAAAACCCTAGTGTATTGTTGGTTGGATTGTGAAATGATGCAGGTACTGTGGGAAATAGTAGAAAGTTTGCTCAAAAAAATTAACTATAGTACTATCACATGATCCCTGAATCTCACTTCTGGATATATAGTCAAAAGAACTGAAAACAGAATCTTGAAAGGATATTTACACACCTACATTAGCCAAGGTGTGGAAGCAATCTTAATGTCCATCATCAGATGAGTGGATAAAGAAAAAGTGGTAAATATATAAAATGGAATATTATTCATTCACTTCTTTCTACCATTATCCCCTTCCCCCTCTCCTCTGTTCACTGTCAGTTTGTTCTTTATTTCATGTCTCTGGTTCTATTTTGCTCACTTATTTGTTTTGTTCATTAGGTTTCACCTATAGGTATGCCTTAGGAAAGAAGGAAATCCTGCCTTCTCCTACAACATGGATGAAATTTGAAGACATGTTAAGTGAAATATGTTAGTCACAAAGAGACAAACGCATTAGTCCACTTCCATGAAGTATCTAAAACACTACCGGGCCCCACAGAAGTAACACCTGCTTCAGTGTCGTTGGTAGGGTAATAATATGGGTGTAATAATTTATAGTTTTAAATTGAACATTTCACCTAAAATGTCATGTGATGTGCTTGAGTGTGATACTGTTATGTTACAGAATTACATGCTTATGATTTTGTAATAAAAAGGGGCGTTATTTGTGCTGGACCATGTACAAACATCAAAAGTAGAATAATGGTTACCAGAGACTGGGTGGAAAGGGAAACAAGAAGTTGTCCAATGGGTAAAGTTTCATTCTTTCATGATGCAAATGTTCTAGAGATCTCTTGTATAACAGTGTGGATACAGTTAACAATACCATAATGTACACATAAAAATTATTGAGGGTAAATATATGTTATGTGTTTTTAACACAATAAAAAAAGAATAAAAGAAGAGGGTCAAGTGTCTTACAAAAAATTAATGAACCCTTAAGAAGAGTGATTAAGTACCAAAAATAACAAAAAAAAAAAAAAAGGTCAAATGATCAGTACCAGGATTGAAAGAGGAAACATCATTACAAATCATACAAGCATTAAAAGGAATATAGAAATTCCTACTAAAAAAATAAACTGTTGGAGCAAAGTCCTAAAAAGTTAGGTGAAGAGCACAAATTCCTCTAAAAAAAAACTTACCAAAACTACTACTGGTATTTGGAATAGCCACATTTCTGTGAAAGATATTAAAATCATAATTTTAAACTTTATCAGAAAGAAATGTTTAGGATCACTGACAAATTCTGTCAAATACTTAAATATGAAAAGACAGGAATAGGTCAAAAAAATTCACTTCATGAGGCTGGCATAACCCAGACACCAAAACCAACCTGAACAAGACATTACAAACAGGAAAATCACGGACCAATATCCCTCATGTAAAAATCCTTTAAAAACATTAGCAAGTCAAATCTAGCAATATGTTATAAGGATAATATATCATGACCATGTGAGATTTAGTCAAGAAATACAATGTTACTTTACCAATAAAAACAATCAATTTAATTATTTTCATTAACAGAATAAAGGAAAAAATTACCTCAATAAATGGAGAAAAATATTAAAAAGTTCAATGGTTATGCATGATTAAAAACTCTTAGAAAATTAGTAATTGGAGGAAGTGTCCTCAATTTAATAAATAAGCACCTATAAAAATACCTGGAGCTAATACCATACTAAGTGATAAAATAATGAATAAATTCCAGGAAATCAGGAAGAAGGAAAGGATGTCTGATCTCACCATCTCTATGCAAAATTTGATTAGGAAACATAAATAATGCCAAAAGTGAAGAAAAGAAATAAAATTGGAAAAGAAGTAAAAAACAGATCAAGTTAAACTTTTATCAAGTAAAATGGCTTAAAGACAATACCAATGCAAGAGGTAACAGAAATCTCATACAATGCTTGCAGAAATGTAAAATTACACAATGTGTTTGGAAAGTATATGGCAGTTTCCTATAATGCTAAACATACACCTATGATCCAGCAATTCTCAAAGTATCCAAGATTAATGAGAGAACCAAGAGAATTTATTGCCCACAGACTTTCACTAGGAGAAGTGGTTTGTTTCATCAGGCTGAAGAGAAACGATGTTAAAAGGCAAACTGGAACTTCTGTGATGAATGAACTGATAAGTATATTCATATAAAGAAAAGTCTCTTTTTCTCCTAATTTTTTATAGCAAAAAAAAAGTTGAAATCACATTGTGTGATTGATGGCATATGCAGATGCAATACCTATGACAACTATAGTATAAAGGATAGAAGAGTGGAAGACTGCAAGATTATTCATTTTACATGAACTGGTATAATATTAACTCTAAGTAGACTGTGAAAAGTTATGGATGTATACTGTCTTATCTAGAGCAACCACTAAAAATAAAAAGTAAAATGCAAATGGTATGGCTAAATGGCAATTAAATTAATTTAAATGGAATTCCAAAAATAATCAATTGACCCAAAGAAGACAGGAGTAACAACCAAGGAACAAAAAACAGAGGAGGCAAATAGAATACAAGTAGAGATCTAAATCTAACCATACCAACAGTTACATTAAAAAAACCCCGCCAATTAATTAAAAAGCACAGGTTGTCAGGCTGGATTTAAAAAAAACAAGCCCTATCATATGCTGTCTATAAGAACCATACTTTAAATATAGAAATAGATCAGCTCAAAAAAAGAAAACAACAACAACAGATGGAAAAAGACATACAAGCACACAGTAAGCATGAGAAGATTGGAGCAGCAATATATCAGACAAAGTATATTTCAAAACAAAAAGTATTACCAGAGACACAAAGAAATATTTCTCAATATAAGGGTCAGTTCATCAGAAAAATATACCATAGGTAAATGTATATACATGTTATAACAGTGCTTCAAAAATACATGAAGGAAAAAAAACAGAATTAATGAAGAAACAGAAAATTCTACAACCTTAG
Source organism: Pteronotus mesoamericanus (assembly GCF_021234165.1). Lineage (NCBI taxonomy): Eukaryota > Metazoa > Chordata > Mammalia > Chiroptera > Mormoopidae > Pteronotus > Pteronotus mesoamericanus. The sequence continues at coordinate 9,738,345 of NW_026555304.1, read as the reverse complement.
TTGAAGAATTTAACACCCTGTCACAGTAATTGATAAAATGATGACACTGTTGCTAAATAAGTTGATAAAAATAACTAAACAAATCATAAGGAAATAAAAGATCTGAAAATAACAATCAAGCAACTTGACCTAACATAGTATTAGAACAACACCCAACAACTGCAGAATGTATTCTAGTCTAACGCTCAAGGAACATTCACCAAGACACTGTATATGCTGGGTCATGAAATAACTCCCAATTTACAAGGACTGACATTGTACATACTTTGTTCTTTGACCTAAATGGAATTAAATAAGAAATCACTAACAATAAGTTATCTAAAAAACAATCCCAAAATTGTTGCAGAAGTATAAAATAGACATTCAGTAGAGAAAAACTGTAATTATCAGGCATAGACAACTCTCTTGATGACTTTCGTTATAAAGGGGGACAGAGAGATGAGATAACTAAAGGAAGAAATCATGATCCCACTCTGGTCAAAACTTGCAGTGGGTCTCACTAACCACAGAACAAGATCCATGCCTATTATCTTGCCACCCACGGCCCTCTCCAACAACAGCCCTAACCCCTTCCCACTTGAGGTTCCATCACTTCCCCCACAAATGTTGCTTTCTAGACAGAAAGGACAACTCCTTATATCCTTACATCTAGGTGCTAAGCAGAGACCCAGAAGGAGCCAGTAGCCAGACAAGGTGCTTGTCCCTCAAAAAACCATCTCAACACCGGTGAGATAATCAGACAGTCCATATGCATCATGCTAGCCCTGATGTCCTCATGTACAAGCGCTCTGGGACTAATTCTGCCAGAGAACACTCAGAATCTTTGCACTACAGAAACATCTAAGCTACATAACAAGGATACATGTTTCAAGCATATAGCCCTGAGGAAATAAAACTGCATGGATTGGAATAGAGTCCCATGTGGCTGTAAACCAGAGTCCAGTTGAAGTGAAGGGTGAAAATGATTCTGGAAAGGCTGTTTAGGGTGGTAGTTCAGAATGGATAATCACTATCACCACAACACACTCTCCCTGAACACTCACTGTGTGCCAGACACCCTCACCATTTCCAAAGATCTCATTTCCCCATCACAACTCTAACATTGTTATTTGCCCTATTTTACAAAAGAGAAAAAGGGAGGGACATAGAATGAAGGCAAATTGTGAAGTCCTCAGACTTCAGAATTTGCAATAAAGAGAGAAGGGCCTTTTTGTAACAGGAAGAAGATGAACTAAAACAGGGCGAAAGACTACATGCTGAGCTAACATAAAGGTGAGGAGAAAGGAGAACAGGAGGAAGAACTGACAAGACCTAACAGCTCACCAGATTAGTGGGAAATCTGGAAAACTCAAAAAGGCAAGATCTGAGGTCATGCAGTATGTGCCAAGAGGGAGAATCCTGCCATTAACAAGATCAGCAGGGCCAGAATGGCTGAGAAGGGTCAAGGGGGGATGCAGAAAGCAAAATTCCCCATATTGTCCTGCACATGCCTCTAACCTGGGCTGTTGAGAGCAGGCTTTGAACTGTACCAAGGCATTTTGTGAGAACTGTGGAAATTGAATACAGCCTTAGTATTATGTGACATTAATAAATCTGGGTTAATCTTGTTGGGTTAATATATATATTATATACATAATATATATTTATATAAAATAAAGGGTATTTTCTTAAAAGTCCTTATTCAAAATAGATACATGCTGAAGTATTTACACCTAGGGTGTTCTCTGAGATTTGCTGCAAAACACTTCAGCAGAGAAAACTAAGAGGAAGAACAGAATGTTGACACTTGCTGAACCTGAGTGAATGGCACACAAGGTTCTCTTACAGTATTCTCACTACTTTTGGCTGTATCTGTAAAATTTTCATAATTTTAAATTTAATAAGTCATCTCCCTTCCCACCCCATAGTTAAACCAAACCCCCCCAAAAAATACTACACACCTCCCATACCCCGAAAAAACACCTTAAGAGGAGATGGGATAAACTACAAACACTAGATGGTCTGATTCCTGCCTTCTGTTGGTGTCATTAATGTCATCAATAGAAGTTAATGTCATTAGGGGCTGGGACACAAATCAAAAGAAAGTGAACAAATGTCTTGCCTTTATCAGCATTAGATGCATGAGGCAAAATTGAAATACAGGGCACCTCCTTTTAAATTTTCATTAAAATTTTGAAAGTTAAAGAACAGCTACCTCCAAGGTAAAAGTTACTATACCATTTCCCTCTCTACGAAGTGAGAGTTCTACTATATAATGGACAAAAATGGATGAGGAGATAAACTATGACAGTGCACAGAAAACACACTGCCAGCACAGTAGTGCTCCCAAAACACTACTCAGAGGCCCTGAGAGTAGTTTCCTCAGTGCCAGGGAGGGAGTTCCCTGGATATGTCAGGAAGCCCCAGGGAAATCACCTGCAGTTCTGAGCCCAGAAGGGACTACTATACTGGAGATACCAAGTACAAGCAAAGCAATGTACCCTCCACCATCATTATGAGCAAGAACACTATGGGTACATATGGAACTGCTGCCCACCTGAGAAGGGGCTGCCAGGCCCCTAGGAGTTCTCCCCACCCTAATGGGCAATCCCTCTGTATGTGGGGGGGAGCATGGTGTGTTCCAGGGCAGACCTGAGCACCAGAGAAGCAGCTCCAGCCTTAAGATTCTCTTCTGGTCCAGAAGGCAGGCTGGAAACCCCCAAGCTTGAAACTGGGGTCCTCTTCACTAAAGTAACCAGGAAGGTTCTATCCCTCTACAGAGTCAGGGTGTGGGTCTTAGAACAAGTCCAAGAACATATATAAAGGACCTATGGACAAAGCCAAAGTGGGGAAGGATTGAGGGTGGGAGGTGGGGGTGGGTGGGGCAAGGGAAAGTGGTGGTGGGAAAATGGAGACAAATGTATTTGAATAATAAAAAACTAAAAATTAAATTAAAAAAAAGAACAAGCCTGCTCTGAGATCACGGTAACACCTGGCATGACATCATCAATATGCCTATGGAGTTTAGTAAAAACGCAGAGTAACATTACTGAGCCCGTGGCATGTGTTAGACACAGGTTTTACCTATTTCCACACTGATGACAGCTTCAGTGAGAAAGGGGCACACCTGGTTTTCAACCCTCCCTACAGAGGCAGGGATTCTGATATAGGCCTGGCATAAGCCCCTGGGTAGAAAAAATGCCCAGAGATGCATTGGTAGATTTAGGGGGAAAGGGCAGTTTCTCACAAATAAATGGTGAATCGGAGTGATGAATCCATGGAGCCCCACAGATGCTTCTAGGTATGCTTGCAATGCTTTCATAATGGAAAGTTAAAAAGTAAGAACTTAAGGGCAGATGTCTCACCTCTCACCCCACTCCCAGTAATTCTGGGGGGCAGCCAGTAGCCCCGCGGGGCTTGGGAAAAGTTCCTTGACTGTATGCTGCATTCCACTTACTCTACCTGGGGCCCTTGGAAAGGCCCCCACAACGGAGGAAGCCGGCTGGTCCGAGGGACGCCTCCATGCACCCGGAATACTGACCCTACCAGGTCTTCCAACATCCCCAAGACTCTGACACTAGTTGCTTGGCTTCGGCCGCCCCTCACTACCCAAATAAGTCTAGAAGCCCATGTTTTCCCTAAAACCAGGGTTCTAGGGGCCAAGCAACTCAACGGTGGGCACCACCGGGCGCGTGCCCCTCTGAATACCCAGGAAAGAAACCCAAGCCACACGCCCACAACTGTGGGGACGCCTGCTTTGAGCCAAGAGTGCCTGTGTTCCCCAAATCACCCGAACTATTCCTTGCTCAAACCAGGGAGAAAATCAAACCTCAGGGAACCCGCGGTCTGTGCGAGACTTCCCCACCAGCCACAGTCCTTGATTTTCCTGACCCTCCCTCCCCAGGAGGCTATGGCCATCGGGGCTTCGCCCACCAGAAGCACCAGAGTAGGATGACCGGACACCAAGTTACACCACCTGGAGGCCCTGGGAGAGCACAATACACAGTGCCTCAGGGTTGGACTAAATACGAGCAATGCCCCAGGACGCAGAACTACACTACCCACAGTGCTGTTAGAGCGCCGATCCAAAATACTCACATTGTCTGGGAGGGCAGGATCACTGTGCTTAAAATGTCCTAAAGCAGAGTGCAGTAGCCTGGAAGCCCTGGGATTCCAGCCGACATCTCTCTGAGCACCCGGGGGGAGTGCGCTCCCACAATGACCCAGGGCGTGGGTCCACCTGCCCACACAGCCCCACTGGACTTGGATCTTCAGCCAAAGGCTCTGGTACTTGTACTTCGAGCTCTATTGATCCCACCCTCATGCGTCAGAAGTACAGCCACACTGACTCTGGAAGAAATTGTGAAAAATCAGACAAGTAAAAACAAATTAATTTTGGGGTACTTGAGAAGGGTAGTTCAGGCCTGCACTAAAATCTTTCCTTTTTTAAATTTAAATTGTAATATTTTTAATTATTTTTTAATGAAGATGTTAGTTACCTGGATGTTTACTTGTCCTCCATCCTGCAGATTCACCCCTGTTACTAAATTTAAATAACAGCACATGATGAATGAACTTCTAAGAAGTGTCACAGTTACTGGCGTTTTTCTTTTTTACAGAGAAGACTGTGAAATTTGTTTTTCTTAAAAAAAATAAAAGAAAAAACTAAACATGAAGATATTTAAAGCTACAATAATTAAAATTATTTTACTAATACAAAAGTCGTTCAATAGATTTAACAGAGTAGAAAGCTCAGAAACACATCACTCTTTATAAAGAGATAAATACCCTTTTTCTAGGAATCTGACAGAAATGTTTTCAAAATACCTCCTATTTGCTTCTGCTCAAAATGGCCATCATAAACAGATCAATAAACAACAGCTGCTGGTGAGCCTGTGGAGAAAAGGGCACCCTAGTACACTGCTGGTGGGAATGCAAACTGGTGCAGCCATTGTGGAAAGCAGTGTGGAATTTCCTCAAAAAGCTGAAAATGGAACTGCCTTTTGATCCAGTGATTCCCCTGCTGCGACTATACCCTAAGAATCCCAAAACGCCAATTCAAAAGAACCTATGCACCCCAATGTTCATAGCAGCACAATTGACAATAGCCAAGTGTTGGAAGCAACCTAAATGCCCATCACTTGATGATTGGATCAAAAAACTATGGTACATTTACACAATGGAATACTACGCAACAGAAAGAAAAAAAGTACTACTAAACTTCGTGACAGCATGGATGGAACTGGAGAGCATTATGCTAAGCGAAATAAGCCAGAGGGCGAAAGACAAATTCCATATGATATCACCTATAAGCAGAACCTAACCAGCAATACAAAGATGCAAGGAAAATAAGACCAGCAACACTGAAAGGAAAAGAAACCAATAGAGACAAGAGGGAAGGAGGGAGGTGGGGGGGGGGGGGGGGGCAGGGGAAAAGGAAGGGAAGGGAAAGGACTCATGGACAAAATCAAAGGGGTAGAGTTGAGGGAGGGTGCAAGGGAAAGTGGTGGGGGGAAGGCAGAGACAAATGTAGTTGAAAAAATAAATTAATTAATTTAAAAAAATGAAGTAACAGGAACCAGAATTAGCCTCTTGTCTAAAACAACTTTAAAAGGACAAATATGAAACAACAGGTTTGAAGACATTGGGCATAAGTCAGTGAAGAACAGCAAACCCAGAGAAATGGGTAAGGAACCAGATGAGCCATTGAACTGCCCCATGGAAATTTCAAGTCACAGGACAGAGAAGGGAAATCCAAGAGGAGAGTCCTTGGCCTCAGGTATCATTTTAGTAACAACCAACACATGCATATGCAAACTCCAGGAAATAAACAATGGGAAGAATGAAAGAGAAATGCCTTGAGTTCATATAGAGCCAGAAATCGTGCCTGTCCCCATCAGTCAGAGTGGTGATCTTCATAATTCATGTGGCATGGAGTGAAATACAGCAGGTTGTCGCACTGCGCAGCCGGCTACAAGGAAAACGCCGCGGGAGAGCGCCGCAGAGAGCGCAGCGCTCCCTGAAACCTGAGGGGAAACCGTCTGGGGCCAGCCGAGGTGGGAGCAGGGCTCTGAAACCCGCGGAGTCCGTCCCGGGGTCGTCATGGATGAGGGGGGCAAACACAAACGTACAAACACTTCTCTGCCGGGGGAGCAGACGTGGGCACTTCTCTCCTACCAGAGAAGGCCCTGGCACATCCCCCTAATGAGAAAGGCCCCAGTTGCCCCTTTTTCCAAGGCTTTTATTGAAAATCTTATCAGTGGGGTATAACAGGAAAGCATACCTATATTCATTACATTCACAAGATAAATTTCACAGAGAATAAATACCTTTAGGAAAACAAGTGACAGGAAATCAGTGATTTACATGGGTCTGAGAGGGAACAAAAATCAACAATAGAGACAATTGTTAAGGGGGGAGTGGACTTAAAGGTGTCTTAAAGATATAGGGTAAAAGGTGTGAATAAAGCAAATGTCTTGACAAGGAAAGGGATGTAAATAATGTGAATGTCCTTCGCAGCATGAGCTGATCAGAGATTTGAGGAAGGAACAGAGCAAACTATAGAATTTATTTTTAGGCCTGATTACCCGGGATCTGCCAGATCTGATCTAGGGCTGTCCCTCCCCCCCCCCCGTAACCCGCCCCGGCATTGTTTCAAGCCTGAGCCAGGCAGAGGAAGGAACCACCAAGAGATAGGAGACTGGTTCTCCGCTGCAGTGAGGACTCCAGCCATATACAAGCCAAGCTGAGGGGTGTGGGGGCCTTTTCGCCCCTTCTCCATGTCCCCAATTTCTCATCTGCTGCCAAAATCAGGCCAACGCCTGCCTTAGGTTGAAAATCTCAGCACGAGGTCCCTTACTTGTCATGAGCTAATTGACCGGCCATGGCAAAGGAGAGAGGCAGGAGCTATGCCCCTGCCAGGGGGGAACAGGCCAAGTCTCCTCAGGAGCCTGTTTCTCCAAGGCCTCCTGATTATCTCCAGCCTTGGGGCCCTCCAGCGGGTCGGCAGGGTTATAGCTTCTGAAACCAGGCCGGGAGTTACCCAACACATCTCTATTTAGTTATAGGTCTGGCTAACAGTTTATCAATTTTGTTTAAATTTTCAAAGAACCAGCTCTTAATTTCATTGCTCTTTTCCATTTTTTAGTCTCTATTTCATTTATTTCTTCTCTATTCTTTATTATTTCCTTCCTTCTACCAACTTTGGCCTTTGTTCTTTTTCTGTTTCTTTTAGGTGTAATATTACTGTTTATTTGAGACTTCCTTGTTTCTTACTGTGGGTCTGTCTGTATTGCTATAAACTTCTGCCTTAGAACTGCTTTTGCTGTATCTCATAGATTTTGGAATGTTTGCATTTTCATTTGCCTTGAAGTATTTTTTGATTTCCTCTTTGATTTCTTCATTGATCCATTGGTCATTTAGAAGCATCTTGTTTAGCTTCCACATGTGTGTGTGTTTTCTGGTTTCTTCCTGTAGTTAAGTAGTTGATTTCTAGTTTCATTCCACTGTGGTCAGAAAAGATGCTTGATATGATAGCAATCTTCTTAAATTTATTGACATTTATTTTGTGACCTAACATATGACCTATCCTGGAAAACGTTCCACATACATTTGAAAAGAATGTGTGTCTGCTGTTTTAGGGTAAATTTTTTTTTACATATCTATTGTATTAAGTCTATCTGATCTAATATGCCATTTAAGGCTAAAGTTTCCTAGTACAGTTTCTCTTTTGAATGATCTATACATGGATATAAATAGGGTATCAAAATTCTCTACTATTATTGTAATACTTGTAAATATCTCCCTTTGTGTCTCTTAGTATTTGCTTCATTTATATAGGTGCTCCTATGTTGAGTGCATAGATGTATTCCTGTTTTTAAGAAAAAAAAAAATCTATATTCACAACCTTGGCAGGAGAGTTTATCTATAATAGTGTTATCTTTGTGTCATGATGATGCAACATTGTTTCTTTGCCATGGAACATATTGGCATTCACTTACTTAAACATAATGTTACATGCATGTGTTAATTAAGGTACTCTATGGATGTGACTAAACAAGAATGCCCATCTTATGTAAGAGATAAAATTTTCAAAATTTCAATAAAAATTTTTGCACTGCTAAAAATAGCTCATATTAATAGAGAAGATTGTACTATAGATTATTTAAAACACAGTTAACATGGCTATAAGGAACAAAGGCACAACCTGGGTAATTGTTATGCCAGAATATTTATTCTACCCAATACAAGCATAAATTGTTTTACTTGATTTATTATGCTCTTGATTTATTACTTTATTATTTACTTGATTTATTATGCTCTGTAGATACTGTTTTTTTCTTCTTTTCCTTTTTCTTTTTTTTTTACAAATTGAAGGTTTGTGGCAACCCTGTATTGAGCAAGTTCTATCAGTGCCCCTTTTCCAACAGACTCAGATGATAGTGTTTTTTAGCAGTAAAGTATTTTAAAATTAAGGTATATAAAATGTTGAGACATAATACAATTGTACGCTTAATAGATGACAGTATAGAGTAAACATGGCTTTTATATGCGCTTGGATGCTAAAAAGTCATGTGACTTGCTTTATTGTGATATTCAATTTATTGCAGTGTTCTGGAACTGAACACGCAATATCTCTGAAGTATACCTGTAATGGGACATTGGAGGTAGAATAACAGGGCAAGTTCTCCAATAAGAACATCACTGGCTGTTCAAGAGTAGTTGTCCATTTATCTTAATTATAATAGATGGATACAGAGAAATGGTAAGCAATGGCTAAGTATATTATTGAGAACAAAACTGGAGATGATGCCACGGGTTAAGCTTTTTTTTTTAAATTTATAAATCATGTTTATTCTAGAACAGTTGTCTCAATTTTTCCTCCTTCACCCCCCTCCCTCTCACAGTCAATTCCCACCCTGTTGTCCATGTCCATGGGTCATTCATACATGTTCTTTGTCTAGTCCCTTCCCCTTCTTTCCACTGTTGTCCTCTTTCCCCATCCCCTCTGGTCACTTTCAGTCTGCTCCATGTTTCCATGCTTGTGGTTTATTTGGTTCGTTAGTTTATTTTGCTGAATAGAGTCCACTTATAGGTGAGATCATATGGTATTTGTCTTTCATCAAATGGCTTATTTCACTTAGCTTAATATTCTCCAGTTCCATCCATGTTGTCACAAAAGATAGGAGTTCCATCTCTCTCCCTTTCTTTTCTTTTTCTTTCTTTCTTTCTTTTGCAGCTTGATTTCATTTATTTTTTTAAATATCAAAGTTAATTATAAAATACTAAAAAATCTAAAACCATTATAAAGTCTCAGCAATTAAACCAACATGACACCAGCACAGAAATAATCAAGTAGATCAAGGAAATATAATGAACATTCTAGAGAGAAATGTATATATCTGTCTAACAATGTAATATATCATTAAGTTGATATTTCAGATCAATGGGTAAACAGGCTTATTCAACAAATAAGGTGCATGGGCCACTATTACTTGAAATAAAATAAATATAGAGCCTTATTTCACATGTTATACAAGAAATATTCAGGTGAATTAAAAATCAATATGTAGAATCTAAGGAGTTATAGAAGAAAATACAAACTAGTATTTTTCATACCCTGAAGTAAAATATTCAAACTCAGAAGCTATAAAGTAAAATATTGACAATATGACTATATTAAACATTTAAGATTATATAGTAATATACATATAAAAAAAGTTAAAGGACAAGTAATAGAATAGGAAAGTATTTGCAACACATCTGAAAAAGGGTTAATGGTTTGTTCTGTTTTTTTTTTTTTTTTTTTTAGGGAAAAAATTCTATAAACACTAAATCGAAAAATGGATAAAGGATACCAAAAAGTCATGTAAAGCTTTTTAAAAATAATAGAAAAAGGCAAGAAATCTATAAAAACAGGTTTAGTTTCAACAAATAATAAAGTAACAATTAAAATAACACATCATTGTCCCAATCAGATTAATACATATTAAAAAATATTGGTAATATCAAGTATTGGCAACTATGAAAGGAACTGAGTATTCACAGACTTTTTTTCTTCATCTTAAAGCAGTCCCTTTAGCATATTTTGCAGTGCTGGTTTGGTGGAGGTGTATTTTTTTAGCTTTCTTTTGTCTGGGAAACTTCTTATTTTGCCTTCTATTTTAATTGAGAGCTTTGCTGGATAGAGCAGTCTTGGTTGCAGGCACTTGCTTTTCATTACTTGGAAGATTTCTTGCCACTCCCTTCTGGCTTGTAGTGTTTCTGTTGAGAAGTCAGCTGCTAGTCGTATCGGGGCTCCCTTATATGTTACTACCTGTTTCTCCCTTGCTGCCTTTAGGATCCTCTGTTTGTCCTTGATATTTGCCATTTTAATGATAATGTGTCTTGGAGTGGGCCTCATAGGGTTCCTCTTGAATGGGACCCTCTGTGCTTCCTGGACTTGTGTGACTTTTTCTCTCCTCCAATTAGGGAAGTTTTCCATCAACACTTTTTCAAGCAGGTTCTCTATCCCTTCCTCATCCTCTTCTCCTTTTGGTATCCCTATTATTTGGATATTATTATGTTTCAGGTTGTCCTGCATATCCCGTAATGCTTCTTAATTCTTTTTGAGTCTTTTTTTCATTTTCTTGCTCTTTCTGGGAACTTTTTTCTACCTTATCCTCCAGCTCGCTGATTCAATCCTCTGCTTCATCTAGCCTGCTTTTGATTCCTTCTACTGTGTTCTGCTATTCAGAAATTGTATTCTTCATTTCCTCTTGTCTCTTATTGATAGTTTCTATGTGCTTTTTCATGCTGATATAGTTTGCAGTAAGTTCCTTGTAGTTTCCCTGTAGGTTTTTGTAATTCTCTCTGAGTTCACTGAGCTCATTGAGCTTCCTTAGAACTGTTGTTTGGAACTCAAGATCTGATAGATTACTTGCCTCTATTTCATTTATTTCTCTTTCTGGGGATTCCTCCTTTCCCTTCGAGTGGGGGGTTATTTCTTTGTCTTCCCATTATTTGTGAGACTCTTCTCTTTTGCTTCTGCTTCTTAAGTTGATCTGCCTTGATTTCCTGACTTTGTGGTGTGAACTTCTATGGTTGGAGACTGCTGTTTTTACTTTCTGGATCTGCCTCTGATGATGCCAGATGTCCCTGTGTGACCTTAGGCAGTCTGTTTGAGACTTCTAGGATTCTACTGTTTGTGGCTGTCTCCTTCAGCTTTTAATCTCTGGATAAGCTGTTTTAAAATTAAAGAATGCATTTGGTGGAAGATTGGAACAATGCTTAAAGATTCATATTTATATCAGGATTTTTAATGCTTTAATTCATAAAGCAGTCCACTGAGTTAGGTCTAATCAATTATTAATTTTCAGATACTCAAATCTGGAATGTGAAAAAAAAGAAAGAATGGGGCTTAAAATACATAAACATGCTTTTAAAAAACACAGCATTTTAATATAACCTAATTTGTCATCTTTTTATGCCTTAAGAAAAGTTATTTTGAAATGCATCACCAAAAATACACCATCGCTTGTTAAAAATGAGTTAAAAAGTTTTCTTGCAAGTGGCTCTAATTAGTGGCCCTCATGGAACTTCTGAACACAATTCAGTTTTTATTCCATATCAACTACAATGCTGTCTTCTCTTAATATTACTGTTCTTTATTGCAAACTCATTAAGCCTCTCTTGTTCCCAAGTTAATAACAATTTCCATAGACAGGTTTTTCGGTTTTTCTATAGTAGGAATAATGAAATAGCTCTACAGGTATATCAAAGAAGTCTTTCTCCAATAACCTATGAAGTTGCTAGAGAGATGAAAAATTGCATTTCATCTGCATCACATCATTTGAACAGTATTCCATGTGTGATAATCTTTCCACAATGATACTTCTACTCTAGGGTGGCAGTGAAAGGAGGGAAATTATATAGAAGCATTTGATTTCTATTCAACTTTCATCATCAGCTAATTTGCCTACTCTAAAGCTCACAACTTTACTCACTAAGAAAGAATGACTCAAACTCACATGAATGAATTTAATTCATATCTAATTCTTGAATCATTTTTTCCCTTTATCAGCATTTTGTTTAAAAGCCAGCATTACAGTGCTTCAAATCTAGGTTTATATGTAATAACTTATTCCTTCATTTTTTAAAATTATATACCTTTGATTTCAAGGGATCAAATATAAAGTGCACCAACTTCAGCCAAGCTTCTGCACACCTATCAGAGCATGCTTTGAGGAGGATAGAGCATAAAACTGAGATCTAACAATTCCTCTTTCACCAGGACATTTAATGACATCTCTGTGTGGTGGATGATACAAATTGGTATTCACCATTTCCATTCCATTATCCTTGTGGCTGCAGTTGTAGAAGCTACATTTGAAACTATGTTGTTAAATTATTTTGATGAGATTTGGAAGGTGAGAATGAGACAAGGTCCTCTGTCTTCCCTATTCAGCTCTTTCTACAAGAAAGCAAAGTCTTGGAAATGTCAGGTTTTTCTTTCCAGTTCTCTGGTATCCCTTTTCTATTCTGGAAGATTAGAGATTATTAGGGCAGCTGCAGCAGCACCTACTATCAATTCTGGCTTCCTATCCCTGGATCACAGCTACCAGGTGTGTCTTGAAATCACAGTACTTGAGGTCCTAAAGGTAGAATCTTTCCTAGTCAGTCAATCTCTGTTTCACTCTGGGTGGGAGGATGGAATGGTTTTAAGCCCTTAGGAATTTAGAAAACCAAAGAACTCGTGTATAACATAAATAACACAATAATCATTTTCCCACTGGAAACTTTGTTATTGTATTGAAACTTCAAAAAGGTTGTTAAGTGAATGTCACATAAGAGTAAAATTGGGTATGGTTTTTGCTCATATTACTAGAAAATGTTTTTTAATAGCACACCATATCCAAACTGTCATAGGGAAAAAATTTCTACATAGTCTGAATTTGCCATAGCAGTGCTGATTTAAAGCACTAAGTATTTAATTTTTGGTTAGAAAATATGATTATAATAACACAGTGTGCATTTTCCCAGTGAATAAAATACAGTATGTGTATCCAGTTGTGATATATGAAAATGAAGCAACAAGAATCCAGACTATAAGAAAATATCACACATAACCTCTACCATTGGTTCAGCTCTCCATCCAATCCCATAATCTTTTCATGACCCAGAGAAACTCCCATCACTTCCCCTCTAGTGGAGATGCTTCAACATTCTCCTTAACCTCCCATCCAACTACTTTACCTCTCACACTTGGTGATGTTCAAATTAGCCCAGACATCAGCTGGGGGAGCAGACGTATCTAAATTAAGAATGTCATTAATGCACACAAGGTAAAGAAACTCTTCCCAATGCATGGAGGGAAGGATGTGAGAGGCCAACGGATGCAAACTCCTTGGCATGGCACACATGACCCGTCATAACAAGACACTGCATTACTGTTTTCTTAAAACTGTTTTATTAAATATTTTATTGTTGTTCTATTACAGTTGTCCCAATATTTACCCCTTTGGTCTCTTCCCCCAACCCACCCCCTACTCCCACAGTCAATCCCCCACCCTGTTGTCCATGTCCATGGGTCATTCATCCATGTTCCTTAACTAGTCCCTTCCCCTTGTTTCCAACCCTCACCCTCTTCCCCCACCCTTCTGGTCACTGTCAGTCTGTTCCTTGCTTCCATGCCTCTGGTTCTATTTTGCTCATTTGTTTATTTGTTTTGTTCATTACTTTCCTTTTATAGGTGAGATCATATTGCATTTGTCTTTCACAGCCTGACTTATTTCATTTAGGATAATATTTTCCTGTTCCATTCATTTTGTAGCAAAAGGTAGGACTTCCTTCTTTCTTTCTTCTGTGTAGTATTCCATTGTGTAAATGTACCACTGTTTTTTGGTCCACTCAGTTACTGATTGGCATCAGGACTGTTTCCAGCACTTGGCTATTGTAAATTGTGCTGCTATGTACATAGGGGTGCAAAAGTTTTTTTAAATTGGTGTTTTAGGATTCTTAGGGTATAACCAGAGCAGTAGCATCACTGGGTCAAAAGGCAGTTTCATGTTTAGTTTTTTGAGGAAATTCCATGCTATAGTCCATGGTGGCTGCACCAGTCTGCATTCCCACCAACAGTGCACTAGGGTTCCCTTTTCTCCACATCCTAGCCAGCTCTTCCTGTTTGTTGTTTTATTAATGATGGCCATTCTGACTGGTGTGAGGTGGTATATCATTGTATTTTTAATTTACATCTCTGATGGCTGGTGATGTTGAGCATTCTTTCATTTAAATATGGGCGATCTGTGTATCCTCCTTGCAGAAATGTCTATTTGGGTCCTTTGCCCATTTTTAAATTGGATTGTTTGTCTTCCTGGTGTTGAGTCATATACATTCTTTATATAATTTGGAGACCAAACCCTTGTCCAAGGTATCATTGGCAAATATATTCTCCCATATGGTCAGTTCCTTTTTCATTTTGATGATGGTTTCTTTAGCTGTTCAGAAGCTTTTAAATTTGATGTAGTCCCATTCAATTATTATTTTTCCTTTATTTCCCTTGCTCTAGGAGATATATTGGCAAAAATATTATTGCATGGGATATCTGAAATTTTCCTGCCTATGATTCCCTCTAGGACTTTCATGGTGTCATTACTTAATAGTTAAGTCTTTTATCCATCTTGAGTTTATTCCGGTGTATGGTGGGAGCTGGTCGTCTTATTCCATTTTTCTGCATGTACCTGTCCAGATCTCCCAATGCCATTTACAGAAGAGGTCATTTTTACTTCATTTTATGCTCCTGCCCCCTTTGTCAAATATTAATTGTCCATAGAGACATGGGTTTATTTCTGGTCTCTCTATTCTGTTCCATTGATCTATGTGTCTGTTCTTATGCCGGTACCACACTCTTTTGACTACAGTAGCCTTGTACTATAGTTATCATCAGGTATTGTGACCCCTCCGACTTTGTTCTTTCTCAAGATTGCTGCAGCTATTTGGGGTCATTTTTGGTTCCATAATAATTTTTGTAGTATTTGTTCTAGATCTGTGAAATATGCCATTGGTATTTTAATAGGGATTGTGTTGAATCTATAGATTGCTTTAGGTAATATGGACATTTTAATGATGTTAATTCTTCCAATTCATGAACATGGTATATGCTTCCAATTCTTTGTATCTTCCTTAATCGCTTCCTTTAGTGTTCTGTAGCTTTCTGAATACAAGTCTTCTACCTCCTTGGTTAAGCTTATTCCTAGGTACTTTATTTTTCTTGTTGTTATAGTAAATGGGATTTTCCTCCTAGTCTCTGTGTCTGATATTTCATTGTTAGTGTACAAAAGTGCCTTTGACTTCTGAATATTGACTTTGTATCCTAATATTTTGCCAAATTCACTTAGTAGGTCAAGTAGTTTTTTGGTGGAGACTATTGGGTTTTCTATGTACACTATCATGACATCTGCAATTGATAACTTTTACTTCCTCCTTTCCAATTAGGATGTCTTATTTATTTTTCCTGTCTGATCGCTGTGGCTAGAACTTCCAATACTATGTTGATGAAAAGTGGTGAAAGTGGACACCTTTGTCTTGTTCCTCATCTTAAGGGGAAAGATTGTAGATTTTACTCATTGAGTATGATGTTGGCTGTAGGTTTACCATATATGGGCTTTATTATATTGAGGTATGCTCCCTCTATTCCCAATTTGCTGAGTGTTTTTATCATAAATGGGTGCCAGACTTTATCATATGCTTTTTCAGCTACTATTGATATGATCATGTGGTTTTGTCTTTCTTTTTCTTTATATGGTGTATTACATTTATTGATTTGTGAATATTATATCATCCTTGCATCCCTGAAATGAATCCCACTTGATCATAGCATATGATCTTTTTAATGTATCGCTGGATCCAGATTGCCAGTATTTTGTTGAGGATTTTAGCGTCTATGTTTATCAGTGATATTTGCCTGTAGTTTTATTTTTTTGTTGTGTCTTTACCTGGTTTTGGAATTGGGATAACACCAGCCCATAAAAAGAGTTTGGGAGTCTTCCCTCTTCTTGAATTTTTTGGAATAGTTTGGAAGGATAGGAATTGGTTCTTCCTTAATAGTTTTGTAAAATTCTCCTGTGAAACCACCTGGTCCAGGGCTTTTTTTGTCCTGGAGTTTCGTGGGTTTTTTTTTCATGTTGTTTTTTTTTTTTTAAATTACTGCTTCAATTTCACTAGCTGTTATTGGTTTATTCAGGTTTTTCTGCTTCTTCTTGATTCAGTTTTGGGAGATTATATGTTTCTAGAAATTGTGCCATTTTGCCCTGGTTGTCCAGTTTCTTGGCATATAGTTGTTCGTAGTAATTTCTTACAATCCTTTGTATTTCTGTACTATTGATTGTAACTTCTTTTGTTTCTGATTTTATTTATTTGGGTCCTCTCTCTTTTTTTCTTGATGAGTCTGCTTAAAGGCTTGTCAATTTTGTTTATTTGTTTTTTAATGAGCTCCTGGATTTATTGATCCTTTGAATTGTTTTATAGTCTCTATGTTATTTAATTCTGTTCCAATCTTGATTATTTCCTTCCTTCTACTGGCTCTAGGCTTTGTTTATTGTTGTTTGTCTAGTTCTTGTAGATGTATGGTTAGGTTGTTTATTTGAGGTTTTTCTATCTTTTTAATGTAAGCCTATATTGCCATGGACTTCACTCTCAGGACTGCCTTTGCTGTGTCCCATAGGTTTTGGACTGTTTTATGTTCACTTTCATTTGTTTCCATGTTATTTTTTATTTCTTTCTTGATTTTATTGTTAACCCATTCATTATTTAATAGCATGTTATTCAGTCTCCATGTATTTCCATGTTTTGAGTTTTTTCCCTTGAGGCTGGTTTCTAATTTCAAGCCATTGTGATCCAAGTAGATTCTTGATATGATTTCAATCTTCTTGAATTTGTTGAGGCTAGTTTTGTGTCCTATCATGTGGTTTATCTTTAAAAATGTTCCATGTGCATTTGAAAGGAATGTATATTTTGCTTCTTTTGGGTGAAAGGTTCTGTGTATAAAAATTAAGTCTATTTGATTTAGAGTGTCATTCAATGCCACAATTTCCTTGTTGATTGTTTGCTTTGAAGATCTAGTCATTGTTGACAATGAGGTGTTAAAATCCCCTACAATGGATATCTTGCTGTCAATACCATTCTTGATGTCCTCCAAGATTTTCCTTATATATTTAGGGGCTCCTTCATTGGGTGCATATATGTTTACAATGGTTATATCTTCTTGATGTACTACTCCCTTGAATTTTATGTAGTGACCTTCTTTGTCTCTTTATAGGTCTTCATTTTTTGTCTGATATAAGTATTGCTACCCCAGCTTCTTTTTTTATTTCCATTTGCTTGGGATATTTTTATCTATGCTTTCACTTTCAGTCTGTGTAGATCTTTTGTCCTGAGATGGGGCTCTTGTAGACAGCATATATGCGGGTCATGTTTTCTTATCCATTCAGCTATCCTATATCTTTTTTTGGAGCATTTAATCTGTTTACATTCAAGGTTATTATTGATAGGTACTTATTCATTGCCATATTTTCCCTTTGCACCTGTGTTCCTCTCTCTCTCTTCCCCACTTTCTCCTCCTCTTCCTCCTCCTTCTTCTAAGTGGTCACTTTAGCATTTCTTGCAATGTTTGTTTGAGGGAGATGTATTCTTTTAACCTCTTTCAGTCTGGGAAACTCTTTTATTTTGTCTTCCATCTTAAACGAGAGCCTTGCTGTGTAGAGTAGTCTTGGTTGCAGGCCTTTCCTTTTCATTACTTGGAATACTATGGCCATTGCCTTCTGGTTTGAAGTTTTTCTCTTAAGAATCAGTTTACAGACTTATTGGAGTTTCCTTATATGTTACTATCAGTTTCTCCCTTGTTGTCTTTAAGCTTCTCTTTGTCGTTAAATTTGCCATTTTATATATGATGTCTTAGGGTTGGCCTCTTTGAGTTCATCTTGATTGAGACCCTCTGTGCTTCCTGCACTTGCATGACTTTTTCCATCATCAAGTTAGGGAAGTTTTCTGTCAATATCTTTTCAAACAGGTTTTCTATCCCTTGCTCCTCTTCTTCTCCTTCTGGTATTCCTATGATATGGATATTATTATGTTCATATTGCCCTGCATCTCCTGTAAATCCTCTTTATTCTCTTGGAGTCTTTTTTGTTTTGTTTTGCTGCTCTGTCTGGGAGTTTTTGTTCTACCTTGTCCTCCAACTCACTGATTCAATACTCTGCTTCAGGTAGCCTGTTTTTAATTCCTTCTAGTGTGCTCTTCATTTCAGATATTGTAGTCTTCATTTTCCGCTGGCTCATAGTTTCTATGTCCCTTTTTGTGCTATTGTAGTTGCCAACAAGATCTTTGTATCTTCCATAGAGTTCCTTGTAGTTCTCACTCAGCTCCTTGAGCTTTCTTATAAGCATTAGTTTGAACTCAGTGTTTGATAGTTTGCTTGCCTCCGTTTCATTTAGAACTCTTTCTGGGGATCCTCCTTTCCTTTTTATTGGCTGTTGTTTCTTGTGTCTCCATTTTAGGTGACTCTTTTTGTTTGTGTCTGCATATTAGATTGGTCCCTGTCTTCGCAGGTTGTCCTTCTATTGTAAGAGACCCATGGGACCCAGTGGTGCAGACTCCTTGATATCCTGAGCTGGATGTTCTTGAGATGCCCTTTATGCCATTTTTGTGGGCTTTCTTGCTGTAATTGGGTTTTGGTTGTTGTTGAGCCATTCTTTGGTGGGTTCTTCCCTCTGGCTGGCTGGCTGAGTCCCACAACCCACCACATCTTGTACCCTCTTGTATAGGTGCTGCCAGAACAAAACAAAATAAGCCAGGAAACAAAACCCACCACCATAGTAATAACCTGCACTCACAACCACACTATAAACAGCAAAGGAGCAAATTCTAATATAGGTGTAAAGATATTAAGACTATTATAAAAGAGGAAAAATGAGTATGAGATGACTAACTGAAAGAAAAATAATTTTGAGAAGGTAGAGGGAAGAAAAATAATAAAAGTAGGGAATAGAAGCAAGGTGAAGAAAGAAAATATAATTTACATCATAATTAAAAACAATGGGAGATAAGAACGCAAAATGGAATAAGTAAAAAGGAGAGTAATATATGAGGTTTTAAAAAATTAAAAACAATAGCGAAAAAAATAAGAAACAAATTGGAGAAGAATATCCAACACAACAATATCAACAACTAATGAGCAAGGATTAATACCAATGGAATGTGAATAAGAAGGAAAAAACAAAGAAACAAAAGCTTATGAGATATCTAGAGGAAAGAAAAGTGATTCTGAGAGGATATAAGGAGAAGAAATACTAAGAGTTAGGAATGAAAACCACACTAATACAGGGAAAAAATAAAATTTACAAGGAAAAAGAGAAAAGGCAGGAGGAAGACAAAAATGAAGTAGGTCAGGAGAATGATATAATTTGAGGTTTGAAATATAAAAATAGTGCATATCTAGGAATAAAATTAAGAAATGTGAAATTTCAAGATGACAGAGTGAGTGGAAGTCACACTGACCTCCTCCCAGGACCAACCTGGAATTACAACTAAATTGTGGAGAAACCGTCCGGAAAACAACTGAACAATAGCAAGAGAGGAGCCTTAAAACCTCAGACAGACAGAGGAATTTGCTTTAGCACATCCTAACTAGTAAGGAGTGTAGTAGAGGCTCAAGAGGGTGGACTGGGCGCCCATGGGTGGCAGCACCAGAGGGATATTGAAACAGCCGGTTGGATCCCCCTGAGAAATGCAGGGTCTAAATCATAAGCGGGGATCTCCAGCCTACAGCAACAGAATCCAAAAAGTACACAGATAACAGCCAGCTGCAAAAAGCAGCAGGTTTGCTCTCTGCCAGAGACAGGTGGCTCCAGACGGAAAGAGCCGTTTAAAGGGCCAAGGCAAAAATGTATAGTGGCAGCCACTTTCCCTGGGCTCCAGTGGAGGCAGGGGCAGAGTGGGCTGGAGCTGCCTGAGGAGAGACTGGAGAAGGAGACTTGGGGGAAAGAACTGAAAGGGTTGACAACAGGGACTCAGTGCTGACTCATGCCCCATTCTTCAGCAGCCATCTTGCTCAGGCAGACCACTCCCCCAAGTGGCAACAGTGTGAAAAGACAAAATAGTCCCGCTCCAAGTAGGCTTGGCTCGGTCCAGTGTTGCACAGGCCCGGGTGTTGAGTACAGAGCAGCAGTCACAGATAGTAGATCCCTGGCTAAAGGAAATGCAGAGTGGTCTAGAGATGCTTGAGGAAAGTTTGGCGATGGAGGCAGTGAGGAGAGAACTGAGGGAGAGGCCGCGGGGATCCCAGTGCTGACCCTCACCCATATGACAGCAGCCATCATACTCAGGCAGACTACTCTGCTGAATGGCAGCAGTGTGAAAAGACACAATAGCCCCGCCCACAGGAGGGACTCTACCCCGCCCTGACTGCTGAGGGCAGAGTGACTAGATTAACAACTGGAGGAGACAGACACAGACAGTAGATTCTTGAAAGTCTCTTAAAGACTGCCTAAGGTCAGAAGGGGTCAACAACTGACATTATCAGAGGCAGATCCAGAAGGAAAGAAGAAAAAAAAAGCAGTCTCCTACCAGAGAAGTTCACACCACAAAGTCTGGAAATCAAGACAGATCAATGTAAGAAGCAGAAGCAAAGAGGAAGAGTCTCCCAAATAATGAGAAGAAAAGGAAACACCCCCCAATCAATGTTAAAGGAGGAATCCTCAGAAAGAGAACTAAATAAAATAGAGGCAAGTAAACTATCAGATACTGAGTTCAAAACAACAGTTCTAAGGAAGATCAGTGAACTCAAAGTGAATTACCAAAAACTACAGGGAAACTATGAGGAACTTACTGCACACTATACCAGCATGAAAAAAAGACATGGAAACAATCAATAAGAGGCAAGGGAAAATTAAGAATACAATCTTTAAACTGAAGAATGCAGTAGAAGGAATCAAAATCAGGCTTGATGAAGCAGAGGATCAAATCAGTGAGCTAGAGAACAAGGTAGAAAAAAGCTCCCAGAAAGAGCAAGAAAATGAAAAAAGACTCAAAAAAACAAACAAACCCCAAAACAACAACGAAGAGGTGTTCAGGGAAATGTAGGACAACCTGAAATGTAATAACATCCATATAATAAGGATACCAGAAGGAGAAGAAGAACAAGGGATAGAGAACCTGTTTGAAAATGTAATGATGGAAAACTTCCCTAACTTGAGGAGAGAAAAAGTCATGTAAATGCAGGGAGCACAGAGGGTCCCATTCAAGAGGAACCCAGTGAGGACCACTCCAAGACACATCATAATTAAAAGGGCAAATACCAAAGACAAATAGAGAATCCTAAAGGCAGCAAGGGAGAAACAGGTAGTAACTAACAAGGAAGCCCCGATACGGCTAGCAGCTGACTTCTCGACAGGAACCCTACAAGCCAGAAAGGAATGGCAAGAAATATTCCAAGTCATGAAAATCAAGGGCCTGCAGCCAAGACTACTCTACCCAGCAAGGCTTTCAATTAAAATGGAAGGTGAAGTAAGGAGTTTCCCAGACAAAAGAAAGCTAAAAGAATACACCTCCACCAAACCAGCACTACAAGATATGCTAAATGGATGGCTTTAAGAAGATGAAGAAAAAGAGTGAGAAAGAGAGGATCACAGGTACAAAGGGAAAAAAATGAGTAAGTACCTATCAATAATAACTTTAAATGTAAATGGCTTAAATGCCCCAATCAAAAGACATAGGATTGCTGAATGGATAAGAAAACATGACCCATACATATGCTGCCTACAAGAGACACACGTCAGAACAAAGGGCCTGCACAGACTGAAAGTAAAGGGATGGAAAAAAAATATTCCAAACAAGTGGACAAGGAAAAAAAAGCAGGGGTAGCAATACTTATATCAGACAAAATAGATTTCAGAACAAAGCCATCAAAAGAGACCAAGAATGATACTTTATAATACTCAAAGGAAGAATCCACCAAGAAGACATAAACATTGTAAACCAATATGCACCCAACATAGGAGTACCCCAATATATAAGTAAATACTTGGAAGACTTCAAGAAAGATATAGATAGTAACACACTGATAACAGGGGCTTTTAACACCCCATGTCAATAATGGACAGATCTTCCAAAGAAAACATGAACAGGGTTATTGTGGGACTGAATGATGCATTAGATCAAATGGAATTAACTGACATTTATAGAATCTTTCACCCCAAAGAAGCAAAATACACATTCTTTTCAAATACACATGGAACATTTTCAAAGATAGACCACATGATAAGACACAAAACAAGCCTCAACAAATTCAGGAAAATTGAAAACATAACAAGCATTTTCTTGGACCACAAAGGCTTCAAACTGGAAACTAACCTCAAGGAAAAAAACTCAAAAACATTCAAACTGAATAGTACACTATTACCTTGAATGAGTCAATGATGAGTTTCAAAAAGTTTCTGGAAACAACTGAAAATAAGCACACAACAGTCCAAAATCATTGGACACAGTGAAGGCAGTCCTGAGAGGGAAGTTCATAACAATAGGGGCCTACCTAAAAAGATGGAAACATTTCAGGTAAACAATCTAACTCTTCAGCTTCAAGAACTGGAGAAACAACAAACAAATCCCAGGGCAAGCAGAAGAAAGGATATAATCAAGAACAGAACAGAATTGAATGACATAGAGACTGAAGGAACAATTCAAAGGATCAACCCATCCAGGAGTTGGTTTTTTGAAAAGATAAACAAAATCGACAAACCCTTAAGCAGACTCATCAAGAAAAAAAGGGAGAGGACCTGCCGCAGTCCAGCTGCAGCATGATCAGGGGGATCCCGAAAGTGGGTAAGGCGTCGGCGATGGGAAACAGACAACTACACGACTCAAAGGCAGTGCAAAGCTGTTCCGCTTTATTGCAAGTCTCATATATCTTATATAGTTTTATTTTGGCGAGCATCAGACATTTGCGGTTACATATTGTTGTGGGTTGGCTGAGCAGAAGCAATTACTAAGAGCAAACTTTATACCTTATTTTGTGCTTTTCCTGGTTCTCATAATTCTATGGTTCATCAGCTAGCCAATCCTCCCTACCTTCTTCTTTCCTGAATAAGTAGGGACAACATTTTTTATAATATGTCCGTAACTACCTCCTCAAGCTATTTCTTTATTCTTTTGTACATAAGCACTAGGGGGGTCCTGCTTGTGCCAAGCATTTCATGAAAGGCAAGCTAGCGTAGGGAATATGTACTCCATCTTTTTTGACTATTCTTATGCTTTCCTGGTAAACTCCTGTATAGGGCAATGGGGGAGGGGGGTCAGGGATTCTTTTCATGCTGTTAACTCCTTGAAGGGGATACCACAATTTTCCTTTTATCCAATAGGCTACAAAAGGTGACCCCTGAGCCGTGGGAAGGGGTCTGTATAATTTCTTTTTATTTTCTTTAATGGTCTTAGCTACCAGAGGTGGAGGCACAGGAGTATAAGCTGGCTCCATGAGCTCCGCCTGTTGTAGTTCATCTATAAACTGTTTCTCAGGGATATTCGAGGGGAATTTCCTTGCTAACTTAACTAGTAAATTGTTAGTACAATCTGGACACGCAGTTACAGATGATTCAGGAGTGGTGGTGACTGTGTCTAGTTCTATGGAAACTAGAATTACATCCGAGGCTCGCCTATCGGTTTCATTCTCATGTGTCTTATTTATCTTACCCAGGTTGATCATATATACAATGAAAACTATGATTTCTAGTAATATAATTCCCCGTACTACCAATTGTCCCTATGCCTTGTCCTCTTCCAGGAGGACGCTTTCCTTGAAGCTTCTCTCCCCAAAGCTGGACCTTGTCAGACAACATGGCTGGAAGAGGATGCGGCAAGGACCCAAATAAATAATATCAGAAATGAAAAGGAGAAATAACAACTGATACCACAGAAATACAAAGGATTGTAAGAAATTACTATAAACAATTATATGCCAAGAAATTTGAAAACCTTGATCTAATGGACAAATTTCTAGAAAAATATAACCTTCCAGTACCAAAAGAAGAAGCAGCAGAAAGCTTGAACAGACCCATAATGGCTGGTGAAATTGAAGCAGTAATCAAAAACCTCCTGGCACACAAAAGCCCTGGAGCAGATGTTTTACAGGAGAATTTTACAAAACATTTAAGGAAGAGCTAACCCCTGTCCTTCTCAAACAGTTCCAAAAAATTCAAAAAAAAGGAAAGACTTCTAAAGTCTTTTTGTGAGGCCAGCATCATCCTCATCCCAAAACCAGATAAAGACACAATGAAGAAAGAAAACTACAGGCTGATATTGCTGATGAACATAGATGCTAAAATCCTCAACAAAATATTTGCAAACCACATCCAGAAATACATTAAAAAGATCATCAATCATGATCAAGTGGGATTCATCTCAGGGATGCAAGGATGGTTCAATATTTGCAAATCAATAAACATAATACATCGCATAAACAAAAAGAAAGACAAAAACCACATGATTATCTCAATAAATGCTGAAAAAGCATTTGATAAGGTACAGCATCCATTTATGATAAAAACACTCATCAAAGTGGGAATACAGGGAGCATACCTCAACATAATAAAGGCCATAAATGAAAAACCTACAGCCAACCTCCTACACCATGGGCAAAAACTAAAAGCTTTCCTACTAAGATTCAAAACAAGACAAGGATGTCCACTTTCACCATTTCTATTTAACATAGTATTGGAAGTCCTAGATGCAGTGATCAGACAAGAAAAAGAAATAAAAGGCATCCAAATTTGAAAGGAGGAAGTAAAACTATCACTGTTTGCAGATGACATGATAATGATAGTATACATGGAAAACCACATAGACTCCACTAAAAAACTACTTGACCTAATAAAAAATTTGGCAAAACAGCAGGACACAATGTCAATATTCAGAAATCGAAAGTAGTTTTTTATACCAAAAATGAAATATCAGAATCAGAAATCAGGGGAAAAAGTCCCATTTGCTATAGCAACAAGAAAAATAAAGTACATAAGAATAAACTTAACCGAGTAAAAGACCTGTATGCAGAAAACTATACAACACTGAAGAAAGAAATTAAGGAAGACACAAATAAAAGGAAGCATATACCATGTTCATGGATTGGAAGAATTAACACCAGCAAAATGTCCATTCTACCAAAGCAATTTATAGATTCAACCCAATCCCTATTACAATACCAATGGTGTATTTCACAGACATAGAACATTTAAAAAATTTATATGGAACCGTAAATGACTGCTAATAGTCACAGCAATTTTGAGAAAGAAAAACAAGTAGGAGGGATCACAATACCTGACATCAAACTATATTGCAAGGCCACTGTAATCAACACAGTCTGGTACTAGCATAAGAACAGACACATAAATCAATGGAACACAATAGAGAGCCCAGAAATAAACCCATGTCTCTATGGTCAATTAATATTCGACAAAGGGGACAGAAGCATAAAATGGAGTAAAATTAGTCTCTTCAACAACTGGTGTTGGGAGAGCTGGACAGCTACATGCAAAAAATTGGAATTCAACCAGCAACTTACACCATATACAAAAATAAACTCAAGATAGATAAAAGACTTAAATATAAGTTGTGACACCATAAAAGTCCTAAAGGAGAACATAGGCAGAAAATTCTCAGATATCCCACACAGTAATATTTTCACCAATATATCTCCTAGAACCAGGGACATATAGGGAAAAAATAAACAAATGGAACTTCATAAAAATAAGAAGCTTCTGCATGGCTAAAGAAAACATCAGCAAAATGAAAAGGGAACCAACCATATGGGAAGAAATATTTTCCAATGATACCTCAGACAGGGGTTTGATCTCCAAATATATAAAGAACTCACACAACTACACTCCAGGAAGGCAAACAATCCAATGAAAAAATGGGCCAAGGACCTGAACAGACACTTCTCCAAGAAAGACATACACAGGACCCAGACACATATGAAAGGATGCTTATAATCACTGGCTATCAGAGAAATGAAAATTAAAACCACAGCGAGATATTATTTCACACTGGTCAGAATGGCCGTCATAAACAGACCAAAAAAGAACTGGTGCTGGCAAGGTTGTGGAGAAAAGGGAACCCTAGTACACTGCTGGTGAGAATGCAGACTGGCGCAGCCACTGTGGAAAACAGTTTGGAATTTCCTCAAAAAGCTAAAAGTGGAACTGTCTTTTGACCCAGTGATTCCACTGCTGGGACTATACCCTAAGAATCCCAAAACGCCAATGCAAAAGAACCTATGCACCCCAATGTTCATAGCAGCGCAATTGACAATAGCCAAGTGCTGGAAGCAACCTAAGTGCCCCTCAGTAAATGAGTGGATCAAAAAACTATGGTACATTTATACAATAGAATACTATGCAGCAGAAAGAAAGAAAGAGCTGCTACTTTTTGCAACAGCACGGATGGACCTGGAGAGCATTATGCTAAGTGAAATAAGCCAGGCAGTGAAAGACAAATACCATATAATCTCACGTATAAGTGGAACTTCATCAGCAAACTAAGCAGGCAAGGAAAATATGACAAACAACTTTGAAAGAAAGGAGAAACTGTTGGGGACAGGAGGGAAGGTGGGAGGGAGGGAGGGGGATGGCGGTGAGGGGAGGGGGGATGGTCAGATCAAGGAAGAGATGGAAGGACACATGGACAAAGCCAAGCTGGGGAAAGATTGAGGGGGGAAGAGGGGGGAAGTGGGGCAGGGGAGAGTGGTGGCGGGTAAATGGAGACAAATGTACTGGAACAATAAAAAAATTTTTTTAAAGTCTATCTTATATAAAGGTGACACTATTTTATGAAGCTATCTAGGGAGTTATTGCTTTTTAAAGAAAATATCACCAACTCAAAATGACATGCTATAAAAGAATCTAGACTTAAAAAAAAAGTATGCAACAACAAACACTATATCAACAACCAACGAGCTAAGATTGGTAAAGCTGGAGAGAGAGTAAATGTGTTTTAAGAATGGGAAAAAGAATGTGAGATGATTAATATCAAGAAAAAAATGTTTTTGAGAGGGTGGAGAGGGCAGAACTAGTGTGGAATAAAAGCAAGTCATAGCAAGAGAAAAAGTAAAATTTAAAACAAAATTAAGGAGAGGAAGGAAGAAGGTAAAATGGAGTAAGAGAATGGGAGAGCAAAATATGAAATTTGAAATAAACTAAAATTTAAAAAACTAGTGAAATAATAGATACACACTGAAGGAAAAGAAATGAATGTTAAAAAGCTATGCAGGAGAGAACATAACGCAAATAATGAAATTGTGGTGGAATTTCTCTCAGTAGAATCCATTGTTTACCACTGTCTTCTCTTTCTGGACCCATGCCCTGGTAATGTCAGATGGTATCCTAGTCTCGCCTTAGGCAGCCCATTTGAGACTACAAGCAATCCACAGTCTGTGACTATCTCCTTCAGATTTGGCTAATTCCCACTTTTCTGACGTCCTGGCTTTCCATCAGCCCAGGCAGGGCATAGGGGTTGTTCCTTTAATGACCCCAAAAGACTGCCAGTACCTTCTCCATCTGCCTCCAGAGGCGGGGCATCTGGTGGGATCAGGAGGGTGGGAACCCTGGGTCACCCCCAGGGGGCGCTGTTCAATGTTCAGGGAAGATGGTGGGAATGTTTTCCCACCCCATCACCACACATCTTGGTCTATCCCAGATTCTTTCCTGTAACATATGGTTTCTAGTGAATTAGTAGTCCATTTGCTGTGAGGGGCAAATCTGTGTAAAAGGGGCAGCTCTTTCCTGTTTGGCTGCAGACAGCAGCTCTGTCTAGGAGGCTATGCACAGCCATGAACACCCCTTGTTGCTCTAATCTTTCTTCTCTGCTGGGTTCAGTGGATCAGGGCCTGAGGAACAGTGTAGCTTATAGTGTCTGGTAGAAAGTGGATGTTCGAAGCTTTTCTTTCTTTTCCTTTGGCTATGCACACAGCACAGGGTTCCAGAGCCTGGCCTCACTTATCTACAGAGCCTGTAATCCTGCAGGTGGGGTTTGGGCACACCTGTCTGTGAGGATACCTGCCTGGCTGCAGGGAATCTCAGGTATACAGCTCCTGGCCATCCAGTACGCAGCCTGATGCTCTTGCAGGAGACCTGGGTCCAAACGCTCCAGTCTGGACAGTCCCCTGCTCACAAGCTGTACTGGGTCAAGTCCCACAGTCCCTTCAACATGACTCCATCATTTTGAGCTCTTTGTTTGCAGAGCCACTGTGCATGCATGCACACACACGTGAGGACAGGGTCCCTTCCAAATCTCTAGTCTTGCCTCCGCTCCTCTTTCAAGAGTTTCCGTGTGACCCACACACTGTAGCACCAAGCCCTGGAGGAGTCTGTTCTGCACACATTCCCCTCCCCCAAAAGTACAAAGTCTCTCTAGGTCAGCGCTGCCCACAGCTTTACAGAGTCTCTGACAGTTTTAGATAAAGTTTCTCTCTGGATCTCTCACAGGTGGCACTGAAAATAGTCCTGCGACGATACTATAACACCTGGCAGTGGCATGGTGCTCTTACCGCTCCCTCCAGGGATCCCTCCCACCATGTTTCTGCAGCCAGCACCACCCTGGCCATCTCCCTCCGCCCCCAGAGCTCCCAGCTCCTGAGCTAATTTGCAGCCTTCTCAGTCAGATTCTGTCTGGTTTGCAGTTCACATGGTGACTGGAATCGGGGAGGCAGTAGCCCCTTCCCCAGTAAGTACCATAGTCCCTGGATCGTGGCTGCTGGCTCCTGGCAGTGGTGGGGTGCATGGCCCTGCTTGGGGCGGAGGGCACAGAGACACATCTGGGTGCTGAGGTGCAGGCACTCCAGAGACTTCTTCCTAAGGAGGATATTTTAAATTCCTCAAAATGTCTCCCACCCCAAATCTACAGGGCCAGAAGTGCCAGGTTGGGGAGCAGCGGTGGTACCTGCTCCACCAGACGAGCCAGGGCCTCCTGCTCCTGAATGCCCTGCAGGCAAGCCGGTTCTTGCCCACTCATGCAGATGCCACACACACTTGTCTGCATACACACTCACTCACTCTTGGTCTCTCTCATTCTCAGCTGGATTTTTGACTTGATTACTCTGTGGCTTAGCTGCCAGACCAGTTCAGGTCTGGGAGCAAGTACATGGAGCTTTCTGCTACTCTGCAGCCATCTTGGATTTCCTTCAATATGCTCTTCTACCTGCTCTCTCTTCATTCCCTTCCAGCACTTGTATGTGCCACTCTCTTTGTCATCTATATACTTCTGTACTATCACTCCCTACACTTAGCTTGGTCCTCACCAGTTCAATTTTCAAGACTCTGTTCAGTTATCATCTCTTTAGAAAGTCTTCTCTGACAACTCTCTCTTTCTCCCTCCCCTGCCCACCCAAGGGACGCTCTTCTCACATGGTCCCATACCATACATAGTTATGATATGTTCAAATTTTCTTGTGTGCTTTCCTTTTACCCAGAGTGTGTGTTCCCTAAAGGCAGGCAATGTCTAACTTACCTCACTAGTCCTTGATGCTTAATGGAGCAGCAAGTATACAATAGGCATTAAAGCTTTTTGAATGCATAATATGAGTTCCAATACTTACTAATCACCCTTAGTCCATGCTAGGAAGTATAAAGTTCAAAATTTTCAGTTTTTACACCATCATATTGGTTTTGACAGGAAATACCTTTACATCAATATATCATATGAAGCCTGCTTCCTGAGATACAGGAGAGTGGCCTTATCTTTGTCTTGTTGATTCTTGTCAGCCTTAGACAGAATAGAGTGGTGTTCGTTTACTTAGCACCCAAAATTATATTCCTTAGGCCCATGTGCTTGCAATACTGTGCAGCAACTCATATCAGATCATGTGGTCTATCTAAAAGCTCTTCTGCATTTAGTTTGTCACCATTTTACCTTCCAGGGTTCATCTGCATCATGGAACTGGGAATGTGTGCCTTGCGGGATTAAATAGAAGCATATATGTAAAGCATCTGACACAGATGTGAGTCACAGAGTACGTTTTTCCTAATAAATTGTTGAGTGCATCCATGGAAAGGACTTATTTCTACTGAGCTATGTCATACAGGACCCCTTGCAAATACTTAAAAAGCAACAAGATGTAGTAGGATCTGCTAGTCATCTTATCCAAATGCATTTTATTGAGGGCAGATATGTGCTTAGACTACACCTCCCAGCTCCGTGAGGCCTATGGCTAAGTTCACATCTATAAAATGTGGGTAGAAGTTGTTGGATGTGGCTTTTACAAAAGCCTTTTCGAAAACAAGGATGTGATGGCTGGAGCTTCAACAACCATTTGGTCCATGAGGTAAATCAGTGGGTGGAAGCCAAGCTGTAAAGATAACACAGAAAGTTCAGATCCTTGGGCTACCTAACACATTCTTTTATGATAGAGTTTTTAAAAGCCTAGGGGGTTAGAATATAAAAATTTTGGGATTTTGTCACATGTCTATGAGCCCCATCAGCTCGTCTGTGGATGTAGCAGGTATGGGGTGCCAACCGGGCCGTGCTCTAATTCCAGTATTTCCGATCCCTACTGGAGGAGTACTTAGGAACATCCCGGGACCAGTTGCATGCTAGGTGGCCAATGTCGGGAGAGGATAGCATTAGCCATACAAAGGCGGGAAACTGGAAGCAGCTCCCCCTCCTGGGAGAAAGGGGAGCCGAACCTTGCAGTGTTGCTTTCCTTCCGTCTCTCACCAACTTTGATCGCAGAGGGAGTCAGAGCCACACTGGGGCTCCTCGCAGCCTGGCAGAGCCCAACCCACGGCCCCGCGTGTCCTCTCACCACTTGCGGCCCAGCCCGCCACTCTCCCACGCCCCCGACTCAACCACCAACCCCACAATGACCGCGCCCTCTCACCACGCCCAGAGTCTCCGGAGGCGTCACGGGCCGCTATGGACTGTTATTGGCCAGCGCGCATCACGTGCGGCGGCGCAAGCGGCGATTGGGGCAGATAGGGGTGGTGGAGGAGCGGCTTCTGAGCTGAGAGCCGCTGTTCTCGGTAAGCGGTCCGCGCGCTGTGCGGTTGTCGGGCGGGTAGGTGAGGCCGCGATGTGTGGGGGTGCTTACCGTCCGGCGGAGGGCGGTCCAGAATCCAGCTGCCCCTGAGTTCAAAGCGGGGCTTGTGAAAGCCCCGTCGGGCGGAGTCCGGGGGCAGCGGAGCTAGGAATTGGGCGCCGACCTACTGCAGGGGGAGCGGCACTGGCGGCTCCCGGGCGTCCTGATGGTCCGGCTTCTACGCGGTGAGCGCTTGGGCCCCTTCGTTGAGGGGAAGGAGGGTTTCGGGCCGCATGTTCGGGGGCTTCGGGGCCTGCGCCACTCGGGACGTGGTCTCGAGAAGCTGAATGCCAGGATTCTCACGTGGAAGCTCCCGATTTTCTAATGCTGACAACTAGTTAAAAGTAAATCATTAAATACTGGGATAACCACAGGAGACCTTTGTGACTGATGGAGACATGATTCTGCGCTCGTTAGCGGTGTAACCTGACCGAGTCACCTCTCTCTAGGACTTGCGATCCGTGCTCACCTTCTTGAAGGCAAAAAGAGCTTAGACAATACAGTGGCTCGTGCCCTCCCCTAAAGGCTGTGGAGCATAAGCAGGTGTAAACAGTTTCTCTGTGACTTTTAAATGTCACGAGGGCTGAGAGATTAGGAGAGAAAATGTCTAGAAAGGATCTGACGGGGAGAGGAAGATAATAAGAAAAAAGTGCGAAAGACTGCTTTAGGGGAATAGAAGCGGACGTTTCTGGATAGTTAGATGTATGAAGGGACCAAAGCAAAGTAGCATTCACAAACGTACGTATATACACTCAAAATTTTACTTGGTTTTCACTGTCTGTATGAAAACAATTGAAGCTCAGAAAGTTTGGGTGACTTTCTGCGCTCAAAACTATTGAATGGAAAAACTGAGATTTAAATCGAAGTGTGCATACCTCCAAACCCACCCGCGCATCGTGTCTCTCAGCCATCAGTCCAGTGTGTCCAAACATCCCCGTGCACAAGAATTACACCTTGTGGCTTTTAAAACACGCAGATCCCCAGCACCACCACCGCTCCTACAGAAATGTGGATTCAGTATCTGGAACCGGGCCTGGGAATTTGCATTTTAACCACTTTCCTAGGTGATTCCATTTTGGTGATCCAGGGAGCATTTTGAGAACAACTACTGTAATCTAATTCCCCACTTAGTCCACATGAGGTAGTACCCAAGGGACTCAAAGTTCCCTTCTTGAGCAGGGATTCCTTCTCCTCTGCCAGACAGGTGAATGACCAAGCTTTGGAAGGAAATCCTTTATTGGGAGAAGCCAAGGCTTCTGAGATCGCACCTTGCACTGCTGAACAGCTCTCAGTTTGAGAAAGTGCTGACAATTTGCTTTGCCTTTTTGGTTTTTGTTTGTTTTTTGGTTTTTGGGGGGCGTTTTGGTAGAGTTTCCTTCAGTGATATTCAGACCTTCCTAAAAAAACAGATCAAGTCATTTATTTTAAAGTTGATGTTAAACAAGCTTTAAAACACCATGAAAAAAACTTTAAAAACTACTGTTCATCCATAAATGCTACCAGTGTAACATAATTATTTTCATGTTCTGTTGTATTGTCCTATTAATTAACCATCTCCTTGTTGTTAATCATGTAGATTGTTAATGTTCACAAAATTTAGAAAATTCTTCCAAGAGACAGGCTTGAACTTTAAATTCCAGTTGGAAGTCTGAAAATTATCCTGATGATAAATCTTAAATCACTGTTCTGTGAAAGGTATATCTCCATTTTTCCAAACTAAAAATGCCACAAAGTCTGAAGATTGTTAGTTCTAAAATAAGTGGTATGGTGGGTTTGAAAGTATATGCATTGAAATGTTTCTTTTCTAGTGACTTTATCTGTTCTTTTCCATATCACTTGAACCTCACCAAAAGATACATCTAATTTAAGTATTTAATTTGCTTACATATTTCCTGTTGTAAAATTATATAATTGAATGATCTAAATGTTTCTTTGCAAATAATAACTATTAATTTAATGCATTTAGTGTGTATTACTGGAAAAAGTTATATATATATTTTTTCTGGCTGTCATGTAGAGACAACATGAAGTAGAAGAAGCAAAGTCGGCTTTAGTTTAAGGAAGAACTGGTATTCTAATCCCAATTCCAACACTTTCTTGACCTGGGCCAGTGACTTCCTCTCTGATTCTCACTTTGCTTATATTTAAAATGGGGACAATGCCTCCAGAGTTTTATCTAAGATACCATGTATTGTATAAAACTGTGGTAGAGTAATAAGTACAACTCTTTTTCTTCTATTCTCTTTCTCCTTCACTTTCTTTAGAGTAAATTTGTGAGTTCCAACCCCACTGTAATATTCAAGGTCATTTTCATTTCCAAAAGGAGATGCAACTTTTTTGAGGATCTACTGTGTGTGAAGCATTTTTAGAGTCCATACAAATAATCATCAAGCTTTTAAAAATATTTTTGAGAAATCTAAGCCCATATAGGCTACTTAGGTCTTTATCATATTTTGCTCTGTATGACTAAAATTATCCATTTGTTAATTCAGTAAATACTTACGAACACTTATTATTGCTAGATACTATGTTAGATGTAGAAGATAAAGCAGTGAAGAAGACCAGGTAAATACTGATTGTGATAAATTCTTGAACAATAAAACTATAAAGTCTCTGAATGTTAACATGGTGAGGAAATGTGTTCCATGCTGAGTGTCATTTGTAACAGAATATTGGTTAGAAAATTCTCTTAAATTTAGGTCTCAATTAAGATTGTGCAAGTAGGTTGTGTCAGAAAATGGGGAACTTAAGGAAAACAAATAATCACAGTTAAAGATTCCCTAGGTCTGAAATACTGTTTACAGGTAATTCAAGTGATGTAGTTTCCACTTGTTCCATTAAAATGTCAATGTTTTGATAGTCGTTTAGCTTAACTTCTAGGAAGTTGTAATCTTATTTTTTCCTTGAAATCATTCCATTTGACAGCAATTTTATGGACACCTAGTTTGGTAGAAAATTATGTCCAAAAAATCTTTCTCAATGATTTCCATAAAATTTATTGATTCTTAAGCCAATGGGAATTTTAACACAAACAATGAGTATGGACTGACCGTTAAAACAGGTATGTGAGAGAACAAGTAGCCCAGTAACCTTAGACATAATTCAGAAGTTCCATATTTTAATTTTTTTCATTGTGCAAACAGTGATCCATCTGATCACAGCAAATTGAGCAGATTGGGTTTTTAAAGAAACTGTATTTTGCAAGTGACTTGTTGTGATGAAGAAGATTCAAAACTCCTTACCTACTTCCACTTGCATGAAAAAAATAACATTAGGGATTCTGCTTTAGCATTTTCTCAGTTTGTTACTAATCATGCTTTCTGGCTATCTAGTTAGCTATTTGGACATTACTTTTTTGTCATGGTTTAAAATCTAACTTTTTTCTGTTTGGTGCTAAACCTTATGATTTTAATTCATAACCTCTTGAGTGGCATTCTTTACTGCAGCGTGGACCGCCTGGCCTTGTTCTAGCAGCTATGAAAAAACACTTCCTCTGTGCTCGCTATGTGGGCATGAATAAGTATCAATCTCTGGATTAGATTTTTTGTTTGGATGCTGCCTGCAGCTTTTGTAGCACAAGGAGCTGGTCATTGCAGGTAAAGGAAGAGGCCCACAAATTGTTTACTTGAGGGAAACAAAGACACACCGTTTTGGTCTCTGCATCATTTCTATTCACTGCAGTTCAAGCAGCACCATTTCTTCTGTTGCATGTTTAATCTAGTAATTGTGGTATTCTGCTTTTCAAAAGGAGAGTTTTCTGGCTATTTACAGGAGGCCTGTCCAGACGGTATCCAGTCATGTAATATGGCAAATAGAGACATTTAATGAAGACAATAACAAGATATAAGAAACATTGTACATAGGACAGCGATGCCTCATTCCTCTTCAAAGTAGGCACCTTGAGACCTCACACAGTTCTCCCAAGCACCATCAGCTGCCCCATCATATTTTCCTGAATCTCATCGATAGTCTGAAATCTCTTGCCTTTCAAAGGTGATTTCAGTTTTAGGAAAAGCCAGAAGTTGCAGGGCATCAAATCTAGGCTGTAGGGGGGCTGTGTCACTTGGTTGATTTGATGTTTCATCAAAAAGCTCTGTACCAGACGTGATGGGTGAGTGGGTGCGTTGTCATGATGAAGCTGCCATTCACCACTTGCCCATAACTGCGGCATTCTGAATCTTCTTCGTGGAGGAATGTTCGAGCTTCATGCAAAATTTGATGCAGATTCATTGCTCCACTCGCTGCCACTTTGAATGCAAGAGCCACACAATAAACATGGTCATTCAATGGTGTCTACCACCCCCAGTAACTGATACAGTGAAGTTGTCATTGTTCACACATGTGCATTCTAGTCCATTGTCCTTGTCTGCTAGGATACATTGATGTTGTGCAAACCATTCTCTGTATGTTAACAGTGGCTGGACTTTTTCCAGACTCTGTGTATATAAAATCAGGACTTTATTTCATCAAAAAATTTTGAGTACTTCCTGTGTGCTAAGCATTGTAATGCATTAAATGGATCTATTATAATAGATTCAATGGTAAATTCCTATCCAGTATGTTTAAGAAAGGCCATGTGATCTTAGCTCCTCCTGGAAACATTTTTTCATTTAGAATTGTACTTTTGCAAAATCATCTTTGATAAGTTACTTTTATAGCTTGTAAAGATTAATAACTCTAGGTGAAAAAAGATCCTATAGAATGACATTTTCTTCATTTTAAAACATCATCTTTCAGGATTAAATTGCCCAGTAGTTTAATTAGTGTTGTGACTGTGTTTTGTTCTTATTTTCTATTCCCAATACTGTTTCCCAAGAAGTTTGCATTTAACATATATGGTCTTTTAAAAATAACATTTTTAAATAACTTTTTCTTATAAAGGTAATGTGTATTCAGTGTCAAATATTCCTAATCAGAAAATAATAAAATAAAATACACTCTTAATATTTTGGTATACTTTAAATCTTTTGTCTATGCACATATTTTATCTTTATAAAAATGAGTTCATACTCTGCATTCTATTTTATTGCTTGCATTTTTTATTCTAGTATTATAATATATGGTAAATACTTTCTAATCACATAATTCCAGTTCTTTTTAAGCAGTTTTATTGCTAGAATAGGGACCAAATAATCCATTTATTGAATTCCTCTACAAGATAAATTTAGAAACCAAGACTACCCCTCAGGAAGAAAAATATATTTCTCTGCTTTGTTCCTTAATTCTGACTCCCTAAACCCCCCACTGGCCACCCTCCCATCCCCACCTTCAGAAAGGTTCTTTGGGAGAATCTCTGAAAGAAGGTTTATCTAGTCAGTTACACTTAGTTATTAACATTTCAAATTCTCAGCCAACCCTTCAGAATTTTTATTTTTTACTTTATTTGCTCACAGCAAAGCATCAGGTGTGGAGTTGGGAAGATTTGAAGTAATATAGGAAAATAAAATCATGCTGGAATTCTTAGAATTATACGGGAGGGATACCTGAATAAAAATGCGTTTAAAGTTGAGCAGTGTATTCACATTTAAAATCTTTGTGTTCCAAAGAAAATAGCCGGGTTGTTAAACTCCATTTTGCCTTTTGTGTGTTACCTCAAACTGTCTAGCAATTTTATTATACCTACTGCTAATATGTAAATATATTTGACAAATTATTACTGTTTTGAAATACACAATATTTTTGTCTTCATTTTTAAGGTCTGATAGTCTGTGAGAAATTATATACTAATGACTCAAGTCACAGGTTAAATTTATATTAAATAATTAAAACAATGGTGGGAATGTATTTTAAAATGTAGCATTAAATACCTAGAAATGTATATAATCATGTCCAGTGCAACTACAGAATATTTTGAAATTACCATTTTTATTTCTATAAAACTAAAACATTGAGTATAGACATTTAGAAAATACCAATAAGGCCCCCCAAAAAACCCTAAAACACTTAGACTCCCACCACTGCTAATAGTCCATTAGTTTACTAATCTAATTTGCTCTTCTCTTAATAGTGGATTTTATTTATAATGGTCATATAAAATGACAGATCTCCTATAGGGGCTTTGACCCTCTTCATTTGAGTTGAAATTTCAAACAAGTTCCATAAGTAGATGGGCTGATTCTTATTTTAAGGTCATTTTTTTAAATCCACACTCTTTATAAACCACAGCAGATTTTTATTTTTTTTTGGATCTCTGCAGACATCTGGCCTGTCACTTGTATTTGGGAAAAGATGTTAGTAAACTAATTTTTTAAGTTTGTTTTAGTCATCTGAATAATAACAAAATAAGAAATAATATAAGTAAAAAGGGGAAATATAGAAACATTATAAAGGAATAAAATTTAACCATACGCCGATTGTCAGCATTTAGGTCAATCCTTTTCAAGGCTATGAGATTTTTTTCTCTGCCTATTTTTATCTACTATGTGTACAGTTCTTCAATAGAAATGTTTTACCATTTTAGCCCTAACTGGTGGTGTTCAGTGGGTTGGGTGTCGTCTGATAAACTGAAAGGTCACCAGTTTGATTCCTGGTCAGGAATAAGCCTACATTGCAGGCCAGATCCCCAATTGGGGGTGTGCAAGAGGCAACTGATGATGTTTCTCTCCCTCTTTCCCTTCCTTCCCCTCTCTTAAAATATTTTTTAAAAATTAAAAAAAAATGTTTTACCATTTTAAGTCAATTTGTAATATTTTAATATGTTGCTGAAATAATATATTGCAGCTAATTCCAGTGTCTGTCTTTCCCAGCTCATCCACCTGAGGTATTCTGCAGGCCAGGTTCCTCCTAGATGCTGACCATCCTGAGCTGGATGCTTTATAATGCTCACTGTCATCATTGCTGTTACATCTTTAACTTGTCTTATATTTCTGTACTTTATATTGGCAGCTTACCTGAACAAGCTTACCTTCACCATGTCTTAGCACTGTTATTGGACTGCTACCCCTTTCTTCCTTAAAGCTGAGTTCATTTTCTCAGCTCCAGTGCTGACTAATCTCCACATTTCCTCTGCTCACCTGTTTTGCAAAGGTCCCAGCATGCCTCTAACTTAGCCTGCCTAATTTTGTCAGTAAAAGGCTTTTTACAAAGTTGGCTGACTCTATTAATTGTTTTCTTTCCTTTGAGCAAAAGCTCCTCAAAAACAGATAATAAGCAGGACCATAGGGAAGGTTTTCGTCTCTCTTTAGTTAGTTGTGTATGTTTCCTTGTGCACATGGGAAAAGTATTCTCATTTAGATAATTTTCTCCTCTTTCATCTAATGCAAATGATTTGATAGTTCAGCAGGGAGTAGTGGATTTTTAAAGTGTGAATGCCCTTAATAGTCTAAATTGCTATAAAGAGATTGTAGACATCAGGGGTAGACCTTGATAGACAAAACAAACTTTAAAATTCTTCACATTTGTGAAAATGAAACAATTGAAATATTTTTCTTTATATTAAAAGAAACCAACAGAATCAAGAGGGAAGGAGGGAGGGAGGTGGCAGGGAAAGGAAAGGGAAGGGTCAAGTCAAGGAACATGTATAAAGGACCCATGGACAAAGCCAAAATGGGAAAGGATTGAAGGAGGGAGCGGGGAGGGGAGCAGGGGAAAGTAGGGGGGCGGGAAATTGGAGACAAATGTATTTGAACAATAAAAAATAAAAAATAAACTAATTTTTCTAAGTGATTTAACAATATAGGGTGGAAATGATTTTATCACCTAAATGGTGGTGTTTATTGGTTTCAGCAGAGTGAATCCTGTTGCATTCGGCATCTGTGGAAGAGATCTTAACATCTATTAATCACTAATTTAGTGCCAGCCATTGAACCCAAGTCAGCCTGTTACTGTATATACTCTTCATTCCTTAGCCCGTCCCTTAGGTCTTACTGAACACCTTTGACTCTCTTCCACACAGCAGTCCTTTAAATATTTGGATTCATTATTCCCTGGATATGTGCTTATATTCTTTCTACCAGACAGCTATCTTTTAAAGATCAGGGACTATTTTTATTTGTCCTTGTATTCCCTCATACCTCCTTTAGTTCTTGGTACCTTACAGGGGCTCAAGTATTTATTACACTGAATTGAACTGTTGTTCATACAAGTTCCTGACTCCCCTGGCCTCTTCCCCTGTAAACATACTCCAGTGTGTCTCTATTTGAAGCTATGTTCCCTAGTATATTCTGCCCTCCTACTCTGAAAACAATCTGCCTGCGCAAGAACACAATTTTCATGATTGAAAGTTGGAAAAATGTCAGAGGTTACCTAATTTTATTATCATTGAAAATGTTAAAGTTTTCTGTTACCAGACAGTTATAACTGAAAACTGCATTATTTATTTTGTTAATCGTATTGTTCCATTTTTCGCCATTGAGAGCTCTTTCAGTTGACTCTGTATCCTTTGACATATTCCCAGCAGTTTGTGCTTTGAGTACCTCCCTACTTTCTGGAACTAAAAGATGGATGCTCCAGGCTCATCTGATACATTTTGTTCTACCTCTAAAATCAGCCATTTCAGCAAGGATCCCAGGAGAATGGTATTAGAAACTGGAATTTGCTCTGATGTGCTTATTGTTACTGGGGTGTCATTGCTTTTAGGTTCTATCAGCCTAAGGACCGAAACGAGGAAATAATGTGTGTATATTAACCTGTGTATATATACATATCCGTATTACTTTTACTCATCAGTTTTTATATAAGCTAAACAGGAATTTCACTGATGTCTTAGATGCTAATTCAGAACTGTATGGTTCATTCTAGCCTTTTCCCCTTACCTGAATTTTTCCTTCCAACACTGACAAACCTGGTTCCTACCATTCACCAACGTTTTAATTATTTTTCCGTCCCAGTGTACATGCATATCAGTATCATATTTCTCACCATACCTCCATGAGAAACAGCATTACCATCCACAGTGCTCATGTACAGTTCCTTTTGTCTTAGTTTCCAGTCATTTCCAAAGTTACTTAGATCCCTTTCTCCCCACTGCAGTGAGGTAATGCCATATATTTGTAATACAATTAAATTCCATTCCAGTCTCCATTCCATCCTCCTAGTTGATGTTGTTAATATTGCATTTTAAAATATTCCATTCAGCTTCATTCTTTGTGCTATAAAGCTCCATGGGTTTTGAGAAATGGATAACATCATGTATCCGTCACTCTAGTACTAGACAAAATAGTTCTGTGGCCCTAAAAATTATCTAATGTGTTAAAAACAAAAACATAATTGGTTTCTATTCCATGAGAAATATGAAGGACCTCCCAAAATGGAAGTTATGTGTAAAAATTGATATGTTCTTATATATTTAAACTTCAGTCACCTTCAGAGTACTCTCCATTTGATGCAATACACCTATCAAGACATTTTTTCCGCTGCCCAAAAAACAGTTTTTTGAACTTGTTAATTTTGATGACTTTTAGTGCTTCTGCTCTCATCGTTTCACCTCTTTCACATCAGCAAAACGTCCCTTTGAGGACTTTTGTCACCTGAGGAAACAAACAAGATGTCTCTCGGGGAGATCAGGTGAATAGAGAAGGTTAGGGCATGGGGATTATGTCGTTTTTGGTCAAAAATTGCTGAACACTCAGCACTGCGTGGGCAGGTGCTCTTGTAAATCACCCATCATGAAATGGGCAAACACGTTGAAAGAGTCTTCAAAATTTTCACTGAAGCCAAACACAGTCTCTCACTACAATGCCAACTGGTACACTAATACAGATGGGTTCCTAGAACACTCAACTAGTGGAGGAAGTCTGTACTACAGGGGCCTGCCCTCCAGAAGATAATGCTGGTTTTTTGGGGGTCCCTCCTTATTCATATATGATGTAATTTCTTCAGGTATTTCTTATTTGAAAATATTCAAACTAGTACCAATTTCTTAAGAAAATTTACAGCAACCACATTTTCACATGCACTGATGGCCTTTTAGGTTTTTTTTTTAATTAAAAATACAACATACAGATAATCTAATATCTTTAAACAGAAAAATGAGTAGTAGGCTTCTTGGGAATGTTAAATCATTTTCTCTCTCTCCTGAAAACTATACTTCCTGTCAGTCTTGTTCTTGCTTTTGCTTTTAGCCTTTTAAAAATCAAGGACTATCATATTTGTCCTTATATTCCCCCATACCTCTCCTAGTTCTTGGTACCTAGTAGGCGCTCAAGTATTTATTATAGTGAATTGGACTGTTGTTCATGTGAGTAGCTAACTCTCCTGGCCTCTTCCCCTATAAACATATTCCAGAAGGTATATGTATTTTATTATATATGTGATTTGCAGATATTTTTTCCCAATCTGTGTTTTCATTCTCCTAACAATGTTACACAGAACCAAAGTTTTTAATTTTGAATTTTTTTATTTTATTAATTTGCTTTTGGTATTGTACTTAAAAATTCATTGCCAAACCCAAAGTCTTGCAGATTGTCCTTTATGTTTTCTTTTGTGAATTTTGTAGTTTCTGTGAGTCTTCCAGTTTCTGTGAGTCTTCCAGTACAACAAAACATCTCCATTTAAATTTAGATTTTCTTTGATTTTTTTCATCAGGGATTTCTAGTGTTCTATACACAGATCCTGTGCATATTTTTTTAAGATTTATACTGTATTTTGGAGGATACTATTACAAATATATTATTTTTAAATTCAAATTCTAAGTATTTATTGCTTGTATGTAGGAAAGCAGATGACTTTTGTAAATTGACTATGTACCTTTCAACCTTGTTAAAGTCACTTATTTACATGAGTTATTTGGTAGATTCTTTGGGGCTTTCTGCATAAACAATTATGTTGTCTGTGAATAAAGACAGTCTCATTTCTTCCTCTCCAATTTGGATATCTTTAATTTCTTTTCCTTATCTGGTTACACTAGCTATCACTTTTAGTATGAAGTTGAATAAGAAGTGGTGAGATAGAAAATCCTTGCTTCATTCCTGATCTTAGGGAAAAACTTAACATGCCACTATTGAGTATGATAGTAGCTGTGATTTTTAAAAAAGTCTTTATTAGGTTAAGAAGTTCCCTCCTACTCTTAGTTTTTTTGGGAGTTTTTGTCATGAATAGATTTACAATTTTGTTTCTGCTGTGTATATTAATATGATCACATGATTTTTCTTATTCAGTCTATTAACATGATAAATTACATTAATTGATTTACAGAACTTGAATCAGCCTTGCATTGTTTGGATGAACCCCACATGATCATGATGTATTTCCCTTTTTATATGTTGCTGGACTCAATTTGCTAATATTTACATCTAAATTAATGAAAGGTATTGGTGTATGGTTTTCTTTTTTTGTAATATATCTGGTTTTGGAATAGGTAAATGCTGGCCTTAGAGAATGAGTTGGGAAGTAGTCTCTCCTGTTTTCTGGGAGGGATTGTAAAAATGGTATTATTCTTCCTTAATATTTCGGTGAAATTCACTAGTGAAACCATCTGTTTCACTGGTGTTTTCTTTTTGGGGGAAGAGTTTCCACTAATTTAATTTCTTTTTTAGATACAGGTCTATTTATATCACCTATGTCTTCTTGAGTGAGTTTTAGTAGTTTGTACTCTTCAAGGACTGGTCTATTTAATATAAATTATCAATTTTATGGTCATAGATCTGTTTGTAGTTTCCCTTATCTTTTGTTTTTAATTTATTTTTTCAAATACATTTGTCTCTGCCTTCCCCCCACCATTTTCCCTTGCCCCCTCCCTCCTTCCCTCCCTCAGCTCTTCCCCTTTGGTTTTGTCCAGGAGTCCTTGCTATATGTTCCTTGAATTTC
Organism: Pteronotus mesoamericanus; assembly: GCF_021234165.1. Lineage (NCBI taxonomy): Eukaryota > Metazoa > Chordata > Mammalia > Chiroptera > Mormoopidae > Pteronotus > Pteronotus mesoamericanus. The sequence goes on along the minus strand of NW_026555304.1, from coordinate 9,695,534 downwards.
CCCTTCCCTTCCCTTTCCCTGCCCCCCCGCTTCCCTCTTGTCTCTGTTGATTTCTTTTCCTTTCAGTGTTGCTGGTCATATTTTCCTTGCATCTTTGCAATGTTGGTTAGGTTCCGCTTACAGGTGAGATCATATGGTATTTGTCTTTCGCCCCCTGGCTTATTTCGCTTAGCACGATGCCCTCCAGTTCCATCCATGCTGGCGCGAAGTTTAGTAGTTCTTTTTTTTTTTTTCTGCTGCGTAGTATTCCATTGTGTATATGTACCATAGTTTTTTGATCCAATCATCTGCTGATGGGCATTTAGGTTGCTTCCAACACTTGGCTGTTGTCAATTGTGCTGCTATGAACATTGGGGTGCATAGGGCTCTTTTGTATTGGCGTTTTGGTGTTCTTAGGGTATAGTCCCAGCAGGGGAATCCCTGGACCAAAAGGCAGTTCCATTTTCAGCTTTCTGAGGAAATTCCACACTGCTTTCCATAGTGGCTGCACCAGTCTGCATTCCCACCAACAGTGTGCTAGGGTTCCCTTTTCTCCACAGCCTCGCCAGCACCTGTTGTTTGTAGATCTGTTTATGATGGCCATTCTGGCCGGTGTGAGGTGGTACCTCATGGTGGTTTTGATCTGCATTTCTCTGATGGCTAGTGATGCTGAGCATCCTTTCAAATGCCTCTGGGCCCTCTGTATCTCCTCCTTAGAAAAGCATCTGTCCAGGTCCTTTGCCCATTTTTTGATTGGATCTTTTGTCTTCTTGGAGTGGAGTCGAGTGAGTCCTTTATATATCTTGGAGATCAAACCTCTATCTGATGTATCATTAGCGAATATATTTTCCCATATAGTTGGCTCCCTTTTCATTGTGCTGATGTTTTCTTTCGCCATGCAGAAGCTTCTTATTTTGATGAGGTCCCACTTGTTTATTCTTTCCTTTATGTCCCTTGCTTTAGGAGACATATCGGTGAAAAAATTGCTGTGTGGGATATCTGAGAGTTTCCTGCCAATGTTCTCCTCTAGGACTTTGATGGTGTTGTGACTTATATTTAAGTCTTTTATCCATCTTGAGTTTATTTTTGTGTATGGTGTCAGCTGATGACCCAATTTCAATTTTTTGCATGTAGCCGTCCAGCTCTCCCAACACCATTTGTTGAAGAGGCTGCTATTGCTCCATTTTATGCTTCTGCCCCCTTTGTCAAATATTAGATGCCCATATAAACCTGGGCTTATTTCTGGGCTTTCTATTCTGTTCCACTGGTCTATGGGTCTGTTCTTGTGCCACTACCAGATTGTTTTGAGTATGGTGGCTTTGTAGTAGAGTTTGATGTCCGGTATTGTGATCCCTCCTACTTTGTGTTTCTTTCTCAAAATTGCTGCGGCTATTCGAGGTCGTTTATGGTTCCATATAAATTTTTGAAATGTCTGTCCTATTTCTGTGAAATACGTCATTGGTATCTTAATAGGGATTGCGTTGAATCTATAAATTGCTTTGGGTAGTATGGACATTTTGAGGATATTAATTCTTCCAATCCATGAGCACAGTATATGCTTCCATTTATTTGTGTCTTCCTTAATTTCTTTTTTCAATGTTGTATAGTTTTCTGCATACAGGTCTTTTACGTCTTTGGTTAAATTTATGCCTAGGTACTTTATATTTTTTCTTGCTATATCGAATGGTATTTTTTTTCTGATTTCTTCTTCTTCTATTGCATTGCTGGTGTACAAAATCGCCTTTGATTTCTGAATGTTGATTTTGTATCCTGCTGTTTTGTCAAATTCACTTATTAGGTTGAGGAGTTTTTTGGTAGAGTCTACAGGGTTCTCTATGTACACTATCATGTCATCTGCAAACAATGATAGTTTTACTTTCTCCTTTCCTATTTGGATGCCTTTTATCTCTCTCTCTTGTCTGACCGCTGTGGCTAGGACTTCCAATACGACGTTGAAAAGAAGCGGTGAGAGCGGACATCCTTGTCGTGTTCCCGATCTTAGTGGGAAAGCTTTCAGTTTTTGCCCGTTGAGTATGATATTAGCTGTAGGTTTTTCATATATGGCCTTTATTACATTGAGGAATGCCCCATTTATTCCCATTTTGCTGAGTGTTTTGATTATAAATGGGTGCTGTACCTTATCAAATGCTTTTTCTGCATCTATCGAGATGATCATGTGGTTTTTGTCTTTTCTTTTATTTATGTGATGTATCACGTTTACTGATTTGCGTATATTTTGAACCATCCCTGCATCCCTGGGATGAACCCACTTGATCGTGGTGGTTAATCTTTTGAATGTATTGCTGGATGTGGTTTGCCAATATTTTGTTGAGGATTTTAGCATCTATGTTCATCAGCGAAATTGGCCTGTAGTTTTCTTTCTTTGTAGGGTCTTTATCTGGTTTTGGGATCAGGGTGATGCTGGCCTCATAGAAGGAGTCTGGAAGTCTTCCCTCCTCTGGATTTTTTGGAATAGTCTGAGAAGGACAGGGGTTAGCTTTTCCTTAAATGTTTTGTAAAACTCTCCTGGGAAACCGTCTGGCCCTGGGCTTTTGTGTGCTGCGAGTTTCTTGATTACTGCTTCAATTTCCCCAGCTGTTATCGGTCTGTTCAAGCTTTCTGTTTCTTCCTCCTTCAGTGTTGGAAGATTATACTTTTCTAAAAATTTGTCCATTTCATCAAGATTTTCAAATTTCTTGGCATATAATTGTTCATAATAGTTTCTGACGATCATTTGTATTTCTGTGGTATCAGTTGTTATTTCTCCTCTTTCATTCCTGATATTATTAATGTGGGTCCTCTCCCTTTTTTTCTTGATGATTCTGCTTAAAGGCTTGTCAATTTTATTTATCTTTTCAGAGAACCAGCTTCTGGATTGGTTGATCCTCTGAATTGTCCTTTTTGTCTCTATGTCATTCAGTTCTGCTCTAATCTTGACTATTTCCTTCCTTCTACTTGCTCTGGGATTTATTTGTTGTTGTTTCTCCAGTTCTTGAAGTTGTATTGTTAGGTCTTTTATTTGAAATGTTTCTATCTTTTTTAGGCAAGCCTGTATTGCTATGAACTTCCCTCTCAGGACCGCCTTTGCTGTGTCCCATAGGTTTTGGACAGTTGTCTGTTCATTTTCATTTGTTTCCAGAAATTTTTTGATTTCTTCTCTTATCTCATTATTGACCCATTCATTGTTTAATAGTGTACTGTTCAGTCTCCATGAGTTTGCAAGTTTTTGAAGTTTCTCTTTGAGGTTGATTTCGAGTTTCAAGGCCTTGTGGTCTGAGAAAAAGTTTGGTATGATTTCAATTTTCCTGAATTTGCTGAGGCTTGCTTTGTGTCCTATCATGTGGTCTATCTTTGAAAAACTGCCATGAGCATTTGAAAAGAATGTGTATTCTTTTGGATGTAAGGTTCTATATATGTCAGTTAAGTCTCTTTGATTCAGTGTGTCATTCAGCGCCATGATATGTTTCTTAATGTTTTGTTTGGAAGATCTGTCCATTTTTGACAGTGGGGTGTTGAAATCCCCTACTATCAGTGTGTTGCTGTCTATATATTTTTTGAAGTCATCCAACAATTTCCTTATAAACTTGGGGGCTCCTATATTGGGAGCATATAAGTTTACAATGTTGATGTCTTCTTGATAGATTCTTCCTTTAAGTATGATAAAGTGCCCCTCTGGGTCTCTCTTTATGGCCTTTGCTTTGAAATCTACTTTGTCTGATACAAGTATGGCAACGCCAGCCTTTTTCTCATGCCCATTTGCTTGGAATATTATTTTCCATCCCTTTACTTTCAATCTGTGTAGGTCTCTTGCTCTGAGGTGGGTCTCTTGTAGGCAGCATATGTGTGGGTCATGTTTTCTTATCCATTCAGCTACCCTGTGTCTTTTGATTGGGGCATTTAGTCCATTCACATTGAGAGATATTACTGATAGAAACTTACTCATCTTTTCTCTTTGTACCTGTGTTCCTCTCTGTCTCATTCTTTTCCTTCATCTGCTTAAACCAGTCCCCTTAGCATATCTTGGAGTGCTGGTTTGGTAGAGATGTATTCTTTTAGCCTTCTCTTGTCTGGGAAACTCCGTATTTCTTCTTCTATTTTAATGGAGAGCCTAGCTGGGTAGAGCAGCCTTGGCTGTAGGCCCTTGCTTTTCATGGCTTGGAATATTTGTTGCCATTCCCTTCTGGCTTGTGTTTCTGTTGAGAAGTCAGCTCCTAGGCGTATCGGGGCCCCCTTGTATGTTACTTTCTCCTTCTCCCTTGGTGCCTTGGGGATTCTCTCTTTGTCTTTGACATTTGCCATTTTAATGATGATGTGTCTTGGAGTGGACCTCCTTGAGTCCCTCTTGAGTGGGGTCCTCTGTGCCTCCTGGATCCATGAGAGCCTTTTTCTCCTCAAATTGGGGACATTTTCCATCATGACTTTTTCGAAGAGGTTCTCTATTCCTTGCTCCTCTTCTTCTCCTTCTGGTATCCCTAGTATACGGATATTATTGCGTTTCAGGTTGTCCTGCATTTCCCTAAATGCCTCTTCATTCTTTTTGAGCCGTTTTTCCATTTCTTGTTCTTTCTGGGAGCTTTTTTCTACCTTGTCCTCCATCTCACTGATTCGATCCTCGGCTTCATCCAGCCTGCTTTGGATTCCTTCTACTGTGTTCTTCAATTCAGAAATGGTATTCTTCATATCCTCTTGTGTCTTCTTGATAGTTTCTATGTCCTTTTCCAGGCTGATATAGTTTGCTGTAAGATCCTGATAGTTTCTCTGCAGTTTCTCATAGTTCTCTTTGAGCTGGCTGAGCTCATTGAGCTTCCTTAGAACCATTGTTTTGAATTCCATATCTGATAGTTCCCTTGCCTCTATTTCATTTAGCTCTCTCTGTGGGGAGTCCCCTTTTCCACTCATTTGAGGGGAACTTCTTTTTCTTCCCATTTTTGTGAGAGTCTGTTAAGTATTTTTGTCTTTTACTTTTCTTTCTGGGCTTGCCTCTAATGATGTCAGTTGTTGACCCTATAGGGCCTTGGGTTGTTTGTTTGAGCCTTTCAGGAGTCTAATGCCTGTGTCTGACTCCTGCTTGGAGCAGCTCTGTGACCCCTTCGGTCAGGGCTGGGCTATTTTTTGGCATCTCTCTGCGCTCTCACGCGGGCTCCTTGAGCGTGTTCCCAGCGCGGCAGGGTCCCCCACCCCCCTGGGCTCGCATGTGCTTGCCCCAGACCAGGGGGCTTATTCGGGACCTCGCGTACTCATCTGGCCCCCCTTGGCACGCAAGCTTCGCGGCACTGGTCAGTTTAGGGTCTTTTATTGTGTATTTTCCCCGCTTTTGGCTCTTTGGGTGCGTTGCTTGCCCTCGCCAAATGGGGACTACGGAAATGGGAGGAAATCAGCTCTAGGACTCTCCGGTTAATCCTGTTTCTGGTCTCTCCTCCAGGGACTCTGGGCAGCTCTACTAATTTTGTGGGCCGCTCCGCAATCGCGGTGGGCAGGTCAATTTACGCCTGCCCTTGCTGCTCTGCACACTCCCTCGCAGGCCGTATGGGTGCCAGTCTGTGTGAGGCCTTGCCGGCCGCTGCAAGCGTTCGCCAGCCCGCGTGGGTCACACACACGCTCGTCAACCGTCGCTGGTCACTCGGCGCAAGTGTGCGTGCCTGCTCTGGGTGTTTTGGGGGTGTCTATGTGTGCTTTTTGGCTTTTGGCTCTTTGGGGGTGTGGCCTCTTCCCATGCAATGGAGACTACGGCAAGGAGAAGGAGTCGGGACTCCCCAGTTCCTCCTCCCGTTCTTTCCCCAATGCCTCCGTTTCTAGTCTCCCCTCAGGGGTCTCTGGGCAGTTCTGTGACCCCTTCGGCCAAGGATCCACCCCCTGTGCGGACTGCGTTTCAATCGCAGGCAGTCTGGTTCATGCGCGCCCCGCTTCTGCCTCTTTGGGTCGTGCCTTTCCAGCCCACAATGGAGACTACCGAACGGGGAGGGAGTCGGGACTCCCCAGTTCCTCCTCCCATTCTTTCCCCAACGCCTCCGTCTCCAGTCTCTCCTCAAGGCTCTCCCATCCAGTCTGCACTCAGCCCCGCAGCTCCCACGTGTACAAGCTCTGTGCGGAGCGCACGAAAGGCAGGTTGATTGATTCCCTTATGCCTGAGCGAGATGGTAGCTGCAGAGTGGGAAGTGCGTTATCACCCGGGCTCCACCGGCCGCTGTCTCAGTTCTCTTCAGAAAGTTTGCCTCACCATTCTTTTCCCAGGCACCAGCCCACCCTGCTGCCACCTCTACCCAGCGATCAAGGAGGGTGGCTGCCACTGCAACTTTTGCATTTGCCCTTTAAATGTCTTTTAGCATCCCCAGCCACCTGTCTCTGGCAGAGAGCGCCCCTAAGCTTTTTGGGGTTGCGTTTTGTCTGTATTTTCTCGGCTTTAGCTGCTGTAGTTTAGGGGTTCCTGTTTATGATTCAGACCCCGTTCTTCTCTGGGGGAGCTAACTGGCCGTTTCAATGTCCCTCTGGTGCCAGTGCCCGTGCGCACCCAGCCCACCCTCTCGAGCCTCCACCCCAGTTCTCACCCGTTGGGATGTGTGAGAGTAGAATCCACTGTCTGCGGCACCAAGGCTCCTCTCCCACTATCGCTCCACTGCTTTCCAGGTGATTACTCCATTATTTAGTTGCAATTCCAGTTTGGTTTTGGGAGGAGGTCAGTGTGACTCCCATTCACTCCTCCGCCATCTTCTCTCCTGTCTTTGGGCATTGTGTCTAAAAAGGCATCACCATACCCAATGTCACCTAGGTTTTTTTCATATGTTATCTTTTAGAGTTTTACATTATAATTTTATAAGTTTACATGTAGGTCTATTATCCATTTGAGTTAATTTTTGTGGAGAGCATCAGGTCTGTGTCTAGATTTTTTTTTTTTTTTTTTTGCACAGTGGATGTCCACTTGTTTTAGCACCGTCTGTTAAAGAGACTGTCTTTGCTCCATTTTATTTTCTTTACTCCCTTGTCAAACACCAGTTGACTATATTTATGTGGATTTGTTTCTGGGCTCTCTGTTGTGTTCCATTCATCTGTGTCTGTTTTTTTACCAATACCATATTGTCTTGATTACTGTAGCTTTATAGTAAGCCTTGAAATAGGTGTCAGTCATCCAGCTTTGTCCTTCTTTAATATTGTGCTGGCTATTCTAGGTCTTTGCCTCTACATATAAACGTTAGAATCAGTTTTTTTATGTCCATGAAATTGCTTGCTGGGATTGCATTGAATCTATAGATCAAGTTGGGAAGAACTTGACAATATTGAATCTTTATCCATGACCATGGAATGTCTCTCCATTTATTTAGTTCTTTGATTTTGTTCATCAGAATTTTGTAGTTTTCTCATATAGAGCTTATATATATGTTGTTAGATGGATCATATTTTAAATTCATTCTGTCAGTGTGTGACTTTGGTTTGGGTATGCAATCTATTAACATTTAATATAATTACTGAAAATTAGGATTTATGCGTGCGATTTTCCTTTTTTTTATGTTTTATGTCTTTAGTATTTATTTTTTATCTTGGCTTCTTTTTTGTTAGATATTTTTAATTATCCCTTTTCAATTACTTTTTGTTTCTTTTCTCTATGTTTTGAGTTATTTTCTTAGTGTTTACCATGGGATTACAATTAGCGTCTTAATTTTAACAGTCGTCTAGTTAAACAGATTAATATTTGCTTAATTTCAGTACTATACAAAAATTTTATTTTCCTCCAACATAACTTCCATTACCTTCCCTGTTTTTGTACTGTTATTGTCCTATAATTTAAATTACCTCTTTATACATTGTAAGCTCACCAACTTATTTTTTAAATCAAATTTTTAAGAAAATATTTTTCAATCTTTTTTTAAAGGTTCTTATTTATTTATTTTTAGGGAGGGGAAGAGAGGGAGTGAATCATCAGTGTGTGGTTGCATTTTGCGTGCCCCCTGCTGGGGACCTGGCCTGCAACCCAAACATGTGCCCTACACTGGGAATCGAACCAGCGACCCTTTGGTTCAGAGGCTGGCACTCAGTCCACTGAGCCACACTAGCCAGGGCTCATCAACTCATTTTTATAATTATTGCTTTATGCAGGTGTCTTTTAAAGCAGGTCAAGAAAATAGTTATATTTAATGCATTTTCATAATACCTAATTAATTAGGTTTTTAGTGTTCTTTCTTTATAGGGATTTAAGTTACCTTGTAGTGTTTTTTATTTCAACCTGAAGAAAAACCTTTCATATATCCTGTAGGGCAGGTCTGCTAGCAACATATGCTCTCAGTTTTGTTTTGTTTTTTTTTTAATTATTTGTTGTTAATCTGGAGATGTCTTAATTTCTCCTTTGTTTTTCAAGGAGGGTAGAGCTGGGTATAGAAATCTTGGTTGAGCATCTGTTTCAACATTTAGAAGATGGTCACCTCACCGTCTTTATCTTTTCTGATAAGGTACCTCCCCCGTTGTACCCTGGTCATGATTGTATTCTGGGCTACAGCTTCCTCAACTCAGTTTAGTTGTCTCTGGACTTTATTTCCTTCTTTACTTACTGCTTACTTTCTTCCAAAAGCTTACTGAGGTAACTAGTCCATTGATAACCTCCTCCTACTCCTTGCTCTGTGGGCATATTCTTTTTAAAATTTCTTTGACTCAGGCCTCAGGAGGAAGGGGAAGCTAGTGCATGAGCTCAACCCACTACTTAAGCCAGATGTTCTGTGTATCTTTTATGGAAGGTCTAATCTAAGCCTGTGAAGTCCCAGGAGCCACATACCCGCCTGTATTTTAAGTTACCCAGATTTGTCATCCAAGTACTTGAAATATGTTCCATGGAATAGTTGTTTTCTTAGAGAAATCAGGAATTGAAGAGGTAGAAAAGCTTATCCATCCAGGTCTATAAATAAATGGAAATAGTAAGGTGAATACTCTACTTTACCCAGTATTTTAGGCATTTTATGTTGAACTAATTCTAAACAGTATGTCATAAAATCTGTATTAAAATGTTAACATAATCATATCCACAATATTTATATATTTATGAAAATAAATATTTAGATAATGAACATTTATTGGTTAGGAATAAAAGTTATGGTGTCCAAAATGGTATGTAATCTGGTGCTTGACCAAAAAGTGGCTGGTGTGGGGAGTCTTTCTTCTTGCTGGTATCACCTGCATAGCATGCCATGATTTCCAGGTTATGTGTTTGGTTTAAAATAGAATTTTGCTAGGAGCATTAGTACCCAGGCCTCACCCAGGGATATGAGGCTCTTTCTAGATCTGATTGATAAATGTGGAGTTTCTTAATGTATTTCAAGATTTTGTGAAGACTGGCTCAGGAACTGTTAAAAAGGCTTTGTGGTTTGACAGCTAAACAGAACTCAGGAGACACACCTTCACAGTAGATTTTATGAATACCTGCTGTGAGGTAAATGCCAACTACTTAGGGTATTGGTTCTCAGAACATCAGCATCACTGGAAGCCAATTAAACAGGTAGATTCTTAGCCCCACACAGACCTGCTGAGGGGAAATTCTGGAGTGGGGTTTAATAGTTTGGGTTTTAAAGAAAGTCCTCCAGGTGGTTCTGTTCAGGTAGGAATTGTTGACCTCTTGATGAGTTTAGGAAGTATCTGTGGTGGAGATATTGACATGAGGTTGATTTAAGCTTGTAGAGAATAACTAGCCAGGTGTGGCTGTTGGTGAGAAAAAGCAAGGAAGTATGGAAACCTAGCTTGTGAAAACCAGCTTCATCTCATTAACATTTTACTCATCTGTTTTGTCATAGTCTGTGTCTTGTAGAATCTGAACCAGCATGTTTCTTTAAATGATGAAATCCCAAGGATCTTGCTATAGTGTTGTTTTTTCCCTAATGTGTTACAAGTCTCCTGAGAGTGGGGACCCTCCCTAAAGTGTATTTAAGAGTGAGAGCATAGAAGCCAGTGAAGTCCCTAGTGAAATGCCAGACCTGTATATTCAAGGCAGCCTTTAATACTTTCCCTGAGGACTTGTTAAAAGGCTGTGGGTATGAGGAGTGAGAACTGGAAAAAAAGGGAAGGTATTTTTTAAATGTTGCCTGACTGCCCCAGGAGTGATTTGAGGAGAAAAAGAGATCTCATGCCCTGGCTGGGTAGCTCAGTTGGTTGGAGTATTGTCCTGTGCATCAGAAGGTTGTGGGTTTAATCCCTAGTCAGGGCACATACCTAGGTTTCAGGTTCAATCCCTAGTCAGGGCACGTGTAGAAGGCAACCGAAGTTTCTGTCTCACATCAGTGTCTGTATGTCTCTCCCCCCCTTTCTAAAAAGCAACAGTCATCATCATCATCATCATCCTCAGGTGAGGATTTAAAAAAAGGGATTTTATATCGTTCTGTCATTTATTTCAGGGTACAGATTTACAGGTGAGGACATTTCAATTTAAAAGAAAATCTGTTTTGTTTTACTAAAGAATCATAAGGAGTGCTTTAATTCTTTGAGGACAAAATACTACTATAATATTAGGAAACTATATTTTATAGCATCTGAGACACTGGATGAATCTTCAGTGAGCCCTTCATGAGGAGGAGATGTGAATAAAATGTGTAATTGATGTCAAGGAGGGCATCCCAAAGGAGAGAAAATTTGGGCTGAGGGTTGAAGTTAATGTCACCATGCATATTTATTGGAAAAGAAAACAGATTGACTTTTTAGGGAATTAGAAAGAACACAAATCTGTCAGGTTGAAGATCAGCAACAAGTCGAAGATATAAATGTGATAAGCAAAACTAAGTTAACGGAAAAACTATGTCTTATATTTGCATAGTGGTGCTGTAATGTCATTGTTATGCTCTTAGCAATAACCTTGAGTTCCATAAGGCATGATTGCCACTTCTCCTTTACAGAAAAAGTGAGGTTCAGAGAGATTAAATGATAATGGTGGTGGTCGCAACTAATGATAATGGTAGCTAAACCTCAAGCTTGCCTCCCCAGTCTATCTTTTATTGAATGTTTATTTTTATTCATGTATTTATTCAACAAATCTTTACAGAGTACCTATTGTGTGCCAGACTCTGTTGTAGGCTTTGGAGATAGAATAGTTGACAAAACAGACAGGAATCTGTGCCTTTATGGAGCATGCATTCTAGTAAGGTAAAGCAGAAAATATGTGGAATAAGTAAGTAAATTGTACAGGATCTGGCACAAATAACACCCTTATTTTATTGCAAAATCTTTTATTACAAAATCATAAGCATGTAGTTATGTAACATAAAAACATCACACTCAAGCACACCATGTGACATTTTAGGTGAAATGTTCAAATTAAAACTATAAATTATTATACCCATATTATTGCCCTACCAACCACGTTCAAGCGGGCCTTACTCTGGCTGGACCCTGTATAATGTTAGATATGTTTTCTTCCTCAGTCCTGAGGAAAAAGTGAAGCAGGGAAGGGGAGCTGATTTAAATTGTAAATAGAGTAGCTAGAAAGGTTTTGAAGAGAGGGATGATACAACCCCGTTGAAGTTGACAACATCACCTTGACCTCTTGTTGAGAACAAACTGAGTTATGGATCAGGCACAAATTAGATCATGCAGACTCTTAAGTCAACTTTCAACAACCACTGGGCAGGTGGTGAGTCTTGAAGATGTTGATAAATGTGCCCAAGATCACAAAGCTAGTAAGTGCCAACAACTCTATTGAAAATGTGTTTGGATTCTGTAACCTTATGTTCAGGCCAGCTGCATTTGTGTTTCTGTTAGGAGGGAGCAGGCTAAAATGTGTAAGGGGCTGTGTTCTTGACATGAGTAAATTCCTTGGTCCCACTCTCAAAACGTCTGAGTTGACAATCTGTATTGATGAAGAGTTTAACAATCTATCATCAAAACACTCCAGCTCATTCTGATATAGGAGGCCCTCTGCCCACACTTAAAGAAATGCTGTCAATATGATTAGATTCTGCATAGCAGTCATGGTAGCAGAATCTGAGGATGAAAACTTTAAGTGTGTAAGGGGATATGAGTAAACCCATGAAAGCAATATAAATATTCTATGTTCACAGATAATACAATAATAATAATAAGTAAAACACATAAGCTTACTTCATACAGAGCAATATTCCAGGTGCTTTATATAATTTAACTCATATACTCCTTATCACAATGCTATTAAGTGAGCACTACCATTATTCCCATTTTTAAAAAATAGAGTTTATTGAGAGGTTCCAAGATGGTGGCAGAGCAGGTGGAAGCTACACTGACCTCCTCCCAAACTAGAATTACAACTAAATTATAGAAAAATCATCCTGAATACCTAACTGAACACTATATGGAGAAAAGCCTATAACTAAGGACTTAGGGAAGAAATAACATCTCCACAATGAGACTGGTAGAAAGTGCAGAGACCTAAGAAGGTTGGTTGGGACCCAGCAGGCAGCAGCTGAATGTTTCCAAGGGATACTTCAGCACCTGGGGGGAGGGGGAGGAGCCCTCCCTGAGAAGTGTGTGTGGAGTCTAAACCTCAAGCTTGCCTTCCCAGTCTAAAGCACCAGACTGGGAAAGGCATCCACATAGCATCCAGCTATGAAAAGCAACAGGATTTTTGTCCTCCAGAAAGAAACTGTTAGAGACATAGCCATCTTCTTAAAGAACCAACACACAAAATTTTGTTTGTAGCCACTAACCCTTGGCTCTGGTAAAGGGAGCCAAGACAAGAGCAGTATGAGGGGTTGGTGGCTCTGGGGAGAGGGCTGAAGGGTCAGCTGCCAGGATCCCTGTGCTCAGTCATTCCCATAATGCAGAAGCCATCTTTCTTAGGCAGAGCACTTGCCTCCAAGCAGCATCAGCCTGTGGGGGAAGCAATAGCCCCACCTGCAGGAGCCCCTCTTGCCCTGCCTTGTAGAGCTTAAGCCTTGCTGAGGAGTGCAGCTGGAGGCTCTTTCAATGTCTAAGCTTAAAAGGCAGACTGCAGGCAGAGACAGATCAGTGGTTGCTTTGAGACTTTAGCTGACCCTCCACTAGGCCAGTGCTGGTAAAAGCTACCTATGGTGTGCAGCTTGGTTCTTTCTGCATGTACCTAGACCAAGCAGAGAGAGTCACAACCTGTGGATCACTGATAGCTCAAAACAAGTTGTCCAGGGGCAGCCACAAGCAGCATGTGACGTAGGTCTGCACCAGAGTATTTACAGATCTACTTAATACATACAAACAAACACAAAGAGGCAGCCAAAATGGGAAGAAAAGGCAGCAGGCCCCAGATGAAAGAACAAGAGAGTTCTCCAGAAGAGGAGCTAAATGAAATGGAGGCAAGCAATTTATGAGATACAGAATTCAAAGTAATGATTATAATGATGCTCAACAGCATGAAAAAAGACAGAAACCATAAAAAAGGACCAGTCAAAAATAAAGAATGCAATATGTGAGCAGGATTTAGAAGAGATGGAGACAGATTCAGGCACAGGGCCATGAGAAGATTTGGCAGTTCTAAGGAATGGAAGTTTTTTGGCATGTGGCATTGTGGAGGGATGGGGGACAATAGGGGAAGGCCCTAGAGTTGATATTGGTGGATTTAGCAAGGACCAGATCAAACATAACCTTTTAAACTGTATTCTGGTGTTTATGTTTTCTTAACTATTCCATGGGGAGTGTTTGGATGATTTTAAGCACAGAAATTATGTAACGAGAGTGCTTTTGAAAAGAAGACTTTGGTTTCAGTGTAGAGAAATGATCGAAAGGGGAACACAGCAGAGACAGAAATCAGCTAAGAGACTGCAGCAGTAATTCTGAAGGAAAACGTTGGTGGCTTGGTGGTCTGAACTAGGGTAGTGCTGGTGGAGTTGGAGAAAGGTGGGTGGGCTTTAGAAATATTTTTGAAGTAGAATAAAAGACTGTGAAGTTTGGTTGTGGCAAATGATGGAGAAAGAAGACTAGAGGAGCTTCACCAAGTTTCTGGGCATAGTAACTGGCTGCTTGCAGGTATCAGTGACCATCCAGTTGGGATATACTTGAGGAGGAGAAGGCTTGGGGTGAGGGGGGATGAAAAAAAGAGATCAAACTGGGTATCTTCCATTTTGGGTGCTTTCAGACCATTAAGTGGATTGGTCTCATAGATGATTAGCTATTTAAGCTTGAAGCACAAAACTTATATTTGGCCTAGATTTATGGATAAGGGAGTCATCAGATTACTGAAGTCATCTGAGTGGAAGAAATCCTCTGGTGTGTATGGAAATAGATGATAATAAAACCTAGGGCAAAATCCTGAAAAGCTCTATCATGTCAGCAATGAAGAGAAGAAGAAAATTCGTAAAGGTGATTAAGAAGCAGCAGCTAATTTGCTTGTGGGTAGCAGGGGAAGTGACTGAAAGCTGGGTGAGAGCTGAGCAACCGGCATTGTTCCTTCTCTGAGCACTCCCCGACACAAAGCGCTGTAACTCGGTGATGTGGGTTGCCCCGCCCTGCCCCGCCCAAGGCTCCACCTCTTACAATGTAACAGGAATGCTGAGACAAAGAAGTATGGCCCAAATGAAAGAACAGATCAAAGCTCCAGAGAAAATACACCTAAGTGATGAAGAGGTAGCCAACCTATCAGATGCAGAGTTCAAAGCACTAGGTAATCAGGATGCTCACAGAAATGGTGAAGTATGGTTGCAAAACAGAGGAAAAAGTGAATGCAAAGTGAATTAAAGAAAGATATACAAGGAACCAACAGTGAAGGGAAGGAAACCAGGATTCAAATCAACAATTTGGAGCAGAAGGAGGAAATAAACATTCCACCAGAACAGAAGGAAGAAATAAGAGTTCAAAAAAGTGAGGAGAGGCTTAGGAACCTCTGGGATAACTTCAAACGTTCCAACATCTGAATCATAGGGTGCCAGAAGGAGAAGAGGAAGAGCAAGAAAATTGAAAACTTATTGGAAAAACTAATGAAGGAGAACCTCCCCAGTCTGGCAAAGGAAATAGACTACCAGAAAGCCCAGGAAGCTCAGAGAGTCCCAAAGAAGTTGGACCCAAGGAAGCATCCACCAAGGCACATCATAATTATATTACTCAAGATTCAAGATAGGAGAGAACCTTAAAAGCAGCAAGAGAAAAGGAGACAGTTAACCTACAAAGGAGTTCCCATAAGACCATCAGCTGATTGTTCAAAAGAAACCTTGAAGGCAAGAAGGGGCTGGCAAGAAGTTTTCAAAGTCACGAAAGGCAAGGACCTCCATCCAAGATTACTCCGTTCAGCAAAGCTATCATTTAGAATGGAAGGGCAGATAAAGTGCTTCCCAGAGAAGGAAGAGTTAAAAGAGTTCATCATCACCAAGCCCTTCTTATATGAAATGTTAAAGGGACTCACCTGAAAAAAGAAGATCAAAACTATGAACAGTAATATGACAATAAACTCACAACTATCAACAAAAACAAACTAAAGAAACCACTAGAACAGGTACAGAATCACAGAAATGGAGATCACATGGAAGGTTATTAGCGGGGAGGGGGAAGGAGAGAGGGGAGAAGAAGGAAAAAGGTACAGGGAATAAGAAGCATAAATGGTAGGTACAAAACAGACAGGGGAAGGTTAAGAATAGTATAGGAAATGGAGAAACCAAAGAACTTATGTGTATAACCCACAGACATGAACTAAGGGCGAGCAGAATTCTGGTAGGAAGGGGGGTGCAGGTGGAGAGGAATAAAGGGGAGAAAAAGCGGGACAGCTGTAATAGCACAATCAATAAAATACACTTAAAAAATAAAATAAACAGCATGTGGACTTCTCAGATGGAAAAAAAACAAGCAGCAGCAGTCACATAGGGTGAAGAAAACCGAAGTGTCTCCGTCACAGAGGACAAGAAAAAGGTTGTTTGTGGGAGGAAAGCATAGTGAAAAAATAAAGAAAGAAAGAATGCAATATCTGAAATAAATAATACACTGGAGGGAATAAACAGGTTAGATGAAGTGGATCGAATCAGTGATTTGGAAGACAAGGTAGGACAAAAACACCAATCAGAGCAGCAAAAAGAATTTTAAAAAGTGAGGATAGTTTAAGTGACCTTTGGGAACACATGAAGCATAACAACAGCCACATCATAGGGGTACCAGAAGAAGAGAGAGATCAAGGCATTGAGAACCTATTTAAAGAAATAATGACTGAAAACCTACCTAACCTTGTGAAGGAAAAAGATACACACATCCAGGAAGTGCAGAGTCCCAGACAAGATGGACCCAAAGAGACCCACACCAAGACATATTATAATTAACATGTGAAAGCTGAAAGAGAGGGAAAAATCTTTTCTTTTTTTAATGTAAACTATAATGCAAAAATTTATTTGTTTTTAAAATATATTTTAAAATCATGTTTATTCTATTACAGTTGTCTCAATTTTTCCCCCTTTGCCCTCCCCACCCATCCAACCCCACCCCCTCTTCCACAGTCAGTTCTCACTCTGTTTTCTGTGTGCATCGGTCATTCATACATGTTCTTTGTTTAGCCTTCTCTGCTTTCCACCATTGTCCTCCTTCCCCATCCCCTCCGGTCACTTTCAGTCTGTTCCATGTTTCCTGGCTTGTGGTTTATTTTGTTCATTAGTTTATTTTGTTGAATAGATTCCACTTACAGGTGAGATTATATGGTATTAGTCTTTCACCAACTGGCTTATTTTACTTAGCTTAATATTCTCCAGTTCCATCCATGTTGTCGCAAAAGGTCACACAGTTCATTCTTCTTCTTTTTAATGCAGATTTATTTACTTATTTATTTAAATGTCAAGGTCCATTATAAAATATTTAAAAAGCTAAATCCATTATAAAGTCTCAGCAATTAAAACAACATGATACTGCACAGAAATAATCAAGTAGATCAATGAAATAAAATGAGCATTCTATAAACAAATGTGTATATCTAACAATGTAATACATGATTTAATTGATATTTCAAATCAATGGGTAAAATAAGGCTTATTAAACAAATGAGGTGCATGGACCACTATTACTTGAAATAAACAAATATAGAGCTCTATTTCACACATAATACAAAAAATATTCAAGTGAGTTAAAAATCAATATGTAAAATCTAAGAAGTTTTAGGATAAAATACAAAATAATACTTTTCTTACCCTGAAGTAACATTCAAAACCAGAAGCTATAAAGTAAGATATTGAAAACATGATAATATTAAACATTTAAGACTTACAGTAATATACATATAAAAAAGTTAAAGGACAATTAATAGAATAGGAAAGTATTTGCAACACATCTAAAAATGGGTTAATAGTTTTTATTTGCTTTTTTTTTGAAAAAAAATTTTACAAACATTTAATCAATAAATAGATAAATACCAAAAAGTCATTTAAAGCTTTTTAAAAATAATAGACATAGGCAAGAAATCTATAAAAACAGGTTTAGTTTCAACCAATAATAAAGTAACAAAATAACACATCATTGTCATAATCAGATTAAGTATTAAAAATATTGGTAATATCAAATATTGGTTACAGTGAAAGGAACTACGTGTTCATAGATTCTTTTTCTTCATCTTTTTAAAGCAATCCTTTGGCATATTTTGCAATGCTGGTTTAGTGGAAGCATATTCTTTCAGCCTTCTTTTGTCTGGAAAACTCCTTATTTCGCCTTCCATTTTAATTGAGAGCCTAGCTGGGTAGAGCAGTCATGGTTGCAGGCCTTCATTTTTCACTTGGAATATTTCTTGCCATTCCCTTCTGGCTTGCAGTGTTTCTGTTGAGAAGTCAGCTGCTAGCCATATCGGGGCTCCCTTATATGTTACTACCTGTTTCTCCCTTGCTTCTTTTAGGATTCTCTGTTTGTCTTTGATGTTTGCCATTTTAATGATGATGTATCTTGGAGTAGGCCTCATTGGGTACCTCTTGAATGAGACCCTCTGTGCTTCCTGGACTTGTGTGACTTTTTCTCTCCTCCAATTAGGGAAGTTTTCCATCACTTTTTCAAGTAGGTTCTCTATCCCTTCCTCATCCTCTTCTCCTTCTGGTATCCCTATTATTTGGATATTATTATATTTCAGGTTGTCCTGCATTTCCCTCAATGCCTCTTCATTCTTTTTGAGTCTTTTTTTATTTTCTTGCTTTTCTGGGAACTTTTTTCTACCTTATCTTCCAGCTTGCTGATTCGATCCTTTGCTTCATCTAGCCTGCTTTTGATTCCTTCTACTGTGTTCTTCAATTCAGAAATTGTACTCTTCATTTCCTCTTGTCTCTTATCGATCATTTCTATGTCCTTTTTCATGCTGATACAGTTTGCAGTAAGTTCCTCATAGTTTTCCTGTAATTTTTTTGTAGTTCTCTGAGCTCACTGAGCTCATTGAGCTTCCTTAGAATCATTGTTTAGAACTCAATATCGGTTAATTTACTTGCCTCTATTTCATTTAGTTCTCTTTGTGGGGATTTCTCCTTTCCCTTCGACCAGGGCAGGGGGTGTTTCTTTGTCTTCACATTATTTGTGAGACTTTTCTTTTTTGATTCTGCTTAAGTTGATCTGTCTTGATTTCCTGACTTTGTGGTGTGAATTTCTGTGGTAGGAGACTGCTGTTTTTTCTTTCTGGATCTTTCATGTCTGTGCCAGTCTCCTTCAGCTGTTAATCTAGTCACTCTGCACTCAGCAGGCCGGCTTTAGACATCACAGGGCTGAGCCGAGTTCCTCCTGGGGGTGGGGTTATTGGGTCCTCTCATGCTACTGCTGCTCAGGGGTGTGGCCTGCCTGAGTCAGATGGCTGCTGCCATATGGGGGAGGAGTCAACATCAGATTCCCGCCAGCTATTCTCTCCCCAAAGCTTTCATCTCCAGTCTCTCCTCAAGAGTCTCTAGACCACTCTACTCTCCCTTTAACTAGGGATCTACTGTCAGTGGCTGCCACTCTGTACTTAGCAGGGCCAAGTCTTTCCTTAGGGTGGGGCTGTTGGGTCCTCTCACACTGTTGCTTCTCAGGGGAATGGTCTACCTGAGCAAGATGGCTGCTGCCCTAAGGGGAGTGAGTCAGCACTGGGATTCCGCCAGCTACTCTCCCAGTTCTCTCCCCAAAGCCTCCTTCCCCAGTCTCTCCTCTGGTGTCTCCAGCCCACTCTTCCCCTGACTGCCTGAGACCAGGGTAAGTGGCTGCAAATAAAAATTTACATGTTTGCTCTTTAAATGGCTCTTTGTGTCTCCAGCCGCCTGTTTCTGCCAGGGAGCAACCCCGCCACTTGTCACAGCTGGCTGTTATCTGTGTACTTTTTGGGCCCTGGCACTGTAGGCTGGAGATCCCCACTTATGGTTTAGATCCCACTCTTGGATCTGGGGGATCCAGCTGGCCATATCAATATCCTTCTAGTGCTGCCACCCATGGGCACCCCACCCACCTTCTCGAGTTTCTTTTGCACTGCTTACCAGTAAGGTTGTGCTAAAGCTGATTCTTCTGTCTGTCCAAGGTTATAAAGGTTCTCTCTTGTTGTTTTTCAGTTGTTTGTTCCAGGGGATTTCTCCACAATTTAGTTGTAATTCCAGATTGGTCCTGGGAGGAGGTCAGTGTGACTTCCACTCACTCCTCTGCCATCTTAATTCTATATCAGGGAAAAAATCTTAAAAGCTGCAAGAGAAAAGCAATAGTTACCTACAAGGGAGTTCCCATAGATGTTCCTGAACAGTAACTTTCCAGCCAGAAGAAATTGGCCTGAAATATTCAAAGCAATGAAAGAAAAGACGTACAACCAAAGCTACTTCGTCCAGAAAGGCTATACTTCAAAATTTAAGCAGGAATAAAGAGCTTCCCAGATAAGAAATAGCTAAAGGAGTTTGTTACCACCAAACTAGCATTACAACAAATGTTAAAGGGCTTGCTCAAAGAAGTAGAAGCAAACGAAAAAAAAAACCCAGAGGAATATAGTTAAAAAAAATAAAATGGCAACACATATGTATCTTTATCAACACTTACTTGAATTGTAAATGGCTTAAATTCTCCAATAAAAAGACATAAGGTAAGCGAATGGGTAAAAAATCAAAATCCACATATTTGTTGTCTTCAGGAGACCCACCTCACAACAAAAGATACACACAGGCCAAAAATAAAAGGATGAAGAAAGATATTTCACACAAATGGAAAAGGAAATAAAAAAAGTTGGAGTAGCAATACTTATATATGACACAACAGACTTTAAAACCAAGGCTGTAGTAAGAGACAAAGGAGGACACTACATTATGATAGAGGGAACAATCCAACAAGAGGCTATAATCCTGGTAAATATTTATGAATTCAACATAGGAGCACCTAAATTTGTAAAGCAAATCTTGATAGACATAGGGAGAGATCGACAGAAATACAGTCATAGGAATTTAGTTTTGGAGAAAACCAGAAATCACAGGATACCAAATCTGTACTTTAGGGGGGTTGAGTCACTGGGGAAATTTGATGTTTCGTCAAAAAACTCTACATGGGACATGGTGTATGAGTGGTGCATTGTCGTGATGAAACTTCCAATCACCAGTTACCCATAGCTACGGCTTTCTGAATCAACTGAATAGTTTCTATGGAGGAACGTTCAAGCTTAATGCAAAATTTGATGCGATTCATTGCTCTACTTGCTCAGTCATTTTGAATGCAACAGCCACACAGTACACATCCTCACTCATCATATACCACCTCCCACTGATCCCCACCTCCACTGAACAGTGAAGTCATCATTGTTCACGCATGTGCACAAATCCACTCTCTATTCCACTCTCCTTGCCTGCCAGGTTGCATCGATGTTGTGCAAACTGTTCTCCTTATATTAACAATGGCCAGACTTTTTCCAGACAGACCTTGTATGTTTTCCACAAGCACCCAAGATGATTTTGTTGCCGGTTGGATGCTAGTGCTGTGCGAGTCTGGAAAGAAGTACATCACACTTCTCACTTCCCAGGCACTTCATTTAGTTCCCATCAATTTGCTCCAAAAAGTACACATGTAGATTTTGGCAGAACACTCTGTCTGGAAGATGGAAGGGAAAGTAGTGACCTAAGCACTCAGTCTATCTCAGAACCCAGTCTCTGTGTGAAATGTTTTTGTGAAATACAACATTCTTTATGTCAAACTCTTACTTTGTGATGACTCTTCTTAACAGCATGAGTTCGTTGTGGTTCTAAGTTTTAAGTATAAGGTACTAATTAGTGCGATTAATCCTAAACATTTGAGTCATTTGAGGGGACTTTTTGGGATAAAAGTAAACTATATGATAGAGTGAGCAAAATATATGTCATTAGCAACAGGAAATGAAATTAAATAATTTTTTATTGTGCATTGAAATGACAGAGTCACTAATCAAATCCTTTTTCTCCTGACTCTACAGCCAGGCCCATGAAGTAAGTTCAGATGTGTTAGAGTTAGTGTTTTCATAAATCTTGAGAAGCTCAACCATTTACTAACTACTGGCAGAACTATTTTACAGGTAATGAAGTGAATATAAATTCTTACTACAGTAAGAGGGAAAGGAAGTGAACACAGGCTAAGAAGGAAAAGAAACAAAAAGATATTACAGGTACTGACTTGCGAATTAAAATAACAAGCATTTATTGAACATCTATATACCAGACATAGCTAGAAACACATATACGCGATCTCTTCTCATCCTCATGACAGTTGAAGAAATAGATATAATAATTCTTGTTTCACAGAACAGAAAAATGAAGCTCAAAATGGTTCATATAGCTTGCATGAACAGAGTCAAGATTTAAACACAGAACTTCTGACTGCCAGCCTAATTGAGCTATATGTAATTGACCAGAAATTAAACACAGTTGGACTGTAAGTTCATATTTTTATGCAAAGCTGACCACAAGCTGAGCCTTTTACAGAGTTCCCCTGGATTCAAGTTATTTGAAGAGGGCCCAGGGGGATTTCTGCTTCCAACCAATATTAAACAACAGAGACTAGGATTACTCTCCTGCCTTAAAACAACCAGATGAAATATATAAAAAATGGGTTTTGGACATTGGAAAGCTAGCTTCTCAAGGCTGTGGCCTCTGAAAGAAGAGAAGCAAACATGGTGAGCTTAGTTAGGATTGCACCAGCTGCCTCCCTGTTCCAGCAGTTTCCAGGCCATAATAAAGGGAGTAGGTCCTAAACAGAGCCTGTCTCAGAAATGAGCAGAGAGCAGAGGTGGCTGGAATTTGCAATGTAGGGTACTGGAGAAATGGGACCAGCAGAAGGAGTGAGCTCTGGAGGCATGCAGAGGACCTCCAGGTTTTTGCTGGCCTAAACTAACCATTTTTGCCTGAGTACTGATGTGTGCATTTCTGACTGAGTACTGAGGCCGGGGGAGAAACAGGTGGGAGCAGACAGAACAATTTTCATGGTTCTCAGAGGGCTGGAAATAGTTCATGTTTGCACTAGCCAGGAAAGAAAGACCTCATGATACGCAGAGCAGCAGGTGAAAGCCTCAGAAAGGCATCACCTTGGCAGTGGGGCTGTTAGCCTTAAAATGAAGGCAGCTCTGGAGCTGCCATACTGATTTTCAAATAATAGGGAAAAGAAGTCAGTAATGAGACCTGCTGAATGAGTAATAGGAATTTCTCAGAGGAAGACAGAAGAATTAAAGGTAAAACAGGATGAAAGTATGTCAGGTGCTTGGGCAAAGAGGAACATTGTTTAATTTGTAGAGTAGTGGAACTCAGGCTACTACACTTGTAGATGAAAGCAAGTGATGAGCAACTGCAAGAGGAATGAGGAAGAATCTGCACTGTATGCCTCTCAGGGCCCTACAAATACAAGTAGGGCTGATTTTTTTTGTTTGTTTTAACTCTCAGACTTTGACAGGTCTTGAAATATTCTGTTTCTCAAGCTAATGCTTATTGTATGTATCTCAGATCTTTGAAAATTGGTAGTTTAACTATAAGCATGTGTAGTAACTCTTGGGACTTGCACCCTTAAAACATTCCATTCTTCCTCTGTTTTTCCTAGAAGAATTAATTTTTCTTAGAAAGCATGTATTCATGTTTGATAAAAACATAGTACAATATTTAAACTTTACAAGTATATATAAATTACAAATAAAGAGATGTTTTTACTCTTTAAAAGTATAGTCACATTAGGATATATATGATATTCTTTGAAGATGGACCATCTTTAATTCTGTAGATTGTTATGTTTTAACAATAGTACTGTCAACCTGCAACAAAGTGACATTTAGCAATCCAAAATGGGAGACATTAAACTGGGATTTACATCATGTATTTGAGGAAGCCTTTCTTATTGTGGCATTGAAGGCTGAAATGTTAAAGGAAACAGACTACACAAAAGTAAGAATGCTAGGCAAAACCCACTATAAACATAATTAAAACATGATAAACTATTAAAAAGATATTTGACAAGTAGAGTCTGACCAGAGGCCCCCACTCAAGGGTATAATAAAAGACATCCTAGGTTAACAGCCAGGTGGTGGGTTTGGGAAGCTTCTCATCCACATTAGAATAGTAGTTCAGAGGGCTCAGGAAAATATTTTCAAAAAGCAGGTAGATGGTAGGTATAGCCCTAACATGATTAAGATGTTGAAAGATCTCAAGGATATGATGCAGATTTACATTTTTTTGGTCAATAAGAAAAAGGCAAATAAAACCAGGGGGACCCTGGCCAATGTGGCTCAGTTGGTTGGGTGTTATTCTGCAAAGCAAAAGGTCGACAATTCTATTCTCGGTCAGGGTGCATGGCTGGGCTGTGGGTTAAGTCCCGGGTTGGGGTGCATACAAGAGGCAACAACTGATCAGTGTTTCTCTCCCTCTCTGTCTCCTTCCCTCCCCTCTAAACAAACAAACAAGCAAACTTATTAAAAAAAAAAAACAGGAGGAAGTCTATAAGAAACCCATGGTCCAAATTTGTAGCAAAACCAAGTTTGCTTTGGTTTTAAACAACTGATGAAAGAAAAGACAGTCCATCGGACACTGATGCTTGGAATGTTTAACTCTGAGCAGCACAGGTATGGTAATAACAAGATTATACTTCTTTTATATGGATCCGAGCACAGTACTTCGTAAGTTATTTTCTAAAAAGTTGTGTGTATATAGATTATATATATATTAGATGTTATATTGAGCTGATTTCCTCATCTTTTATGGCAGGAATTCATAATATGGTTTAAACATATTAAAATAATAACCAGAGGTGTAAGTATGGTGACTTCCTACACCATAGAAGAACTAAAGCCAATGATTACATTGTTAACCTCTGGGGAGTAAAACCTGGACTAGGAGATAGGAGTGGAGACTTTACTTTTTATTCTCTACCATTTATTTCACTTTAAAGTTTAATATATGTATAACCATCCATACTGAATGTCTGATGTATTACAAATAATTTCTAGCCAGTTTTTTTTTTCTTTAACTGTTGATGTGTCTTGGTATGTATTGAGACTGCTGAGAGCGCTGCTGTATTGATAAGCCACATATACTCTCCAGGCAAGGGAGCTGTTTTTGTTCTAACTTTCAGTGATCACTCCACCTCTGGAGGATAGACTTCAGCTCTGGGCACTGGTATATGTATAACTATAGAACAGAAGTAGAAAGGGGTATCCAGGGTGGTGAGGTCTAGAACCATTTTACATGTGAAGAGTGATGACAAGAACTGCCGGTGTGTAGTCTGGGAGGATGTAATTTAGGAGTAAGGGGAACATGATCACCAACTTTAGACACATGAAAAGAAGGGTTTATTGTTCTATGTGGGCTCAAAGGGCAAAAATAGGACCAATGGGCAGAAATTACAGAGCACCCACATGATGAAGAGCTTTCTAACTACCAGAGCTGTGTGATGACATCGCTGGTAACTGTTCAAACAAAGACTTTGTGGAGGTCATGCTCATGTTGGGTAGGATTTTGCTAAAGAACCTTTCCCCCCATCACCCCAGAGGACTTCTAAGCATGGTTTGATCTTTCTGGTGACCAGCCTTCATCTAAGAGCTCACCTCGAATCTCCTTACTAGAACAAAAGATTCTCCTAGTGCTCTTAAGACTTAGGAATTTATAAGGGTTTGGTTACTCCGTGTCAGGAATCAGAGGTAGCGACCATTAATATAAGTTTCTAATTTCACAATCTGACACTTAGTAAGAGCTTAAGAAACCTGAACAATTTTTGCTTTTTTGATATATAAAATGGTTTACTTAACTTTCCTCAGTGGAAATCATAGTGACACAAAAATCCCTTAGTCATATACTTTAACTATAGATGAAAGTCTTATAAACTTTGTAAACCCTCATTTAACTGAATTAGTAAAGAATAAAGGGTTCTGTTCAGTTGTCTAGTATACTGTCAAGTCCACAATAAATGTTACTTCTTGAGCCCAGTTCAACTTCAAATTTCTCCTTGATGCCTTGCAGCCATGCTGAAGTTGGACAGCCCTTCCCTTTGTCCAAGCCTGTCTTGTGACACTAAGCATGTATTAGCATTATTTGTGTCTACTTTTTATCTTCCTGACAGACTAAATATATAAGGGAGAATATGTCTTATTTTCCTCTATAATATCCTTACTCTCAAGCACAGCATCGTTCAGTAGACTATCATATGACCCATGTATTCAATTTTAGGTTTTCTAGTAGCAACATTAAAAATTAAAAGTATCAGAGAAAAATAATTTTAAAAATTTATTTAGCCCAGTATATGAAAAATATTTCAATGTAGAATGAGTTCAAAATAATTATTCATGAGATATTATGCATTCTTTGTTTTTGTACTAAATCTTCAAAATCTTGTACTTTATACCTGCAGCACATCTCAGATCGATACTAGTCACATTTCAAGTACTTAGTAGCTAAGTACTACTTAGCTACTTAACTAATGACTACTGTGTTAGACAGCAGAGGTTTAACACATATATGATTAGTAAGTCAATGTCCCATGGGCAAAATATCAAAAAGTAATCTTTTTTTCTCCCATCAGACAAACATGGCTGCAGGAGTCTTGCCTCAGAATGAACAACCCTATTCCACTTTGAATAATAGTGGGCATGCTGCAAACATGAAAGGTAATCATTCTTTAATAGACATTTTTGTCTCTCTGTGCGAACTAAAGTTTAAAAAACTGTGTGAATGGACATGAAAGAAAGGCATGATTCTTCATGTTGGAGTCTCATGTTGCAGGTACTATTTGTGGCCTTTTGTTTTTTTCTGCCAGACTATTTTGACCTATTAAAATTTCTTTTCAGCCCTGGCTGGTGTGGCTCAGCGGATTGAATGCTAGCCTGTGAACCTAAGGGTTGATTTCCTGGTCAGGGCACATGTCTGGGTTGTGGGCTAGGTCCCCACTGTAGGCACAATGAAGCAACCATGTATTGATGTTTCACTCCCTCTCTTTCTCCCTCACTCCCATTCTGTCTAAAAATAAATAAATAGTAAATAAAATCTTAAAAAAAGAAAAGCCACTAAGTTATTTAAAAAAATTTCTTTTCAAAATCCTAAATAATGACCTTGGCCTGTTAAGAAGGAAGTGTTAAAAACAAAGTTTGTCTCCTGCAGTACCCTTAGACTGAAATTGTCTGTTTGTTCCTCTCATCAAATGCCTACTTGTGAACCAGACTTTCATTTCTTTCTTTGACTTGCAGTGTCACTTGTAAAAGCACATTCAAAAGCATGCTAGCCTTGCTGCTCCCAGTTTTTGTCTCTCCTCAGTTGTGTTCCCACAGTTCTGATTTTTCACACAGTATCCTGTGTGAGAAAATATCAGTATTCTGATATTTCACACAGGATGCTGTGACTTGGACTCTCACTACCACTTACCTTTCACACAGGTTCCAAGCTGGAAACGTGCCTTGATTTTTTTGCCACTTTGGCACTGTAGTCAGCGAGGAGATGTTGAGTAATTTTTTTTTTTTACAGTACCCCTTACAATACCTTGCATGATTTTCTTACTGCCCACTTTGGATTTTGCCCAAGTTCACTTTAGTTTTTCTGTGTAGGGAACTTTGCATGGTTTTTCCCACTAAGTGTAGATTAGATAATAGAAGGAAAAGTAAAGGAGTATGGGTTTAAAAGTATTGGAGTTCAACACTTGCTGAGAATAATTGGTTCTCGAGGTGATTGTACGCTTGTTGGAATCTAACCACTCCACCAGGGGGAGCTCACATTCACCGAGAAAACCAGTGTTTCCCACTTCTGACCTTGTTAGAGTCAGTGCTGACTCAAAGGGACGGTACTACTAATCACTACTATTTGTGGACAGTTATATGTGCCAGACTTACTGTATGTTAGTTTCCCTTGTTTAGGAAGAAGTGCTGTCTAAAACAAATGCAATAATAGTTGTCTACTTGCTGTTTTCATTGTGGAATAATGGGTTGTTTTCCCTAAGTAGCTCTTCAACTAACAAGTATAAAAGTCAGATGAACCTTTTTCCCTTTCCTTTTTTCTGTTGGAATGTTACCTCTTAGTGGTGTTTCTCACGGGGTATTCTGTTGGCTTTAGATGTGAGGCACCTCTTCATTATGCAGGAGAGCCCCAGTACTGCAGACAGTATCCCTGCCTCCCCCACAACTGAATCCAGTAATGCCCCCAAATTATGGCAATAATCAAAAAATCCTACACATCTCTAAACACCTCCAGGAAGGCTGTAACACCTCTATTGTGATCCTCTAGGTAAACTGATTTTTACCTTTCTCAAAAACATCTTTTTAATTAAAATTGTCCTCATTGTATATATATAGCTAATTTTTAATCTGGAAAAATAAAAAAATTAATTTATATCTAACTTTTCAAAGTGTACCTCATCAATAAAGATAGTCAGATTTTTTTTTTAATTGGGTTAATATTGGGATGGGAAGTATTTTTTTTAAATGTCCACTAATGAAGCATGGGAAAAATTAATTAGGGGATACATAAATACAGTATTTAAACTATGTTTAAAAGGAAATAGAAAACTTATCAAGCACTAGCTTTGGAATGAGACAGACATAGATTTAAATCTTGGTTCTACTACTTTCGGGGAGGGGGGGGGACGGGAAACTCTTATTTGGGGAAATTCCAAACATTAAAGTATACAGAACACAGTAAAGATAACCATGGAAGTACCACACCCCTATGTATGTAACATCACCCAGCATTAACAACTTCAACTCACTCTCTTCTTCCATCCTTTTCTGTGCTTTCATTTACTTCATCATTCATTAAACATGTCATCATTACCATAACTAAAAATATTAATAATTGCTTTATATTATCAAATATCTAAACACTGCTCAAATTTCTAATTTTCTCATAGATGTATGTATGTGTGAATTGGGACCCATCAAAGGTCAATGTATTACAGTTGGTTGATATGTGTTTTACACCTTTTTAAACTTGGGGTTTCTCCCTATTCCCCCTATCTCTTTTTCTTACAGTTTATTTGTTGAAGAAACCAGGTTTCTGCCCTGTTGAGTTTGCCACAATCTGTATTTTGCTGATTATATCCATGTGGTATTTTCTATGAAGTGAATTGATACAGGGATGTAGACTCTAGCCAGGTTGTTTTTTTATTGGCAACAGTATTTCATGGATGGTGTCGTTCTCTCGTATCAGGATGCCCATGATGTCTGGTTGTCTCTCTTGATGTGGTGTTAGTTATTTTATTTTGAAATAGTTTCAGGCTTACAAAAAAGCACACAAAAAATTTTTATATACTGTTTACCCAGAGACCCCTCGCACCCCCGCCGCCGAATTCAAGTTTCACCAGCTATCCCTATAGTATCGTTTAATAGCCAAAGTATACTTGTCAAGGTTTTTTAGATTTTTTGAAGGACCATAGTTTGTTCTTTCTTGACCTTTATGAAGATTACAGGCCATTATTTTGCAGCATGTTTCTCAATTCATGTTTGTCTGCTATTTGTCGTGATAGGATTGAGGTTATTCATTTTAAGCAGAAACATCATAGAAGTGATTCTATGCTTTTCTCAACTGTATCCCGTCAGGGGACTCAGGAAGTCATTTTGCCCCATCACTGGGAATGTTAAGTTTGATCATGTCAGTAAAGTGGTGTCTGCTAAGATTAACCCATTATAAATTATTCTTTACCCTTTCATGATTAATATTTTATGGAGTGATGCCTTGAGACTCTGTAAATATCCTGTTTCTCATCCAACTTTTACTCAGTAGTTTTATCATCCATTGATGTTTCTTGCCTGAATTAATTATTACTATGTTGGAAAGCTAAATGGAAGTTTTCTAATTCCATCATTCCATCTGTATTTCTTAATTGGTATTCTACTGTGTGGAAGACCTTTCTTTTCCTATTTATTTGTTCAGTTTCTTTTTTTATATTCTTTTAAGTATATTTTATTGATTATGCAATTACAGTTGTTCCATTTTTTTGCGCCCTTTAACCCCATCCACCCAGTATTCCCCCACCCTTAGTTCATGTCCATGGGTTGTACATCTAAGTTCCTTGGCTTCTCCATTTCCTATACTATTCTTAACCTCCCCCTGTCTATTTTGTACCTGCCAATTATGATTCTTATCCCCCACTCCCTACCCCGCTGATAACTCTCCATGTGATCTCCATTTCTGTGATTCTGTTCCTGTTCTCTTTGTTTGCTTAGTGTATTTTTGTCTTTGTTTTTTTTTAGATTCAGTTGTTGATAGTTATGAGTTCGTTGTCATTTTACTGTTCATAGTTTTGATCTTCTTTTTCTTAGATAAGTCCCTTTAACATTTCATATAATAATGGCATAGTGATGATGATCTCCTTTAACTTTACTTATCTGGGAAGCATTTTATCTGCCCTTCCATTCTAAATGATAGCTTTGCTGGATAGAGTAATCTTGCATGTAGGTCCTTGCCTTTCATGACTTTGAACAATTCTTTCCAGCCCCTTCTTGCCTATGAGTTTTCTTTTGAGAAATCAGCTGATAGTGTTATGGGAACTCCTTTACAGGTAACTTTCTCCTTTTCTCTTGCTGCTTTTAAGATTCTCTCCTTATCTTTAATCTTGGGTAATCTAAATATGGTGTGTCTTGTTGGTGTATGCTTCCTTGGGTCCAACCTCTTTGGGACTCTGAACTTCCTGGATTTGCATGTCTATTTCCTACACCAGGTTGGGTAAGTTTTCCTTCATTATTTTTTCAAATAAAATTTCAGTTTCTTGCTCTTCCTCTTCTCTTTCTAGTGCCCCTGTGATTCAGATGTTGGAACACTTAAAGTTGTCCCAGAGGTTCCTAAGCTTTTTCTCATTTTTTTGAATTCTTGTTTCTTCATTCTATTCTGGTTGAATGTTTATTTCTCCCTTCTGTTTGAAATCATTGATTTAAGCACCAGTCTCCTTTCCATCACTGTTGGTTCCTTATTTTTCTTTATTTCACTTTGCATAGCCTTCACTTCTTCCTTTATTTTGTAGCCATATCATTTCTGTGAGCATCCTGATGACTGGCGTTTTGAACTCTGTATCTGGTAGGTTGTCTATCTCCTTGTCACTCAGTTCTTTTTCTGGAGTTTTGATCTGTTCTTTCATTTGGGCCATATTTCTTTGTCTCTGGGAATCTGTTAATGTTAAAAGGTGCAGAGCCTTAGGTATTCGCCAGGGCAGGGCAGCCCACTTCTCTGCATTGTGTTGCTGTATGTGGGGGAGGGTCGGAGGAGGAACAATGCCACGTGCTTGGCTCTCGCCCCAGTTTCAGTCACTTTCCTCACTACCCACAAGTGAATGGCGGCCTTCTGGTGTTGATTCCTGGGTGGGTGGTCTTGTGTATGTTCTAGGATCCTGTGGGCCCCTCCAACAGGCTTTCTTGTGAGGCTGGGAATTTCTCCCGCCCTGCTACCCTCATAGGTTTTTGCAGCTGGAGGTTTGGAGGCTTTATTTTGCCGCACTGGAACCCCCCCGGCTGCCCGTCTCCACCCCTCCTACTAGTCTGGATGAATGTTTCTTCTTTTAACTCCTTGGTTGTCAGACTTCCATGCAGTTCAATTTTTCTGGCAATTATGGTTTTTTGTGTTTTGTTACTCTTTCTTTGGCTATATTAGGAAGTGAAGCATATCTACCTATACCTCCCTCTTGGCCAAAAGTTCCTGTGCAGGTTTATTTTCTGTGTTACCCAGTTCTGTAATGCTGAGGTCACTGTCGCCATCTTGCATTGCCTCAGATTGTTCAGTTTTTTTTTTAGATTTCCTGTTTTGTTCAGTGGAATATAATTCTTTGTTTTAATTCTCAAATTGTCCCATATTTGTCCAGTAAGAGCCGCCTCAAGCTGCAAGCTCTGTCTTTTTGATATGTCCCCACCATTTCTGCATTCCTTGCTTCCTGGCACAACAAGGTCTTTCAGTATCATTTTGTTCTTTCTCTGCCCCGGCTCTGAAATCAACCACTTCTCCATGGGTCCTTTTAGTGAGGAGTGGTATTTAGATGGACTCACTATCAGGTGTGCTCACTACTGCTGAAATGTCATTGTTCCCAAGCTTCCTAGAAGACAAAGTTAGGAAATATATGCTCATATATATGTATATATATGTATCCACTTTTACATACATATTTGTTTCTGTTTTTATCTGTATATATTGAAAACCATGAATTTGTATTGGTACTTCCCACTCTGATCAAACACTATACCATCATTCTAGCTTTTCTCATTTTTATGTTTATAGTTTTCTTCTCCAAGAATAAGATACCTGGCCCTTATTATCCCTAAAGTGTGTACTTATTTACTCAACCCTCCTATTCATGACCAGCCTTTGAGCCCTGCCTGGCCATCACCCAGCTCAGGTCTTTTTTCCACAGAGCTCACACCGTGCCAGGTCATGTGGCATATACGATACTAGTTGCCTTCCATCCCTTGGTCCTGACCTCTGCTAAGTAACCTTCTCTTAGACCTTCCTTGTGGCTCTTTTTTCTTTGCTTATATATATACTTTTAATTAAAATATTGAAATAATGGCACAATCACATGCAATTGCAAGACAATACAGAAAGATCCCATTTACCCTTTACTCACTTTCCACCAATAGTAACATCTTACACTATGCTAGAACTGTGTACAAAAATCACAGCCAGGATATCGACATTGTTACAGTCAAGATTCTGGTCAGTTCCATCACTACAAGGACCCCGCTATTGCCCTTGTATAGCCAAACCCACTTATAGCCATGACTCTGGCTCCTGATGACCCACCATTAATCAGTTCCTCATTTCCATAATTTTATTATTTTAAGAATGTTATATAAATGAAGTCATACAGCATGCAACCTTTTAAGTTTGGCCTTTTTCACTGGGCCTAATTCCCTTGAATTTCATCCACATTGTTGTGTGTATCACCATGTATTTATTTTTATTGCTGAGTAGCATTCTCTGGTATAGATATACCATAGAGAAGTTTATCCATTCATTCATTCATTGAACGACATCAGGGTTGTTTCCATTTTGAGGTTATTATGAATAAAGCTCTTCTGAACATGCACATACAGGTTTTCGTATGAGCATGAGTTGTATCATTACTCTGGGATGAAGAGCCAAGAGCGTACTTCCTAAGTCATATCATTGTTGCATGTATAGTTTTATATGAAACTGCCAAACTGTTTTCCAGAATGGCTGTACCATTTTACATACTCCACCAGCAGTGTATGAGTGATCAAATTTCCCTGCAGCCTCACCAGCATTAGGTGTTGTCACTATTTTTTTGGCATTCTAGTAGGTGTTTGTGGTATCTCATTGCGGATTGCTGAACTCACTTATTAGGTCCAGGAGGTTTTTGGAGAGTCCTTGAGATTTCCTGAATAAACATGTCTGAAAATAAGTATAGTTTTGGTTTCTTTTCTTTACAGTACATATGCTGTTTCTTTTTCTGTCTTGTAGTGGCCTAGAACTCCTACTGAGCAGAATTGAGAGTCATAAGAGCAAATATCCTTTCCTCCTTCCTGATCTTAGGGAGAATGTATTCAGTCCCTCACCTTTCAGTATGATGTTGAGTTTTCAGTAGATGCTCTATGACAAGTTGAATAAATTGCCCTTTCTTGTTAAGTTGCTGAGATTTTTTTTTTTTATCATGAATAGGCATTGAAACTTACCAAATGCTCTTTCTGTGTCAGTTGATATAACCATATGATTTTTCTTCCTTAGTCCGTTGATATGGTGGATTAATATATTGATTGATTTTTGAATGTTCATCCATTTTACATGGCTGCAGTAAATCCCATCTGATAATGGTGCATAATTCTTTTTATGCATTGCTGGACTTGGTTTGCCAGCACTTTGTTGACAATTTTGTGCTTAAGTTCTAAAGAGACAGCCAGTCTCTCCTCAGGCATCGTCTGTAGCCCACTCTGCCCCTGCCTTTTCTGGAGCCCAGGGAGGACTATTGCAACTTAAAAGAATAAAGCTACTAAAGAAAGAGACAAACTTTTGAAATGAGAAGAAATGAAGTCACTGGCTTTTGAAAAGGCTAAATTAAAAAGAGGAAAAACAGATGCCCTAGAAACAAAGAGAAAAGAAAAGGAAGATAAAGAGAAAAAGAAGGAAGAATTAAAGAAAATTGTTGCAGAGGAGAGACTGAAGAAGAAAGAAGAAAAAGAAAGATTTAAAATAGAAAAAGAAAAGGAATGAGAGAAATTTTGTGAAGAAAACAAAAATATATGGAACACTTAAAACAGTGGAGTAAACCTAGAGAAGATACGGAATGTGATGATCTTAAGGAAGTTCCAGAACCAACTCCAGTGAAAATTAGACTGCCTCCTGAAATCTTTGGTGATGCTCTGATGGTTTTAGAGTTCCTTAATGCATTTGGAGAACTTTTTGATCTTCAAGATGAGTTTCCTGAGGGAGTAACCCTAGAAGTGTTAGAGGAAGCTCTTGTAGGAAATACTGGTGAAGGCCCACTATGTGAATTGCTTTTTTTCTTTCTGACTGCCATCTTGTAGGCAATAGCTGAATAAGAAGAGGAAGTAGCCAAAGAGCAAAGAACTGATGCTGACACCAAAGGCTGCAGTTTGAAAAGCTTGGATCTTGATAGATGCACTCTTTCTGAAATCCTCAGACTGCACATCTTAGCTTCCGGTGCTGATGCAACATCAGCAAATGCAAAGTACAAATACCAGAAATGAGGAGGATTTGATGCTACAGATGATGCCTGTATGGAGCTTCATTTAAGCAACCCCAGTCTAGTGAAGAAACTGTCAAGCACTTCAGTGTATGATTTGACACCAGGAGAAAAAATGAAAATACTTCATGCTCTCTGTGGGAAACTACTGACCTTAGTTTCTACTAGGGATTTTATTGAAGATTATGTTGGTATATTACGACAGACAAGGCAGGAGTTCTGGGAGTTAAAAGCAGAACAGCATCAAAAAGAGGGGGAAGAAGCAGCTGCTAGAATTCGTAAAAGGAAGGCAAAAAAACTTAAGGAGCAAGAACAAAAAATGAAAGAGAAACAAGAAAAATTGAAGAAGGATGAGCAAAGAAATTCAGCTGCAGATACATCTACTGGGGAGGAAGAAAGGGAAGATTTTGATACATGCACTGAGCAAAGAAATAGAGCAAAAGGAACTAGATCAAGAAACAGTCACCAAAGATGAAGATGGCCCAGGATTACATAAAAGAAGTAGAAGGGGGAAAGGAGGACAAAATGGATTTAAAAAATTTACAAGGCAAGATGAGATCAACTGTTTAACAAGAGAACCTCTTACTACTGATGAGGAATAATCTTC
Organism: Pteronotus mesoamericanus; assembly: GCF_021234165.1. Lineage (NCBI taxonomy): Eukaryota > Metazoa > Chordata > Mammalia > Chiroptera > Mormoopidae > Pteronotus > Pteronotus mesoamericanus. Next base: position 9,660,997 of record NW_026555304.1, on the reverse strand, counting down.
AAAACAGGAACACCAACAAAAAGAGAAAGAGCCCTTAGAAAAAAATCCAAAGTACCATAGCATGCACCAATATCTTTCCCTTGGGCTGTGACTGCACGTATAGGCAATAACTGGATTTTCCCTTCTATTCCTGGATTGTTTACTAAAGATTATTCTGGTCTCACTGAAGACATGTTGTTGCCTAGACCTTCATCATTTCAGAATAATGTATAGTCTCAAAATCCTCCAGTATCCACTAAAACTGGGGAGTCTTTGATGTCTGAATCTACCTCCAACACTGACCAAGGTCCATGTGATGATTCTGTGCAGTGGCCAAAACCAGGGTATAAGCCATACTGGTGGTGTTTTTACAGCTCTTGTGAACAGCTAGAGTAGCTTATTGAAGCTCTTAATTCTAAAGGACATAGAGAAAGTGCCTTAAAAGAATCTTTGTTACAAGAGAAAAGCAGAATATGTGCACAGCTAGCTTGTTTTTCTGAAGAGAAATTTCATTTTTCAGATAAACCTCAAACTGATAGCAAACTTGTATATACTCGAGGAAAAGCTTTTAATGCAAATAATCCATCTCAGATGTCTTCAGAGAGGCAGCTTGAATTGAGACTGAGAGATCTTCTTTTGGATATTGAAGATAGAATCTACCAAGGAACATTAGAAGCAATAAAGGTTACAGATCAACACATCTGGAGATTGGCATTAGAAAATGGATGGTGTGAGCTGTTAAGTAAAGAAAAGAAGGAAAATGGGAATTAAAACTGTGAGTAAAAACGTAGAAGAGATGGAAATTGATGAACAAACAAAGATCACAGTAAAAGACAGACTTTGGGCGTAAAAGCAAAAACTCCAAGTACTGTCTCAACTGACACAAGTACACCACACTCGGTGAACAATGGCACTGATAATGGCGCTTATTATCTGGCAATTGCACTCTTTCAAATAGAGCAGGGCATTGAGCGGCATTTTCTCAAAGCTCCACTTGATGTCAGTGACAGTGGGTGTTCTTATAAAACAGTCATGGACCATTGGAGAGAGTCTCTTCTTTCTTTTTCTAATCTATCCCAAGTCTCTCTTCACCTCTCCATCTTGGATCATCATGTGATATGGTCTAAATCTATACTGAATGCTTGTTGTAAGATCTGCCGAAAGAAGGGTAATGCTGAAAATATGGTACTTTGTGACGACTGTGATCAGGGTCATCATACCTACTGTGTTCGACCAAAGCTCAAGACTGCACATGAAGGAGATTGTTTTGTCGAGAGTGTTGGCCAAAGCAACATTCTAGAGGACTCTCCTCTAGACAGAGGCCATCCTTGGAAAGTGATGAAGAGATGGAAGGCAGTATGGAAGGTGAGGATGATGAAGTTGATGGTGAGGAAGAGGGTCAAAGTGAAGAGGAGTATGAGTTAGAACAAGGGGAAGATGACTCTCAAGAAGAGGAAGAAGTCAGCCCACCAAAATGAGGAAGACCACAAACTAGATTGCCAATTAAAACAAGGAAACTTAACTCTTCTTTTTCAAGTCGTGGCCAATGAGATCCTAGAATATACACTTCTAGGAGTCAGCAGAATACACCAAAAACAACTGTTTCTTCTAAAACTACTGGTAGAAGCCTAAGAAAGATAAGATCTCCTCCCACAGAAACTAAATCTTTAAGAATTGCCAGTCGTTCTACTCACCAGAATCATGACCCATTACAAGCAGATGTATTTGTGAAACTACTTAGTCCTCGTAGAAAATGCAGAAGCAGGAAAAATGCTAATAATACACCAGAAAATAGTCCCAACTTCCCTAACTTCAGAGTCATTACCACAAAGGCAAGTGCGCAGTCAAGATCTCTAAATGTTGCTTCAAAACTTTCTCTCCAATATAGTGAATCCAAGAGAAGAGGCAGAAAAAGGCAATTTCCAGCATCATCTCCTGTGACACTGAAATCGAAGAAGTTCAGGCCAACAAGAAAGAGTTCATGAACTATCTGCTTTTGAGCAACTTGTTATAGAATTGGTAGGGCATGATGACAGCTGACCTTTTTTGAAACTTGTTTCTAAAATCCAGGTCCCAGGCTACTATGACATCATCAAAAAGCCCATTGCCTTAAATATAATTTGTGAAAAGGTGAACAAATGTGAATATAAATTAGCATCTGAGTTTATCGATGACACTGAGTTGATGCTTTTGAACTGCTTTGAGTACAGCCCTTGTAACACAAGTGAAGCAAAAGCTGGAACGAGGCTTCAAGCATTTTTCCATATTCAGGCCCCCAAATTTGGACTTCATGTCGTACCCTGGAATGTGTATCAAGTTAGCATGCCACTGCCTGCAAAAAAATCATGAATCTAATTTTGTCCTTCTAAAGGATGTATTTAAGGAAAACAAACTGTTGTGAAATGGAACATTATTAAATCATGCTATAAAGCACACATATATGTATAAAGCAATAACAAGTGAGTGACCACTTTGAAGTGTGTCCTGCACTATATTCTCAATTTTAATATTAAGCACTCAGGAGAATGTAGGAAAGATTTCCTTTGCTTCAGTTTTGTTCAGTATCTAATAAATTTGATAGATATATTAGATGCAGTACTGATTTACAGAGGTTTTTGTACATTTTGAGATCATGCATGTGTCCCAATATCTTGGAAAATATTTTTTTGTCTAAGATTTATTTTGTCATTGATGACTTGTCTTAGATGTGTGGTATTAAGGAAGATTTACCTACACAGATAAATCTTCTGTTATAGCACAGTTTATAAAAAAGTATATATGTCTAAGAATTTTTTAATCATCACATTCTTTCAATACTACACATGAATGAATCCAATTTCAAATCCTTAAAGTGCTGTACCAGTGCTGGCTGGAGGTTTTAAGTCTGAGTTTATTAACTAGATATTTATTTAGCATTCAGAGCAATTTGTGAATTTGTTTTGTATTTATAAAATTTGTACTTTGTAAATGTTCTATAATTGTTTTAACATTTTATTGTTTTTATTTTATATCTCTTAACTTCCTTCATGATCAATAAAAGGTAACACCCTCCCTTTTCCCTGACAGTTCTTCCAGTTTTACAGAACTGTATTATAAGTTTCTATGTACAATTTTTTAAGTGTACAAATAAAATGATATGTTTTTTCAAGTAAAAATTAATAAAGAGACATTGGATTATAGTTTATAGTCTTACTATCTATCTGCCTTTGGTGAAAGAGAGATCCTGGCCTCATAAAAGGGGTTGGAAATGTTCCATCCTCCTGTATTTTCAGTAAGATGTATAAAATTGGAGTTTAGTCTTTAAATGTTGGTAGCATTTTCTAGTATATCATCGGTAGTCTTTCGCCCCAGGAGGCTGCGGACTTTTTGTTCACCACACAGTATTTTCAAATGATGTTCATTACTTTTCTGCCCTGGGTACCTTGTATCAGTCCTTTGAGTATCCCCCAGAGAGATTTGAACAAACACACACTATTATTTGCGAATAAGGTCTACTTTGTTCCCTCTGGGAGGGTTCCACACTGGACATTCAGGCTGCCATTTTCAAGAGTGGTGGGGCAAGGGTACAAGTGACAGTCTTGCCTGTTTCTTGATTCAGCATTTGCTTGGTTGCTGTACATCTTTCAATATTTTCCAGAGTTCTCACACAGTAGGTTCTGACTGTTTGTGATTGTTCTTTGTTTCCGTTGGTAGGCTGGGCGTTTAGAGCTGCCTACTCCTCTGTCCTGTTGTCACTCCTATTTTATTCTTGAAGAATATTTTTGCCAGATATAAAATTTGCATATGACAGTTCTTTTCTCTCAAAAAACTTGAAAAATGTTAATGTCACTTCCTACTAGTCTTCATTCTTTTCGGTGAGAAGTGGCTTTCATTCAGATTAGATTTTTCCTAGAACTATGTTATTTCTCTTTGGTTGCTTTCAAGACCTTTTTGTCTTCAGTTTTCAGAAGCTTTATTATAATGCATCTTGGCATGGATTTCTTTGGTGTATTTTATTTAAGGTTCATTTAGCTTCCTGAACAAGTAGGTTTAAGTCTCTACCCAATATTGGGAGATTTAGCCATTATTTCTTTGAATACGTTTTTAGTCTCACTCTCTTTCTGCTTTCCCTCTGGGACTCAATGATAAAATGTTGTTAGCTCTTTAGTTTATGACCTACAGGCCTCTGAGAATCTGTTCATTTTTATTAGTGTATTTTACTCTCTGTTGTTCATATTGTATAATTTCTGTTGATCTGTCCTCAAGGTCAATAATGATATTCTCTGTCATCTTCACTATACTATTGAGCTCATTCAGAGAGTTTTAAAATTGTGGGTTTATGTATTTTTTAGTTTTGTTACTACTGTTCGGTTTTTTTAAAATAACATCTACTTCTTTGCTGAGCATTTCCATTCATTTGTTTTACGAGAATTGGTAATTATGTTGAATTATTTTTGGACAGCTTCTTTAAAAGCCTAATTGGATTTCATCAATATATCATGTCTGTTTGATGTCTGTTGATAGTCTCTTCTCTTTCTAGTTGTGATTTTCTTGGTTCTTGGTATGACAAGGGATCTTGTAGCTATTTTGGATTCTGTTTCTTCCTATTTTAGTGAGTGTTCTCCCTGTTGAAAAGAAGCTTGAGAACCAGGTGAATGTATATGCTTAACTTCCCTTTCAGCCTGTTGACTCCATCCCAACAAAAGTGAAGCACTTACTTAGACTGCTGCCTTGCACATGAATGAGGTGGAATTTCAGCTTCCCCTTTAGCTCTCTGACACCTTTGTAGGGAAGGTGGGGCATTGCCCTGCACTCTCATGTTACTTTTCATTGGGGGTGTAAGACCAGCTTCCTGGATAAAAAAAGATGATCAACTTCCCACTGGGCCCCACAGCCATTTGGGAGAGGGAAATTGAAAGGGTGAATCACCCCACTTTGTTGCTGCAGGGTGTAACTGAAGCTCATTTTCCTGATGTGTCCTGTGGACATGAGGTGAGAGAAGGGGAGGTGGGAAGCATAGTGCCAACTATCCCATTCCTTACCACTCCTTTTCTCCTCATGTACACCAGGTGGATTTGGAGGCTCAGTTCCCCACTGAGCCCCACTGACACTGAGGGACAGTGTGGAGGAAGACAGGAGAGCCAGCTAGTCTGCGTCACACATTTTTTATGCGTTCATTGGTTGGTGGATATTTGTGTTGTTTCCACTTCTCAGCTATTGTAATACTGCTTTGAACATTTGTGTTCCATGTTTTTGTATAGGTGTATGTTTCCATTTGGGGGGTATATACTTCAGAGTAGAATTTGCATGCTAATTCTTTGCTTATTCATTTGATAAGCTGTCAGATTGTTTTCCAAAGTAGTTTACCATTTTATATTCCCACTAGCAGTCTGCAAAGGCTCTCACATTTTCATATCCTCACCAACACTTATCATATGACTCTTGTTCATAATCATTCATGTGGGTATGAAGTGGTATCTCACTGTGGTTTCAGTTTGCATTTCCCTAATGACTAATAATGTTAAACATCATTTCATGTGCTTATTGGCCATATTTATATCATTTTTTGAGAAATGCCCATTCAGATTTCCTGCCTGTGTTTTTATACTATTGAGGTAAAATTTACATACCATAGAATTTGCCTTTAAAATACCCGGTGTTTTTTTTAGTATGTACACAAACTGTGAAATTATCACAGTCATCTAAATCCAGAACACTGTCATCAGATCATTAAGAAATTTTGTACCAGTCAGCATCCAGTCCCCATTCTCCCTTCTCCCTAATCCCTGGCAACTATTAATCTACTTTTGTCTATATAGATTTGCCTATTCAGGACATTTCATATAAATAGATAATACATAAGATGTTTTGTGTTTGCTTCTTTCATTTAACATGTTGTGTTTTCAAGGTTCATCCACACTGTGATGTGTATCAATACTTCATCCTTTTTATTGCTGAATAATAATAGTCCATTGTATGGATATACCACGTTTTGTTTATCCATTTGGATTGATAGACAATTGGGTTGTTTCTGCTTTTGGATACTATAAATAATGTTCTTATGAAATTTTGTATACATGTTTTTGTGTAGAGTATTTTTAATTGCCCTTGAGAATATACCCAGAAGTGGAATTGCTGGGTTGCATGGCGACTCCATGTCTTTAACATTTTGAAGAATATAAAACTGCGGTTTTGATTTGCATTTCCCTACTGACTAATGATATTGAACATTTTTTCATGCTTATTGACCATCTGCATATCTCTTAGGAGAAATCTCTATTCAAATCCTTTGCCCATTTTTAAAATTGGGTTTTATGTCTTTTTATTGTTGAGTTGTAAGAGTTCTTTATAGACTGTGTATATTAGTTTGTTATATTAACCTTGTTTTTTGCGCTTTCTGTTTTTCTTCATTTGTTCTTGTGGATGTGACTTGTCATCTTCTGTCATGTCCTTACTTTAAAGCAACCCTATTCCTACCTACTCCTTTGTGCTGTTAATGTCATATATATTATATTTTTAAATATATAGGCCCAGCAATATAATTATGTACATACTGTTTTGTACAGTCATTTTCAAATCACTTAATAGAAGAAAGGGGAAGAAAAACATATTTTTACCGTCTTATATTCTTATGTAAATTATACTGGCTTATAATTTACCAGTATCCGTTCTCTTTTTCTGTGGATTTACATTAAAGTCTTGGTTCACTTGCTTTTGATCTGAAGAACTTCCTTTAATATTTATTGTAAGCTAGGTGTGCTAGTAAGAATGTCCCTGTTTTTTTGTTTGTGTGGGAATGTCTTTATTTCCCCTTCAGTTTTGAAACATAATATTGCTGGATATAAGATTTTTAGTTGACAGTGTTTGATTTTCAGTACTTTAAATATATCATCCCTTTGCTTTTTGGTCTCCATTTGTTTCTGATGAAAAATAAGTTTAAATCTAATTGCGGTTACATGGGGAATCATTTTTCTCTTTGTGTTTGACTTTCAGCATTTTTACTGTGACGTATCTTCGTGTGGATCCCTTTCTGTTTTTCATACTTGGAGTTTTTTTAACTTCTTGGATGTGTAGATTAATGTATTTAATCAAATATGAGAAGTTTTTGAGGCATTATTTCTTCTCATATTTTTTCTGCTTTTTTTTTACACCTCTTCTGGTATATCTATTACATGTATGTTGGTACACTTAGTGGTATGCAACATATTTTTGAATCTTTGTTTATTTTTCTTTATTCTCTTTGTTTTTCAGAGTGCCTAATTTCTATAAATCTATCTTCCACTTTTCTAATACTTCCTTTTGCTGCATCAAGACTGTTAGTGGACCCTTCTAGTGATTTTTTATTATTATTATTGTGCTTTTCAGTTTTTGAATTTCCATTTGTTTTTTTGTCTTTTAAAAATTTTTTTGGCTCTTTATTTGATCAGAGTTCATTAAGCATGGTTTTCTTTAGTTCTCTGAACATAGTGGGTTGACCAGAAAGTTTGTTTGGTTTCTTCCAATAAGATGGCTTTAGTAGTACTTAGTTGTCTTTAACTTCATTTGAAACAATTTTTTTAGATTGTTTTGTGACAGCTGTCATATCAGCATACATTTACAAAAATACTTACCAAAATCAGAGAATTTTTGTATATTTTAATATTGAAGATGGAAGGAAGTGGGCAACATTTTCAGCATATTATGCTTTATGATTTCAAGAACGGTAAAACCACAACTGAATCATAAAAAATGATTTGTGCAGTGTATGGAGAAGGTACTGTGACTGATCAAACATGTCAAAAATGGTTTGTGAAGTTTTTTGCTGGAGATTTCTCTCTGGACAGTGCTCCTGGGTTGGGTAGACCAGTTGAAGTTGGTATCAATCAAATCGAGATATTCATTGAGAACAAAGTTGTACCATGCAGGAGATAGCCAACATATTCAGAATATCCAAATCAATAGTGTTATTGGTGAAAATGAAAAATGGGACCTTTATTTTATGGAAAAAAAAAACATACGGACTGTTTGGCCAACGCAGTCTTTATAAAGGTCACTTAAACGTCTTTGTATGCACATATGATGTCTGGGTCCTCTCTCACAGGTAGTTCTTAATGATACGTCTAGATCCCCTCTTCTCTACCAGACTTGTTTTGTTTTGCTTGTCTATTTGTTTAGAGACTTGACTTGACCAGATGTGACTCCTGGGAGGGAAGGGACAGCCTTAGGCATGCAAACACGGTTACCCAGGGACAGCAGTGTTTTGGCAGTGCTTTTTCTCTTTCACTAATCTTTCTGTTAAGTGTGCTCTCTCTCAATTTTTGTGACATCCAGCTATAAGATTTCACTAATTGGCCTGCTCCTCACTCTATTATTTTTGACAAAGCCTTGGGGCATACATTGCTTTATAGTATCCAATTAAGTTCTGGCAGTGGTGATTTTTGAGGCCAGTCTTTGAGGTTTGTTCTTACCTTATGAGGGCTCCTCTAAGTTATCCCTTTGTCTTGTTCTTTCTAGTAAATTAGCTGATTTATAGATTAGCTTGTTGCTCTCATGAATCTACCAGCCTCCTCTTAATTGCTTGACACCAAAGCCTCCACTGTTTTTGTGAACATTGTTAGACTTGAACTTTCTCACACTATGTTTCAAATAAAGACAGTTTCTTTTAAAAGAGCTCCAGAGTTCTCTGTTTTTAAGTTCTGCCTTTGGGTATAATCTTCTAGGCATGGCTCTGTTGCTTGGGGATGAGGACAGTGGCTCCCTTATCTAAGTGATACCCCTGCTTTGCAAGCTGAGTGAGGGTAGTAGCTTCTGGTCTTTTTGGCTTGCCTTTCACAACCCAGAACTTCTGACCTACAAACAAGGTAAGGTGAAGGCAATCAGGGCCCCAGTATTCTCAACTAGCCTTATTGAAAATGGCAAAACATTGCTGAAAGAAATTAAAGAAGTTCTAAATAAACAGAAAGACATCCTCTGTTGATGGATTGTAAGACTAAATATTGCTAAGATATCAGTCCATCAATAGGACTTACAGATTCAATGCAATTCCTAGTCAGAATCCTGATAATGGTTTTTGCAGAAGTAGAATTTACCACAACATTCACATGGAATCTTGAAGGGCCCCCAAATAGTAAAAATAACCTTGAAAAATAAGAACAAAGCTAGAGGACTTGCATCCTGATTTCAAAGCTTAATACAAAGCTGCAGTAATCAAAACAGTGTGGTTCAGGCATAAAGACAGATGTATAAATCAATGGAATAGCATAGAGATCCCAGATAAAAGCCATGACATATATGGTCAAATGATTTTCAACCAGGGTGCAGGACTCTTCAGTGGGGGAAAGACTATGTTTTCCTGAATTAATGGGGGGGAAGAGTAGGTACATAAATGCAAAAGAATAATGTCAGACCCTTACCTTATACCATATACAAAAATAACCCAAAATGGATAAAAAACCTAAATATAAGGGTTAAGTGCATAAAACTGTTAGAAGAAAGCATACAGGAATAGCTTCATGATATTGGTCTTGGCAGTGATTTCTTGGACATGACACCAAAAACACAGTCAACAAAAGTAAAAAGAAATTGAACTTCATAAAAATTGAATTTTTTTGCACATCAAAAGACACTATGAAAAGAATGAAAAGTCACCCTACAGAATGGGAGAAATTATTTGCAAATCATCTATCTAATATGGGACTAATATCCAGAATGCACATAGAACTCCTAAAACTCAACAACTAAGAACAAGTAATCCAATTCAGAAATGTAAAGAATGATTTAGACATTTCCTTTATTATTGAATTTATTGGGTGACATTGGTTAATAAAATTACATGGGTTTCAGGTATACAATTTTAAATATATCATCTGTGTATTGTGTGTTTACCACCATTTATCCCTGGTTTATCCTCTTCCACCTCCCTGAATAGACATTTCAATAGAAAAGAAAATCCTTAGCTGCTGTGTGACACGTGAGCCTTCTGTCACAAAAAGTGGAAGACAAGAGGCTGGAAAGTAGGTGTTCCGGTCCAGTTCCTGCAACACAGTTCCTGGACGTGACTCCTTTATTGATTTAGGGCTAAGATTAGATGGACCTGCTCCTACGGCATTCTCGGGCTCATTGTTGCCACGAGTGTTTTAGTAGGAATTATTAGCCCTTTCTGAAATCTTGAGTATAATGGGAAATTACCAGTTCTTGAGGTTCCTTTTTAATTTCACTGTTTATTGTGCTTATTATGAGTGTAGATCATTTCACATTTGCAATGATCAGTATCTCATTTGGTTCCTTAAATATTACTCTGGATGGATCTGAGTAAAAATGTGGGTGGGTCTGGATTGCCCACCTGCAAACAGGCCAGTGGTACAAAGTGTTCTGGTGAGGAGACTGGGGTGCAGTAGTACATTGTTCATTTAATGATTATAGGAGCTTGGGACTGCAGTGCTCCTGGGGATTATCTTCAATATTGTTTCCCTGCTTTTTCCTGGAGCCTGACTCCATTTTAGAGATAGCGTATTTGGAAGTGAGAAGGGTAGGAACAGTAATGAGTCAGGGTCCCTATGATTTTATATTCATGGGATTTAGAAAACTGACATTTTCTTACATATTTAGAAAAATACATGGTCAAAGGAGGAAAAATATATTGGTTGTTAGCAGGTAAGTGGGAAAACAACATTAATGTTGGTTCTTATGGCCTTCAAATTAAGTAATGATTGTACAGGATGGAGGAAAGGAGAGCAGAGAGCAGTGAATGCAGCTTAGGATAATAAGCTTCTACAGAAGCTCTCTGTGGCAACCAGGAAAAAAGGTTCTGCACCTTTTAAGTGTCTGTTAAAAGCATTCCCTTCATAAAATTACTCTAAAAAATTCCATTCTATATAAAATATGAAATAACTAAAGTAGTCTTGCTGTTCCTGTTTACCTAAAAATAAATGAGGCTTCTGGGGTTTTTTTAATCTTTATAATTAAAATAAAAATTAAAATGTTATTTCTAAGAGTCTAAACATTTTATTATTAGCAATCTATAGTTGATCCCAATTTAAATTTTTAAATTGGTTTCAGGTTGTAGTACAAATATGCTTTCTTACAGATGTGTGAAACAAAAACATGAGTATGTATAACTTAATTGACCCACAAATTTAATAATGGGAGATTTCTGGGGTAAAGAAAGTTGGCACAATACCACCAGAGACAGCATTTCTTGATCCATATTTTAGTGCTGTATTTCTTTCTGGCCTCAGAAAGAAACCTGTGTTGAGTTGCTAAAAATATTACCTCTTTCAGCATCTCCATACTTGGTTGTTGAAATCTGTCAATAAAAATACGAGCTTTCAAAATTAATTTTGCTCACCAGTCATATCATCCCCAGAAATTTACTGAAGGAGAAACATAGAATCAGGACAATCATAGAATTTCTAGTCCTGAAAATGTTTTTATTTTTAAGTAAAATCATTGATAACAACATTAATATCTAACAGCTAAGGAATAATTGATTAGCTTGATGTATCATAATTATTGTGCTTCCATTAATGAGACTAAAACAAAAAAATATATTTGCAGTATGATTAAAAGTTTACAGAAAATCCATGTGGTCAAAGGCTGGAGGGATATGAGTCTAGAGTGTTAGGGGTGGCGCTGGTGGTATGCTTCCTTATTGTAAAGCCATTTGGCATAAATTAAAACTAGTTTTCAAAAATGGATTTGGCTGTGAATTGGGCATTTTGCCAAGGGAGAGTTTGAAGCATGAGACAGTGGGTCGACAGTTCTGTTGTGTCTAAGGGAAACGCAGGCCTCTGCCTTAATCTCCCCATAGGTGGGCAGTGCTTCATTTCAGTACCAGTCTAACTTTGGGTGCATCCCAGCACCCACGGGAGAAAGAGGGCTGCTTTAGCTCCACTTTCTTAAAGACCCCTAGTCACTTGCACTCTGTGCTGTAGATATCCTTAGAGTTACAGACATCAGGATCTCCCTTTCACTGCTGAGACCTCTTGGTCGCCACTTCCTACGCCTTGTATCTCAAATGGAGCTGACCTGCCAGGCTGTCACACACCTTCTCCTCACTGGCTCCCATGTTAACCAGCCTCAGTGTCTCTGTTGCTCACTTAGGCAGGAAGTGCGAGCACTGTCTCCAGCCCCTGTCCTCCAGCTGCCACCTATCCGCCCCTGCACTGTCTTGCACCCATGCTTTGCTCCATTTACAGTCACTGTCCCAGTAGGTCCCTAGTCTTGGACTTCCAACTCTGTCTCTGCAGGGCAGCATTAATCTCTGCAGAGACACTTGTTCAGAAACTTGAGTCTGACTCCCCGTTCCCCAGGTAGCAGACATGGACCCCTTGGTTTGAGCACTGAGGGCCATCTGCCATCAGGTTTCACCTCTCCTTCCACACTGCACCTACCCTTTTAGAAGCCTGCTTTCTGTATTGGTTATATTTCAAAAATTATTCTCTGTTTCTGTATACAAAATAACAATGGCATAGTGCTACACTGTGAGTAGGAGTTTGAGCACCAAATTGTCTATCTTATTTGACAGAGTTTATCCTGCCAGGGAGATTGGGGGGGATGTGTTTTAAAAGGTGCTTGCTTAAGGCATTATTAATTGTTAAAATAAAACAGGACAAAATAAAAAAAGCCCCCTGTCTGTGGCAATGATTGTTTCTGTCTGCACATGACTAAAACAGAATTTTGGAGATGAGGGTTGGGGTGGGAGCAGGGGGGGGGGCGGGGGCGGTACAGCCTGACATTAACCAGGGAGGAGGCGGACAATTGGTGGTTGTTAGAGTTTCTGTTCTCTTTATGTTCTTTATCCTCAAGTTGCAACCTCCCCCTCACCCAGTTCCTTAAAAAATGTGATCCTTAGTGAGGCTTTTTGTTTTGTGTTGTTGGTTTTCTTTTGTTTTTTTTTTGTATGCCTTGCCAGGACATTATCCAAGTTTCTTTTTCCCCAGTCACTGACAAAAAACGTAGAATTGTGTTTTGAGTTTTTGAGAAGGTTGGCTATTATCCAATAAAGGCATCACCAAGAATTGGGTTTATTCTGAAAATAAAAATATAAAACTAAGTGTTTTCTGATTAATTTATCAGTCCTGAAGATGTCCTTATTTGTTTTACCCAAGTATTTAATAGTTCTATGAAGAAAACAAGATTTTTTGGTTTTGAAAAATGGAATGGTGTTTCAATAATGTTATAAGATATCCAGCATGTCCCATTTCATTACAATTAACTTTCTATCTGCCCCGTTCCAGAGAGTAGTGAAAAGATAATTTTCTTCAACATGTTCAGAGAGTAGATATGAAATAAATAAAAGAATCTAAATCTTTTAGTATATATGTAAAAGAGTGCGTCATAAAAACATTTTTTCTAAATCCATTTCAGTATTTTAGATGTCATTTTTTTGAACAGTCAGATCTTTTAAGTGTGTTTGAAAAACAAAATAGAGCAGTCACAATTTATGAATAATTTATTTAAAATACATGTTATTCCTCCACATAGTTGAACAATCTGTCCAAAACACAGTGCATTCCTCTGGGACTTTGTCTGCACAACTCTGAGTGGGAATCAGTAGTTCCTTTGTTCGTCACTATGGAAACAAGTCAGCCTATCCTGAATGGCTGTTAGATCATGCAGAGAGATGCTCATATCTCAGTGTAACTTCATCACGGAACAAGCTGGCGCTGACATCTCCTGCCCTCCAGCTTTCCTGGTGGCCCCACACTGTGCAATAACCTCCCAGGCAGCTCTCGGCCACGCCCTTTCTCAGCTCCTTGCAGGGCCACCAATACTCAAACTCAGACACCGGACTGCAACTGCTGCACGGGCAGCACGGCTCTGTCACCAAGATGCTGTCCTCTTCCTCTCTCCAGGTGATGGTAGCTGCGTCCTCTGTCAGCTGTGCCAAGAGAAACCCGATTTGTCCCAAGAGAAAAAGTAAAACTCCTTTTCTTCTTTAAGATTGCCACACTTTAGAGTTTAAATTTAAGGAATCTGAAGAGGGTGTGCTTTGTTTATACCTTGTTAAATTTTGACAATTCTATATTTATGTTTTATTGTATGTTATGCTAAGAGTTTTAGTGGATGTGTAATAGGAGATAAAATGATTGAATGTTTTGTGTTTTTATATTTAAAATGTAGTTTTTGAACAAACCTCATTCCGTTTTGAAAGATCTGCTTCTAAAGTCGCTTCCTCTTTGTGACCACTGTCGCACGTGGAGATTGTGTATCAAAGTGTTTCCTGTATTAAGAGATAGTGCACTTGGTTTTAATGGTTTTAATTTTGACAACGTGAAGAGGGGTTAACAGCAGCTCCTGATCTACAATCCCGAGATAAAATACAAGCTGTCTCCAGGCCACTGTTCCGTGTGGAGAGTGGAATTTTGAATTCCTTCCTTGCATGTTCTAGGCAATTCAGGACGTCCAACACCAAAGTATACAAAAGTGGGAGAGCGTTTACGACATGTCATTCCTGGACATGTGGCCTGCTCCATGGCATGCGGTGGCAGATCATGCAAGTATGAAAATCCAGCCCGCTGGAGTGAGCAGGAGCAGGCCATTAAGGGCATCTACTCTTCCTGGTGAGTGATTCTGTCATCTGTGGTAGCTCTGACCTGCAGCTGTGCAGGAAAAGGGAATGAAGATGTCGGTGGTGCCTGGTGGCAGGAGGCTATGGAAGAGGGAGTGTGGGGATTTGAAGTCGGAACCTTGCCTGCCATCCCTGGCCTTGCTGTTTAACAAGCTGTGGCCTTCTCACACAGGCACTCTGAACCTCAGTTTTATCCTCTGTGAAATGGAAATAACAAAAACAATTCCATAGGGTGTTTTTTACTTAAGTGAAATAATGCATGTAAATATCTTCAGGAAATGCTAACTAGATAAATAGCTCTTAAACTTCAGAAATTATAAAAATGTTGAGCTATAAATTTGAAAAAATATGAGGTACATATGTAGTTTTCAGTTTCATAAAGGTAAGCTATAGCCTTGTTTTAATTTTGGTCCTATACTCTGTGAAAGAACCCATTTCATACAAATACCGTCTCAGTAGGAGTGTTACGAGTTGTTGGTCCAGTGGGCAATGTAAGATGCTTGCATTTTTTTTATGGTATATAAGTGCAGTTGAATCATTATTGAATCGTACTGCTTTTTATTAATCATAAACTGTTAAGTGTATCTTTTCAGAGTAGTGCTGTCTGAAGATTTTTGATAATCAAATCCCATTTGAGACACACTTAGAGGAAATCACTGTTTAAAGAATTCTAGTGGTGAATCATTTTATACAGCAAGAGTCCATTTACAAATTAGATATTTGTCAACCAGCCTCTAACTTGCAACCCGTACTTTTTCATATTGGATTTTCTGGTTACGTGGATATAGTTGGCTGTCCACTGTCACTGTTCTCCACAAATCATATTGTAGTCTTTCACTGTCTTTCTGAAAGACTACTATGAAGAAGCAAGCACTATTCCTGAGGTGTGGTCTGACAAGTAAGTTTCTAATAATGAAGCTTAAGGTCACATTCATATTTTTGATTTATAGTTGACTTAAACCATCTTTCTTCCTCTCTTCTGGTTTCACATCTCTTCTTATACTAAGTACTATTAAATTTTGGGGGTTCCAAAGCTTTTGGGATCCCTGTTGAATTTCAGGTATTACCCTGGGGATAGGGTCAGTATCTTTTTGGATCCTGCCCTTTTCATTTAATGTTACTTCTCTCAGGTTGTGACCCACAACTTTTGATATACTGCCTGATATACTTTTTGCCAGAATACTGATGAGAAATTTGACCAGAACAGAGTGAAGCCAGAGCCCTGATGAGGTACAGCCGTTTGTTGGGTCTCTGTTTGTACACTCAGTAAATATGCATTTGGCTACAGGCCAGACACTGCACTAGGTACTTTCAGATTATCATCTCATCCTTGTAAAACTCTTGTGAAGTAGGCATTGGTAATGTCATTTTATCGATACAGGAATTAGGTCCAGAGAAACTTAATTAATGTGCTACACAGCTACAAAGTAGAAAGACCAGCATTTGAAACCCGGCCCACCCAATTCCAAAGCTTTTATTTTTTTCTAAGTTGCAATAACTCAACATTTATTTATAAGTACATGTGGGGATTTTTGCTAAAGACTTTGCACCCACACCATGTTGAATTTGCATATCAACCCTACAAGGCAGGTGTTTTTATTCCCATTTAACACATAGGTAGCTGAACTGCAGATAGTTCAAGAACTAGAAATGCCTTCTAGTTGGTTCTCCTCAGTTGGTTAATAAAACTTTGGATAACCCACCTAGACTGTCACCTTTGCTGCCAGTTGAAGTTTTCTCCATCATATGCACTAGAAACTCTTGAGTATCCCTAAAAATGTTTTGTTACAGTCTGTATTGCAGCCTTTCTAGGCCATACAGGTTCATGGGATTCCTGCAACAGAAGAAAAAGCCGCGGAGCCATGGGGATGTCTGATAGGCCTTTATTTAAGGGTGGGCGATCCATACCTGCTACAAGCTGCGTGTCCTCACGTGTCACAGTGCATGTCATCTGTCCCCTCTCTCTCCTTTGCGTCCCAGTGGGGAGCCCCTACCCACTTATGTACTAAAAAGAAACAAAGCCAGCAGAGAACCAAAACAGGTTGTATAACATGGTGAGATTCTGTGCATGTGAGCCCTCTCAAAGCTATGGGAGTGCTTATCGGGCCCAGTCTCAAAGCTATGAGAACACTACTTATCTTAGTCCCCCAGACACCTGGGTGAGGAAGCCAGATTGCCTCCATTGACCTTCACACTCTGTAAATACTTTTTCCAGAGATTTAAGCAGCTGGAGTTTCTCAGAATCCTAATCATAATGCAAAATTGAAGCCAGATTTGTATAGGAATTCTTATCTTACAGAGTTATTGAAATCTTAGGAAAAGTGGTGGCATGATACCTGTTCTCTCAGTCCTTGGAGCTGGAATGTTCTAGATTTTGTGCATCTCACCAGATTGTCCTCTCATCTCTAGGGTCACTGATAACATCCTGGCAATGGCTCGCCCATCTACTGAGCTCCTTGAGAAGTACCACATCATTGAGCAGTTTCAGAGGTAAATGCATTGTTCACACAGTTCCATAAGCAAACTTAGAAGTTTTCTCTTCCATTGCTTTTGACTTCAATGGAGAAGTGTTTTCATTTTAATGATAGGCATAAAAAAGTGATTTCAAATAGGAAATTTAAGAATAATTAATGTTTTATTAATGCCAAAAGTGGTGGCTTTTTTTTAATAGTGCTAGCTAACTGCCAATGTGATTAATTTTTTTCCTTTTCCTTTGAGCCATGGCTTAAAAACAATCATTAACCTGCAGCGGCCTGGTGAGCATGCCAGCTGTGGGAACCCTCTGGAACAAGAAAGTGGTTTCACATACCTTCCCGAAGCTTTCATGGAAGCTGGCAGTAAGTCCTTCCACCCTCCTCTGCATGAGTTATATAGGACAGCACTCAGAAACTTTTGTCTGCTCAACTCTTAGGTTTAAAAGGTGATGGAAACAAATGCCTACTGCATAGTAATAAGGCTCCTAAAACATGAAGATAAACTAACTTTGATTTTAAAGAATGCTGTCTTTCGTGTGTGTGTGTGTGTGTGTGTGTGGTATTGCTGTTGAAAGCACAGGCTTTCTATTTCTATGACAGGGACATTGGGAAGAGACCCTATAGAAATAATGGTACCATTTTATTAGTGCCTGTATTGATTAACAGTATGTTAGACCTGTCATCTCATTTTATCCTTAAAGCAGTTAAGTAATGTAGTTGTTTCTACTTCACACATGAGGCCACCTAGGCTTTTAGCAAGTTCTGATTTGCTCAGGGTCACACAGCTTAACCATGTTAAAGGATTGGAACCCAGGGCTCACTGCTGCTTTTGCTGCTGCACAGCAGTACTGCCCCTGGATAGGATGCCAGGATTCCTTATGTGGCACTTCCAGAAGCTTCTTAGTCATGGGAGCTTAGGGGTAGAATTACACCAGACTGGAAAGGATTAACCTCTGCAATTTTGGGACATTTTTTTTCAAGAGCTATATCTAGTTCTTTTTTCCCCACTGGGTTGAAAATGTGTATGTACCATCTTCTGCCATTCATCAGTCATTTTAGATGCATTTCTATGGTTCAGGGTTGTATGCTTTCTCTTCATAGCTGAGATGTTTTGGCATAGATCATTGACTTTATTAATTTGCAATCCTGCTTTTCCGTAGTTCTTTCTGGCTGAGTTTCAGCAGGAAATACCTTCAGTAATGCGGAATGTGCTTTGTAAGAAATGTTAACAATAAATTTCATGGAAATGTAAAAAGCCTATTATTCTCGGCCTACACTTCCACTGAGATCTGCATGACTTACAGAATTCTAGTCTATGAATTCACTCACTTTCTTCGAATATCCTTGCAAGTATTTTTCTTGTATGTTGACATTTTTTCCTGTTCTCTTTTCCATTGCCCAGTTTATTTCTACAATTTCGGATGGAAGGATTATGGTGTAGCATCACTCACCACCATCTTAGATATGGTGAAGGTGATGACATTTGCCTTACAAGAAGGAAAAGTAGCTATCCATTGTCACGCAGGGCTCGGTCGAACAGGTAAATTCTAGGAGATAGTTTTATTGTCTTGTTTAAACATATAAGGAATAACATTTTTTAATACCCAGTGTTTTAAAAAATGTTATTTTCCATAGCCAAATAATAATCAAAATAGCAAGCATTGTTTCAACTACTGTTCTAAACATTTTACACTTGCTGTCTTATTAAGTCTTTAGAAACAATGTGAGTTTTAAAGACATGGAAGTAATTTGCTCCCTCCAGTAGAAAAAAAAGTGGCAGGGCCAAGATTTAAATTCATGGCTGTCAGAATTTTGTTTGTGAAGGACAGTCTATCTGTGCCTAGAATTCTATATAAAAATCAATGATTTTACTTAAAAAGGCAGGAGAATCTCAGTGCCGTGCTGATATTAGGGCAGAAATAAAGACTGTGGCATTGGAATCTTCATTGCCATTTGGTTCAGCCAGACACCTGAGCTTGACTCTGTTCACAGCGTACCTGTGTATCTGCCATGGAGTTTCCCACCTGCTCAGGAGCTTTGTCAGGATGTGGATTCAGTTCTGCTCAATATCATCAGCTCTTATGGTTGAGCCAAAATTTTGCATGTAATAATAGGTCTGAGGATATTTCATACTTACACTAAAGAGTTTCCCTGTCCTAGTGAGAATGATATGTTGGACCCTACCTACCACATACTGAGAGAATATGCAGTGTTCAGAGGTTCTGAGATATGTAACAAGATTCACAGCTTTGGTGAATTACACAAATGTCTTTTGATTGCCTTTTACTTTGATAGTAATTAAGTATTATATTTGAACTAATTGATTAATTATCACCTTTTCAATATTCATTTTAATTTTAAATGAATAAGAATGCATAGTATTTATACTGTTAAAGCTCTTTTCCTTAATATTAAGTGCTCACAGCAATATATAATTATATCATGGTATGGAGAAAAACACATTAGTGTAAAGACAAGTCTGCAAGAAGAATTGTCAGGAAAAAAAGTTTGTGAATGTGAATAATTCCTAAATTTAAAAATGTTCAAGTTGGTAGAATGCCAGGCAGGAAAGTGTCAACAATTGATAGCAAAGGCAGGAGTGGGAAGTTCTAAGTGCAGTGTCTGGATCCACTGCATAGCAATCTTCAGAAACTGTTAAATGGGACATAGAAGCAGAATTTTACTTCTCTCATCTTGGAATAGGGCATAAACAGGATAAACATGCCAGATCATCCCCCCTTACTTCATGCTTACTACTCAATTGTTACCCTTCAGTCCACACTTACTCAGTCGTCCTGCTCTCTCCACACTTACTGAGTCACCCTGCTCACTTCATACTTAACTCAATTATTTCTCACCTACTCTACATTTACTCAGTCATTCCTCACTCTCTCCACACTAGTCATTCTCCGTCACTTCACACTTAGCTACCCACCTCATGCCACACTTAGTCATCCCCCTCAGTCCACATTTACTTGGTCAGTCCTCATTCACTCTGCACTTAGTCATCCTCCTCTCACACCACACTTACTCAGTTATTCCTGAGCGTTCATTCATCCCACAAGTACTCAGTCATTCCCCCTTACTCTGTCTTATTCAGTCATCCTCCCTTAATCCACACTTAGCTTCACTGTGACAGTTTCCCTGTTCACCCCTGGGTACAAGGGGCACTGAGGGTTCTTAGTCAAAGTGAGGGGTACTGTATAAACAGGTAAATATATAAACACCTTTACAAAAAATTGCAAAATTATCCTTAAAATGTTTCTCTTATTTATATAGTTTTCTAACATATATCAAGTTTAAATCATCAAAGATTGGTAAATAAAAACAAATATATACAAGCTTTTCTTATCCAGTTCTTTCTTCTTCTCTACTTAGGTGTTTTAATAGCTTGTTACTTAGTTTTTGCGACAAGAATGACTGCTGATCAAGCCATTATATTTGTTCGGGCAAAGCGACCCAATTCCATTCAGACTCGAGGACAGCTATTATGTGTGAGGGAGTTTACTCAGTTTCTGATTCCTCTTCGCAACATATTCTCTTGCTGTGACCCCAAATCACATGCTGTCACCTTAACACAGTATCTGATTCGCCAGCGGCATCTACTTCATGGTTATGAGGCACGACTTTTGAAACACGTGCCAAAAATTATCCACCTCATATGCAAATTGCTGCTGGACTTAGCTGAGAACAGGCCTGTAGTGACAGAACAAGTGGTAGAAATACCTGGCCTCTCTGCTGAAATTGAAAAGACTGTTTCTGAGGTGGTCACAATGCAGCTAGACAAAGAGATACTGAGGCATGACAGTGATGCATTGAACTCCTTCACTCCCACTGCAGTGATGGCAGATTTGGAGAATCAGGATGTGATTCTTTCCAGTGAACAAGAGTTTGGCCCTCTTTGGAAGAGGCGGAATGTAGAGTGCCTTCAGCCCCTGACTCGCCTGAAAAGGCAGCTCAGCTACAGCGACTCGGATTTACAGAGGTCTGAGTCACTTTTGGAGCAGTCAGGGACTCCATGGACAGTGCCTGCTGAAGTCTCGTTTTGCCACAGCCCCAGGCAGCAGATGTCTATTAGCCACCGTGACACCTCACAGACTCCACGGCTAGATTTCAATAAGGAAATGCTGGTCTGCAGTACATTTTCTTTCTGGAATCAGGCTAAATTTGGAGACTTGGAAGAATTCAAAGATGATGGGTCACCAATTTTCCAAAGGAAGACTATTCCAAAGGAAGTACAACGGAGTAAAACCTTCTCTTCAGGTGTTTCAGTTTCATACAACCCTGGGGAATCAGCTACATCCAGCGTTGCAAATATCCCCAAGGAACCACACTGTTCTCCCCAGCAAGGCATCCCACGTCTGTGTGAAGTTCATGGTAGTGGCAGCATCCCTGTAGACTGTGGCTCCAGCCGCAAAGCACAGTCCTCACAGTCCTCAATTGGACCGAAAACCCAAAACAGCAAAGATGTGCCCAGAGTGACACCACACACTGCTCTGCAGTCTGAATTGAATGTTGAAAAAAGGAGAATACTGGCAGCCAAAGCCCTGGCAAACTTCAGTGAGTTTGCAGAAAAGGAGGAAGTGAAAAGGAAGGTAGAAATGTGGCAGGTATTTGCCTTTCATTTAATTACATATGCTTGGGAAATACTGATGTCAGTGCAAAAACATCATGCATTTTCCCAAACTTATTTGTTGTAGGAATTTGAATACATGTTGGTATACTTTTGAACTTCAGCTTTCTCAGCTGTAACAAGAGCCCGATGTCCTAGAAATGACAGATGTGGACTGTTGTGCAGGCTTGCTTCAGTCTCTCTGAAAGAAAGCTCTTAGCTCTTGGCAGGGTGCTTAAGTAAGGAAAACATGGATACGATTGGTATCAATAGCTTCCTTTTTACTTGCTGGGTCTGTCGGACACATTGACGGATACATGGACAGGCCATAGCAAACAACCTAAACTGACCTGAAGGATCTCTAGGTCAACCCAAGGCCTAGCAAGGCCACAGTTTGAGAACCACTGACACACAAATGAAATCAGAGCAATTCTTTTCCAGAGCTCATCTGTACAAGTATTGAGTGAGGTAGGGAGGAAGCATGACAGATGCTCTCTGCTCAGCATTACCTCTTGTAGACTCCCCAGTACTGCCCCAGTGAGGTAGCTGCCATATCTGGAAGGCAAATGGGAGAGACTGCAGAATACCTGTGTGCTGAGATTAAGTCTGTGGGGTCCATTTCTTGGCTTTTACTTAAATTAGAATGTGAAATTTAAAATTTCAATCCCTTTTTGTGTTGTACTCTCAGCACAAAAGAGTGTTGAACTGCCTTAAATCAGCCACATTTTCTGCCCTGAATGAGCAGCTGAACTAGAGAAAAGGCAGTCCTTATAAACTTCATCAGAAACAGGTAAACTGCCCAAATGTGAAATCTTGACTTGTTAGTCTATATTCTACCACAGGTTATTTGTATAGCTACTCTTCTGTATTCTGCCATTAATTAAGCAAGGTGGGTACACTTTTCAAGAGGGCCACACCCTTCCAGATGCAGAGGTGGGGCAATAGGCATGGAGCCTCACACCCACTTGTAACTGAGGAAAAGAGCATTTCACACTCTCTCAATCAGAATTGTGTTTTGCTTAACAAATAGTTAAATGTATTATTTTTTTCAACATGAAGTGTGTTCTTTATTGCCTACTCTTAAATTAACAAGCCTTCCACTCAGTTGGCAGATCTTTCCACTGCGTCACTGTGTGTCATGAGAGCTTGCAGCAGGTCCTTTGGCTTTACATGTGACAGTTCATGTCCTCCCATGGGTCAGCCCCACTTGTGCCCACACTTCTTAGTGCAGTATGTGAGCCAGATTGTTTCAATGTATAACATATGAAAGCATTCCTAGAGGTGAACACGACACACAGCTTTTTGTTTGGAAAGGTTTGCCTTTTTTCTTTTCTGGATTTTATTATACACCTTTCAGTAATAAAAACAAATTAGTTGAATTCTGGAAAGAGTAAAATGAGGACTCTTCCGGTTAAGATGGTAGAAGGTAACTGCCTTCTCCCACAATTACATCAAAATTACAAGTAAACTACAGAATAACCATCATTCAAAACTGCCTGAAACCTAGCTGAACAGAAGTCCTATAACTAAGGATATAAAGAAGCCATGTAGAGACTGATTATAGGGGCGGAACTCAGTACAGGCTCGCCCCACACCCACGGTGTGGTGGTTAAAAATAAGGAGGGATATCTCCACTACAGAGATATCCCCCCTGAAGAGTGAGGGGTCCCAGCCCCACACCAGGTTTCCCCAGCCCAGGCTTTCAGTCCAGAAATCCCCATAACTTCTGGCTATGAAAACCAGCAGGAATAGTGGCTAAGTGAGATGGAGGGCCCCTGAAGTCCCAGGTATTCCTTTTAAAGAGCCCATACACAGACTCAGACTCACAGCAGCTCAAAATGCACTAGGGACATAGAGAGAGGAACTAAATTGTCTAGCAAGGGATGGTGGGGCAGCTCTCCCAGACAGAAGTACTGACAGAGGCTGTATTTCCTTTACTGAGCCTTCTCCCCACAGAGTCTGCAGGTGGGCACCATATATGAGTTTCCATCAACCTGGCTAACACTGTTCATCCCTCCCTGGTGATTTCCTGAGACTCTGTTCCACCCAAATTTCAGGTCCATCCAACTATTCCCAATGTCTTTTCCATACTAATGGTCTGTCTTGGTTCATGCTGCAGACTTTCTAAAACCTCAAACAAGCAGCATCTGGCCTCAGCATGCCCCATACCTCTTGCTAAGTGGTCCACAGCCTGGTACTATCAGCAGCCGGCGTTAGTGGGCAGCTTGGCCTCTCCCAGGCATCTCCAAGCCCAGTATAAGTAGCAGCTATCTACAGATTGCTTTGAAGCACATTCGCAGTGGCCCCGGGAAGGGCACAGGAAGCAGCTGACCTTGGCCTGTACCTCCTGGGAGGCCCCAGAACCAGTGCGTCTGGTAGACAACCTCAGACCATGCCAAAGCACCACCCAACCACTTCCACAAGCAACCCATTCAGGGGTGGACTCAGTGGACACGAGAGCCCTGCTGAAGGCTGTTCTCCTCTATGGGGCAGACCCTCCTGAGTGGTCATGACCAGTACATGTGGCCAAGCAGTCTGGGGGTAAATCCTCCCCACTGATATACCAACAGCAATCAAGGCTCAACTATAACAAAAGGGTGCACACAGTCCCCATAGTGGAAAGACCTGGAATGCCCAGATAAGATAACTGGGAAGGCTCTGCCACTGGGGCCCTTTGGACACCTACTACATAAGGCCACTATACCAAGACCAGGAGACATAGGAGCTCTACCTAATACATAGAAACAAACACAGGGAGACAGCCAAAATGAGGAGATATGTCCCACATGAAACATGTCCCAAATGAAAGAATAAAATGAAACTCCAGAAAAGAACTAAACAAAATGCAGACAGACTACCAGATGCACAGTTCAAAACACTAGTTATAAGATGCTCAATGATCCCAGTGAGAACTTCGACAAAGATAAGCATAAAGATGGAGATAGAAAACATAAAAGAACCGGTCAGAAGCGAGGAATACATAGAATCAACAGTGGAGTACTGAAGCAGATGATCAAATCAGCAATTTGGAAGCTAAGGAAGCAGAAAACACCCACTCAGAATAGCAAAACGAATTTTTAAAAAATGAGGATACTATAAGAAGCTTCTGGGACAATGTTCACATCATGGGGGTGCCAGAAAGAAAAGAGAAAGATCAAGGCATTGAGAACATGTTTGAAAAAAATAATGATGGAAAACTTCCCTGACCTGATGGAGGAAATATATGTCCAGGAAGTACAGAGAGTCCCAACCAAGATGAACCTAAAGAGGCCGACACCAAGACACATCATAGTGAGAATGCTAACGATAGGCCTGCCACACATGTGCACTGTGCCCAGCATGAGAGTTGCAGCTCTCATCCATGGTTGGAAGGACAGCTGTTACATTATGGTGCGGTGCATACTGCCAGGCATCAGATTTGTTGCTTTAGCAAATCCAAGACCAGCTGAAAACCATATGCAGTCAAATGAACTGGAAAGCTACATGTATCAGACAGTAGGCCATCATGCCATTGATTTGTATGCAGAAGCAATGACTCTTCCTCTCTGTTGCCATACCATAAGAGGAAGGCATGTGGATACAGGACAAGTATACACCAAATGTGAAGGTGATGAGATTAAAGATCTCTGACCTTTTGAAACTTGTTAAAGAAAAGGTGGAAGGAATATCAGTAGGTTATATACTTTCTGATTATCAGTGTGTTGGAGTTGAAAATGTGTGTAAAAGGTTTAATCTTCAGCCTTCAGCTTACCTTTGGCCAACATTTGCTCCAAGAGATGATAACATTTAGGCAATCATCATCAAAGTGGCAGCTTTGGGTTTAGAGCCAGATAAGCATCTTGGAAAAACCCTGGATCAGATGGAGCCTTATCTCTTAGAGCTTTCTAAGAAACATGGAGTCCATGTTTGTGGAGATGGTGGAGAGTATGAAACATTCACTTTGGATTGCTCTCTGTTTAAGAAGAAAATAATTGTAGATTCATCATAAATAGCCATACATTCAGCTGATGCATTTGTACCTGTGGCTTACCTACGTTTTTTGGAATTGCACTGGAAAGACAAGGTGTCGCCAGTGACTGGCAACTACTGAACATTTCATTATCTACGTAATTCTTTAAAAGCATTTTTGAACATTGTTTACTAAGCTGCCATATTTATGTGAAAAAAATTATTTAGCATTTTCTCAATTATTATGTCCAGCTTTTTCTCATTACATTTTTTGATTCTTAAAAATATGTATCATCCTCTTTGGCCTGTGGCTCAGAGCGTTGTCCCATAAACCAAATGGTCGCAGGTTTGATTCCCAGTCAGAGCACATGCCAAGGTTGCAGTTTCAGTCCCTGGTCAGTGCATGTATGAGAGGGAACCAATCAGTGTTTCTGTCCCTCTCATTTTCCCTCCCTTCCCCTCTGTAAAAGTCAGTAAGCAGACCCTTGCATGAGGATAAAATATATACATATATCATCAGAGAAAGTTAAGAAGATCATTTATTAATTGGGGAAATGTGAATGTTATGTTATTATCAAGTTACTCTGGATTCACTCTTGACTTTTATGAACACATCCCATTCACATCCTCTATATCATATGTGCCATTTCTTTACTTTTGCTTCATATTTCTGTGACATTTCTTCCTCATACTGGTTTATTTTCCTCTTTATCTCTTCACTGTTCTCACCTATGCCAATAATATTATGGTACAGAAGCAATTGAAAATGAGGATAAAAAAAGCAACCACTTTATTTAGCCAGTCAAGTTTATTCTATTGGGTGTCACCAAATTGCTGTATCATTTTTATTTTCAATATATTCATTATTGGACGATCAGAAAGACTATCATTAATTCTCACTGATTATTTTATAACGGATTTCTAAAACGCAATTTTTCAGCATTGTGCTAACTTTAGACAACTTTTTAAAAATAGACTTTATTTTTTACAACAGTTTTGGGTTCATAGCAAAATTGAGCAGAACATACAGAATTCCCATGCACCCCTGCCCCCATACAAACATAGTTTCCCCATAATCAACATGCTCCACCATAGTGGTAAATTTGTTACAATTGATGAATCATGGTGTAAACTGTGAACTTTGGTACATTGATGTCACCCAAGATTCATCGTTTACATATGATTCACTTGTTTATTGTACATTGGGCAGATACATAATGACATGTACCCATCATTATGTATTATATAGAATGTCTTCACTGCCCTAAAAAATCTCCTGTGCTCCCAACTTCTGGCAACCATTGATTTTTTTTTTTATTGCCTCCATTGTTTTGTCATTTTGAGAATGTCATGTAGTTGGGATAATACAGTATGTTGGAATTTTAGATTACCTTCTTTCATTTGGCAATGTGTATTTAAGGTACCTCCATATCTTTGCATGAGTTTTTAAGTGCTGGATAATATTCCATTGTCTGGATATACTGGGGTGGCCAAAAAATTCCATTGTTTTTTGGGATTTTTTTTTTCTGTAAGATAACTTTAATAGCACTGAGTTGTCCTGAACATCATTCAAAACAATTTTTTTACGTTATATTGTGACAGCTGTCTTATCAACATACATTTTTAAAAACCTATCAAAATTGGAGAATCTTTTTGTAGCTATCTTAATATCAAAGATGGGAGAAAATGCATAATATTTTTGGCATATTATGCATTGTTATTTCAAGAAAGGTAAAAATGGAACTGAAATGCAAAAAATGATTTGTGCTGTGTATGGAGAAGGTGCTGTGACTGATTGAGCATGTCAAAAGTGGTTTGCGGAGTTCCGTGCTGGAGATTTCTCACTGGACGATGCTCTACAGTTGGGTAGACCAGTTAAAGTTGATGTGATCGAATCGAGACAATAATTGAGAACAATCAGCATTATACCACACAGGATACAGCCAACTCAAAATATCCAAATCAATGAAGTTATTGGTGAAAATGAAAAATACCTTCTACGGAAAAAAAAAAAAGTGAATTTTGGCCAATCCTATACCACAATTTACTGAAGTATACCTTGGTTGCTTACAAGTTTTTGCAATTATGAATAAAGCTATTGTAAAACAAAAATAAATAAAAAGCTAAAGGTTAAAGACAAAGAGAATCTTAAGAGCAGCAAGAGAAAATCATTTAGTTACCTACAAGGGAGCTCCCATAAACCTGTCAGCTGATTTCTCAACAGAAACTTTGGAGGCCAAGAGGAGTTGGCACAAAATATTCAAAGTGATGAAAGCAGGAACCTACAACCAAGATTATTTCACCCAGCAAAGCTATCATTTAGAATTGAAGAACAGATAAAAAGTTTCCCAGAAACCTGGAGCAGACTGAAAGTGACCAGAGGGGATGGGGAAAGAGGACAATGGTGGAAAGAAGGGCAAGGGACTAGACAAAGAACATGTAACAAATGACCCATGGACATGGACAACAGAGTGGGAATTGACTGGGAGAGGGAGGTGAGGATGGGATGGGTGGTGGGGGCCAAAGGGGGAAAAATTGAGACAACTGTAATAGAATAAACATGATTCAAAAATTTTTAAAAAATTAAAAACTTACAAAAAGAAAAGTTTCCCAGAGAAGAAAAAGCTAAAGGAGTTCACCACCACCAAGCCAGTATTATAAAAAATGTTAAAAGGCCTTTTTAAAGAAAAAAAAGAAAAGAATCAAAAATATGAATAATAAAATGGCAATAAACATATGTCTATCAATTACTTGAAATGTAAATGGTTAAGTGCTTCAGTGAAAAGACATCAGGAGGCTGAATGGATAATAAAACAAGACCCTTACATATGCTGTCCACAGGAGAATCACTTCAGATTGAAAGAGACACAGACTGAAAGTAAAGGGATGGAAAAAGGCATTTCATGAAAATGGAAATGAAAAAGAGTAAATGTTGGGGTAGCAATAGTTATACCAGAAAAATAGAGTTTAAAATAAAGGTTATAGGAAGAGACAAGGAAGGACCCAGCAATTCCACTTCCAGGTATTTATCCAAAGAAACTCAAAACACTAAATTGAAAAGACATATATTCATTTGTTCTTTGCAGCATTATTTACAATAGCCAAGATACGGAAGCAAACTAAGTGTCCACCATTTGATGAACGGATAAAGACGAAGTGGAACAGATATGCAATAGATTATGACTCAATCGTAAAAAAGAATGAAATCTTACCACCTGCAACAACATGGATGGACCTAGAGGGTATTGTGCTGAGTGAAATAAATCAGAGAAAGACAAATGTCAGATGATTTCATTTATACGTGGAATCAAAAACAAAATAACAGCCCTAGCTGGTGTTGCTCAGTTGGGCATTGTCCCTCTGAGTGAAAGGTCGCTGGTTTGATTCCTGGTTAGGGCACATACCTGGGTTGTGGGCCTGGTCCCCAGTTGGGGTATGGGAGAGGCAACCCATCGATGTTTCTCCCTCTTTTTCTCCCTCTCTTCCCCACTCTCTATAAGTAAATAAGCCTTAAAAAACTAAATAAGCAGAACAGAAACAGACTCATAAAAGGGGGAACCCCCAAAAGTGGAAGCTGTTTATAAAATTGTATATTCTTGCATGTTTAAACTTAAGTCACCTGTACTGTACTGTCCATTTGATGTAATACACCTATTGAGACTTTTTTCCCACTGCTCAAAACAATTGTTGAATTCTTCTGATTTTGATGCCTTTAAGTGCTTCTGCTGTTTTTTATTTCACCTCTTTCACATTGGCAAAATGTTTCCCTTTGAGAACTGTTTTCCTCAGGGGGAAAAAATGTCTCTCAGGGCAAGATCACGTGAATAGGGAGGGTGTAGCATTGGGGTCATGCTGTTTTTGGTCAAAAACTCCTGAACACTCAGTTAGGTGTGGGCAGGTGGGCTTATAAATCACCCATCAAGAAATGAGCTAACAAAGAGTCTTCACTGAAAAAAAATTCACTGAAGCTGAATGCAGCCTCTGGTACAGTGATACAGACGGATCCCTAGAACACACACCTAGTGGGGGAAGCCTGTACTTTAAGGTATCTGCCCTCCAGAAAATAATTCTTGGTGGTTTTTTGGGAGCCCCCCAGTAGATATAGGGAACATTTTGATGGTTGCCAGCAGGGAGGGGAATTGGGGCATTGGGTGAAAAAGGTGAAGGGGTTAAGTAAAAATTGGTAATTACGGAATAGTCATGGGGATGTAAAATACAGCACAGGGAATATAGTCAATATTGTAATAACTCTATGGTGTCAGCTGGGTACTAAATTTATCAAGGTGATCACTTTGTAAGTTATATAAATATCTAATCACTGGATTGTACACCTGAAACTATATTTGTAGTATTGTGCATCAACTGTAATTGAAAAACTAAAAAAATATTTTTTAAAAAAGTAAAGTGAGCCCTGGCTGGTGAGGCTCAGTGGATTGAATGCCAGCCCATGAACCAAAAGGTCGCCACTTCAATTCCCTGTCGGGGCACATGCCTGGGTTGCAGGCCAGCTCTGCAGTAGGGGACACGTGAGGTAACCACACATTGATGTTTCTCTCCCTCTCTCTCTCCCTTCCCATCTCTCTAAGAATAAATCTTTAGGAAAAAAAAGTAAAGTGAACATGATTTAAATAGCATAGTGCCACCTGTGCCTGTAATATGCCCTTTCATGTCTTTTATCTCATGTGATTTTCACAATAATCCTTTGAAGCAGATGATATTATTTACAGGTTCTTTGTTAATCTGTACCATCCTTATGAATTAAGTATCACAGATGGGGAAACTAAGGGTCACAGGTGTCAAGTGACATGCTCACGGTCACGTGGTCCGAATGCAGCCGAGCCAGGCTGCAGCTTATGTGTTTAATAATTGTAATCATTTTTATGACTTTTCCCAACTCCACTGAAGATTTCAGAAAACAGTGATGTAACAGTCATTTACTAAGAGGGTCTTTGAGTTTGTCGTTTCTGCCCAGCTTCTCTTCTCAAAGTATTGGCTTATTTATGAGATAATAAGTAGAAACCCAGTGCCAGAGGACCCTGGTGGCATGGCAGGAATATCACAGACTTGGGTGGAGTAGACCTGGGTGGGAATGCCTGTTTTGCCCCTTTCTCGACTTGGGCTCCTGGGCACGTTATGTCATCTTTCCTGAGCCAGCCAGTACATATTTTCTGTATAGGGGACTCTTTGATGGGTTGCTATGGAATCAGAGGTAAGTCATGTATCATAATTTCTGTCATATAGTAACTGTTCTGCAAATATGGAATGGGTGAATGAATGGTAGCAATTAGTAAGTATGCGTATTACTATTGCAAACATTTTATTTACTAAAACATAAATCTAAAATTAAAAGTCCTGTCAGAAGTTAAAATTCTTATCTCACTTTTCCCCTACACCCTGTGAGGTGAAGTTTTAAATCACCTGTTTAAATTATCTCCAGGCATTTGGAGTAGTGGCAAGATTTCCTAGTAGTTTTCACTCTATCAAATTTCCGGGTACAGGTTTTGTTATTTGTTGAATTCTACATAGGATTCTAAAAAGGAATTTGAAAGTAGTACATACACTTCATTTATCAATTTTTAGGCACTTCTTGGGAGCACACTTTGAAGTTTCAGTCAGAAGCTTTCCCTTATTTCAGGTTAATTTGTAAATGTTCGCTTATTTATGATTTTCAACCTATCATTCTACTTCATTGCCGCAAATATTTCTGTTTTGTTTGCCGAGACCCTGAAAAAGCAGGCTCTCATCCTGAACTGTTCTGTGGTTTCTGAGTGAAGTGGAGAACTTTGGTTAACTACAAGCCCTTCTCTGCACTAGGAGTTTTAGCAGACCTCAGCACAACACCTCTGGGGTAGGGGCACACTTAATAGGAGGAAACAGAGGCTTAGAAAAGTTAAATATTTCAACTCAATATGCCTCCTGGAAGTGGGGGTGCTGGGAAGGGCCCCAGCGCATACCCAGAGCCTGAGACTTTCTCCTGGACAGCCTGAGGATCATCAGATGCCAAATGGTGCCTTGGTCCCTGGCCCCCTTACTCCCTTCTCCCTCCCTTTTTCTCTTTCTTCCTTTTTAGAAAGAACTGAATTCCCGAAATGGAGCTTGGGAAAGAATATGTGGTGAAAAAGATCCTTTCATCCTGTGCAGTTTGATGTGGTCATGGGTGGAGCAGCTGAAGGAGCCTGTGATAACCCAAGAGGACATGAGCATGTTGGTTGACAGGCATGCGGACGCTGCAGAAGCACTGTTTTTATTAGAGAAGGTAAAGTAGCTGTTGGACCAATTGATGATGTTAACTGTATAGGTTTCACAAACTAAAAAAAAAAAAATTATATAAAGGGAATTCATATGGAATCTCATATCTGGGTCTAATTTAAGTTTTTCCAAGATAAAGAAGAAATACCCAGTGTAAACATTTAGAAGATAAAAAATGAAAAGGGAAATGTCCATAATCCCAGGAGAGCCACTTTAAAACATTTTCAAGTCTTAACACTGCATATGCTACTTGGTAAAATCATTTCACATGGAACTTTATGCTTCATTTTTGCTCAAAATTACAATTAATTACCATATTTAGTGTTTTTCATAAATATTAACTTTGTTGGATAGGTAATACTCTAACATGGGAGGATATGTCATAATTAACCACTTTCACTTTCAATTATGTTTCCTCTTATTTACCATAAGCATATAATGTGAGGAGCTGTGAGATGGGTTGGAATATGCACTCATTTGTATTTTTTTTGAACAGGGAGTTTGTCACATACATAGTTACATAGTACATGTATAAAATATAGAAGACTATAGAAGGAAAAACAAGAAACTGATAATGTGGTTGTCTTAAGGAATACACTAGGAGGCAATGGATCTAGGAAAAGAGGGAGGGATACTTGTCATTGTAGATCCTTTTATACAATTTAATATTTTTAACCATACAGAGATATTAAATTTTCATTTAAAAATACACTATTTTAGGAAACAATGTTATCTCATAAGGGACTTTGAGTTACATACTGTGTTGCAGTGCCTCCTCATTTGCACATCTGCTAATGCGCACACAGACATGCAGACATGCAGTAGTGTGACACACATCTTTAAAGGTAAGATTTTCTTTCCTGTATCAGGAGTCCTTCTCTTAGGCTATTTCTCAGCAGCTAAATTACATAAATGAATCTAAAGGGGATAAGAGAGACAGTTGCGCTTCTTGGGTTATGGTAGGCCAGGCCTTTGCTAGGGTGTAATTTCCATTTTCACTTTCATTCATCCCCATAGCCTGGAAAGGTAGAGGACCTGTTTTACTGAAAAGGGAAGGTGAAGTAACCCACCCAAGGTACATACCCTGTGTTGGAGCAGAGTTCAAATAGCTCTGGCACAAAGCTGTGCACTTTTTGTTACATGACATGGTTTCATCATCACTCATTCCAACACCATGTGTTCTTATTTGACATTGACATTATTTCTAGGTTTTTACTTTTGTAAGCATCACTGATATAATCGTTTGTATTTGCAGGTGTTTCTGTGTTTCAGATAATGCCCTCTGAGTAGATGTCCAGGATGAAGTCAGTGACCCTTAAGGGGCAATGCGTACTGGATGCACACTGTCAGTGGCGGGGTTTCTCCTTTGTTTCTCTAATGTGAACAGCCCCAGGAATCAAGTCATGGCTCATTTATCAAAGACCTTCTCCCTGAAGTTCTGGCATGCTCCTGGAGGGCTGCTCTGTCTCTTCTTCTACCCCTCCTTCCCTCCATAGCGTATGCAGTGGACAGGGCATGCAAGTCCATGGTTGCCGTGACACGTCAGCATACACCAGCCCAACTGAGACAATTGTGTCCAGAAATAAGAATGGATCATCCCTTCAGTTCACCTCAAGGAAGACATTTCATTTGAAATTGTACTTCATGTAATAACTAACCAGCTTTGATTTTTCTCTCCTGAAAGCTTTCAAACACAGCAGTTAACAGTGGTAGAGCCCTTGGTAGATAGTCTGGTATTAGAGGTTTTGAATACTTGGTCATAAACCAGTTTCAGGCTTTGCATTTGCTTTGAGTTTATTTCTTGAGGCGTTTTTCAAAAGTAAACTTGTTTGATTTTGATTTCTGCAAAAACAGGGCCAGTACCAGACTATTCTTTGCGTGTTGCACTGCATAGTGAGCTTGCAGACAATTCCCATGGATGTGGAAGAAGCTGTCCTTGCTCGTGCCATTAAAGCTTTCACTAAGGTGGGTGGCACTGTTCCTTCCCCCTTCAGACTGCAAGCAGCGTGATCTTTGCAAATTAGAATCCAGAGGTCACCAGCTGCCTCTAAAATAAAACTTTTACCTATGTTTCCTCTTAATGGAAATGTGTTTGACATTTCTTGAAAGTAGTTGCAGACTTCAGCCAAAAAATATCAATTTTCTAACAGTGATAATAGAAAAAGTTGACCTGTGGAGTTTTATTGGAAGGAGAACATTTGAACAAAGAACTTTTATTTTTTGGGGGGCAGGAGGGGTTGAATTTTTTTAATTAATTAATTTATTTTTTCAAATACATTTGTCTCTGCCTTCCCCCCACCACTTTCCCTTGCCCCCTCCCTCCCTCCCTAAACTCTTCCCCTTTGGTTTTGTCCATGAGTCCTTGCTATATGTTCCTTGACTTGCCCCTTCCCTTCCTATTCCCCCACCCCCCCTCCCTCCTTCCCTCTTGTCTCTGTTGGCTTCTTTTCCTTTCAGTGTTGCTGGTCTTATTTTCCTTGCGTCTTTGTATTGTTGGTTAGGTTCCGCTTGTATTGTTGGTTAGGTGAGAGCATATGGTATTTGTCTTTTGCCCCCTGGCTTATTTCACTTAGCATAATGCTCTCCAGTTCCATCCATGCTGTCGCGAAGTTTAGTAGTACTTTTTTTCTTTCTGCTGCGTAGTATTCCATTGTGTAAATGTACCATAGTTTTTTGATCCAATCATCAAGTGATGGGCATTTAGGTTGCTTCCAACACTTGGCTATTGTCAATTGTGATGCTATGAACATTGGGGTGCATAGGTTCTTTTGAATTGGCGTTTTGGGATTCTTAGGGGATAGTCCCAGCAGGGGAATCACTGGATCAAAAGGCAGTTCCATTTTCAGCTTTTTGAGGAAATTCCACACTGCTTTCCACAATGGCTGCACCAGTCTGCATTCCCACCAGCAGTGTACTAGTGTTCCCTTTTCTCCACAGCCTTGCCAGCACCTTGAACAAAGAACTTTTATAAGGAGAGAAACAATTGGGTATTGAGAAAGTATTTTTACATGATGTGCTAGTAGGAGTCAGAGAACCTTGTTGGTGAGTCAGTTCTACCTTGGGTCTAAACAAGAAATCATCTAGTGAGAATTCATCATGCAGCACTGACAATTAGGTAATGTGTCCTGGTTGGCCAATCCTGAGCAAAGAGTAAAAAAAAAAAATTCCTTTTGCTGCACATCCTTTTGGCTTATAGCAATTTTTCCTGGCTAAAGAAAAGAGCCAAGTTCCTGCCAGATGAAGAGGTTCTTCTCACCCATTCAGCTACTTTGTTGGTACCTCTCTCACTTATGAAAATGTCATTTAACAAAGAACCCAGCTTTTTAATGATGATGTCTGTGATAAACATGAATGATGATAGCAGTTATTATCTGTGCCCATTCACCAGTCTTCTCCCCTCCATTCCTTCCAAAGTGCTATTATTCTGTCACGCTTTCATCTTCCTCATCTGGAGCTTTATGGCATTTGAGTTTTCACAGTGCAAACTCTGATCATGTGATCCTTTAAGTCTTTATTTCATTACATTTTCATAGACCCTCATAGACCAACAGTTTACTTGCCTTGTGGGGAGAGTTGTGGTTTGGTGTTTAATAAGTAAATAGATGAAACTTGTCAATGTTAGTAAAAAGTTTCTCCAAGTATGATAGAAAATATAATGGTTAAAATAAAGATGCCCGAATTAACTGGAAAAAATAAATCCTTAATATTGGTCTCCAAAAATCCCGGGCTCTTCAAGGAAGTCTGTGTGGCATCTGCTTCCTATGTCCTAAAGAGAAGTCTCCCTTCAGGCCAGAGCTTAGCAGGCTTGCTGCAGTCCCCACATTGGGATCATCAGTTATGATGTAAACACCCTCCTTGTGTAGCTTCCACCTATGATTATGTTGTTCAAGTTAGAAGATTGTTTGTCTCTGACCTTGCAGTCTAGTATGTCCTGCCAGTGACCTCAAGCTGGCAAATGAACTTGTTAGCTTGTGAGCAGACTGAAATCCCAGACCCTTCCCAGACCTTCACGAGGGGATAGCCCTCCCTCCGTCCACTTGCAGGAGGAAGGAGTCACTGGCCAAGATCTGACCCTGTCCTAAGGAGTCACACATTTCTTTGGGGCTGGGGTAAAGGCATGCTCTGGTTCTCTATGCTGCATCACTCCTAACCTTGCACTATGATGAACTTGGGCAGACAGTCCACATATGTGTACTTGATGCCTTCCCACCAAGGGGAGAGGAAACTGCTATACAGCTTTTTATATGTGTCACACACGTCAGGCTCTCATATTTAGTACTCAGAACCCTACGGAGATGGGCATTGTGGTCTTTTTACAGAGAGGTCAGGTATGACCTGAGGTTGCATGGCTAGTGGGTAGAGAGCCAGGCTCCTGTTCACGTCACCCCAGTGCAACATGACAGCTAGTGCATGTTGTCTTCCTGAGGAGACCTTTTCCTTATATCATCAGTGATCTGTCTCTGGATTCAGAACTCACTTCATACTGGCTATTGACTTGCTTCCTGACAGTTAATGGGTATACTGTGTATCCAATCACTCAATTTAATTCTTTGTGTTTTCATTGATATGTTGGGCATTGATGTAATTGACAATTCTAATATACTCTTTCAATTAAAGTTAATGTATGAAATGTGTATACTTTTAAATTTATATGGAATTTTGTTTATAAATACTAGTTTTATTTTTCCACCACATATCTTTTCTCCCAAAATAGACTGATTAAAATTCTTGTTACAGTATCCTGAATATAAATTTTCTTTGTCACCAGGTTAATTTTGAGTCTGAAAATGGACCAATAGTTTACAACACCCTAAAGAAAATATTTAAGCACACACTGGAAGAAAAAAGAAAAATGACAAAAGACAGCCCTAAGCCTAGTGTTTAGAGAAGCTGACTTTCCTCTCGTGGCGCATATTTCAGACCAGAAGATCCAGGAGGCATTTCTGTTCATAGGTGAACAAGCTAAAGTGTGGAGCTGCTTTGTCTCCTCGCACTTTATTTCAGAAGCTCTTGGTTTGTGCTAAGAATGACTATTTCTCTTTGGAGCAATTATTTATTTTAAAATGTCAATGAACTACATTTTTGTGTTAAAAAATTGCCACAAAGTTGGTGCCACTTTATTTAACTGAATTAATATTGTCACATTAATATTTTAAGTATGTAGTGTTTACATCCTTATTCTTTTTGACACTTTGGAAAAACGTTGTAACTCTTCTTTCCAAAACATCTGTTGACAGAACTCTTTCTAGAGTTTTTACCAAATAGATGTCAATGGTAAAACCTCACTGTTTACCCGTCCCTGATGCATGACATAAGGAAGTCACCAAGTGTCTTAAACCAAGTGTTTTATATTTCTTAAGAAGGCTGTTGATAGATTTTTAAAGGATTTTTTAAAAATGTTTGAAAGCTTTTTTTGTAAGTGTGGCAGAGTGTTTCAAAGTGTATATTTTTCAGGGTGGTTTAGTTTTACATTAAAGAAATGACTGTGAGATGGTTGGGATTTTTTACCTGTAGAAAGTAGACTTGCTCAGGCTTTTAGATGATTTTGCCAACCTCTACTGTCAAGGAGGCAGGAGTGGTTCTCACACATCAAGCCTTATTCCCACTCCCCTGGGCAGCTGCTGAGCCAAATAGCATCTTTACAGAGGAACTGGGATCAGCTGTGGGCACTGTGGGCGGCTACGCTGAAGCAGGACTCCATGGGAAGGCCTATCTCATGGGGTGGGCTCTGCAGCCCTGCTCTCTCCAAGCACCGTAGCTGCTCCCCAGAGCCATGTCCGTTCACGCTGATAGTGTGGTAGTGTGAGATCTGGCCCATGCCTCCCAGTCTGCCATTCTATAGACCCAGTTGCCTTTGACTGCCTTTTGATTAGGACAAGTAAGATTTTTTAAATGAATTTAATCCATTTAGGTTTCATTCACCCTACTGGCTTTAGATAAGAAAAAGTAACTGCCTAAACTAGTCCCTTGTAGAATCAAACTATCAGTCAGCTATTGAAGCCATAACTATTATTCAGGTGAAGATGTGGGGTACCATAGACCAAGCCAGAGAGGATTGAAGGTGATAATATCCCAATAAGGGTGATATTAATCAAACCAATGTCAAACTAAAGAAGTACTTAATCAAAAAGACAGATTATCAGGGAATACTAATTTACAACAAATGAAGTTTCTCTGATCTGCATATGTGAGTCAAGGTCTAGCACATTAAAAGTATTTTATTATTAGTCTTACTAACTCTGGTGGCAAACAATAAATGCCATTCTCTTTTACACTCTGAATTTTCTTAGGATATCAAATCTAATGTTTTTAATGAACTGAGTTTCTCATTGCTGATATTTCTTATTTTCAAGTGCCTGATCTGTGTAAGTAGGGGAAAAACAGTTACATTTTATCCAAAGGTACGTTATAAAAATGTTTTTTACCCAAAAGGATGTCTGTTATCTTCTCATTCAGTCTCATGTGGGCAAGTAGCATCATGGCTTATGAGATGAGAGCTATTGGCCTGTGAGTCTGAAGTAATCGTTTCAAATTAAAGGATAGATCCTGCACAACCACAATGCAACCATGGCAGTGCACACCTAAAGTCTAAGTGCACCAACCTGAAAGGAGAGTTGGTGGAAGAATTAATTGGGCTGTCTACAATTATTGTATTCATTTGAATAAACATGAAAAGAACAACCTAAACCCTCATCTTGTACTTCTTTAGCTTGAGAGTCATGCACATCCTGATGAAAAAGATGCAGTTTGTGATTAGATTATCCTGATGGGCAGGGTGCGTTGTAGGCTGAACAGTCAGCTAGCCAATCTCCGGTCAGTCGCAGCTCTGTTGGTTCAGAATGACCAAGTGGATCGGGGGACCAGGATTGAAGAATTCTAAGAGGAATAGATGAGGAAAATCTCAAGACTGACAAGATTCCAAACTTCCTATATTTGAATGGCTCAGGAGGTCTTTCTTGCCCAGAGAATAGAAATCTACCTAAAGGAAGGAGTTACAGGGTTGCAAAATTCAGCTCAACATAAATAGGAAGGGCCAAGAGCACACATATAAACTACCTGAGGGAGGCTTATTTGTCTTACCAGACTGAGAAGTATTGTTCATACTTGCCTGAGGATGGAATCCCAGTCTGACTGATTCTGAACCATGCTTTCCTCTCTCCTGAAATCACCTACCTATGGGGTCCCTAACCAGGTAGAGCTACCCAGCATGGAGCACTCCATCAGGGGCCTTGAGGCCCTCCTAGCACTAGACTCCATGCTGGTATTACAGAGCATCCTCTTGTCCATTAGTGCTGCGAAATAGACCATGTGTTTGGTCCTCTGGAAAATGCTGAACTTGCTGTGCTACACTCATAAGATTTCCAGCATATTACACTAAGGAAGTGCATGATTTTTTGCCACTTATGTTTTTTTTTCTATTTCTTAATATTTGCTGATGTTCTTTGAGCTAAAGTACCACTGGCTCAGACATTGCTTCGTGTATTTACATAACTCAGAAGTATTGTGCTGATCAACTTAGTCACATCTTCAACCAGCTTCCTAGTATTTGAGAAAGTGTGTCCTTTCATCACTGAGTCCCATGAAAGTAGCCATATGTCATATTTTAATAGAGATAAAGTTTTTCTATTTTCTCTTAAAGGGAGAATGCTTATTCATACACTTGGGTGCTGTTTCAGACTATTCTCTAAATGTCTAGAAAAAAAATTTCCAGAAACTGTGTTATAGATAGAGTATATCCCTCAAGTTCTTGATTTTTAAAGTCCTCCAAATTATTTTGGGGCTTGATTAAAAGTGACAGTATACTCATAAGATCTTCATTGTTGTTTCAAATTAACAAGCATTGATATATTTTAAATGCAAGTAAATCAACAACATTATCTTTGGTGCTTTTTAGTAAATGTGGCCCAGGATTAGGACCTTATTTCAAGGAGTTCTCGATTCTAGGTGGTTGAACATTGTGTACAGATAAAATGGCAGGAGAAAAGTGCCACAAATCCTGTTATGCAGTAGTGCATTATTTTTTAGTCATGCTTTTAGGCATGAGCTGATCTTGATTAGCCTGACACTGACAATAAAACTGATTTATAAGTATTCACAATAGGGGCATTCATTAGTGGAGCTGTGATAAACCTTCATTCCAAGCCAGCCAATAAAACATGCAGTCACTGAAAATAATGTTACAATAAGATTTCATATCATAATCCCTTTTGCACAGAAAAATTTCATAGATCCACTGCAACTTATATCACAACAGAGGTCTATTAGACCCTTGCTGCTTAGCTTTCTTGATTATAATGAAAAGATATTTTACTCTTAATATCGCCTATTTGGAGAAGTAATTATGTTTTTGGAAAAGGTTCCTACTTGTGTGACCATTTGATCACAGTCTTCAAATATTCCTTGGCTTTGATTTAGTGGATTGCTTGGTCATTTCCTTCCTTCTTTTAAAAATAAAAACATAAACAGATGACTCAAATATTGAATTAGGTTGAACCATGTGAAATGGCCATTTCTTTAGGTCAAAATGGCCAAATATTAGCCATCCATATGGTTCAACCAAATATGAAATGCAGTATTTCTGGGACCACTAGGTGACATTTCCTGAGTAATTATAACAAAGTTAATTAGATTAAATGATTGATTCTTTCTAAGAACATCCTGTATGCTCACAGTAGAGCCCCAATACAAGTAGAAGAGACCAATATGAGACTCATATTCTTTCATCAACAGGATTGCTGAAAGAGTACTCCGTGCTTGGTCCTCTGCTGATGCTGAAAGCACACAGGATCATTTATTCAGTTGTACATCCATCCAGAGCCAAGTCTACTGCATGTCCACACCTACCACATCACTTGTTCATGCTGTCTTCTCCCTCTGTCAGCACTCTAACTGAATTCTGCAATGTCTGCCACTTAGTTACCTCCTTCAGCCCCCACTTCCATTGCTGGAAGGTTAGTTCTCAACACTATCATTCCATTAATTCAGAATGTCCTTCAAAACTTAACTCTGATTTGTTGAAATAGAATATGTGCTAATTAATTCTTCGTTAAATATAATTACATTCAACTACCTAACTACCTCCCAGGGAGGTAGGGAGGTACTGTGGGCTAAATTATGCCCTCCTAAAATGTCTGTGTTGAAGTCCTAACCCCTAACAGGTCAGAATGTGACTAAATTTGAAAATACGGTCTTTAAAGAGAAAATTAAAATCAGGTCATTAGAGTGACCCTAATCCAACATGACTGGTGACCTTACAAGGAGAGATTAGGACACAATTCCCCCACTCTAATGAGGGGCAGGGAGCTCCTCAATGAGTTGAGCAGTGAAGATTTAGGCAGTGGAATTGACTGGTCATACTCCTGTAGCACTCCTTTCCACCCAGCAGCAATGAGGCTAAACAAAGTGGCACAGAAGGCTGGTCGGCATCTCCACCAGCACCAAGAGAGCAGAGCATGGTGACAGGCCCTTTTAGTAGCTGACATGCTGTCTTCTTATCCTTCTCTCTCCTGGTCCTTAGTGGGCCTCCTAGGCAGATGGGTTTACACAACCTGGCATAAAAGGACCACATGAGGTATTAGGTGCTGAGGGAGAGTTGCACTGTCCCCACCCATTTTCAAGGAGGTGGTGTGAATCAGCACTTCTGGGCTGGGGGCAGACCCACTGACACACCCACCCAGTCTGCATCTATACCACAGGGGGCAGCCTGATCAAAGGTGGCCAGAGGATATCCTCTCAACGAAAGCAACTGCTACAAAAAAAACAGGCTTGGAATTTCAGAAAGGAAAAGGACATTGGAATGAGTCGACGTAATGGATTATCGCTTAAGTTTATTAAATCATACTTAATGGTTGCAACAAAAATGATAACACCATCTGATGTAGTGTTCAGCATATATAGAGGAAGTACCTGGGGCAATTACTTTTAAAGTGGGGGGGGATTGAAGGAGGGAGAGGTGGGAGGGGGGCAGGGGAAAGTGGTGGGGGTAGGCAGAGACAAATGTATTTGAAAACAAACAAACAAACAAATAAATAAATAAATAAATAAATTTTTTAAACAATGAGGGCGTGAGATTTGACCAGCATGGCTCAGTTGGTTGGCCATCATCCCAAAAAGTGAAAGGTTGCCAGTTCGATTCCTGGTCAGAGTACATGCCTGGGGCACAGGCCAGTCCCCTGTTGGGGTGTGTTCAGGAGGCAGCCAGTTAATGTTTCTCTCGCACATCAATGTTTCTCATCTGCTCTTTCTCCCTCCCTCCCTTCCTTTCTCTCTAAAAATAAATAAATGAGTTTTTTTGTAATAAAAATAAAAAATGAGGGAGTGCAGTGAATACTGACAGAATGGAAGTAATGGTTCTACACTTCAAAGTAATAAAATGTTTCTAACAGATTGTGCCAAATCACACATGTAATGCCTAAGGAAGCAATAAGAAAACCATGACAGTGACATACT
This sequence comes from Pteronotus mesoamericanus, assembly GCF_021234165.1. Classification (NCBI taxonomy): domain Eukaryota; kingdom Metazoa; phylum Chordata; class Mammalia; order Chiroptera; family Mormoopidae; genus Pteronotus; species Pteronotus mesoamericanus. Next base: position 9,618,756 of record NW_026555304.1, on the reverse strand, counting down.
CAAAAACCAGGATAAATCAGGAAGGAATATTTTTTTAATTTTAATTTGTATTTATTTGATTATTAGTAAGCCAAACATATTATACTGTCTAGCTATCTGCATTATTATTGTTAGAAAGTTTTGTTTATTGCTTTTTACTTTTTAACTTTATTGATTATGCTATTACAGTTGTCCCAATATTTCTGCTTTGGCCCCCTCCACCCAGCAGCCCCCACTCCCTCAAGCAATTACCACACCATTGTTATGTCCATGGGTCATGCGTATATGTTCTTTGGCTACTCCCATTTCCTATACTGTATTTTACATCCTCCTTGGCTATTCCGTAACTACCAATTTGTAGTTCTTAATCCCCTCACCTCTTCACCCATTCACCCACACACCCCCTTCCATCTAGCAACCATCAATACACTCTCTGTATCCATGATTCTGTCTCTCTTCCTCTTGTTTGCTTAGTTTTTTAGATTGAACTATTGATAGATATGTATGTATTGCCATTTTATTGTTCATAGCTTTTATCTTTTTCTAAAATAAGTTCCTTCAACATTTCATATACTAATGGTTTGGTGATGATGATCTCCTTTAGTTTTCTTCTCTGGGAAGCACTTTATCTGCCCTTCAATTCTAAATGATAGCTTTGCTGGGTAGAGCAATCTTGGCTGTAGATCCCCATTTTTCATGACTTTGAATATTTCTTGCCAACCTCTTCTAGTCAGCAAAGTTTCTTTTGAGCACTCAACTGGCAGACTTATGGGCACCACCCCCCACCTTAGGTAACTAACTGCTTTTCTCTTGCTGCTTTTAAGATTCCTTAAGCTTTGGCAGCTTAATTATGATGTGTCTTGGAAAAGGCCTCTTTGCATCAATCTTGTTTGGGACTCTCTGCTTCCTAGACTTGTATGTCTATTTCCTTCACCAAATTAGGGAAATTTTCTATCACTATTTTTTCAAATAGATTTCCAATTTCTTGCTCTCCCTCTTCTCCTTCTGGCACCCCTATGCAGCGAATGTTGGTACATTTTGAAGTTATCCCCAAGGCTGCTTATACTATCCTCATATTTTTGGATTCTTTTTTGTTGTTCTGATGGCTTGTTTTTTGCTTTCTTATGTTCCATATCATTGGGTTGATTCTTGGCTTCATCCACTCTAATGCTGTTGCCCTGTAAATTGTTCTTTATTTCAATTGGTGTATCTTTTGTTTCTGATTGGATCTGTTTCATGCTGTGAGATCCTCACTAAGTTCCTTGAGCATCCTTATAAACACTGTTTTGAACTTTGCATCTGAGAGATTACTTATTTCCATTTTGTTTAGTTCTCATTCTGGAGTTTTGATCTGTTCTTTCATTTGGGCCACGTTTCTTTGTCTTCGCATTTTGGCAGCCTCCCAGTGTTTGTTTCTATGTATTAGGTGGAGCTGCTCTGACTCTCTGTCATGGTAGTGTGGCCCATGTATTAGGTGTCCTGTAATGTCCAGTGGCACAGCCTCCCCTATTGCCGAAGCTGGGAACTTGAGGTGCACTCTCTGTGTGAGATAAGTACACCCTCTTGTAGTTGAGCCTTGGTTGCTGTTGGCTGATCAATGGGAGGGATTTACCCAGGGCCAGTCAGCTGCAAGGACTGTCTGTGCCACTGACCATCAACCTTCCTCTTTTGAGGATCAGCTGTGCAGGGGAAGGCAGGTGGTGCTGCTGTAGCTGTCCACTGGGAGCACAGGCTCTGGGGTTTCCTGGGTGATACAGGCTAAGGTCAGCCCCAACATGTGTTCTGCCAGGGGCCACTCTGCCTGAGCTATAATGCAACTTGAGATGGCTGCTACTTGTGCTGGGCTTGGAGATTCCCAGGTGAAGCCAAGCTGTAAATCTAGGCTAGATGCCGCTAGTACTGAGCCTAGGGCCACTTAGCAAGAGGTATGGGGGCTTGGGGATTACTGAGGCTTGCTGCTGCTTGTTTGATAGGATTTAGGTAATTGTGAAGCCTAAGGGGAGACCAGCCATTCATATGGAAAAGTTACCATTAACAGTTTGGGAGGGTCTGTAAGTTGGGTGGGATGTAGTCTCAGAAGATCTCCAGGGTGGAGCAAACAGTGTTATCCAGGTTGATGGAGTTGCAGATATAGCACTTGCCTGCCAGCTCTGTGGCTTGGGAAGGGATGGCTCAGAAAAGGGACTGTGGCCTTGCCTGCCTTTCTGTCTGGGGGAAAGCTGTCTCTCAGCTTCCACCTTGATGCCAGACACCTGTTCCTTTGTGTATTCTGCAGGTGCCTTTCAAGCTGCTGTGCTGGTGCTAGAGTTCAGGGGGTGTGAGTCCGAGTAAGTCCATGTTTGGATTCTCTAAGGGGAACTGCTTGAGACTCCAGAAATTTCTTTCACTGACTCAATCCCCACTGGTTTTTATAGCCAGAAGTTATGGGGACTTATCTTCCTGGCACTGGAAACCTGGGCTGGGGGCTGGTATGGTCTGGTACTCCTTGCTCCTGAGAGATCCCTCCTGAATTTTTACTTACCACACATGGAACCAGTGGTGAGAATGGCCAGGAGAGATGGGGCGGGGTTGGGCGGAATCAGGAGGTTCATGGAGGGGATGCATCTGGTAAGGGAAGAGGTGACACTGTGCTGCCTGAGCGATCATTGTGCCTAGGCCTGAGAAGATTTGGAAGACCAGGTTTCATGGGAATCTGGAGTTCCTTTTTCTCTAGGTTATGTTTGAGGTGCCAGATGTGGGTTTATATAGTTTCCATTAAGTTTGGAAAATATTTGGCCATTATTTCATAATGTCTTTAAACATTTTTTCTGTCCCGTCCCCGCCCCCCACCAACCTTATCATTTCCTTCAGGGATTGTAGTTACCCATATATTGGGACACTTGAAGTTGTTCTGTGGCTTGCCAATGCTGTTTTTTAAAAATTCTTACTCCTCTCTTTCATTTTCTATAGTTTCTATTGCCAAGCCCTCAAATTCATAAAACTTTCTTTTTCAGTGTCTTTGTAACCTGCTGTTCATCCTATCCAGTGTATTTTTCATGACATTGTAGTTTTCATCTCTAGAAATCTAATTGGAATCTTTTTAAATATCTCCCATGCCCCTAACTTTCTGAAATATGGAATACAATTATAATAATTTTTAATGTCTTTGCTAATTCTAGCATTTGCCTCAGTTCTGATTTGAACTTATTAATTATTGCTTTCATTATAGGCCATAATTTCCTGCCTTTTTAGCTGCCTGGTAGTGTTTGGATACCAGACATTGTGAATTTTACCTTGTTGGATGCTGATAGTTTTGTATTTCTGTGAATCTTAAATTTTGTCCAGGGATAAAGTTAAGTTACTTGGAAAAAGTTTGATCCTCTCAGTTCTCCCATTATTTGTTAAGTGGGTCTGATGGGGCTAAGACTTCGTGAGTACTGTCCCAGTATCCAATGATTAATGAATTTGTCCAGTCTTTTTAGTGGAAATAGGCATATTCCCTGTCCTCTTTCCCTCAATCCTTTCCTATGGTTCCTCTCCACCTGCAGCACTTTCCCTACAAATGTGTTGACGGACCAGTTCTCTGTTGAAAACTCATGGGTCTTCTTGCAGATCTCTGGGTTCTCTGTGCAGTGTTTTCTTCTCTGGACTCTCTCCTGTGTGCTTGACCTGCCTTGACCTTTCTAGACTCTCAGGTCTGTCTCCTGAAGTGAGGGAATCTGCCAGACTTTGCTTGGGCTCCCTCTCTCTGCTCCTTGGCCTGGAAACTCTCTAAAGGCAGTAAGCCAGAGCAATTTTAGGGCTCACCTTGTTTATACTCCATCTCTCAGGAATTATTATTTTTATTTTTATGTATATTTTGTTGATTATGCTACTACAGTTGTCCCATTTTTTCCCCCTTTGCCCACCTCCACCTGATTTCCTCCTTTCCCTCCTGTGATCCCCACCCCCTTAGTTCATGTCCATGAGTTGTGCATGTAAGTTCTTTGGCCTCTTCATTGCCTGTACTGTTCTTAACATTCCTCTGTCTATACTATACCTACCCAAATATGCTTCTAAATCCCTCTACCTTTTCCCCCATTCTCTCCCTACCCCCTCCCAGCTGATAACTCTCCAAATGATCTCCATATCTATGATCCTATTCCTGTTTTAGTTGTTTGCGTAGTTTGCTTTTGTTGTTTAGACTCAGTTGGTGATAGTTGTGAGGTTTTTGCCATTTTAATGTTCATAGTTTTGATCTTTTCTTAAATAAGTCCCTTTAATATTTCATATAATAAGGGCTTGGTGGTGATGAACTCCTTTAGCTTTACTTTGCCTGGGAAGCACTTTATGTGTCCTTCAATTCTAAATGATAGCTTTGCTGAATAGAATAATATTGGTTGTAGGTCCTTGCTTTTCATCAGTCTGTATAGTTCTTGCCTGTCCCTTCTTGCCTGCAAAGTTTCCTTTGAGAAATCAGCTGATAGTCTTATGGGAACTCCTTTGTAGGTAGCTCTCTGCCTTTCTTTTGCTGCTTTTAAGATTCTCTCTTTTTCTTTAAGCTTTGGCATTTTAATTATGATTTGTCTTGGTGTGGACCTCTTTGGATCCAACTTGTTTAGGACTCTTTGTGCTTCCTGGACTTCTATGTCTATTTCTTTTGCCAAATTAGGGAGGTTTTCTTTCATTATTTTTTCAAATAATTTTTCAATTTCTTGCTCTTCCTCTTCTCTGGCATCCTGTGATTCAAATATTGGCACTTTTGGAGATATCCCAGAGTCTTCTTAAACTCTCCTCATTTTTTTGAATTCTTGTTTCTTCATTTTGTTTTGGTTAAGTGTTTATTCCTTCCTTATGTCGCAAATCATTGATTTGAGTCCTGGGTTCCTTCCCTTCACTGTTGGTTTCCTGTGGATTTTTCTTTATTTCCCTTAGTAGAGTCTTCAGTTTTTCCCTTATGCTTTTCCTGTACTCAAGAACATCTTTGAGCATTCTGACCACCAGTGTTTTGAACTCTTCATCTGATAGGCTGATTATCCCCATTTTGTTTAGTCCTTTTTCTGGGGTACTGTCCTTTTCCATCATTTAGGCCATATTTCTTTGTCTCCTGATTTTGGCAGCCTTCTTGTGTCTGTGTACTAGGTAGAGCCATTTTGATTCCATTTTAGTGCACCTGTTAAATCGTATGGAGCGGAGCCTTGGGTATTCAAGGTGGGGCAACCATGGCTCGTGTGTTGAGGAGGGGTTGAAGAGGAGACAATGTCCATGTTGACTGACTTCTGGGGGCTTTCCAGGCCCTCACCCTATTTCCAGTCACTTCACTCATTTCCTGTATGCGATGCACCTGTCCAGCTGCTGTCCTGGTTGTGGTTCCCAGGGTGGATGAGTTTGTGGAAGTTCTGGGCTCTCCCGAGAAACTGGCAGTTTCTTCTGCCATCCCAGTCCCCACTGCATTTACAGCCAGAAATTATGAGGCTTTCTTTTCCCAGCACTGAAACCCTGGGCTGCACGGTCTGGTCTGGGGCTGGGCTCATTTGCTCATAATATGTCTCCCTGATTTTTATCCACCACACGTGAATATGGGGCTGCCCGTTCTGCCGGCCACTGCCTCCCTGCCTCTCTGCCTCTCCACCTCTCTGCCCTCCCTTCGATGCTGCCACACCAAGTCCACTCTCCAGCTGACTCCCTGTCTTCACCCCTCTTTCCTGCCTACATGAATATAGCTTCTTTAAATCCTTGGTTGTACTTCAGTACAGTTCTGAGTGTTTTTTCTGGGTCATTTTCTTGCAGTTCTGGGTGTTTTTTTAAGTTAGTTGTGTTCCTTCTTTTGGTTGTGCAATGAAGCAAGGCATGCATGTCTACCTACATCTCCATTGACTGGAAGCTCTCTATTCTTCTGATGTGAGGAATTACTATTTTTCATTGCCTGAGCTCCAATGCCTTGCAAACCACTGTTTCCTATATTTTTCTGTTTATTTTGCTGTTACTTGTTCAGACAGAAGAGTAAATTCAGACCCTGTTATTCCATCTTGGCCAGATGAAGAAGTAATAAACCCTATTTTAACAAATATTATTAGGTATTGAGAAGATCTGTAAAAGTCAGCTGTGGTGGACACAGATATTCTTCCAAGATCTGCCTTTCCAGGGAGGACTTGTTGCCTGCATTGTATGACCAGTCCCCAGCTGTCAAATCCTTCTGTTTGCCTTCTCAGAGCAGCCATGCTAAGTGACTGAGCAAGAGGACTTGTACTAGCCTGGCCATTTCAGCACAATGTGGAATTCTGATGGGCCATGCTGTTTCCAGAGTCTCTACCTGAACAAGTGCTTCTGGTCCAGCCTGCCTTCCCCTCTGTTTCATCTGTTTCTTATCCCTTCCTTTACAAGGATTGATCTTGGATATCTTGTACCCCAAACTCTGTCTTAGCTTCTGTTTCCAAAGAACTCAACCTATGGCACCAACTTTTAGGTGGCTACTGTGGCCAAGATTGGACCCTAGGGACCTCTTCCCTGGCCATCTGTAGATGTCCCTTCTCTACAAGAACTGAAAGCTCACCACTAGAATTTGTTTCTCAAAGACCACCTAGTCCTCAAAGCATGCGTGCACGCGCGCACGTGTGTGTGTGTGTGTGTGTGTGTGTGAATGACTTAGAAAATTTTGTTCTCTTGACAAAGTGTATCCAGAGGTTAATTCCTAAAACCTTTACTGCAGGGAGAAAATACGAAATAAAGAAAGCAGGCCATAGAAGCTAGGACACACCTCACTTACCCACCTTTTAAGAGGGTAAATGATATGTCCATTAACCTACTATTTTTGGAAGCCCTTGAAGCAATCAGAATTCACTCATTTCTCAAGGTGCACATTTTGAAGCTTGACTTGTTTCAGGACACACTTAAGGAAAGTCAGTACTGGAGACTGCCACATGTAATTTCTCCCTTGCATTTAAGCACTGCCTCAGTCAGCCTAGTGGCTTGAAGAGAAAACCTTTTGAACTGAAACCAAACATCTCCCAGCTGTGTACTTGGGGAGATGCCACAAGCTGTGAGAGCCATACCTGCGTTGCCTGCACTGTACTCCTAGATCTCTGCAGCAACAGCTGAATATCCTGGCAAAGTTCATTTTTCTCTCTGCGTAGGCATCAGAAATCTTAGCCACCTGGTGGTATTTATGGTCCCCAAAGGGTTTGCACATTCCACACAGTGGTTCTTCATCACTTAGGCACATCTGATCGACAAAAGAAAAGTCAGTGACACTTGTTCCCTTCCTGTTCCAGTCCTGGGCACTCAGGACCAGCCCTGACATTCCACATGTATTCTAAGCAGGCATCAAAAGTCACTTGCACAGGAAGCTCTGGTGTGTGGAGGACAAAGGTGATGATAACACTAAGTTGCTTGAATGGTGATCTAGCAAGCACTTGTCATACTTGGTCTTTTATAGAATTCTCATAAACCCTTTTTATTTAGATAGTTTTATTCAAGACAGCTGAGAAGGCTCCCAGATGTATTTGCCCAAGGACATACTTCCAGATAGGGACAGCACTGGGATTAAGAGATGGAGACTTTCTGACCCCAAGATCAAAGTCTCTTCCACTCCACCAAGCCACCGCCTGTCAGGACTGAACACTGTAATGGATATAGCATGCCTAGTGGAGTACCTGAGGATCACAGACTTTGCAACATGGTAGCTATTGATAATATCATAAGGGCCTTGAGTCCATTACAGGCTCAAGATACCCTGAGCACATTTTAGGTAGAAGGGATTTTGGGAGAGCCCCACTGCCCTGCTGGCCCCTCACACCTTCCCCTCTCAGTTAATAGGGATCCTTGCAATGAACTCTCAAGCCATGGAAAGGGAAGTAACTGCCAAAGAACACATAGAACCATTGAGAATTTGTGGCAAATAAAACCAAAACTTAAAGGCAGGGTCCAAATGGGAATACCAAATCATATCCTATTCTCTCTTTTGAAAAATATATATTTTATTGATTATGCTATTACAGTTGTCCCATTTTTTTCTCCCCTTTATTCCTTTCAATCCCATACCACCCCTCCCCCCCGACTTCCCCTCTCTCCACCCTTAGTTCATGTCCATGGGTCATACATATAAGTTCTTTGGCTTTTCCATTTCCTATACTATTCTTAACCTCCTCCTGTCTATTTTGTACCTACTCTTTATGCTGCTTATTGCCTGTACCTTTTCCCCCATTCTTCCCCCTCCCCCTCCCCTCTGATCTCCATTTCTGATCCTGTTCCTGTTCTAGTTTTTTTGTTTTTTAGGTTCAGTTGTTGGCAGTTGTGAGTTTGTTGTCATTTTGCTCAGTTTTTTGCACAGTTTTTGATCATCTTCTTTTTCTTAGATATCTAAGTCCCTTTAACATTTCATATAATAAGGGCTTGGTGATGATGAACTCCTTTAACTTTATCTAGGAAGTGCTTTATCTGCCCTTCCATTCTAAATGATAGCTTTGCTGGATAGAGTAATCTTGGATGTGGATCCTTGTCTTTCATGACTTTGAAAACTTGCCAGCCACTTCTTGCCTGTAAGGTTTCTTTTGAGAAATCAGCTGATAGTTTTATGGGAACTCCTTTGTAGGTAACTATCCTTTTCTCTTGCTGCTTTAAGATTCTCTCCTTATTTTTAATCTTGGGTAATGTAATTATGATGTGCCTTGGTATGTGCTTCCTTGGGTCCAACTTCTTTGGGACTCTGAGCTTCCTGGATCTCCTGGAAGTCTATTTCCTTTGCCAGATTAGGGAAGTGCTCCTTCATTGATTTTTCAAATAAGTTTTCAATTTCTTGTTCTTCTTCTTCTCTTTCTGGCACCCCTGTGATTCAGATGTTGGAGTGTTTAAAGTTGTCTCAGAGGTTCCTAAGCCTCTAATTCTTTTGGAATTTTTGTTTCTTCACTCTGTTCTGGTTCAATGTTTATCTCTTCTTTCTGCTCCCAATCGTTGACTTGAGTCCCAGTTTCCTTCCCTTTATTTTTGGTTCCCTGTACATTTTTCTTTATTTCACTTTGCATAGCCTTCACTTTTTCCTCCATTTTGCATCCATACTCAACCAATTCAGTGAGCATCCAGGTTACCAGTGTTTTGAACTGCACATCTGATAGGTTGGCTGTCTGTTCATTGCTTAGTTCTATTTTAGGAGCTTTTAGCTGTTCTTTCATTTGGGACATATTTCTTTGTCTCAGCATGTCTGTTACATTGTAAGAGGTAGAGCCTTAGGTATTCACCAGGGCAGGGCAGCCCAGGTTGCTGCGTTATGACGCTGTCTGTCAGGGAGGGGTCAGAGATGAAACAATGCCGCTTGCTCGGTTCTTGCCGGCTTTCAGTCACTTCCCCCACTACCCACAAGCAAACTGGGCCCTTCTAGTGCTGATTCCTGGGTGGATAGGTCTGTGTACATTCTAGGACCCTGTGGGTCTCTCCAGCGAACTCTTCTGTGAGGCTGGGAGTTTCTCCTGCCACCACAACCCCCACAGGTTTTTACCTCCAGAGGTTTTGAGGCCTTTTTTCCTGCACCGGAACCCTGGGTTGTGTGGTCTGTCTTGCTCCCGAGTTGTTCCTCCTGGTTTATCCACATGCAAAGCCAGCTGCGGCCTTGCCATGTGTCCTTTCTGCCCCGGCTGCCCATCTCCACCCCTCCTGCTTGTCTGGACGAATGTTTCTTCTTTAATTCCTTGGTTGTCAGACTTCCATACAGTTCGATTTTCTGGCAGTTTTGGTTATCCTTTATTTTTAAATTTGTTGTTGTCCTTCTTTGGTTGTGTGAGGAGTCAAAGTATATCTATCTATGCCTCCATCTTGGCCAGAAGTCTCACATCCTGTTCCTTTATAACCTCTTAGTAGCTTGAGCTAGGGTGTGCCCAGCAGGCCACTGTGTCCTGGCAGGAAAAGGCAGGATGAAGGAACAGAGCAGAGGCCGGTGGAGCTCAGAGCAGTCTGAGACCATCCGAGGGGGAGAGAATTGCAGAGAAGCCCTGCCCCTCAAGGACAGGCCTCTGCTGCTCCTCCCTGACCCTCTTTACAAGCCACATCTGTGCATCAGGAGTCGGCTGCAGTGTTTCAAGTCAGCTCTAAATTATAAAAATTCAGGAACATATCTGACTCCCTGCAAAGAAGTCTCCACCTTAGTGTTTCCCTGCAGAAAACATAGCAACCTGAACCTGGTGGTTGGTGCTACCTAATCTGTGAAATGTGGAAACTCTGCCTGTCCAACCTCCTCCAGGGTTGTTGGGGGATCAAATTTGCTCAAGACTGAGAATGTGCTTTGTCAATAATAAAGAATTAGAGCTGCAATGGCAGAATTCCTGATGCCATATCTAATTCACATCCGAGTTATATCTGACTCAGAGAGTGTCCTTAAGTCAGTACCAAAGGGAAGGCCACATATGTCAAATTTCCTTTGACAGCCCCTTAGCTGGGGAATATGGTATGCAGGGAGCACATGGTTTTGTATAAATCAAGCTCTAGGCATGCACATATAGGTGTCCAGTATACAGAGCATAATACAACATCAGTAAAAGGTTGATAGGATTTATTGTATAAAAAACTTGCTAAAGATTAAACATCAGAATCATACTCAGCTCTCATACTCTTCATCCCTAATAGGCACACAGGAATCAACAGAAGGAATAATGGATTTGCTGTTCTGTCTTACCCCCCCCTTCCCTTTCTGGTATGATCAAGGGTATCTAAATTCTCATAAATTTAAATATGATGCTACTTCACTATAACTATGTGAGTCACTCTATCTGGGGTCTCTTGAATACTGCTGTGGGCTGCAGGCCTGAATACCAGATGTGCACACAGATGCACACACACATCCATCCATGGGCTCCCTCACTAAGAATGAAGTCAACATGGTGTATGCATTTATTTGGAGGTAATCCTCTACTTATTCCTAGGCAAATATCTGGTTTCAACTCTAAGATCTGGGTAATTTGGCAGACTGAACAACTAAACAAATAAAAGGTAACTAAATACCAGATTTATGATTTCTCCATGCTTTTCATACATTTGAGTGAATTGGTTTTGGTCCTTAATCTGAAGTGTCTCAAATTCTTCCTTAAACTTTTCAAGTATGTTTTCAGCCAGGATGTTCCTCTGCAGCCCCTTTGTTCTCTTTCACTCAAATAAATGACCTAAAACAGAGATAGCATGAGGTGGTGGCAAATTCCCATTGCCAGCTATCGAGGTGAAAGGATGAGACCCTTCCCTTCTTGCACACATAAACACCATTGAGGGATCAGGGAGAGAACATACCATCTACAGAGGGAGTCCTGGCAGGACTTTCAAAAGAAGTGATTGTGAAATTCACCTCACCCATGCAAAATAACTCCTCCTACTCTTCAGCCTTCCTGCCTGGGCTAGTGTGTACATGTTACCACCATTTGGAGAGACAGCTGCAATGCACTCCATCAGAAGAAACAGGAACCTGTTGTCTTCCCTCATGAGTATGGGTTAGCTCTCTGCTCCATGGAAGCCCAACCCAGTGGGAAGACAGATGCTCACAGATGGCTGTGAGGTTGGGTGAGTAGGGGAGTGCTGAGAAGGAAGAACTATGTCTCCTTGGAGTGACAGAGGCAATCAGGGCTGGTGTCACAAGAAAAGACACCTGATTTAAATATTGAAGAGCAAAGTATATTAATCATATCTTTTATTTACTGTGTTGTGACGCTGTGGTATGTAGGGCCTTGCAGACCTAGAGGAATGGCCTCTTCCAGGCTAGCCAACTCCTAGAAAGAGTAAGGGTCTTACCTGTCTCATATGCAAACCAACCCTCCCAGAGCCTGTACCACCACTACCTCTTTTATATTTGCTATTCCTTTATCCACTTGCCCTAGCCATCCCAGAGCCAGGTGCCACACAGCTGGGGACATCCCTGTGCCCTAGAGCCAGCCGATATTATTCCAACTGACCGATCCTGAACCTGCTTACCATGCCTCGCTCGATTCTTCTTTCAGAAACAACAATACAGGCTCTTGCCCATATTTCCCCTTCCTCTCTGCCTCCTAACCCATCCCGGTGCCTCCCCATATTCCTCCCCTACCCCTGTGGTGAGTCGTGTCCCCTCTTGGAAACTGTGACTTACAAACTATCTTTCAATGGCAGCTGTCTTTTGGCCTTGTCATACCTGAATAATAATAAAACCTACAAGTGAAAAGACAAGACCAGATGTCACCCTGGGTGGCTATCACAGTCCACCTATTTGGCAACAACCTTCAAATCCATTTGTTTAACTTTTATGAAACACCTACTATGTTGTAATGAGATAGTGAACAGAACCGACACATCTTGCCCCACCCTCAGGGGCTGATGTGCTATCGAGGGAAATAGATGTGCCAAATAAGCGATATGCTAGCTCCATCTTCAGATCTCCAACCAGACAGTGAATCTAAACCCTCTTGGACCCAGTTGTCTTTTCCTCCAGTGCCACTTTGGGGCAAGGGTGAGTAAGCAACTGTGTATGTTTGCTACTATTATATAGATAAAACATATGGTAATTGAGCCCAGAAGTCTGGAATGGACTTAGAATGGAAAGATCTAAATTCTAAGTTCCAGCTTTGTGAACTGGAAACTACCCAAAGTATCATTTTAAAGAAGAAGAGAAGTAGGTATGTATGTACACATGCATATGTATGTGTGCATGTATACATGTGTATTCATATATGAGCACATGTGTATGTGTGTGCAGTGAAATACCACAACAATTATAAAAAGATGAACTATTGGTACACACAACAGTATGAATGAATCACAGAGAAATTATGTTAGTGGAAGAAACTAGTCATAAGTAATATATACAACATGATTTATATAATTTAGACAAAACTAGCCCATGGTGAAAGAAGTCAAAATGGTCTCGTGTGTGTGGGAAGAGTCACTGACTGGGAAGTGCAGGGGATGTACAAAGTGTTCCAGATCTTGGTCTTGGTGGACTTCTATGGAGATACACATGTGTAATCTATTGAGATTAAGTGTACCTCACAGTATATAGTCTATGTTCTGAGGGAAAAACAGCTGTGTGACCTTGAACATGGTGACTTGAGTTTGAAGTCTTGGTTTCCTCACCTGTAAAATGGAGACCCCAGCCCCTTCTCTGTAATTCCTTAGACTGCTGTGTGGAAATCTCATCAACATAAAATGCTTTACAGATTTAAAAGGGTTACTATCATTGTTATTCTTACAGTGAATTTTCTTCACTTTTTTGAAAAAAGTACGTAAGTTCTCTGGAAGGTTCCATAATTTGAGCAGGTTGAGATTTAGAGATTATATTGCCCATGATTCCTGTAGTAAATGTTAGCATGTCTTTCTAGATTGTCCATCCTTCTGGACTGGGGAGATGGGCAGTATGCCATTTCAGTAGGGGCTGCTTCACACAAAGAATTTCCCCAGGCCCTCCAGTTTGCGAACAAACACTCCTGGGAGGGGATGGACCTAGATTTGAACCCAAGCCTAGCATTCACTGCAAAATAACATGTTCTCCCCTTCAGAATTCAGAGGCATGAATGTCCCATGGAAAACAAATTGGCCAGAACCCCAGTACTGGCACCTGCAATCTGGTCTTTTTTTGATTTTCAAACAAAATTGAAGAGTATTGAAATGTGGGTGTCCAGTCCTTTTCTACCCACTTTCCCAGCTCCCTGCCTTGGTCCATCAGTTTGAGCCTCTTTCCCTTCCTTTTCCCACTATGCAAGGCTGATGGGAATACCTACCCTTAAAGCTGTGTGTCCTGTTGGGCTCAGGCACAAGCTACAACTGCTCAATGCCAGCCTTCTCTGAGGACTGCACCTGCACAGCCACCCCACCCAAATCCAAGTTCAATAAAGCCTCTAGCACACTCCCTGAGTCCTCAGCATCTTTCCATGGGCTCTCAGAGTCTTCAGGGCCCTGTGTCTGCCTTTGGGAGAAGGAAAGCCAGAGGAGGGAAGGGGACAGGCTGGCTCATTCCACAGAATGGGTAGTCAGAGAGTTCCATTGTCTCTAGTTGCTGGAACAAGAAGCAGAAATTTAAGTGTGTTAGTTAAAATTAGGCTAAAAAGACTAAATGTAGTGGAGAGTCCACCTGGGGTTGGGGGGTGGGGAAAGGTCTTTGAGAGAAATGCTCAGCTATCAGAGGAGTGAAGGTCAGTAGTGTCCACAAGAAAAAGGTGAAATGAGCAAATTATTTTGAGCTGTGGAGGTAATTGCAGGGAGAACTATCTAGAGAGTTAAAGAGGATAACTCTGGGAGGCAGGACTGGGAGGAGATGGAGCAGGGAGCAGAGCTTCTTTCTATAAACTCTTTTCTAGGTTTACCATTTAACCTGTGTGTTACTTTGATATAATTTTTTAATGCACAAGTAAGTGAAAATTCCACATTGAAAAATGATAAGCATAAATTAATCTAAGCACCTGGTGGTTTTGAACTCCTGACCCCCACTCCCATATTCAACGGATACAGATCCTGAAATGGTATCCTTCTGCAATCCATTCATTCTATATTTGCTTCCATTTGTCCTTCACAAGTACCCAAATGACCTGGAGAAACACTGGTCATGGTTTGTACATTCAGCTGTGGGGAGATGCTACACAAGTAAGTGAACAAAAAGCTTCCATGAGAATACATAATGTAGATAATTGTGCACTTTTGAGAACAATGCTATTATGATCCTTTCCATGTTAACATTTCTTCTGGCTCCCCATTGCTTAGAGGACAAAGTGCAAAGCCTTTGCATGACATGTAACGCTCCTTCTATTTGTCTTAACTTGACTCCGGGTGGGTCCCCTAGTTCCCTGTCATCTCCCACAGCCCTGTACTGAAGCCTCCTTGTCTACTGACCAGTCCTAAGTGTCTCTAGTTGCAGGCCCCTCTTTTGGGCCTTGGCATTGCTGTTTACTCTTCCCAGAATGCCCTCTCCATCCACAGCTGCCCTGCTCTGCAGACTCTCCCAGCTGTCACCTCCTCTGGAGTCTTCCATGTCTGCACTGTAGGACTTCACACTGTACTCAGATCCACCCTCTCCTGTGAAGACAAACCCTTACTCATCTCTGCATCTCCAGGGTCCTGACACAGGAACAAGGCCCTTAGCAAGTGTTAGTAAATGCTTCCCTACCCCAGTGCAGAACCTTCTCTCTCACATTAAGACAGGTCTCTGAGTTCCTGTATCCCTCTTCATCAGCATGTCTATGGGCATGAAAAATACACACAGCATCAACTCTTTGTCATGAAATGGGACTCCCTCTGGCTCTCTGGAGAGACTAGCTTCCAGGAGCAATTCTAAATGTTCAGGAAAAAATGTGTACATGTTCCAGCCTTGCTGAAATTCCTTGGGCCTCAAGCCCAGTGTGGCATCTGGAAAGGGGAGCAGAGGACCAAGGCCCAAAGGACTTATGCAACATTTCAGGGCCACAGATGGTCCCTGAACCTCAGCACAACTGTGGGGCTCAGAATCAACTGAGATCAGATATTTCACCAAATATGGTGGGGTGATGGGATGAATGGGAACTTCGAATCAACAGAGTTGATTTGAAAAAAGAAATGTGATATTTCTGGCCCACTTGTGTCTGTGGATTCAAAAAATTAGGGGGAGGGCTCTTTGAAATTTGGCACTAGAATGCCTCTTGACTTTATTTCTCCCAACTTTCTTCTCTCCTATAGCCCAGGGACAAAGAATGACTTGGTCTCCCCAGAACAAAAGGCCAGAAGTCCCTCTAGACATTGTTTCTTTATCCAGAATTCCATACCTGTGTTTTCTAACATAAAACTGTAGGCCAAGTCCAAGTGAGTGTCCCTCCTACTGTGGAGCCTTCTCCATCTTACCAAAGGAATGTGGCTTTGAGGGTCTGCTCTAGGGAAAGGCCATCCTGCCTGGACCTGCTATGTGCTCCCAGGGCTACTTGTCTCTTTAGTGGTGGGCCAGCTACATGTCTGTGTCCCTAAGGCCAGGGACTCTGAAGGTAGCTGAGTGAGGATTGAGTCAATGACACCAGGGGAAAAGAATTTAGATGGTCCTGTATTTAATTCAATTTTCTACTCTGTGGTTTGGACGCATTACTTTCTAAAGTACCATTACTCATTTGCCTGAGGTTTATTTTATACACCAGGGTTTCTTCATGACTCACAATCCTGGGTGGTGGCCAGGAAGTGCACTGTCAGAATTCCCTCAATGGTGACTTCAGGGAAATACCAATAGCACCATGTGAGGAGGTGATGGGCAGAAACCTTTCTGAGGCTCTTAAATTAAATTGAGATTTCTGTGCCTTAAAATTAGTTTGTAAATGCTGATTGTTAAAATTTTTAATTGTTGAAGAAAATAATAGTGTGGCTGTATTGGCTACACTTCTTCTGAAACCTTTAACTATAGAAAGCAGGAAGACAAACATCTGGTAATAGAAGTGTACTCTGAACGGGCAGTGGCCCCCAAAATTCATGCATTAGTCAGAGTCTAGAAAAATAGTATTTTACTTTTACATATTTATAGATAGAACTGGGGAGAAAATGTAAAACATCTGTTAAAAAGCAGATTTTTCCAATCTTAGTCCTTTGGAAATTCTCAAGGAAAAGCTTTTTAAATAACAGATAAGTTGCTATTAATTGAGAGATATTTCAGATTATAAAAACAAAGCTTCTACTGTAAAAACATTGCAACTCAGGAGTTCTCTGAAGAATCAGAGTCAACAATCTCCAGATCCTATTTGTGAGCTAGTCATTTATTTTTAACTTAAAAATAACACAGTTAATATGTGGGCACATTTGTGTTATAAAAATCCAAGTAATAAGTTAGGGTTCCAGTCCCCCTTGAATGTAACAGCCCATTTCAAACCCCTCCCCAGAGAAAAACACCATGACCATTTTAACATTCTTCCTTCCAAAACATTTTTATTCATTTGCAGATATAGTTTATTTTCTTTTTAAATTTTATTTATTTATTTTTAGAAAGAGGGGAAGGGAGGGAGAAAGAGAGGGAGAGAAACATCTATGTGCAAGAGATACATCAATTGGTTGCCTCTCACATGCCCCCAACTGGGGATTTGCCCTGCAATCCAGGCATATGCCCTGATTGGAAATAGAACTGGCGACTGTTTGGTTCACAGGCCAGCACTCAATCCACTGAACCCCACCAGCCAGGAATATGTTATTTTCTTTAACAGTTTCATTGAAGTAAAATTAACATACAATATTTAAAGTGTACAATTTGATAAGTTCTGAGGTGTATACACCCATGAAACCAAAATCACATACTGCTTTTCTTTTTCCAACTTTTTATTATAGAAAATTTCAAAGGTATACAAACTTAGAGAATGTAGAATAATGAATTCCCATATAGCCAACTAAGCCAGTTTTATCAAAAATAGTTTATGTCCAATCTTGTCTCATCTATTACTCTGCCCTCATGTTATAGGGATCCTTTTCCTCTCTTAGCTAATTTTGAAACTAATTGCACAATTACATGATTTTATTTGTATATAGTTCAGTTTGTACTTCTAAGATGTCTGACTTTTAAAAAACAAATGACAGTAATTCCTTTATATCTTCAAATGTCTAGTTGTCATCACTATTTTCTAACAGTTTGTTCATATCAGGATCCTAAGCAGATCTACACTTGGTGGATAGACCTTTTTTTTTAATCTATAGATTTTGTGCCTAATTTTCCTTTCTGATTTACGTATGAAGAAAATAGGTCATTTGTCCTGTATGGTTTCCCAAAGATGATGTTCTGGTTGCCTCCCAATGTTGTCTTCAGCATGATTCTGTCTTCTAGTAAACTTAGCTGGTATGATTCAAGTTCTCTCTCTCTCTCTTTTTTTGGTAAATATTTCACAAGTTGTGCTGCTTAGTAGCATGAGGAATTCATAACCTGAATTCCTCTTTTGTAGTGTTCTAGTAGCATCCTGGGCACACCCCTATCATAGTACAATCATATATCTTAGATTAGTCTGCTGAGGCTGCCCTAACAGGTGAAGAATCGTAGGCTGGGTGAGTTAAACAATAGAAATTTATTTGCTCACAGTTCTAGATGCTGAAAGTCCAAGACTACGGTCTGGCAGCATTGGCTCTTGGTAAAAGTCCTTTTCCTGGCTTGTAGACGGCTGCCTTCCTGCTGTGTCCTTACATAGAGGAGAGAATGAAGAGGAGAGTCTCTTCCTCTTCATATAAGGGGACCAGCCCTTTTGGATTTTGGATCCACCCTTGTGATCTTATTTAACCTTTATCACCTCTTCACAGGTTCCATCTTCAAATAATCACATTGGGGTTTGGGCTTCAACATGATTTGGGGGAACTCAAACATTTAGTCCATAACACACCTTAAAATTGTATTTTTAAAACTATATTTGTTAAAAGTGAAGTCTTAGGTTAACAGGAAAGTTTTAAAGATAGTAGAGAAAATTATTGCATACTCCTGACTCAGTTCCTTATTGATAACATTCTACATCACCATGGTACATTTGTTGCAACTAAGAAACCAACACTGGTCCCTAACTGGGTAACTCAGTGTTGGGCATCATACTGCAAAGCAAAAGGTTGCTGGTTCAAATCCCTATTAGGGCACGTGTGGGTTGCAGGTTTGGTTCCCAGTTGGGGCATGTACAAGAGGCAACCAATTGATGTTTCTCACATCATGTTTCTCTTCCTCTCTTTCTCCTTCTCCTCCCCTCTCTCTAAAATAAATAAATTACTTAACTAATAAAACCAACATTGGTACAATGCTCTTAACTAAACTCAACATTTTATTTTGATTTCATTAATTTTCTCCCTTCCAAGTACTAACCAGGCCCGACCCTGTTTAGCTTCCGAGATCAGATGAGATTGGGAACATTCAGGGTGGTATGGCCATAGACTTTCATTAATTTTCTAATGTCCTTTTTCAGTCACAGGATCCAATCCAGGACATCACATGACATTTAATCATTGGGTCTCCTAGCCTCCTCTAGACTGTGACAGTTTCTCAGAGCTCTTACGTTCCAGGTTTTGAAGAAATGTCCCTCAGTTTGGATTTGTTTGATGTTTTTCTCATGTTTGGATTTGGGAATACGTGTTTTGAGAGGAAAACCTCTCATAAAGGTGAAGTTCCCTTCTCACACCATATCATGATTCATGCTCTGAACATGACATCACTGATGATGTTGACCTTGATCACCTGGCTAAGGGTGTGTTTGCCAGGTTTCTCCACTTTAAACTTACTCATCTCTCCATCCCCTTTCATTCTTCACTTCCTGGGAGCCAATTACTGAGTGTATCTTACATTTAAGGGGGGGAAACAGGACTATCTGCCTAAATTAATCTGGAATTCTTCTGTATAGGTTTGTCTCATCTTCGTCACTTATCTTAATATGGACTCAGATATTTTATATTTTTTTATATGCCTCATGCATTGTAAAAAAAAAAGAAAAGAAAAGTTATAGGAGGGATTTGGCCTGACCCCAAGTCCAGAAGATTCTTCAGAAAGAACTCATGTGAACAGTATTTCCCAAGTTACTATTATATTTATATGAGTTTGTAGCATTTATATATAAATATTGCATCAGTTGAAAATAAAATTCTTTTCCCAATTCTTTCCCAGTCCTGCTAAAAAAGGCTGTTTGGCCCTGGCCTGGTGATTCTGTTGGTTGGAGCGTCATCCTGCACACAAAAGGGTTACAAGTTCAATCCCCGGTGGGAGGCAACTGATCAATGTTTCTCTCTCTCCCTCTCTAAAATGAACAACCATATACTTGGGAGAGGTTTAAAAAAAAAAAAAAAGGCTGTTGGAATTGCACCAAATCTGTAGACATCTTACACATGAGTATCATCACTGTCTTCTGGTATGATGTTCCTTTTGAAAAGTTTGGTATCAATCTGGTTTTATTTTCATTATAAATGATTTGGTCTTCTCGTCTGATTGTCCAAAGGCATTTTCTTTGCTTTTAAAGTCCAATAATTTTACTAGAGTACATATAATTGTTGGCCAGCCTGGGTTCATTTTCCCATTTAAATATGTAGTTATTGTGCAACTTTTCTTTTTTTTTTAAATTATAGTTTTTTAATATTTTTTCCATTATTGTGGGGTTTTTTGGATATTACTATTATATTTATGTTGAATCTTCTTTGATCTATATCTCTCATCTTTTCTCAAATATTTTAAATCTTTTTATTTTATTTTAAGATTTTATTTATTTATTTTCAGAGAGGGGGAAAAGGAAAAAGAAAAAGAGGGCGAGAAACACCAATGTGTGATTGCTCTCAAGCACCCCCTACTGGGGACCTGGCCCACAACCCAGTCATATGTCTTGACTGGAATCAAACCAGTGACCCTTTAGTTTGCAGGCTGGTATTCAATCCACTGAGCCACACCAGAGAGGGCTAAATCTCTTTATTTTTAAAATTTGTTTTTTCTCCTTATCACCTTTACTTTTCTTGAAGATTTACTTGCTCTTGTGTTCCATCTAGTTTAATCTTCAATTTCCCCAAATATTTCCTTTTCTTTCTTGAGCTCATCCACTTTTTTTCAGAACTGCTTTTTATCCAATCATCTTATTTCTGAATTTTTCATTTTCTAATATTTTTTGTGCTCCCTCATAGCTTCTATAATCTTTATATTTAAGGCTCATTTTGAAAAATTAGGTTACAGTTTTATTTTACAATTTCTGGTACTTTCATTAGTCATAAGGATTTGTTTTGCATTTAATTTATTAATTTTTTTAATAGTTTTATAGAGGGAGTAAGCAATGGCTCTCTGCTGTTGTTCTTGTTATGTGAGATGGGGCAGAACTGCTTTTCCAGCTTCATGGCTCTAGATCTTCTTTCTCTGTGGTTACTTAAAGAACGATGAAAATGACCACGTACTTTGTTTCTCTGCCTACTTTTATCCAGATCTTCTCTTTCATTTGCCCCTAATTTCTCCCTCCTTGTCAAATTGAATTTTGCTGCAAGTAGCACCTTCTTAGTGGTAGACTTTCCTGGAAAGGGTTATGGGTTATTAGTTTTGTGTTGATAGAGGGCACACATCATCCGAAATACCTGGGGGACCTGCGGCTCTTTCAGGTTTCCACAAGCTTCTCACTTTTTCATAATACTAATGTGTTATCTGCATTTCTCCCTTGTGAATGAAAATGAAACTATCCAGAGGTTACAAGATGTGTAAAGCATGTAGGCAGGGAAGAGAATCTAGCTGTCTTTTAAGTCAGACATTAAAGAGATTTGCAGCCCTGGCCGGGTGACATACTTGATTGGAGTGTCATCCCATACACAAAAAGGTTGCAGGTTCGATCCCCTGTCGGTGTGCAAATACGAGGCAACAGATCGATGTTTCTCTCTCCCCCCCCTCCGCCTGCTCTCTAAAATCAATAAAAGATATCTGCGGATTAAAATTTAAAAAAAAGAGATTTGGAAAACTTTAGAACAGTACTACTCTTATTTTTTTTATTTTGCAAAATATATTTAACAAGTAATGAATGTGTTTATGTCCTTTTAAAGTAGATTATTTTAGAAATTTGTCTTAATTTCTAATATAGATATAATATACATAAGCAAAAGCCCTTTGAAGAACTTAATGGTTTTTAAGAGAACAAAGGTGTCATAAGATACACCAGTCAGAACTACTGCACAGGAGCCAGTGTCATATGTGTGCACGTACATGTGTTTCAGTCCTCCCACAACCTTGCTTTTTGCCTAGAAGTACTATCATTTGCTGAGAATGGGGTGTTGAAGTCCAGCCTTAACTGTCCATTTCTCCTTTCAGCTCTGGTTTGCTTCATGTTTTGGTGTTCAGTGTTTACATGATCAGGATTAAGTGTTCCTGGTGGATTGATGATTTTACTGTTGTGTAATGTGTGTAGTAATTTTCTTTGCCCTAAAGTCCACTTTACCTGATACAAATAAAACCATTCCTGTTTCTTAAAAAAAATTGTTTGCATATCTCTCCTGTTTTTACTTTTAACCTGTCTACATTACAGTTTAGTGAATTTCTTGTAATCAGCATTGATTAGTCATGTTTTTCTTAAAAATATCCATTCTTTGACCTAATTGATGCAATTAGATGAGGTGAATTTAAGGTAATTAATTGATGTTAGAACTTAGGTCATTTTATTGAGTTGTTTGTTGGTTTTTTTTTAAATTCTCGTTTCTTTCCTTTCCTGTAGGTTACTTAAATATTCTTTTAAAATTCCATCCTCTAGACTTCTGGTCAAGATGGCAGCATAAGTAAACACAGCTCACCTCCATGCACAACCACATTAAAATTACTAAAATATAGAATTAAAATATAGAACAACTATCACTCCGAACTGCCAAAAATCGATTTCAATGGAAGTCTTACAATACAGAATTAAAGAAACCAAATCCATCCAGACTGGTAGGTGGGGCACAGACATGGAACAGGCTTTGTCTTTCTCTAGAGCACATGTCAGTACCCTGAGATTCTGTTGTATATTGATTATGTCTGTTTGGTTTTTTGTTGTTGTTGTTATCCTCAAGATTAGTCTAGCAGTTCAAACAAAACACCCAAGTACGTGCCAGGCAGACAACTCATGGTAATAAATGCTAGAATGTTTTTGTATATTGTGAACTATGGTGACATATCCGAGACCTGTGGAAGCCTGCTGAATTAAAGATCCTCTCATTTCCTTAGAGGTAGCAACAAGGCAAGATCAATTTGTTCAGTGCCTACTGTGTGCCTGGTCCAATGCTGGGTACTGCATAGTCATAATCTCATTAGTCCTCTTCAGAACCCACCTTTCACAAGGCAGGAATATGATGTGCAGGACTCTCACTAAAATAGCCACAATCATGCCTGGGGTCTGCCAGACCTCACCATCCAACCTGTCCCCTACACTGTGTGAATTCCACAAGAGAGGAACTGATCATAGAGGTGGTGCTAGAATTGAGATTTACAGGATGAGCTAGAGACCAACAGTTGACCAGACAGGGAAGGGCTCTGTAGACTGTGGACAGTCCAGAGGGAAAGATCTGGACTTCCTAGAAATATCACAACAGGTGGGTCTGAAATTTCATTCCTCTCAAAATTATTCAGGTAATTTCTTCCATTTGGCTACTCTTTCAAAAAGCATCTGAATTTGATTGTGATAGAAACCCATGAGCAATGGCTTTTAAAAAATTAGGAGTTCTGCTTTGTTTACTTAATGAAATGTGCAGAGGTAGGGAGGCAAGACTGCCAGCTTGGTAGTGCCCCAAAGCTCCACCCTCTTCTTTCATTGATGCTGTGTGTGCTGGTAAACACATGGTCACAAGGTGGCTGCTTCATGTGAGCATTGACTCCAAGTCCTGGAGGAAGGCAGAAGAGAGGCAAAAGGAAAGGTTTGTCCCAGAGGTCCCACCCAACAACTCTTACTTCTGCTTCTGTGGCACACCCAGCCACCCCTAACTTCAAGGAAAGCAGGAAACAATGTTTTTAGCTGTCCACATTGCTGGCCTGAAGAGTTAGTGTTCTTTGGGTTGGAAAGAGGTGAAAAATGTGTATTGGGTGGGCAATGAGTAGTGCCCACCATACCTACG
The DNA here is from genome assembly GCF_021234165.1 of Pteronotus mesoamericanus. Lineage (NCBI taxonomy): Eukaryota > Metazoa > Chordata > Mammalia > Chiroptera > Mormoopidae > Pteronotus > Pteronotus mesoamericanus. The sequence goes on along the minus strand of NW_026555304.1, from coordinate 9,595,344 downwards.
GTGTCCCTGGTTCAGTGGAGTTGGAGAGGCTGAGGCAATACCACAAACCAGGTGCCTGCGCCTGCCCTCTGCAGATCTTTCCTGAGGAAATGTTCATGCTGCATCCACAGGACAAAAAGTAGCTCATCGGGGGGTCCTGTCCACCAATGCTGCCTACATGTGGACCATGACTGATGCCATTGGAGACAGCCTGCTCAGTGACATAGAATACCAGGTTGCCACCCTGAAAAGGCAGCTGGAGCACGAGCATGGCTCCAAGCTGGAGAAGTTGCAGCTGGTGGCCTACGAACTGGAAGCCCCCCAACAGCTTTACCAGCAGGTGAAGGCACTCTTACAGCATCACATGAGTGCAGTGCAGTTCCTCCATGAATGTAAGAGGCTTAAGTGGAGAGAGAGAGACATGTGAAGGGGAGCCTGTCTCTCCAGGTCCCTGCTAAAGACATTGTTTTCATCAGACCTTATTTTAAAGAGCTCACTAAAGGAATGGACATCACTGCCTTTGTCCCCTCTGATACTGACCAGGTGCTGACCTGCTTGGCTGGGCTCCACAAGGCCTGGCAGGCAGGCTGTGCCATGCAGGGCCATCTGTCCCAACAAGCACTGGAGGCTATATTGTGCAAGGAGACATTGGATTCAGTGCCAAAACCAAATAAAGAGGCAAAGCTTCCTCAGACTCATTTTATTTCTCCTCTCCTTCATCCACTAGTGAAACTTCTGCATAGGAAAGTGAGGTTGAGTCTCAGGAATCGACTACATAATGTACTATACAACTTTTATCATATTGACTGCAACTTGAAAGTTGCTAGACTTCACTGTTTAAAAAGTAAAAAAAAAAAAAAAAAAAAAAAAAAAAAGGATTCTTTCCACATTGTGATACTTCTCTAGATTCACGGTCTTAATTGATAATTGATTGTCCAAAGTTTTATAAAAAGAAACAGAGATCTATTTAAAAAGCACTTGTTGCTTGAAGTTCACATAGGCGGCCTTGAATGGTGGGGGCCACTGACGTGGACAGCTGGGTGGGTGGTGCAAGAGGTGAGTCTTTGGCACCACTGAACAGAACAGCTTTGTGTTCTGATGACTTACAGTGCACTTTTAGCTCAATCGAGCCTCAGATGTAGAAATCACAATGGCAATGATTCCCCAGAAATGAAGCCTTTGGCTAACTCTCACTGTGGCTATTGTTCTTTTTCCAGCAGAGTAACTACAATTTGTTGAATGCTTAATATATACTACTAGGCACTCTTTAGGTAAATAAGTTAATTCGATTCTCAAAATAACTGAAGAAGGTAAGAATTATTACCTCTACTTGATAGAAGGAAACTCAGAGTCCAAGATTTAAATTGCTAGCCCAAGATTATCCAGACATTGAAAGTGTAGACTTAATGCAAATCCAAGTCCATCTGGCTGGAGGCCTGGTTTCTTCTAGCCTACTCCAGAGTACTGACCTATAAATAGCTCCCTAAAGAACCCTGCCATTCTTTAGGAGGGAGTGCGCTCTTCTTAATTATAGCCCACCAGTTTTTAGTAAATATCCACCATAAAATTCAGTAAAGGTTATGGACCCCTTAGTTGCACCTATTGGAATGCAATTAATAGTGTTGTATGCAATGCTTCACATAAATGACATTATGGGGACTTCTTTCCCCCTTAAGAGGTAAACAATAGTGTCCCCATTACACAGATAAAGAAACTGAAGAGATCTGCAGTTTGTCTAAAATCATACAGCAGCATGGATTCCAAATGTCATTCTCAAGTCCCTTCTCCTTCCAGCTACCCAGTTTTCAGTCATGACCAGTTCCAAGTGACACAGACTCTGCTCTGTTCACCTGGGAAAGAAGGAGAGGGATTTCTGAAAAGCACAAAAGAAAGGGTAGGGTGGCCTCAGAGGTGACAGGATCCAGGCTCAGTTACTTCTCTCTTTTGCCTATTTCTCTGTAACTGTTTTGCTATTTTCTGAAGAATGACATCTTCTCCCACACTACATTTTGGGCTCCAAAGCTAAGGGGTTCTTTTCTCCAAGTTTCTGTTTAGTACATTACCAGGAAGGGACCCTGCTTGACCTATACCAAAATGACTGGCCCAAGTGGGGTGGCAGCAGTGCTGCCAAAGAGAAGGAAGCGAGGACACAAACTCAGATGATCATGGGAACCAGGTTCTTAATAAAAGTAAAGCAGGTCTGATACCAGCATAATCTAACCAGTGCCCACAGTAAGGGAGGAGCTGCAGGAAATGCCCAAGGCAGCAAGGGTAAAACCACACTGCCTGGGTAAACAAGCTAGCTCATGAGGACAGATCCCCTACCCCCAGGAAAAGACACAGCAGGAGGAAGTCATTGTGCTGAGCATGTGTAAAGCTAGTGAAATGTTTGGCTAAGGCTAAAAGCCCTCCTACACCCTTCTGGTCCCAGTTGCATGTGACCATAAAGGTCAACATGGTGGCAGGGGGAGGTACTGTCCTGTCAGTCCAGCCTGGGGAAAGGATGGGATTGGCTTGGGGAGCCAGACCCTATCAGGAGCATGCAGAAGTTTGGGCTGGGAGATTTAAAACGAGGGAAGGGAGAAGTGTGTTCTTTCCCTCTGGGGCTTACTGGGCCTTGGGGCGCTTTGCTGGTCCTGCAAGCCTCATGGGGATTGGCAGTGCTGACAACAGACAAAGACCCCAGGAGGGAGCCTGAAGCCAGAGAGCCACCCACTTAGCGGCCTTGGGTTCCGAGGGTCAGATAAGGATGAAGTAGGAACTCTGGGCATTCTTTTGGGCTTGAGTAACAGTGGGGTCTTTTTTGTGTTTTGCAGAAGAGACAAACCTGGAGAAGGGGAGTCCCTCATCCTCCTAAATTGTGAAACATTTTAATAAAAATCTCTTTCCTTCCCCACCAATCTCTGCCTCCAGAATTTGCCTGGGGGTGATGACAGGCAGCCAAACTCTTTTGTTTGAACAAGCCAGAGGTATGGAGGCTGTGACCAATAGCAGAGGCCATGCTGTGCATAAATAAAATAATGTCCTGTTGGAACATAAAATGAGTGTAGCAATAGATTTCAGGTGATTTTTTGTTGTTGTTGTTTTTTAGAAAAGGAATCCAGATATTTTCTTATATTAAGTCTCTCCATTCTTTTGAAAGCTGTTAACTAGTTTAAAATAGATTTGAAACATTGCATGGACATAACAAAGTACTTCTGTAAACCAGATGGGAGCTCCAGGCCATCACCAGTTTGCAACCACAGGTGGGGATGTTTGCCTTGTCAGGGACCTCATTTCTTCTGCTGTGACACCTTAGGCAGGAGCACATACTTGTAGGAAGAAAGGAAAACAGGAGGCTCCTGGAGTCATGCTCAGTCAGAGCAAGATTTCAGGAGGCACAGCCCAGACATCATCATCCTGATCTACATGTCCATGTTCTGCACTAAGACCGGGGCCCACTGTGATGGGGACCCAAGTTTATGGGCAGCGAGCTGTGAAAGACAGGGATAACAGAGGCAAAATGATTACCTGGGGCAACATGCTGAGTGTAAGGCCAGCCATACAAAGAGCCCCAATCTCACCTGGGGAGTTCAGTTGCCAGGAGTGTGCTTGCTTTACTTGGTTTGTTTAGGCTGCAGGAAAATGAAGGTAGAGAGAGGCTTTTGTCCTGAGGCTACCTGCAGAAAGGTGTGGACAAAAAGTAGGATCTGAGATGGCATGGCTTCAGGGACACTGGGCCTCTGGGGTCCTGCGGAGCTTGGCTACTCTGGGAACCTCAGCAAGGGAGTTTGGGGTCTTCTCAGGATTCAGCATCTCCTTCCCTTCTTGGCTCACCCAGCTGCTACTCCCTCCACTTTTTCACACTGTCTACTGGTCATGATCCTCAAGACCTGTATTCCTGCTTGCTGTCCTCTCTACCTACTTGTATCCTTTGAGTTCAGCGCCACCTGCAAAATGCCATAGCCTCTTGGCTTTTAATTCCACACTTAAGAGATGTTTATTGAGCATCTGGGCCCTGTTCTAGGAGATGGAGACACAGCTCCGAAAATGCAGACAGGGTTCTTGCTTTCCTGATGGGCAAACAATAAAACAAGCAAGATGGGTTCAGAGAGTGCTAAAATGTTGACTGTGTTAATAAAAACAGAGTGGCAAAATAGTGATGGGGGTTGGTAGGCTGCATGGTCAGGAAAGGTCTCTCTGAGCAGGCCAAGTTTACGTACTATCTGAATGACCAGGACCAGCCAGCCCAATGGGGACTAGCATTGCAGGAGGCCTGAGCAGTAAGTGGTTGGAATTCTGCCCCCACCAGCATGGGGAGTGGAGAGGCAGGCTGAGGCCAGGCTGCTGGAAAAGCTCAGAATTGAACCTAAGGATTACTGTGGGCTGGTTTGCCTGGCCAGCAGTTTGTTCCCCTAAATCTGAAGCAAGGATTCAAATGCATGCTCTTCCTATCTCTTGCTATCACTACAGATAATGATCATTAAGGACACCAGGTTCTGCTCATCGCTCAGAAGTTCAAAATCACTTTTTTACTGTGATCTAATTGAGCACAGGATTTCTGTCCCAGGGTGTGTCCTGTGAAACAGGAGCTGGGACTTTCACCTGTTTGTTTTATTCCAAAAGCTGCGTGCTCTTTCCACAGAATACCCTCTCCATCTCCTAAGAACACACATGTAGAAGGAGAGCACCTGTATGGGCATACCCACCTGGTCAGGCTACCTTCCAGCGGAAGTATTTCCAAATTTCAGAGGCTTAAATAAGTCATGTCTCTCTCAAAGTTGAAGTGTCAGTGGAGATTCCACTATGATGCCACCAGGGGGATGAGGTTGCTCTCCATGTGTCTCTCTACTACACCCCATCCTACTCAGGAAGCTCGAAATCAGAAAGTGGGAGAGAAAGGGCACGTCCTCCCCATGGATGGCAGAACCCAGAAACCCTACCCATTCTTCTGCTTACATCTCAGCAGCCAAAACTTAGTTACATAGCCATATCTAAGGTCTCTCTAGTTCTGCCGTCACCTAAAAACTAGGTTTCTATTTATTACAGAAAAAAGGAGGCAATGGATACTGGGGAAAAGACACTACTGAAAAGGGCTCCTGGTGGCTAACTGGGCTCAAATTTTAAAAACAGAGCTTAGTAGCCATTTCCACATAGGGGCCCCTCAGGCAAATTTTACTTATGGAGAAGCCCGCCTGCACTGTGTTTCTGACATCTGTGCCAACCCTCACAAAGGTTTTCTGGAATCCTATTTCATGCAATAGAATTGAGGTTTTCTCCATCCAGTGGAAACTGCACAGCTCCAACAAATCAGAGCAGCTCCATTCTGACCAATCAGGACAGTGCCTTTTGGACCAATCAAATTGTGAGAATTTGGAGTCCTCATTTGCATGAGGATGGACCAATCAGAAACTAGGGTGTGGACTTCTGTCCATATAAGCCAGCTCTTCTCTAGCTCACCAGAGTCTGAAAACTGCTTTACTTGGCTAGAGGTGGAATACCCAAGGTATTTGCAACTACTACCTGGCATCACAATTGAACTGTTCCACATGCAGTTTTGCTGTAGCACTACTGTGCTGTTGCACAGCAGATCTGTATTCACAACCATGCTTTATCACTGTTGAGCTGTTTGCATAAAATTTTCTTTTTCATGTTGGTGTTGAATTGGCATCAACAAAAATTGGTTGACAGGAACAACTAACTGTCTCTGGCAACACTTTTATATTTAAAGCTTTCTTGCCTATGAAATCAATACATACTGCTAAGAACTCAGAGATGTGTGAAGTCAAAGATCACAAATAATTCTAGAGCTGTTGTTTAAAGTTTATGGGGACATGTCATACACATTACTTTGTAACCTTGTATCTCAAATAAAAATAAAACCTTAACAGTCTTCCCATATTGACCACTATTAGGTCTACATCACCATCATAGTTTTTCAAGGGATTTTTAAGTAATGACCTGTCATTAACTGGGAGATGGAAGTGATTTGCATTTGTTTGATTATTAATGAGCGTGAACATCTTTTCACATTTATTGGCCATTTTTATTTGTTTTAAATTGCTAGTTTATATCCTTTGTCTATCTTTTCTGACAGATTTGAAAAAAAATCCACTTTATGTATTAAGGATAGGATATTAGCAAATATTTATATATTGCTTATATGCACCTAGCACTGTTCTAAGTACTTGCGATGTTTAATCCTTACAACAGTTCTACAAGGTAAGTAGTATTGGTATAACCCCCATTTTGTACTTAAGGAACCTGAGGCACAGAAAGAATAAGCAATTTGCCAAATGTTCTATAGCTGTGAAGTGTGGAAGAGGCAGAACTGGGATTCAAGCTCAGCAATCTGGTTTCAGATCTTCGCTTTTAACTACTAGACAGTAAATGTTTTGTCTGTTATAGATTTTACAAAATTGTTTTTCCCATTTGTTTGCCTTTTAAAGTTAAAAGTCCTTCCTAAATACGGCCCACCTGACAGGCCCACTAGTTTTCTTTCTTCTGGTTTTTTGTTGACTTCAGCCCACAAAAACCTGTGCCTTCCTAACTCCTGTTACTTATTGCATATGCTAATACAAGTGAGACCATAAATGTAAACGCAACGTGTACACTCTAAGTGCCGTTAAAAACATCTATTACACGTGAGGATGCAAACGCTCTTATTCTTATAAATCTTAATGCACAAAGTTACAGAGAGTAAATTTAAACAAGGAGGTGCAAGGAGGTGGGTGGGAGCGGGGACGCGGTGCCGAGACACAGAGCTAATCAGCGCTCTCCGGGGTCCTAGTTTGGAAAAGTCCTATACTAGAGCTGTTGTTGAAAGTTTATGGGGACATGCACACGGGAACTATGCTTTAGGTTAATTTTAAAACAGGAAAATTAGGATTGTTTTTGAAAAGCATCTGAAGATAAGAATCTTCAAACCTGAGGCAGTCGGCCGAAACGAGTGCCTCATCTACAGCCGGCTAAACTGCGAGCTGGTCCTTGCGGAGCGCCCCGAGTATGTCCCCAAGTCTGGAGTCCGGCCGAGCAACACAGTCCACCGCGCTCTCGGCTTCCAAGTGACGGCGCCTGTCCATCAAGCGCGGGGGTTGGGGGGCGGAACACCGCTCAGCCACTCTCAGGCTGTTCAATAGGAAACAGGGAGCCGACTGGGTGGGCGGGCCTGTGCGCCCTTCCCGCGGTGACCGCCCAGCACAGGGTGGGCCCAGCCACCGCCCTCCGGTAGAGTCCGGGCGCCTAGCTCGACCGAGGCGAAAGGGCGAGGAGCGCGTCAGTCAGGAAGCCTGGCCAATTGGCTCGCGATCTGCACTCGTTCACGCCCCCACCTCGGCACCCCGGCGCCCGCGCTGCTTTCCCTTTGGCCCTGAGGCCCTCCAGCCCGGGTTCCCATCTGCGTCCTCCCGCACGGTTCTCTGTCGACGGCTGGCGGCGGCGGGCACGAGGGTTGGGCCGACTCTGCGAAAGGCGGCTGCAGGCAGCGGCCTTCTCTACGAGCCCGAGGTGGGTAGGGTAAGACGGACCGCGCGCGGGCCTTCGCCATTTTCCTTCGCTTGGACTCCCGGGGGCGGTGGGAGAAAGAGAGCGATGGGGCCGACCGGAAGAGGCCTGGGAGACTTGGTGGGTGGGCAGGCCTCCAGGGGGACCGCGGGTGTCGGTGGCGCAGGCGGGGCGGGGGGGATGGGTGCCGCGTGGCGCGGCCAGCTGGCCCCAACCCCCTCTGCTTCCCGCCCAGCGCCTCTCGGACCGGGGGGGAGGGGTCATTCTTCACATTCTTCAATCCGCCCCTCCCCCCGCTTCAATCAAACATGGGCGGGGAAGTCCGGCCCCCGGTCGTCGCCTATTGGCTGATGTTTCCTCCCGCTTTTGCATGACTGGTTGCTTGGGTCGCCAGGTCCCCCTAACGTCACTTCCGCTATCAAGTTTGTGGGCCGGGGAGACCTTGGCCTTGGGGGCCGGGATGCGGGAGGGAAGGTAGGAAGTGGTGAGACGGGAGGACCTGGATGAGTGGGTACGGGCGGGCAGTGCGTGGGCTGGCTTCTTGCTCCTCTGCTCGGCCGACCGCGGCAGCAATTCCGCAGCATCTGTGCGGCCGGGTCTGCCGCGACCACCGTCCTTGGTGGGCGAGTGGGTCGGGCGGGAATAAGTGGAATTCCGGGGAACGGGTTTTTGCCTGGTTACGTGGGCTACCGCCAGTAGTCCCAGCCGTGAGTCGGGACTGCACACCTGGAACCAAACTGGCCGATACACGTTCCTGGCGGGCTCTGGTGTGAGGAATGTATAACCTTTCTGTCCTTGGCCAGCAATGGCCTCCGTCTCTCCAACTTTTACAGTAGAGCCTGGACTCCTTCCTTCTGTGTCAGAGGTGAGGGTGTGTTTTAATAGACTTCTTAACTTACCAGAAGGTTGGCAAACGGAAAGAAGGCATTGGGTACAGTGACTGTTAAATTCTTCAAGTAAATCAGGAGTTTGGATGAGTGAGTTTACTTTTAACTCTGCTGATAAATAATTGTTTTTTTTAGCACTCAGTTCCTAAGTTAAAACTTCATTTAGAAGCCCCCTGCATTTATTTATGTTGACCTGGTAATCGTGCAGTAGTAAACTCATGTATTTTAGAAAATAATTGTTTATGTCCAGGTTTTCCTGCTCTTTGGCCGTCAAGTTCACTTATAGTATATTCAGGGAGTATGTCTATTGTTAAGGAAGTAAATACTTGTAAACTAGTAAGTTACTTTGAGTAGGTTTTGTGAGAGTGTTTGATTTGATTAAGTAGCGTTTTAATATGTGTTAACAGGGTATAGACATTTAGAGTTGATGGGGGGGGGATATGAACCCTTTTTGGGCAGTTATTTTGCATTGACAGCTAGAGGGTATTTTCCTCTTGAAACAGGCTGAGTGGGTCCTCCCCTCCTCTTTGCAAAATTGAAGCTTTGTCGAATTTCAGAGACTCAAGTCTCTGAATTTTGCAAGTCTCATAAAAAGGAAGTTTGTAAATCACTGAGTTCAGACTTACAGAGTGAAAGATTGATGTTGCACAAGTTGGTCTCCAGTGTTCACTCCTTATGGGCGTTTTGTTCCTGTTAGCATTAACTAGAATTTCTTGCACACCAGATACTTGTGTACATTTTCTTTTACTAGCTAATCTAGTAGCAGTGTTACTAATGGGAATTGCTCAATGTTAAGAGCTAAACCAGTGTTTCAAACTGTAGATCCTGACTCGTGGAGTTATTAAATCAGTTTAGTGGGCGGTGATCAGAATTTTTTTAAAAATTAAATAGAAAATACTAGTTGATTCAACTCTAGACATGTATATTTTTGCCAAATATCTCTTTTCTGAGGTTGTCAGAAAAGTCTGGAAAACAGTCCTTCTCTAAAGGATATTTTTCTCCATAACACTGATCTTGAAAGCATTGAAAGCAGTCCTGTTTATTTACATTTATATTCAGTGGAACATGTTTCCCTCTCATTAGTTTTCAGGAGTTATGGGAAATAAATTTGCCATCAATGACTAGCGTGCATTTATAATCACTTAATACTTTAATAGTTTGGGAAGATTTTTTTTAGACAATAAAGGATCTTATCCACCCGAGAATATTAATTGCCAATGATTTTTTCCATGGCTACATGAGAATCAAAGAATCCAGATCCCCAGTCTCAGTAATGAGTTGTCAAAAAACTGCCTCATGTGACCTCGACTAGAGTAAAGGAGACCTAGTCACTGCATGCTCTTTGCCTGTGTGTGTGTTCTACGTATTGCACAATTATTTAAGAGTGAACTTCATTAAATAACCAGATAAAATGAGAGCCACTGCTTTCTCTCCCTCCCTCCCTCCCCCTTTCCCTTTCTCTCTCTCCTTGAGATTTAGAACACATGTCACTTTGGGCTAGTTGCCATTTTCATTGCTCAATAATTACATGTGGCTAATGGCTACTGAATGGATATGGAATTCTAGTGGATTGTTTAGATTCTTTTCAATAAATAACTTTTTCTATATGAGTATTTGCAGTTTCATATTATCAGTCAGAAACATTCCCCCTCTAAACAGCCTCATCTCAAATGTGAGGAAATTGTAGGTAATTTTTTTAGGCTGTTTTCTAGGTCTAAGATTTAAATATCCTGAGACAGGTGACAGCTACACTTTGAAGTGTTACTTTGCTTCTCTAGGAGTATTTCAAGAGATTTTAGAGGATCTGTTTTAAAATGACAGATACTAATGATGAACATGATTTGGGAGCATTTTGTTCTGTTACAGTGTTTTGTTTTTTGCTTTGTGACAGTGTTGTGAAGTTATGCTTTCTGTTCATTTGGGGACCCATGTTTTTATTTGGTCAATTACAAGATTACTTCATGTATAAAAGGGAACGTTTTTCTTAGTGAATGTACTCTTGTAGAGTGTACGCTATGAATTATCTGCTAAAGATACAGTTAATTATAGTAAACTGTGGGCTCTAGATTTAATAACAGAACCTACCTTTTTTGGTTTGGGGATGTATAGATTATACAGTGATTTTTCAACCTGAGGACATACTGGTATAAAGAAGGATGGGAAGGTAGATTTTAAAAGGACTGTTAAGCAGAACAGGTCAGCGAAGGGGAAAACTATCTTACCCTAAGCGTTTGCGTGCATTATAGGGTTTGTAGCAGAATTTACTTAGGTATGTAGGGGTAACAATGCACTTGTGGCAGGGAAGTTGGCCCCTAATTAACAATTTGCATTTGAGAATTGAGGGATACCAAGAATTAACTTGACATGTTACCTTTTATAAAATTTTCAGAATTTAGATAATTTAATCAAGACCATTTTATGTGCCATCTCTGAGTCTCAGAGTAAAAGAAAGAAAGTGGTCCTTTTGGAAAATATGACCTAGTGTTTAGTTATTTAAAATTTTGGTGCAGTATTTGGTAGGATATGAAATGGAGATCTTAGATTAGAATTAGGTTAACTTCAGTTGTATCTAAAAACTTTTATCTTGTCAATTTCACAAGTCTTTTTACATTGATGGGGAGTGATCCATGGCTAAAAATACTGTGGGTGCTTTGTCAAAAGAATCAAAATGCTACTGTTGGAGGGTTTGATGAGTAAATAATAATGTTTTAATATTCAGCCAGCATCATCAGGTAATTTCATTAATAATGAACCTGAGTATTTGAGAGCAAAGGAAGTCTTTATTAAGTAACTAGTGTTCTAATTTTGATTTGTATTTGATAATCAGCAAGTGAAACTGAATGATGAGACTAAAGGTAATAGTTCATGTTACTTGTATGGAAGTTTGGTGAAAATGAAATTTATACAACCATAAGATGACATGTGAATAAAAACTTTTAAAAATAAAGCTTTTTCAGTTTGTTTATGAGTATGTAAATTAATGTAAAACAGTAGGAAGCACAGGTTTCTGGACGGACATTTTAGCTTCAGAAGCTCAAGTCAAGCTCTTGATAGATATTAAGTATTTGGAAAGTAGAATATGTTTATTTATGGACTGAGTTTAGCCTATTTTAAGAATTTAGTTCTGACTCTGCAATATACTTTGACTATAGTGGGGGAAATTTTAAGAACAGAAAATACAGTAGCTAATTACCCCCCTCTTTTCACTTTCCCAGTAGCCAAGCTTCTATGGTTGTGATTAGTGTACATGTTAGGGTTTTTACTTCCACTTTATTTCTTAATGAACATTTCCATTAGTCTTGATAATCCATAAATTCTTGAATATGGGTTGTGTTCTGTGTTTCTGAAAGCTTGCTTAACCAACAGTGCCTCCTCTCAGCTGTTAGATACTGGTTTCCCATGTTTGCTCTAATGAAATGTTTTCTAAAACAACTGCAGGCTGGAAACCATCAGTGGATCACAAAATTAATTTTTTATATATAATAAAACAGTGGAAGAGTAAGGATTAATAATGATTTGTGAACAATATTGACATTTTATTAGTACTGTTTATTTATAGTCATGTACTGTTTAGAAATATAAAATATTTTTCTTGTGGATTATGGAAAGGTAGAAAACACTGCTCTAATGAATAGAGATGCTGCATAGTTGATGACTTTCTCCTGTTCCTCACCCCACTTTTGGATTATATTTGTATGTATTTCCCCTAAAATTGAGGATCATTTTAATAGCCGTTGGTATGTAAATTGCCAGATTGCTTATTACCAACATAATACTATTTGTATTGCTGGGTCAAGAAAAATAGTGCATGCCACACTTGACCAACACTGAAAAATGAATATATCTTTTGTTCTACATGTATTTTATTTTAGAGTCCTATGTTTGATGATGATTCAAACATTTTAAATGAATAAATTGGTCAGGGTTCAGGGTTGGGATAGACACTCCCTGGTTTACTGTAGGCTGAAAGAACTGTTTGTTCTTTGGAAAGATTTTGGCTTAGAAAGGCTTGACTTTGTAGATACAGTTGTCTGCATGTTCTTACCTTGAATCATCTGGCCTTACAGAATAGAAATTGGCTCAAGTGTAGTGAGTTTGAAGATCCAGTGTTACCTCAACTAATTTGGGCAAGTTATTAAACTTGTAAGTACCAATTTCTACCTATGTAAAATAGAGATGATGATTATTAAATAAGATGGCACTCATGAAGGACTTGATGTGAGCTCTTCTGTGTGCTGGGTGCCTGTTAAGTCTTTCTCGTTAATTCTTACAGATTATTTAATTCAGTCTATTGATGTTACTGCTACAAAAGCTGAGGGGCTAGAAAGCCTAAATTACTTGGCGCAAGGTTTCAATGGCAATGAGTGAGTAGGGCCAGGATTTGAACTTTGGTTTTTGTTGACTTCAAATGAGTATTATTGCTATGAACATTCATGTATAAGTTTTTGTGTTTAATTCTCTTGGGAGTATGCCTGTGAATGGAATGCTTGGTCATGTGGTAACTATTTGACTTCTAGATGAGCTGCTAAACTTTTCCAAAACATCTGCACCATTTCACTTGTCTGCCAGCAGTATACAAATGTTCTTTTCTCACTACATCCTCACCAATACTTGTCTTTTTGGTCTGTGTTGTTAATTGTAGCCATCCTAGTGGTTCTGAAAGTAGTATCCTGTTGTGGTTTGGTTCTGGTTTTCCTAATAACTACTAAATGATATTGAGGGTCTTATTTACTATTTGTGCTTATGAGCCATATCTTTGAAGAAGTGTCTATTCAGATCCACTGTCCTTCTTTTAAAATAGGTTGTCTTAAAGTTACTTTTGTAGTGTGAAGTAGGGGTCCAAATTCATTCTTTTGCATGTGGGTATCCAGTTGTCCCAGCATTAGTTTTTGAAAAAACTTGGGGTTTATTCCTGTCCTTTGAATTGTATTGCATTGTTTTGATTACATGTTTTGGTTACTAAGTCACTAAGTAACTTTCTTTGATATTAAATTCAGTTTATACCTTACAAAGTAAGTATCTTTACAGTAGTTAACTCTTAAATATGAAGTCCGTAAGTTGAAGATTAATATTTAATATGATTTAGGTTAATTTGGGTATTATGATTTTGATTACGAAAACAAACTGATCATATTCTTATTACATAGTTCACAGATTATTGTACCAAGGCATTCAATATCTTAGCCCCTGCCTTTGATCCTCAGAGCATCTTTGGTGGCATAGAAAACAAGACTTAGGTTAATTTAAAAATTAGAATCTCTTTGTGTTATATTTTTGTATCTCTTTGTATATTATGTATTTTACCATGGAGTATGCATGAAGTGTAGGACTTTGGGGTTTTGAAGTCATTAGATTTTGTTTAGATACATTCTTGTATTTCTTTATAATGGATATATATGTGTGTGAAGGATAAGTGATTTTATGAATTTTTATTTCTAGCAGCTATAATCAAAAGTTGATAATCAGGTAAGTGATGTAAAAAGTTGATTTCTGGATCTTGTAAATATATGGTATTAGGAGTAGATTTAGATAAACAAGATTTAAAATAATATATTAACCAAATACAGGAAATAAAAGTAATACATAAATCATACATAGCTATAGTTTAAATTGCTGATTTCTGGAAGGTTTTTAGGTTAAACTTACATGCAAATTAAGTGAAAGAAAGTTGTCTGATGCTTTGTTTTCCCCTCCTTTAAATCACACAGGAGATCCAGGATTACCTGAGTAGAGAGCCTTCCTGTGGTGCTCCACTGCGGTCGGTCTCTTTTCAGCATTCACCCTGGATGTTCTCTTCACTGTGGGATGAGGTAGTAGGTTGTATAGTTTTAGGGTCACACCCACCACTGGGAGATAACTATACAATCTACTGTCTTTCCTAACGTGATAGAAAAATCTGCATTCTGGTCGCGTCATAGAAAGTTGATAACTAGTTGTACAATGTCTATTTAAGATTAACTTATGTAAAAATGCTAGTAGTGCCCCATTTCTTTATGGTGCACAAGTTGGTTATTTTAGAGATTACAAACTATCAAGTAGACTGGATGGTAAAGAGACAGTTTTTGCTTCTCATATCTGTATCTAAGAATAATTGTATGTTTTATTTTGATTGATGCTGATAATTATATGTTGCATTTTCTTTTGAAAAAGATTGTGCTCTCCATTCCAGAAGAAAAAATTGCTCTATCAGAGTGAGGTAGTAGATTGTATAGTTGTAGGGTAGTTATTTTACCCTGTTCAGGAGATAACTATACAATCTATTGCCTTCCCTGAGGAGTAGACTTGCTGCATTTTGTTTTTATATAGATGATATTAAGACTCAGAAGAATTAATTTTGACATTGTGTTTACAGGTTTTGTGTGCGTGTGTTTTGTTTGTTTTTGTCAGTTGCTAATTTTCTCTCTTCAGTAGACAATGACTTTAACATTTTTCATGTGTGGTATATTTCAGAAATTTGAAATTAAAAGCAAAAATCTCAAAGAGTAGAGAAAGTAATTTTCAGGCAATCTTAATAGAAGAGCAGGCTCTTTTGGAATTGTGAATAGGCTTGTCACCCTACATCCTGCTTCACATATTTGGGGAGGTCCTGTAAATACACTGTTTGAGCTGAAATGGAGTCAGGTTGATTATGATTCATTCTGTCCATTTTGGGGGTTTGAGCAGCCTTGGGCATTGTTGCTAACCGCTGCTTCATTGGTGGGATAATTTGGATAGCTTCATCTCTTCCAGTGGGAAAAGGGGGGTTGGGTTCTGGATTCTACACTTACTCCCTGGTTAAAACTCACAAAGACCTCAGCTTTGTCCCCCAAATCTGAAGTAGTCCTTTATTCACAGAGCATGGGTAGACCCCCTGAAGCTGTCATATGAGGAAGTCCATAGGTTGTTTTAAAGAAAATGTGAGGCTGATGCTAGAAGGGGCTGATGGATTTCTAATACCCATGAAGGTCTGTGTTTCAGCTTTTTTCCAGTGTTACCTTGGGCTGTTGTAATCAGTGAAGCCTAAATGTTCCCTGTTTTAAAGGCTTGCTTTTTATTTTGTTTTTGGAGAAGAGGCAAAACGTGGAGGTGAGCGAGGGATCACCTCTTCCCAGATATTTACATTTACCCTGATTCTTAATATCTAAGACAGCAGTTTTAAACTGATGTGCCAAAAGAGTCAGGGTGTGACACAAGAATTTTTAAAATGTGTAATAGCTGAATTCAGTCAGGGGCACTGACCTCTCTTTTCCCTTAGAGTGTCAAAAAATGACAACAGCCAACAATTGCCATCTGGTGTGGATGAATCAAAATTACACCTTTTTTTTTTTGTTGTTACATCAGCAAAAAAATAATACTTGTGCTGCAGAATTTTAGAAATTAGTTTATGTGTATTATATGAGATGAAAAAAGTAGACAGTTGCTAATCTAAGATAGTCATGGTGCAGTGCCATTGGGAGCAGGAACTTCCGTAAGAGACAACATCAAATTCTCTCTTCAGTGGGTCCAACCCAGATGATTTATCTTGGCTGAAATAGTGCTTTTTGTTTCATCCTTGACATATAGGTGGACATCTGCATGATCCAGAATTGGTCTTTGTTGTAAGCCGAACATACAGAGATGCGGGGAGAGGAACCTTTTACATTCATTGACTTTCAGTGTGCCAAAGAAAAGTGGGAAAGTTCAAGCAGTTCTCTTTGACTTAATTTTAACACCTGCTCATGGGGCAAGTGCAGTTATGGAATTTTGTGGTTTTCCAAAATGTGCTGCCTCCACTGTGGGTATCATTACCACTCTGCAGTTGGAGGCTTATCTAATAATCTAATAATTAAGGTCTGTAGAAAAATGAACTTCTGTCTCCTATTAATTACATAAGGACCCATTTCATACTCTTATAGCCACGCCCAATAAGTGAATCAAGTTACGGAGAACTGCAACATTTTATAAAAAACATTTAAAAGTACTGATTGTGATGGTCTCTAAAAGCTTGTTTTTGGTAGCAACACAAAGGTGATCAGAATTTGCTTCCACTTAAGTAATTGAAGGATCAAAAACTCAAAATACCTGGACTCAGGAGTGGTGGGCTATAACTTAGGAAACATGTGATATCTAAAGGGGGCTAGCAATAAGTTAATTTGTTCCAGTTGACTACAAGCAGGATTTATCCATAGTGTTGCCTAATTTTCCAGCTTATCAAGAGAGGCTGGAAATTTTATGAGATTCAGTATTTAACTGTGGCTTCAACAATATAAGGAGAACCGGATATTAGGCTTCTGGTTTGCATCCTCTGCTGTAATTGAATTTGTGTTACTTTATTGCAAGAGGTGTGAATTTAAGCAAATATGTTTCTGGTTTTCACCAGGGTTGTATGGTGACTAACTTTCGTAAAGCATCAGTGAAATTCTAATTGGTTTGATATTGGGGAAAAAAAAAGAAACACAAAGCCTAATTTAACAGATTAATTTGAAGTGCCTCTGCCAAGTAGAAGACTGGCAAGAAAAATAAAAGGGTTCCTAGGAAGAGGTAGTAGGTTGCATAGTTTTTAGGGCAGGGATTTTGCCCAAAAGGAGGTAACTATACGACCTGCTGCCTTTCTTAGGGCCTTATTATTCCACGGTAACCTGTTCCCTTGCTACCTTGGTTTGGTGTAAGCAGAGTTCTTTCTGCCTATTTTGTTACAAGTGAAAACATTGCAGGAATCCCAAAGGAAGCAAAACCTGCCTTAGTGATTTATAAACATAGCATGGTATCAGTATCAATTAGTGAAAGTTAACTAATGAGAATTTAAGTCTTCTGAAGTGTACCTAGCTGCCTGCGTGGCTCACTTTGGGGTCTCTGGAAAGTTTTGTAAAACATTGGTGGTTTTGTTTTTGGTCAGATTCCCATCTGACTTAAGAGTGCCCCAGATGTTTCCCCTCTAACCTCTATTACACCTAGAAGAAGACATTTAATAAAACTATTAATATTTGTTGTTCCCTACTCTGTGAATATTTATCTTGCTAAGTTGCTGGATTTCTTTGTTTTCTGATCTTAAAATTTAGTGCAGTTCTTAGGGTGGTATTGCACATTGTGGAAATCTATCATTGCATTGAGGGCACTTTATGGTATGTAACCCTGTGATTGAATGTGTTAAATGCGTGTAAGGGCTGGACAATGGAGTTACTATAATTTGCTAAACATCTTTTCAATAAAAAACCTTTAATTTTAATACTTGTGTATTTCAAATCATTGTTTCATCTCCATCCTTGCAGAATATGATGTATTATTTTATTTGTAAGTATTTAGACTTGTATTATGATCTGTTAAAGTGCTTAAATTCCTTTTTTTTATTTGTAGTGATTTGCTGATTGTACTGTCACTTTTCAGATGTATACTATGAATAAAGCTAATTTGAGCCATACCATTTTTGTAAACAGTGTATGTCTTTGTACACACAATTACATGTGCTGTTGACACCTCACTTTCTTTAATTAATTGTCATTCTTTGAGTCTGCTCAAGCAGACTACCTTGCAAAAACTTAATGTTCCTTAATTTCCCAGTCTGCTTCATTTACTCAGCCCGGGATATGTGTGCATTAGTATCCTATGGATAGATTTGATTTATTGCAAACTACTTTGAACACTGTTATTTTTAAAGGCTTAAGGGTAGAAAGGTTAAGGGAATTCAGTGGAGCTTTCTGTCCTGTTTCCCCTCCTCAGAGAAGGCTCCAGTGGAAGAAAGGTGAGCAAGGTCCTAGCCCTGTTCTCCATCTCTGACCAGTTCAAGCTTTAAATTCCCTATAAAAAATTAAGATGGCTGGATGTGGCTTCTAAGGCATTTTGTACACTCTGCAGCCCTTTAGAGTCAAAGATTGTAAAGATTTCAATAGATGAGTGGGAAAATAGCACCAATTTTTTTAAAGATTTATTTAATTTTAGGCAAAGGGTAAGGGCGGGGAGAGAGACGAGAAACATCAATGCGTGATTGCCTCTCATGTGCCCCCTACTGGGGTGGCCTACAGCCCAGACCTGTGCCCTGGTTGGGAATAGAACCAATGACCCTTGGGCTCACAGGTTGACTCTCAGTCCACTGAGCCACACCAGCCAGGGCTGCACCAATTTCATGTACATTGCAATTGCGGGAGGATGAAACTGGCTATAATAGGAGTAGGGATATCTTAATCAAATTTTCTCGTAACTCCTTATAAAAGTCTTTACTAACAATTGTTAAAATACTCGGACCTTAACCAGTCCACCTTCATTCTTCTATTGAATTAGTCAAGTTGTGCCTTGCTTTATTTTGTATTTTCTAGTTTGTCTCCCACTTGGGCTCTCGGAAGGGGAGCTGAAGAATCCTCTGGGGAGTGGATATAATTCCTTCAGCAATGTTTGGTGGTTGAATGGCCACCAGAAGGAAGCATCTGTATTCTGATTGCTTGTGATTCTGAAATCATTGCTCAAAACCCATAACTTAAAACTATTTTGACTTAATGTGTGACCCACAAACCTTGAGAGGGGCTGTGGTGCTCAGGATCTGAGGAGCTCCAGTCCCCTGGTGGCAACATCTGCGACCCTTGAATAATCTGAGGGGTGGGGGATAGGGTTTAGGTACAGCACTGCACAGTTCCCTCCAGTGGCCACCCCTCTAAGTTCAAAATTCAGATCATTTTTGAAGATAGTGGTGAGGAGGTGGAAGCTACACTAATCCTCCCAGGACCAAACTGGAATTACAATTAAGAGTCATTCCAAATAAGACTAGTTGGAAGAAGATTCATAACCTAGGACTTAAGAAGCCACATTAAGGCTGGTAGGAAGGGTGGGGCAGGGGAGAGAAAGAGACATGAAAAGGGCTGGCTTCACTCCCATGGGTGGCAGCTGGGGTTCTAGAATATCTCAGCTTGTGAGTATTGCAGGGGATTCCACCCTGAGATGCAGGCTTAAGCCTCAAGCTGGGCGCCACAGCCCAGACCACCAAAGACAGGAAGAGGTTCTCACATAACATCTGGCTGTGAAAAGCAGTGGGGTTTCTACAAGGAAGAGAGCCCACTGGAGACAGGCACTCTTAAAATGCCAAAGCACAATATTGACAGCTACTCACCGTGGGTTCCAGTGGAGAGGAGGGAGGGTGGAGCAGATGAGTTGTGTGAGGAGTCAGGTTGGTGACTCCAAGGAGAGCTGGGGGGACAGCTGCCCAGATCCCTGTGCTGAATTATTCTCCCATACCGCAGATGCCATCTCTCTGGTGGGACACTCACCTCGTGGCATCAGCCTAGGGGAAAACAATTGTTCCAACCCTTTTGACTCCCTCTCGCCCCAACCTGTGGAACTTAAAGGCTGCAAAGGAGTCAGCTACCTTGGCCAGAATGTAGAGGTCTGGGCAGACTCGGTTTCAGTGACTGAATTGTCTGGCTTTGGGGTGGGGACATTTCCTCCTCTTTACTATGTACCTTCTGCACAAGGGATCACAGAAAACTGCCCTCCCAAATTCTGGATGACCCACCCTCCTGACTCCAGAGGCCCCACGCATCCAAATCCTAGTGGCTCTGCCCTACTGAGATGAGGCAAAATAGAGGATGGATTGAGTCACGTGGCTTTGGGATGGGGCCTGCACCCACCTCCTTTCCTAAAGCCTAACTGGGGCCTCTGAGGCAGAGGTCCATTAGCCCCATCCTCCTGACTCTGCCAGAGGCTCTTTCAGTGACTGAGCTCAACAGGCAGCCAAAGGCAGGTCTTGGAGTGCCTTGGGACTTGGCCCAGTGCTGGTAAAAGCCACCCTTGGTGCACAACTTGGTCCTTCTCCCATGCAACAGCCCAGCAGAAGCAGCCACAAACTGGATTCCTTGTAGCTCCAAACACGTTGCCAAAGGCCAGGCGCAGGCAGTGTCTGACATTGATCTGGACCATAATCCCTCCCAAGAAGTCCAGAAGGAACACACCCAGTCGCTAGCTTCAAACAACATCATAGCAGGATCCAATAAGCTCCACAAGCAGTATATCCAAAGGGTTAGGGTTAGGGCTAGGCCTGCTGAAGTAAATTGGGCATCATGTGCTCAGCAGCTAGCACACTGGTCAGGGCTGAGCTTCAGCCAGTCTGAGAGTTGATCCCATACACGAACAGGCCAATAGCAATCAAGACTCAGTAAGGGCCCACGTAATCCAGACAATGGACATTGCTGCAGCACCCAGCTCAGGGCATCAAGGAGACAGCCATTAGGTCTAACTGGATGTCTACTGCATAAGACTACCTCACCATGACTGGGAGACAGCAGATCTGATAAACAGAAACAGAAATAGAGGGTCAGCCAAAAGTACAAGAAGTAAAAACAGGAACATACTCATAGTTAAAAGGATAAAATGGCAATAAATATGTACCTATTATTAATCACTTTAAATGTGAATGGCTTAATCAAAAGACAAGTTAGCTGAATAGATAAGAAAACGACCCATGTATGTGCTGTCTACGAGAGACCCACCTCATAACAAAAGATAAACAAAGACTAAAAGTAAAGGGATGGAAAAGGATATATGATGCAAATAGGGGAAAAAAAACGCTTGGGTAGCAATACTTAAATCTGACAATAGACTTTAAAACAAAGTCTGTATAGTAAAGGACAAAGGACACTGGATAATGACAAAGGGAACAGTCCAGCAAGAGGATATGACCCTATAAACATTTTATGCACTCAATATAGGGACATCTAAATATGTAAAGCAAATCTTGAATGGACATAAAAGGACAGAATGACAATAATATCATAGTAGGTGATTTTTACACCCCATTGACATCAACGGATAGATCTTCTGGAAAGAAAATCATCAAGGAAACAATTGCCTTAAATGGCACACTAGGTCATCAAATGGATTTGATATCTTGAGCGCATCTCATCCCAAAGCAGCAGGCTATTCTTTTCAAGCACACATGAATGTTTTCTAGGATAGGTCACAGAACACAAAACAAGTTCTTAATAAATTCAAGATTGAAATCACATCAAACATCTTCTCTGACCATAATGGTATGAAACTAAAAATCAATCACAAGAAAAGAACTGAAAAAACACAAAGACATGGAAGTTAATAACATGTTATTGAGCAATGAATGGGTTAACAGTTAGATCAAGGAAGAAAATGGAAGATACATGAAACAAATGAAAATGAGAACACAACCATCCAAAATCTATGGGACAAGTAAAAGCAGTCCTAAGAGGAAATACATCGTATTATATGTCTTTAACTAACTCAAGAAACAACAACAAAAAACTCAAATAATCTAATTTTACACTTAAAGGACCTTGAAAAACAACAACAAAAAGTCCAAAGTGAGTAGAAGGAAGAAAATAATAAAGATCAGAGCAGAAATAAGTGAAATAGAGTCTAAAACAATGATACCAAAGATCAATGAAACCAACAGTTGATTCCTTGAAAAGATAAACAATATGGACAAACATTAAACCAGACTCATTAAAAAAAAAAAAGCACCCAAATAAATAAAATCTGAAATGAAGGAGGAGAAGTAGCAACTGATACCAAAGAAATGCAAAGGATTGTAAGAAATTATTATCAACAATTTTATGCCAATAAATTGGACAACCTGGACAAAATGGATAAATTCCTAGAAACATACAATCTTCCAAAACTAAATCAGGAAGAATCAGAGAATATAAATAGATTACAACTAGTGAAACTGAAGCAGTAATCAAAATCTTCCAACAAACAAAAGTCCTGGACTGGATGGTTTCATAGATGAATTTTACCAACATTGAAAGAAGAATGAACACCTCTGCTTCTCAAACTGTTCCAAAAAATTTAAGAGAAAGGAAGACTCGTGAACTAATTTTATGAGACCAGCGTTATCCTAATTACAAAATGAGATAAAGATACAAGAAAGTAAAAGAAAATTGTAGGCAATATCTCTGATGAATTTAGGTGCCAAAATCCTCAACAACATCTGAGCAAACTAGATCAAGCAATGCATTAAAAAAGTCATACACCATGAACAGGTGGGATTTATTCCAGGAATGCAAGATTGGTACAATATTCACTAATCGATAAGTATGATACCACATGAACAAAATGATGGATAAAAATTGTATTATCACATTAATAGATGCAGAAAAAATGATATAATCCAACATCCATTTTATCATAAAAATTCTCAGCATGAATAAAGTAACATATATCAACATAATAAAAGTCAAATATGACAAACCCACAACCAATGTCATACTCAGTGGGCAAAACCTACAAGCATTTCTTTTCAGGTTGGGAACAAGGGATGCCTGCTGTCACTTATTCAAGACAGTACTGAAAACTCTAACCACAAAAATGACACAAGGAGAAATAAAAGATTCAAATTTGAAGTGAAACTGTCATCATTTGCAGATGACATGATACTGTATCTAGAGAACCCTAAATATTCAACAACAACAACAAAAAACCTACTAGAGCTGATAAATGAATTCATTAAAATAGCCGGATACAAAATATCCATAAATTAGTAGCATTTTTATACACCAATGAACTATCGGAAAGGGAAACTATGAAAACAATCCCATTCACAAGTGCTTCAAAAGAAATTAAATGACCTAGGAATAAATTTAACCAAGGGTGTGAAAGGCCTGAACTTGGAAAATTATAAGACACTGAAAAAAGAAATTAAAGAAGATACAAATAAGTGGATGTTTATACCGTATTCAGGATAGGAAGAATTAACATCATTAAAAGGTCCATTCTAACCAAAGTGCTCTATGGATTTAATGCAATTTCTATCAAGATACCAGTGGTGTATTTCACAGAACTAGAACAAATATTCCAAAAATTATATAGAACCATATAAGACCTGATTAGCCACAGCAATCTTAAGAAAGAAGAACAAAGTTGAGGAATCATGCCATTTGATATCAAACTAAGGCAATAGTAATAAAACAGCATGGTATTACATAAAAGCAGATATGTAGCTCAACTGAACAAAATAGAGCCCAGAAATATGCCCAATGCTATTATAGTCAATTAACATTTAACAGAGGAGGGGTGGATTGTGACCAGATCTGCCCTGTGAGATGTTAAGTATAGTCTATAGATAATCTATTTAATAAATAGTGTTAAAAAATTGGACAGAAATGTGCAAAAAAAAATTAGAACTAGACCACTTTCTTATACCATACACAATAAACTCAAAATAGATTAAAGAGTTAAAGGTTAGCCTGGGATCCATAAAAATCCCAGAAGAAAACAGGCAATAAAATCTCAGTCGTTTCTTGTAGCAAATGTCTCATAGATGTTTTTTCTGATATATTGCCTTGGGCAAGGGAAACAAAAGAAAAAAAATAAACAAATTGGACTTCATCAAAATAAAAAGTTTTTGCATTCAGCAAAGGAAACCATGAACAAAATGAAAAAGATAACCTACTGAATGGGAGAACACATTTGCCAATGATACATCCAATAAGGGGTTAATCTCCAAAATTTATGAAGAATTTATAAAACAACACAAAGAAACCCAAACACTCTAAGAAATTGGCAAAGTACCTGAATGGACACTTCTCTAAAGAGGACATACAGTTGGCCAATAGACATATTAAAGATGTCAACATCACTAATCAGAGAAATGCAAATTAATACCACAGTGTAATACCACCTCACACTTCTCAGAATGGCTATTCTCAATAAATCAACAAAACATCAAGTTTTGGAGAGTATGTGGAGAAAAGGGAATCCTTGTGCACTGTTGGGAATGCAGATTGGTGCAGCCATTGTAGAAAGCAATATAGAGTTAACATCAAAAAATTAAACATGGAACTATCTAAAGACCCAGCAATTCCACTTCTGGGAATATAGCCATAGAAAGCTGAAACACTAATTTAAAAGAATATATGCACCCCTATGGTTATTGCAGCATTATTTAAATAGCCAAGTTTTGGAAGTAGCCCAAGTGCCCATTAGTCAGTGAGTGGATAATAAAGCTGTGATACATTCACAGAATGGGATAATAGCCATAAAATGAAGGAAGTCTTACGCTTTGCAACAGCATGGATGGACCTGGAAAGTTATGCTAAGTGAAATAAGCCAGTCAGAGAAAAGCAAGTACTGTATGATTTCACTTATATGTGGAATCTAATTAACAAGATAAACTAACAAAATAAAAACAGGCTCTTAGATAACAGAACTGACTGATAGCTGTCAGACAGGAAGGGGGTTGGAGCTCGGTGAAAAAGGTGAAGGGATTAAGCAAAGAAAAAAACCCTCATATACACAGACAACAATATGGTGTTTTGTAGAGGAAAAGGGGGTGGGGAGTATAAAGGAGAGTAAAGGGGGATACATAGTGATGGAAGGATACTTGGCTTGGGGTGGTGAACATGCAATAACAATATACAGATGATGAATTATAAAATTGTATACCTGAAAACTATATAATTTTATTAACCAATGTCACCCCAGTTAATTCAATTTTTTTAAAAACTTTAGCTTAAAGCAGTTTTTTCCTAAGTGAGAAAGTGTGGGTGTGGAGTATTAATATTAGAACAATGGGTTAGGCAAATTAGTGTTTCAGATAAATATGGAGGCTACCCAATGCTAGTATGGAAGTATGATCAATATCCTAGATTCTTTGTAGCTTTTCTGCCATGTCAAGCTCATAGTTTCCATTCTCAAGATCATCTCTCTGTCTCAATATGACCAATGTTAACTGGCCATCACTTCATCCTCTTTTAAGGTATGAAGATGTATAGGGAAGTGTAGACATCTTTCAACTGGCAAAATCTTTTTTTTTATTTTTTATTTACTTATTTCTTTTAAAGACTTTACTTATTTTTAGAGAGAAAGTAAGGGAGGGAGAGGAAAATAAGTATGTGGTTGCTTCTTGTATGCCCCCACCCTCGGAATGTGTCTGCAACCCAGGCATGTACCCTGACTGGAAGTCAAATCAGCATACCTTTGGTTCTCAGGCTGGCACTCAATCCACTGAGCCACACCAGCCAGGGCAATTTTTTAAAATATATTTTATCGATTATACTATTGCCTGTGCTCAGAGCTCTCTGGGATGGGCATGGTGGAACCAAATTTCTCTCCATTGCCCCCTTTTCCTGGTACCACCCACTTCAGCCATCTTCCCCACTCCTTAGTTCATGTCTGTGGGTCGTGCATGTAAGTTCTTTGGCTTCTCCATTTCCTTTACTATTCTTGACATCGCCATGTCTATTTTGTACCTACCTATTATGCTTCTTAATCCCTGTGCCTTTTTCCCCATTATGCTCCCCCATCCTAGCTGATAACCCTCCAAATGATCTCCATACCTATCATTCTGTTCCTGTTCTTGTTTTCTTTCATTCGTTTTTTTTTTTAGATTCAGTTATAGTTGCAAATTTGTTGCTATTTTAATGTTCATAGTTTTGATCTTCTTTTTCTTAAATAAGTCCCTTTAACTTTTCATATAATAAGGGCTTGGTGATGATGAACTCCTTTAGCTTTGCCTTGTCTAGGAATCACTTTATCTACCTTTCTATTCTAAATGATAGTTTTGCTGGATAGAGTCATCTAGGTTTTAAGTCCTTGCTTTTCATGACTTTGAATACTTGCCAGTCCCCTCTTGCCTGCAAAGTTTCTTTTGAGAAATCAGCTCATATCATAGTCTTTTTAAAATTTTTTTTATTTTTCACATACATTTCTCTCCATTTTTCCGCCACGACTTTCCCCTGCCCCACCCATCCCCACCTCCCACCCTCAATCCTTCCATTTTGGTTTTGTCTGTGGGTCCTTTATACATCACCTGATAGTCTTATGGTAACTCCTTTGTAGGTAGCTCTCTGCTTTTCTCTTGCTGCTTTTAAGATTCTCTCTTTATCTTTAATCTTTGGCATCTTAATTATATGTTTTGGTGTGGTCCTCTTTGGGTCCAACTTGTTTGGGACTCTTTGTGCTTCCTGGATTTGTATGTCTATTTCTTTTGCCAAATTAGGGAAGTTTTCTTCCATTATTTTTTCAAATAATTTTTCAATTTCTTGCTCTTCCTCTTCTTCTGGCATCTCTATGATTCAGATATTGGCACTTTTGGAGATATCCCAGAGTCTTCTTAAACTCTCCTCATTTTTTTGAGTTCTTGTTTCTTCTTGCTGTTTTGGTTGAATGCTTATTTCTTCCTCATGTTCCAGATTCTTGCTTTGAGTCCTGGTTTCCTTCCCTTCACGGTTGGTTCCCTGTAGATTTTTTCTTTATTTCACTTGATGTAACCTCCATTTCTTCCTTTATGTTGTTGCTGTACTGAGTGAGTTCTTTGAGTATCCTGATCACCAGTGTTTTGAATTCTGCATCTGATAGGTTGGTTATCTCCATTTCATTTAGTTCTTTTTCTGGGGTTTTGTTCTATTCTTTCAATTGGGCCGTATTTCTTTGTCTCATTAATTTGGCAGCCTCCCTGTGTTTGTTCCTGTGTATTAGGTAACGTTGCTTTGACTCCCTGTCTTAGTAGTGTGAACTATTGTAGAAAAGGCTCCTGTAAATTATGTGGGGTGGAGCCTTAGGTAATGGCCAGAGTGGGGCAAGCCACTTCACTGATTTGTTGCTCTGTGTAGGGGGATGGCTCAGAGAGAGGACAGCGCTGCTGCCTGGCCTCTGGGTGTTTCTCGCCCTATTTCCAATCACTTTACCCACTCCCCGTATGTTATTGGTGCCCTTCCAGCTGTTGCCCTGGTGCTGAATCCAAGAGTGGTTGAATTTGTGCCATTCTAAGACCATGCAGGCCCTTCAAGCAGATTTTTCTGAAAATCTGGCCATTTATTCTGCCACCCCAACCCTCACAGGTTTTTACAGCTGAAAGTCATGAGGATTTACTTTTATGGCACTGGAACCCTGGGCTGTGCAGTCTGGCCTGGGGCTGGGATTGTTCACTCCCAAGGTATCCCTACCGATTTTCATCCATGACATGTTATTGTGGGACCACCTGTTCTGCTGCCACTGCTGCCCCTCCATGCCACACTGCATCTCCTTGCCTCTCTTCCTGCCTCTACATCTCCGCCTCTCCTACCCATCTGAATGAATGTGGTTTCTTTAAATCCTTCGTTGTCAGATTACCATACAGTTAGATTTTCTGACAGTTCTTGGTTGTGTTTTGAGGTTTAGTTGTAATCCTTTCTGTGGTTGCGCAAGGAGACAACCTTGCACAGCCTATGTCTCCATCTTGACCGGAAGTCTCAACTGGAAAATTCTTTTGAAGA
The DNA here is from genome assembly GCF_021234165.1 of Pteronotus mesoamericanus. Classification (NCBI taxonomy): domain Eukaryota; kingdom Metazoa; phylum Chordata; class Mammalia; order Chiroptera; family Mormoopidae; genus Pteronotus; species Pteronotus mesoamericanus. Next base: position 9,567,833 of record NW_026555304.1, on the reverse strand, counting down.
GTTTTCTTAGCAAGGCCACCTAGTGACTTATTTGTCTCAACAGTTGGTGTCTGTTGCACACTGGCTGCAAGGAAGGCTCAAAAATGGCTTAGGCCAATTGCCAAACTGAATGGAATCAATTTCATTAGTACAGAAGAGACAGAAGGGGAAGTGCAGAATCAACTGCAGGAGCAAGCATTAGGAGGAACTTGGCATGAAAAAAACTTTGACAGTTCTTGTCTCACTCCTGCCATTAATGTCTGGGTAGCCTCAGTTGAGCAGGACCCATCTCAATCCTGGGCTTGGTGAGAAATTCTCAGATGAGATTGAAGAGGTTTAGTCGGAAGTGCTGTATGGAACTTTACACCTCAGCAGAGAGGAGCAGAGAGCTGATTATGAGGTTTACATTAACTCTGCAATATATATATTGATAATATGTGTTACCTATAGAACAGATTGGTACAGAAATGGAACTAATAAAGCATTTTTTTCCTTAAATTAACAAATTATTGTTTAGAACAGTTTTAGGTTTACAGCAGAGAGTACAGAGTTCATATGTACCCTGTCCCTAACCTACACTCTCAAACTTTCCTACTATGGACAACCTGACAACAGTGATACATTTTAATAAAGTATTTTTTGTCTTACCCTTTCCTTCAACATTCTTTCACCAGTATAATTAGGCTAAGAGGCTTAGCTCTTTGTTCCATGGAAGGAAGGACACAACTCAGCAATAACTAAGGGACACTTCTTTGCTCCAAGTGTCAAAATTGACTGGAAAATTAGTGGCAGAAGCAGGTACTTTAAATAATTTTTTGTAATTTTGCATAAATTTGTCAAGAGCTAAACCCAGAGGACTGGAAATATTTGCATCAGACCAGCAGAGTAGATGGAATCCATGGTGAATGTTCCCCAGTAAAGTAAGAGTTTTAACAGCATGTAATAAGATAGAGAATGAGACTGTGGCCAGACTTTCAGTGAGTGCGGAGCTGTGGTCCCTGTGTGCAGAGCTCTCTGGGATGGGCATGGTGAAACTCCCTAGGTGGATAGGGGCAGGGTGAGTCCAGGGACAGAGGGTATCAGATTTACCTTTTTTTCCCAGGGCATAACCTGTTGAGACCACAAATCTAAGGAAGGCTGTATCCAGCATGGCACCTCAGTAGTGAGGGCTGGAGGAGTGCCATGGCTACCAAAAGGGAAGTGCTCAGGAAGACATCGTGGAAGGGCCTATTCAAAGGACTTCTTGCTAGGAGAATCGATTTCATTGAGGTATGGAATCTTATCTCAGGTAAGGTGCCCTAGCTCTTGGTCTGCGGTAGATTGTTACCAGATCTGCCCAAGGAGATGTTAAAGAGTGGTGGTAGAAGGGGAGGGAGTTTCATAAGTGGAAAGCCCTGGAAGAGAAATTGCCTTGTGCTGCCCTCTGCTGTTTTGAACATGGTTATGTGATGACAAGAGCTACTGCAGGTATCTTGTGACCACAAGATGAACTACCTCACAGTGAGTAGGTATGTTGTTACTTGCAGAGGAAAGCTCCCCTCACAGGATTCCACATAGTTCAGGGAAGTCCAGAGAAAGCCCCTAAGTGTGTTGAAGTGTGAGGGAAAAATGATGGTGCTGAGGCCATCAGCTAGGAAGGAGCCCTGTTGGTGGGGTAAGAATGATAGGGACTTGATTTCTGGCATTTGGAGGGCATGGTGGGACCCTGAACATAAGCATGCATGTGACAGGAACATTTCAAAAACCTGGATCTTAGAAGTTGTCAGCCAGCAAGGCTCAAGCTCAAACGCATGTGAACCAGACACTTCTCCCTTGTGCTGAGTTGTTAGCCCTTTGGAAACTTAGGTCACCCTCAGGGAGGAAAAGGGGTAGGTGGAGAACCCTAAATTTGATAGATTACTGAAACTGCTTTAAATCAAAACAATTACCTAAAATGGATGAGATTTTAGTTTTTTTGCCATTAGTAGAAATGAGGGCTCCAGATATTCAGAATTTTTTAAAAAGTCCTTTTAAGTTACATTTCTGTGTAACTGCAAATTTTGAACCTCTGCGGATACCAAATCGACTTAATATTCATAAATAAAGAGCTACTTTCATCGTTTGCAATGAAATACTTATATTGAAACAGATTTTTAAAAGCAAACTGTGTAGCTGATCTATTTGTCACAGGTAATGTAGACTTAAGTTTGTTTCAACATCTCATTTTATACACCTACGGTTGTTATCCAGAGTACTTAATTATCAGCATGTTTCACATGACAGGGTCTCAATAAATGCAGTGTGTGTGTGTGTGTGTGTGCAGTTCTTGCTTTGCATGGTACTTTGGAACAGAAATTTGTACAATTGTGTCTTCCCTTTTCCTTGCCTGGTATAGAGAATCATGCAAAGTGAGAATAGTTCTCCAGTATGAACGTGCTGGCAAAGCGAAAACTGCCTGCATATATATGTACCCTTTTCTTCTTAAAATATGCCCCCTCCCTTCTGTGCCTTGCTTTCTATTAGTCTAGGACCCATTGGTTACAGATCCTCATGGGGAACTAAGTCCTCTAAACTTCTAGGTTGCATTGTCATTCAGGCCATTGTCATCTGCTTAGGAAACCAAATACTAAATCCTGAGGTGTGGTGTTTCAACCAAGTGTGAAAGTAGAGAGTGATCCAGTGGAAAAAGGACACTAATCAAAATGAGAAAGGAAATGGTTGAGAAAATCTGAAAAGATGCACAATTTTTGAGGTCTAGCAACTCCCTAGACAGTAAATAAGAAATCTTATGATGATTTTAAAAATCATCCCCAAATCTCAAACCGTAGTAGAGGGGCAAGGGGACAGTATGGTGAATGGCAGAGCAAGGGACGTTTGGATAATGGGAAAATATATTCTACTTACTGGGAGAACTCCATTGAAAAATAATATCTGGTTGATATATAGTTACTTTGTGATTGGTGGAATGGTAACCTACTCCCTAAGAGAATCATACAGTCTGTAATTCTTTGAATATGGCATCTTACACTTAGAATGTTTTAAGTTCATTCATGTTATAACATGTGAATAGTTTGTTTTCTTTTATTGCTTAAAAGTATTCTATTGTATGGATAGGTCACGTTTCGTTTATCCTTTGACTGGATGATGGGCATCTGGATTGTTTCTAGATTTGGCTTTAGTGATTGATACTGCTATAACCATTTCATATAAATCTTTCTGCAGACATTTATTTTTATGTCTCTAGGAAAAATACTGGCATGGAATTGCTGGGTCATATGGTTAGTTGATGTTTAATCTTCTAAAACAGCAATTTTCAATGGGCATGCTGCAAGAATTTTGAAAACATGTTATAGCTGCCTAGTCAGGGACACTGACCTCTTTTCCCTTACATTGTTAAATTAAAAAATGACAACTAACACAACAATAATTACCTGGTGAAAATGAATAAAAATTATACCTATTTTTGTCAGATTGGCAAAAAACATATTTTTGGTGTGCACAGAATTTTAGTAATTAAGTGTGCCATGAGATGAAAAAGGTTAAAAATCGCTGTTCTAAGAAACTGTTAAAGTGGTAGTATTGTTTTATATTCCTAACAGTGATAAATGAAGGCTCTAAGTTCTTTACAAGCTCACCAACACCTGATAGTTCTTTATTCTTGATTATAGCCATTCTAGTGGGTGTTAAGCGGTATCTCGTACTTTTTTAAATTGCATTTTATTGTTTATGCTATTACAGTTGTCCCAATTTTCCTGCCTTGGCCCCCCTCCACCCAGCAGCCCCCTCAGGCAATCCTCACACTGTTGTCCTAGTCCATGGGGCATACATATATATTCTTTGGCTACTAAATTCCTTATACTGTACTTTATATCCCCATGACTATTCTGTTAGTACCAATTTGTATTTTTTAATCTCTTCAATTTACATTTTCATAATGATTAATGATGTTAAGCATCTTTTTATGGATTAATTAGGCATTCTATTTTTAAGTATTTTATTGATTATGCTATTACAGGTGTCCCATTTTTTCTCCTTTATTCCCTTCTGCCCTGTGCCCCCACTCCCACCAACATTACCCCCCACCTTAGTTCATGGCCATGGGTTGTACATATAAGTTCTTTGACTTCTCCATTTCCTATACTGTTGTTAACCTCTTCCTGTCTATTTTGTACCTACCACTTATGCTTCTTATTTCCTGTACCTTTTCCCCTATTCTTCCCTTTCCCCAGTGATAACCCTACATGTGATCTCCATTTCTGTGACTCTGTTCCTGTTCTAGTTGTTTGCTTGTTTTTTTCCTTTATAGGCTCAGTTGTTGATAGTTGTGAGTTTGTTGTCATTTTACGGTTATGGTTTGATCTTCTATTTCTCAGATAAGTCCCTTTAACATTTCATAAAATAAGGGCTCGGTGATGATGAACTCCTTTAACTTGACCTTATCTGGGAAGCACTTTATCTGCCCTTCCATTCTAAATGCTAGCTTTGCTGGATAGAGTAATCTTGGATGTAGGTCTTTACCTTTCATGACTTTGAATACTTCTTTCCAGCCTCTTCTTGCCTGTAAGGTTTCTTTTGAGAAATCAGCCGATAGTCTTATGGGAACTCCTTTGTGGGTAACTGTCTCCTTTTCTCTTGCTGCATTTGAGATTCTCTCCTTATCTTTTATCTTGGGTAACTTAATTATGATGTGTCTTCTTGTGTTCCTCCATGGGTCCAATTTCTTTGGTATTCTCTGGGCTTCTTGGACTTCCTGGAAGTCTATTTCCTTTGCCAGATTGGGGAAGTTTTTCTTCATTATTTGTTCAAATAAGTTTTCAATTTCTTGCTCTTCCTCTTCTCCTCTGGCACCCCTATGATTCAGATGCTGGAACATTTAAAGTTGTCCCAGAGATTCCTAAGCCTGTCTTAATTTTTTTTAATTCCTGTTTCTTCATTCTGTTCTGGTTTAATGTTTATTTCTTCCTTCTGTTCCAAATCTTTTATTTGAGACCCTATTTCCTTCTTTTCCCTGTTGGTTCCCTGTCTATTTTCCTTTATTTCACTTTGCATGGCCTTCACTTCTTCCTCTATTTTGCATCCGTACTCAATCATTTCTGTGAGCATCCTGATTACCAGTGCTTTGAACTCTGTATCTGGTAAGTTGTCTGTCTTGTCATCACTTAGTTCTTTTTCTGGAATTTTGATCTATTCTTTCATTTGGGCCATATTTCTTTGTTTCAGCACACCTGTTACATTGTAAGGGGCCATGCCTTAGGTATTCACCAGGATGTGGTAACCCACTTCGCTGCATTGTGGGGGGTGGGGGCAGAGAGGGAACAATGAGGCTTGCTCCACTCTTGCCCTACTTTCAGTCCCTTTTCCCACTACCCACAAGGAAATTGGGCTCTTCTGATGCTGATTTCCAGGTGGATGGGTTTGTGTACACTCTAGGATCCTGTGGGTCTTTCCAACGAATTCTCATGTGAGACTGGGAGTTTCCTCCCATCACTGCAACGCCCACAGGTTTTTACAGACAGAGGTTTTGAGGCTTTAGTTACCTGTGCTGGAACCCTGGTTTGCATAGTCGGCCTCGCTCCCCAATTGTACCTCCTGGCTTATCTGCCTGCGAATGTGGGACTGCTCGTTCTCCAGCCACTGCCTCACCATGAATCCTCTCTGTCTCCATCTCCAACCCTCCTACCCATCTGGATGAATGCTTCTTGTTTAACTCCTTGGTTGTCAAACATCTATGCAGCTTGTTTTTCTGGCAGTTCTGATTGTTTTTAAATTTGTTATTGTCCTTCTTTTGGTTGTGGGAAGAAGCGAAGCCTATCTACCTATGCCTCCATTTTGGTTGGAAGTCTAGCCATTCTTGTGTCTTCTTTGGTAAATGTTTATTCATATCTTTTGACTTTTTTATTTGCTTATCCTCTTATAATTGAATTGTAAGAATTCTTTATATATACATTTAGGGCACAAGTCCTTTATTAGATATATACTTGCAAATGTCTTTTCCCAATCCGTGCTTTTCATTTTGTTTTAAAACTTAATTTATTTTTAAAATTTTAGTTAATATATACAATATTATATTAGTGTCAAGTGTACAACATAGTCATTAGACATTTATATATCTTACAAAATAATTACAATAACTCTAGTACCCATCTGGCACCATATATAGTTATTATAATCATATTGACTATATCCCCTATACTGTACATTACATCCCTATGACTATTTTTATAACTGGTAATTTGTATTTTTTAATCCCTTTCAACTTTTTCACCCATCCTCTCGACACTACTCTCATCTAGCAACCATCATTTTTTTGTGTGTCTAAGAGTTTGTTTCTGTTTTGTTTATTTTTAGATCCACATATAAGTGTTACCACATATATGTGGTACTTGTCTTTGTCTTTTTTTAATTGTGTTTTTTGAAGTACAAATTTTTATTGTTGATCAAATTCAATTTACAATTTCTTTTTTTTGTGGACCATGTCCTTGATGTCATGTATACAAACTCTTTGCTTTACCCAATATCATTAAGATTTTCTCCTATGTTTTCTTTTAGAAGTGTTATTGTAGTTCTAACATTCACATCTAAGACCAATTTTAATTTTTGTATATAACATGAGGTAATAGTCTAAACTTACCTTTTTCTTATAGATATCCAATTGCTTCAATATCACTTGTTGAAAAGACTACCTTTTCCCAAATGAATTGGCCTGCCACTTTAACTGAAAATCAACTCACCATATATAGGAGGCTTTACTTATTTAAAAACATTTTTCCAGCTTTATTGAGGTATGATAATAAATTTAAAATTACATATATTTAAGGTGTACAATGTGGTGTTTTGATATGTTTACTTTATGTAAAGATTGCCACAATCGGTTCTTCCTGAAAGTAGTAAGAGGTGACCTCTGAAAATGGTTTGCTATTCACTTGACCCAGAGAAGCCTGCAAAATCATGCAAGTCAAAAGGTTCAAATCTTTGTGTTCACTTTAAGAGCACTCATGAAACTGCCTAGGCCATCAAGTGTATGCATATTCAAAAAGCCACCAAGTATCTGAAAGATGTTACTTTATAGAAGCAATGTGGGCTTGTTACAATGATGGAGTTGGTAGGTGTGCCCAGGCCAAACAGTATTCCTAAACCAGAGAGGAAGTTGCACAGAAGAAAAAGATACCCCAGAAGAAACTGAAGAAACAAAAACTTACGGCCTAGGGTTAAATTCAGCATAAAATAAATACTAATAAAAGTAAATAAAAAAAAAGTTGCCACTATCAAGCTAATTAACATACTCATCACTTCATACTTATCATTTGTCAGTGTGCTGAAAACACTTAAGATCTACTCTCATAGCAAATTTCAAATATATATTATCCTCAAATATAGTTACCATGCTGTACACTAGATTTCTAGAACTTACTCATTTTATAACTGAAAGTTAACCAAAGTTAAAAACAAAGTTAACCGTGTGACCAACATCTCTCCATAAAGCGACTGCTCTAGTTTTTGGTGCATTTTGTGCCAGGTACTTCAGTAAATATGATGAATGGAAAGGAACTCAGCTACTTCAATTCATAAGAATCAGCTTTCAAAGAAAACATGTATGTCACCTCATAGAACACTGAATATGTCAAACCCAGGAAAATGAATAACCAAGTAACAAAAGGAACACTTTAAGAAAAATGGCAATAAAAAGGTTAAAATATTACATTAAAAAATTGTAGCTATTGGACTTAGCATCCAGAAAGTATATTTATATTGAGAATTTAAGAAAAGAGCCCCATGTCCTGCTTCACAATTGCTGTTACATTCCAAAAACATATTTATTGGTTGCTACAATTTCTTCCCTGGTAGTGTAAACTACTGTTTCATAGTTCAAAAGAAACAACATTGTATTTCACATATATGGGTTTAAAAACAAGACTCTTCTCACTCAAAACTATGATCTCCCTTAAATTACACAGAAATATTATCAAAATGTCTTATGAAGGCCCCAGCTGTAGTGACTCGGTGGATTGAGCACTGGCCTATGAATCAAAAAGTTACAGGTTTAATGCCCAGTCAGGGAACATGCCTGGATTGTGGGCCAGGTCCCCAGTTGGGGGTGTGCAAGAGGCAACCAATCAATGTATCGTATCTCTCTCACAGTGATGTTTCTCTCCCTTTCTTTCTACCTTCTTCCCCATCTCTTTAAAATAAATAAATAAAATCTGTAAAAAAATAGAAAAAGAAAAAAATATTTTAAAAAATGTCTTATCAAAATCACCACACTTTTACCTTCACTGTCTGTCTTAGAGAGCTGGGCTGGCGTGTCACCTACATGGAATAGGAGACCTGTGTAGTTCCCTCTGTGCAGTGTGCAAGTAGATACAAGCCCTTTTGCTTCCTTACAGTTTTGCTCCCTCAGGTATAAAATTGTGGGGGTGGCCTAGTTGGCCTGTAAGACACCTTTCAAATAAAGGACCTAAGTCAGATTGAGAGCCCACCTTGAGAAGATGCTTAGGGTGGCTTAAGAAATGGATAAAAAATGGTGAGTGAAGCATTTCTCACCTTTGGATGTCATAACTCAGAACCACTCTGCACTACATTGTAAGAAAATCTTTGATATTTTCATCTAATGGCTGATGTTGCTGAAGGGTAAGCAAATGAGGCATCTGGCAATTAAATTTTGGATAAAAATGTAGAAAGACCATGCCAAATTTGGGTACAAAAACAATGCACCATCATTTCAACCCAGCAGTCAGGACTTTCTGCCTCTGAATTTTAAGGACCATTAGTCTGGTCTGGTGAAGCACATTCAAGCCACTAAGTAGAGATCTATGGAGTACAGTACACCTGTTAAGAATGTGTTTTCTGAAATCCTCCCAGATAGGCAACTTTCATGAAACTGATTCTAACAAAAAGTCTATAAGAGAATTAAGGGCAGGGTAGGAATTTTTATTTTTATTTTTTTTTACCTATCAGAAAAAATGACCCAAAGAGAGTGATGGTTTCTCATTTTCTGTCCCCTAAAAATGATACAAATACACTTCAGGAATCTAATACATTGGCTTTTATTTCCCCAAAATACACCACTTTATTTTTCTAGTAAAATAATCATGTTTAACCTTAAATAACCTTAAGAATAGGACAGTCACGTGATTCTTCACTAAGCCCAGGGCCTCCACAGCGTTTCCTAGAGCTTGCAGCCAGAGTAGTCCTGCGGGGTCAGATATTCAAGCTTTCTTCATAGCCACATGTTCCTTTGATATTTGGGTTATTGAACACACACTCACTGGGTAATTTGTCTTCCACATAGACCATTTCTGTTTCTAAAAGTGTACCTTTATTTTTTTTCAATGAACACTCTGACTCCATCTTGAACAACTTCATCAGAATCTCCTTTTGTCTTTGTATATTCTAAAGTATAAGAAAGCCCATTACAACCCCTAGTTGAGACAACAAAACTTTCATACCTATGTACTCAAACTTATCTTTAAGAAGTTGTTCTATCTTGCTTACTGCTGAAGGTGTCAGGGTGATGGCAGATCAGGTAGGCTGCAGCTTCCTCTTGCTTACAGCCAGGACAGTGACCCATGCTAACCAAGGCAATATCCTTGCCATCCAGGAGTCTCCATGCCTTGGGCAGGAGCTCAGCTGCCTTAGTCTCTCTCCATGGAAATGACAGGCACATTGATGCCAAAAGCTTGAGCTCAGGCTGCCTCAGGCCCCCACACCACATTTTTTTATCCATTCATGATGATAAACACTTTAGTTGTTTCCATGTCTTGGCTATTGTGAATAATACTGCAGTGAACATAGGAGTGTAGCTATCTCTTGGAGATACTGACTACATCTCCTTTGGATATACACACAGAAGTGGGGTTGCTAGATCATATAGTAGTTACAGTTTTAATTTTTTGAGGGCTCCCTGTGCTGTTTCCCATAGTGGTTGCACAATTTTACATTTCCACCAATAGTACCCAAGGGTTTCTTTCTCTCTACATACTTGCCAGTACTTAATTCTTATCTGAGAGCTACAACTGTACCAATGCCATGCTCTGGGGCTTGATTCCCATTCCCCCAGCCTATCCAACAATCACCATCTCTTCCTACCTTCATCATCTCATGTTTGGCTTTTGTCAATATGGTTATAATATTGTATAATATAATATGGTTTGTATTGGTATGGATGTATTTAGATTTATCCTACTTGGAAATTGCTGAGCTTCCTGACTTTGTAGAGCTTTATATTTCCTCAAACTTTGGGAGTATTCTGTCATTAGTTCTTCAAATTACCTCTCTTCCCCTTTCTCTTATTCTAGGAAATCTATAATGTGTTTATTGATCCTATTGATGATTTCTCATAGGCTCCTTAAATTATACACACTTTTCTTTATTTTTTTCTTTTTTCCACAGACTCAATAATTTCAAATTAACTGACTTCAAGTTTATTGATTTCCAGCTTTATTGAGGTATGATAATAAATTTAAAATTATATGTATTTAAGGTGTACAATGTGGTGTTTTGATATGTTTATTTTATGTAAAGATTGCCACAATCAGTTCTTCCTGAAAGTAGTCAGGGTCTGTAGTCAGTAGTTTGGGTCTGCTGTTGAACACCCCTACTGATTTTTTTCAATTCAGTTACTGTATTTTCAGCTTTCGAATTTTTCTTTGCCTCCTTTCTATCTCTTTGTTGATATTTTTATTTTGTCCATGTATTATATTTTTGCTTTTCTTACTTTTATGTCTGGAGTTTTCTTTAGCTTTTTGAGCATATTTAAGACATTTAAAATCCTATGTTTTTAACATGCAGGGACTATGTTTTTACAAGGATGGCTTCTGGAGATTTATTTTGTTCTTTTGAATAAGCTCCTTTTCTTGTTTCTTTGTATGCTTTGTGATAGTTTGTTGAAAAGTGGCATGTGTGAAAACAGCCATGTTGCCTTGTCTTTGCAAACAAGCATGAAAGACTTTCAGTAATTAGCAAGGTATATTCTCAGCCTTGAGATCTACCCAGAGTGAAGTTAACATTTCCTTGGGGTTTTTCTGGGCATGAATCCTGTTTGGGCTGTATGTGGGCCTTTATTTTCCTCGTTTCCTCAAATACATGGTTGCTCTTAAGTGTGTGAACTTCACAAAGAATCTCACCATAGCTTCTCAGGGCCTTAGATGGTATTTTGTGTTCCTTTACCTATAATTCTTGCTCCAGGTGTCCATGGGTCTGTGTTTCCCCCTGCAGTTTTCATGTGCTGTTGTGTCTCCACTTCCTTCAGTGACTTCTGCCATCTGAGATCTGAGGTATGCTATTGTTCCTTGTCTGAACTCTGAGTCAGGTGAGACAGAAACCAATCCCTCAGTGAGCCCAGTCCCTTCTTCCTGAGGGAGAAGTGGGAATAGGGTTACTTCCTGTCAACCATGCCACTCCTGGGAAACTTTCTACCATTTGAATGTGGCTTTTTCCTTACTGGGTGTTTGCTAGGTTGCTATAGATCTTTGACTGCTCTCCAGAGCTCCTATAAAATTACTTTAGTCTATCTCTAGTTGTATTTTAAATGTTTTCTTGGGGGCATGAGGGCCCCAAGCTTTGCTTAACTCTTTTATTTCAGCCACTTTAATAGGTGTGTAGTTATATTTTCTTGTGGTTTTAATTTGTATTTCTGTAATGGTTAATAATATTAAACATATTTTCATGTGCTTATGTGCTGTATTTCCACTTCTACAAAATGTCTGTTCATATCTTTTGTCCATTTTCTGTTGGGGTTTTTTTTAATGTTGAACTTTCAGAATTTTAAAACATACTGTGGAGAGGAATCCTATGTTGAATATATGGTTAGCAATATATTCTCCCAGTCTGTAGGTTGTCTTTCTTTCTTTAACAGGCTCTTTCACAAAACAAGCTTTTTTATTTTGATAAATCCCAGTTTGTTATTTTTCTACTTATGTTTTTAGTGACATATCTAATAATTTTTTTGCTTAGCTCTGTATACCAAAGATTTTCTCATTTTTTTATAATGCTTAAGTTTTACAGTTAAGTCCACAATCCATTTTGAGTTAATTTTTGTAAACGATGTGAGGTTTAGGTTGAGATTTTTTTTCACCTGAGAACATCCAATTCAGCATCTTTTGATAGAGACCATACTTTCTCCATTGCATTGCTTTTGCATCTTTATTAAATGTCAGTTGGGCTTATATTTGTGGGTCTGTTACCAGATCTACTGTTCTTTCTCACTGGTCTATGTGTGTAGCTCCCTGGTATTAACATGTTGTATTATATACTGTAGCTAAATAGTAAGCCTTAACATTGCATAGAGTGATTTCTACTACTGTGCTTTTTTCTGTTTCACAATTATTTTAGCTATCACCATTCTTTTGCCTTTCAGCATTTATTCTATAATAAGTTTATCTATGTCTACAAAAACATAGGTGAATTTTCATAGGGATTTGTAGATAGATTTATATCTACAAAGAATCTATACAAGAATTTATATCTTTACTGTGTTGAGTAACTAGAACATAAAAATCTTTTAAAATTTCTTTGACAAGCATTTTGCAATAAGCAGGATACAGTTTTTTTTACATCTTTTTTACATTTATAACTAAATATACATTTCAACTTGTATTGCATTTTAAATTTAAGTTACAAGTTTGTTGCTGAGGGATAAAAATGCAATTAATTTTTATGTGTTAATCTTATATCTTCTGACATTACTGAACTCAAATATTAGTTTTAGGAGTTTCTTTTCTTTTAGATTCTTTGGGATTTTTTTCTACATTGAAAATTGTCTTCAAATAATAAGACTTATTTATTCCTTTGCAATATGTATTTTTATTTTTAAAAGATTTTTATTTTTTTACTTTTTAGAGAGAGGAGAAAGGAGGGAGAAAGAAGAGGAGAGAAACATCAATGTGTGAGAGATACATTGATCAATTGCCTCTCACATGCCCTGAATTAGGGAACCTGGCCCACAACCCAGGCATGTGCCCTGACTGGGAAACAAACCAATGATCTTTCAGTTTGCAGGTCAGCGTTCAATCCACTGAACCACACCAGCCAGAGCACAGCCTGGAATTTTAAATTGACTTTTCCTTTTAATTGAGATGAATCTATGAAGTTTTCCATTTTAAAGGAAATAATTTTGTAATATTTAATACATTCACAACGTTGTATAATCACTACAACATTTTATCACTCCAAAAGGAAAACCTGTACCCATTAACTTGTTTCCAATTCCTTCTCCACTCCATCTTTTGACAACTGCCAGAGTGACCTTCTGTCTCCATGAGTTTTTCTATTCTAGATAATTCATATAAATGGAATCATATAATATGTAACATTTTATTGTCTGGATTCTTTCACTTGGCATGTTTTTAAGGTCCATCCACGTATTAGCTTCTGCAGCTACTTTAGTCTAATAATATTCCATTGTATGTATAGACCACAGTTTGTTTACCTTTTATCCACTAATGGACATTTGGGCTGTTTCTACCTTTTGACTATTGTTAATAGTGTTGCTATGAACAGGTGTGGAAATGTATATGTTGGCCTACCTGTTTTAAATTCTTTTGTATATATATGTATACCTAGGAGTGGAATTGCTGGGTCATGTGGCAATTTTATACTTAACATTTTGAGGAAACACTAAATGTTTTTCCACTGTGACTGAACCATTTACAGTCCCACTTGTAATATTTCTCTAAATCCTTAACCATACTTTGTATCTTTTTAAAATAAAAAAACAGACATTTTAGAGGAAGTAAAGTGGTACCTTATTGTGGTTTTGATTTGCATTTCCCTAATGACTAATGATGTTGAGAATCTTTTCATTTGTTGCTCATTAGTAGATCTTCTCTGGAGAAATGTCTATATAAGTACTTTGTCATTTAAAAAAATTGGTTATTGTCTTTTTATTGTAAGAGCTATTTAAATATTCTGGAAACTAATCCCGTATCAGATATATGAATTGCATATATTTTCTTCCATCCTCTGTATTATCTTTTCACTTTCCAGATAATGTCCTTTGATGCACAAAAATTAAAGAATTGTTTCATTATATAATAGTTAATATTTACTGAGCACATAACATGGGCCAGGCATTGAGTTTAAAGTTTGCATAAATTATCTCTTTTAATTTTCGTAAATATTAAATAAATAAGTTACTTTTTTGTATTCTTATTTTACAGATGAGAAAATAATTGGGTTTTTTTGGAGTGGGATTTAATTTGTGAGAAGACAGTAATAGAGTTCACCAGTGCTCTGGCCTCCCTTATAAAGTAACTGAGCCAAAAAAAAGTTTTTCTGAGAATCTGATAGCTTAGATAACAACTAATGAAAAACAGAGCAAGAATTCAAAACACTGGTATGCTGATGCTAAAGCTCATATGTTTGTAGATTGTAATATATCATTTATGTTGTTTTATTGTTTGGATAAATCAACAGTATAAGACATTATAGTACATATGTTAAGAACATATATGGATCATTTTTTACAAAATCTCTCACCACATATATTTGGGGCAACTATCATCAAATAAATTGATGACTGTTATATATTTCTTTCAATTGATAGCTAAAGTTGAGTCATATGAGGGAGTTGATAAACAATAATTTGATTTGTTGTTGATGAAAAATGTGAATCATGGTTTCAGAGCATTTGAATCCACATCAGTCATCTTCTTGTAGGACCCTGAATCCAATGCCAAAATTCTATTTGCAGTGTCCCTAGTGGAAAATCCAAGGCAAGGGTGTCCAGACTTTTGGCGTCTCTGGGCCACACTGGAAGAAGTATAGTTGTCTTGGGCCACGCATTAAATACACAAACGTTAACAAAAACTGATGAGCAAAAAAAGGGTTTTAAGTAAATTTAGGATTTTGTATTGGGCTGCATTCATAGCCATCCTGGGCTGCATGTAACCCACAGGTCATGGGTTGGACACATCTGCTAGTGGCTTAGGCTAGAGGCATTCTGCTTCATATTAATTCTTTAAGATCCAAATCAAGAAATAATTGCTGCATGAGGATCTTCCTGGTGAATACTTTAGGACTTTCAGTGTTTTTAATCAGGGTATAGTTTTACATAGAGTCAATCATATCATTTTTTCTCTTAATTTTGTTTCTAATTTTCTTCTTCTTCTGATAATGTGAGATGATACAATGCCTACATGAAGAGATGAAGTGAGGTACTCAGAAGGCGTGCAATGTAAAACTTATAAATTGTTTATTTTTGCAATTTCCCATAATGTTTTCTTTTTTAGTGATGTGTTTTATTTTATTTATTCTATTAAATATTTTATTGTTCTTCTATCACAGCTGTCCCAATTTTCCACCTTTTTTCTCCTCTGCCCAGCCCACCTCCTGCACCTGCAGTTGATCACCACTTCGTTGTCCATATCTATGGGTCATTCATACATGTTCCTTGACTAGTCTTTCCCCTTTTTCCACCTTTATCTCCCAACCACCTCCCCTCTGGTCATTATCTGTCTGTTCCTTGTTTCCTTGCCTCTGCTTCTATGTTGTTCATTTGTTTGTTTGTTCATTAGGTTCTTCTTATAGGTGAGATCATAAGGTAAATGTCACTGCCTGGCTTATTTCACTTAGCATAATACTCTCCAGTTCCATCCATGCTGTTATAAAAGGTGGAGTTCTTTCTTTCCGCTGTGTAGTATCCCATTGTGTAACTGTACCACCATTTTTTTATCCAGTCATTTACTAAAAGGCACTTAGACTGTTTCCAGCACTTGGCTATTGTAAATAGTGCTGCTATGAACATAGGGGTACATGGGTTCTTTTGAATTGGTGTTTCAATATTCTGAGCATATAATCCCAGCAGTGGAATTACCGGGTCAAAGGCAGTTCCATTTTTAGTTTTTTGAGGAAATTCCATACTGTTTTCCACAGTGACTGTATCAGTCTGCATTCCCACCAACAGTGTACTAGAGTTCCTTTTTTTACCACATCCTTGCCAGCACTTGCTGTTTGTTGATTTGTTTATGATGGTCATTCTGACTGGTGTGAGGGGTTATCCCATTGTGGTTTTAATTTGCATCTCTCTGATGGCTAATGATGTTGAGCATCCTCTCATATGTCTGTGAGCCCTCTGTCTATCCTCCTTGGAGAAGTGTCTGTTCAGGTCCTTTACCCATTTTTAAATTGGACTGTTTGTCTTCCTGGCATTGAGTTGTATAAGTTCTTTATATATTTTGGAGACCAGACCCTTGTCTGAGGCATGGTTGGCAAATATGCTTTCCCATTTGGTTGGTTCCCTTTTCATTTTGATTACATTTTCTTTAGCCTTACGGAAGCTTTTTAATTTGATGATGCCCCATCTGTATATTTTTTCCTTTATTGCCCTTGCTCTAGGATATATATCAGCAAAAATATTGCTGCATAGGATATCTGAAATTTTCCTGCCTATATTTTCCTCTAGGACTTTTAAGGTGTTATAACTTATATTTAAGTCTCTCATCCATCTTGAGTTTATTCTGGTGTATGGTGTAAGTTGGTGGTTTAGTTTTGTTTTTGTTTGCATGTACCAGTCCAGTTTTTCCCACATCATTTGTTGAAGAGGTTATTTTTACTCCATAGTATGCTCATGCCCCCTTTGTCAAATATTAATTGACCATAGAGACATGGGTTTATTTCTTATCTCTCTATTCTGTCCAATCATCTAGGTGTCTATTCTTATGTCAGCACCTGACTGTTCTGATTACAAGTAGCCTTGTAGTATGGTTTGATATCAGGTATTGTGATCCCTCCTACTTTGTTCTTCTTTCTCAAGATTGCTGAGGCTATTCTGGGTTGTTTTAGGTTCCACATAAACTTCTGGAATACTTGTTCTAGATCCATAAAATATGTCATTAGTGTTTTGATAGGGATTGCATTGAATCTATAGATTGCTTTGGGTAGTTTGGACATTTTGATGATGTAATTCTTCTAATTCATGAACATGGTATATGCTTCCATTTACTTGTATCTTCCTTAATTTATTTCATTAGTGTTGTGTAGTTTTCTGAGTACAGGTTTTTTTATCTCCTTGGTTAGGTTTGTTCCTAGGTACTTTATTTTTCTTCTTACTACAGGAAACAGGATAGTTTTCCTAGTTTCTGTTTTTGATATTGTGTTGGTGTACAAAAATGCCTATGATTTCTGAATATTGACTGTGTATCCCACTATTTTGCCAATTCACTTACTAGGTTAAGTAGTTTTTTGGTGGAGTGTTTGGGTTTTCTATGTACACTATCATGTACTTTGCAAATAATGATAGATAGTTTTACTTCCTCTTTTCCAATTTGGATGGCTTTTATTTCTTTTTATTATCTGATTGCTATGGCTAGAACTTCCAATATCATGTTGAATAGTAATGTTGAAAGTGAACATCCTTGTCTTCTTCATGATAGTAGGGGGAAGCTTTTCGTTTCTGCCTGTTGAGTACGATGTTGACTATAGGTTTCTTATATACAGCCTTTATTATGTTGAGGTGTGCTCTCTCTATTAACACTTTGCTGAGTGTTTTTTATCATAAGTGGGTGCTGGACTTTATCAAATGGTTTTCAGCATCTGTTCAAATGAACATGTAATTTTTGTCTTTCATTTTGTTTATGTGGTGTATTATGGTTATTGATTTGTGAATATTGTACCATCTTTACATCCCTGCGAAGAATCCCATTAATCATGGTGTATGATCTTTTCATGTACTGTTGCGTCTGGAATGCCAATATTTTGTTGAGGATTTTAGCATCTATGTTCATCAGCGATATTGACCTGTAGTTTTCTTTCTTTGTGGTGCCTTTACCTGGTTTTGGAATTAGGATAATACTGGCCTCATAAAAAGAGTTTGGGAGTCTTCCCTCTTCTTGAATTTTTGGAATAGTTTGAAAAGGATAGGTGTTAGCTCTTCTTAAATATTTGGTAAAATTTGCCTGTGAACCTGCCTGATCCAGGGATTTTGTGTGCTAGGGTTTTTTTTTTTTTTTTATTACTGCTTCAGTTTCACTAGTTGTCAGCCTATTCAGTCTTTCTGCTTCTTCTTGATTCAGTATTGGAAGACTGTATATTTCTAGAAATTTTTCCATTTTGCCCAGGCTGTCCAATTTCTTTGCATTTAGTTCATAGAAATTTCTGACAATCCTTTGTATTTCTGTGGTATTGGTTGTGATTTCTCCTCTTTCATTTCTGATTTTGTTTATTTGGGTCCTTTATTTTATTTTCTTGATAAATCTGGTTAAAGGCCTGTTAATTTTGTTTATCTTTTCAAAGAACCAGCTCCTGGATTTATTGATCTTTTGAATTTTCTTTCAGTCTCTATGTCATTTAATTCTGCTCTATCTTGATTATTTCATTCTTTCCTCTTGCTCTGGACTTTGTTTGTTGTTGTTCCTCTGGTTCTTGTAGATGTAGGGTTAGGTTGCTTATTTGAAAATTTCTGCCTTTTTTAGGTAGGCTTGTATTGTTATGAACTTCACTCTCAGGACTGCCTTTGCTGTGTCTCATAGGTTTTGGGCTGTTATGTGTTCATTTTCATTTGTTTTCAGAATCTTTTTGATTTCTTCCTTGATCTAATTGTTAACTGATTCATTAATAGCATGTTATTCAGTCTCTATGAATTTGAATGTTTTTGAGTTTTTTTCCTTGAGGTTGGTTTCTAGTTTCAAACCACTGTGATCCAAGAAGATGTTTGATATGATTTCAGTTTTCTTAAATTTGTTGAGGCTTGTTTTGTGATGTACCATGTGGTCTATTTTTTAAAAATGTCTATGTGCATTTGAAAGGAACGTGTAGTTTGCTTCTTTGGGGTGAAAGGTTCTGTATATATCAATTAAGTCCATTTGCGTGTGAGTGGTGTTCAATGCCACAATATTTTTGTTGATTCTTTGCTTGGAAGATCTGTCTATTGACAATGAGAGTATTAAAATCCCCTACTCTGAGTGTGTTGTTGTCAATATCATTCTTGAAGTCCTCTAAGATTTTCCTTATATATTTTGGTGCTCCTATTTTGGGTACATGTATGTGTAGAAGGATTATATATACTTGATGGATTGTTCCCTTAAGTATTATGTAATGTCCTCATTTGTCTCATTTTATGGCCTTCGGTTTGAATTTATTTAGTCTGATATAAATATTGCTACCCCAGCTTTTTTCTTTTTCAGATCTGTTCACTTGGAATATTTTTTTCCTTCCCTTCACTTTCAGTCTGCGTAGACCTTTTGTTCTGAGGTAGGTCTCTTGTAGACAGTATATATGGGTCATGTTTTCTTATCCATTCAGCTTCACTATGTCTTTTTACTGGAGCATTTAATCCATTACATTTTGGGTTATTATTGATAGGCACTTATTCATTGTCATTTTCTTCCCTTTTGTTCTTGTGTTCCTTTCTCTCTTTTTCTTCATCTTTTTATAACAGTCCCTTTAGCCTCTCTTGTAATGCTGATTTGGTGAAGATGTGTTCTTTTAGCTTTCTTTTGGTCTGAGAAGCTCCTTATTTCTCTTTCCATTTTAAATGAGAGTCTCACTGGGTAGAGTAGCCTTGGTTTCAAGCCTTTGCTTTTCATTACTTGGAATATTTCTTGCCATTCCCTTCTGGCTTGTAGTGTTTCCGCTGAGTAATCAGCTAATAACCTCATTGGGGCTCTCCTGTATGTTACTAGATGTTTTTCCCTTCATGCCTTTAATAGTCTCTCTTTATCTTTAAATTTTGCCAATTTTTCATGATGTGTCTTGGAGTGGGCCTCTTTGGATTTGTCTTGATTTGGACCCCCTTTGCTTTCTGGACTTGTGTGACTTTTTCTCACATCAAGTTAGGGAAGTTTTCTGTCATTAAGTTTTCAAACAAGTTTTCTATGCCTTGCTCCTCTTCTTCTCCTTCTGGTATCCCTATGATACAGATATTATTACATTTCATGTTGTCCTGGAGCTCCCTTAAACCCTCTTCATTCTTTTTGAGTCTATTTTCATTTTGTTGCTCTGTCTGGGAATTTCTTTCTACCTGTCCTCCATCTCGCTGATTTTGTCCTCTGCTTCAACTAGCCTGCCTCCAATTCCCTCTACTGTGTTTTTCAACTCAGAAATTGCATTCTTCATTTCCTCTTGCCTCTTACGGAGTGTCTATGTATTTTCTAATGCTGATGTAGTTCATACTGATGTAAGTTCCTTGTATCTTCCTTACAGTTCTTTGCAGTTCTCAGTGAGCTCATCGACCTTCTTTATAACCATTATTTTGAACTCAGTGTCTGATAGTTTACTTGTCTCTTTCATTTAGCGCTCTTTCTGAGGATCCCTCCTTTCCTTTTGATTGGAGGTTGTCTCTTGTCTCCCATTTTAGGTACTCTTCTTGTTCGTTTCTGTTTCTTAGATTAATCTGCTTTGACTCCCTGTATTCATGGTATGAACTTCTATGATAGGAGACCTGTGGGATTCAGTGGTGCAGTTCACTTGATCTTCTGTACTTGATGCTCTTTATGCTGTTTATGTTAGCTCTTAGTTGTAATTGGGTTTTGATTGTTGTCGTGCCATTCTTTGTTGGGTCCTTTCCTCCAGTTGGCTGACTGAAAGTCACTGCACCCACCATATCTTCTATGCTGTTGTTTAGGTCCTGCCAGAATGAAACCACACAGCCCAGGAAACAAACCCATACCTACGAAAGTAATACCAACCCACAATCACACTATCAACAGCAAATGAGCCTGTATTCATAAGATTGTAAAGAGAGTAAGACTATTATAAGGAAGAAGAAAAGAGTATTAGGTGACTAACTGAAAGAAAAATTATTTTGAGAGGGCAGAGGTAGGAGCAATAATAAGAGTAAGTAATTGAGGCAAGGTGAAGAGAGAAAAAAATAGTAGAATTTACATCATAAATAAAAAAGGAAATGAAGAAGACAGAATGAATCAAGATAAAGGAAGTGTACAATATTAGGTTCAAACAGAAATTTAGAAAATGCATAGTGAGAGAGAGAAAGAAAAAGGAAATAAATAAATAGAACAGGAACCAAATCAAAGAAAAAGATCCACCACAGCACTATCAACTACAAATGAACTAAGGTTAATATACGTGGAATGGGAAGGAGAGAGGAAAAAAAGAAATAAAGAAGAGCTTAAGTGATGCCTAGAGGAAAAAAAAGTGCTTTTGAGAAGATAAAGCAGGAAGCATTACTATGAGTAAGGAACAAAAACCAGGCTAAGGGAGGGAAAAATTGAAATTTGAGACAAAAAAGAAAGGGGAGGAGGAAGGCAGAATGGAGTAGGAGAGGGGAATGGTAAAATTTGAGATTTTAAATACCAAAAATAGTGAAGATCTAGAGATAAAAATGAAGAAATGAAACAACAACCACCCTATCCACAACCAATGAGCAAAGACTGATAAAGATGGAGAGGGAAAGGGGTATTTTAAGAGCAGGAAAAAGAATGTATGTTGGCCAGTGCAAAGAAAAATGGTTTGAGAGGGTGGAGTGAGAGGTGAATAGTAAGAGTGTTGAATAGAAATAGGTCATAACAAGAAAGAAAACAAAATTTAAAGCAAAAATAAGAGGAAAGAAGAAGGTAAAATGGTGTAATAGAAGGGAAGAACAAAATATGAGATTTGAAATAAACTATGTTTGAAATCTTCTGACAATATACACAAACTTGAAAGACAAGAAATTAATGTTAAAAAGTTTTGCAGGAGAGAGAATATCGCAAATCATGGAGACCATGGTGGTTTTCATTTCAGTAACATCTAGCATTTACTACTGTATTTTCTTTATGGATTCATCTCTGGTGATGTCAGATAGTGTTCCAATCTGGCTGTAGGCAACCTGTTCGAGACTACCAGGGATCCACAGTTTATGGCTGACTCCTTAAGTTGTTGGTCTAGTCACTGTAATTAACAGTCAGGCTGAAGTACCACTGGGAGGAGCACACTAATTTCTGCTACTGCTTCCTCTCAGGCCACTTGGAGGGGAGTGGTCTGCTTGATCAAGATGACTCCTGCAGTATGGGGGATGACTCAGCACCAGGATCCTGGTGACTGCTCTCTCAGTTCTCTTCCCAAAGCCACCGTTTCTCCTCAAGCATCCCTATTCCACTCTGCCACTCCCTTTGCTAGAGCCCAGGGTAAATGGCTGCAAATGAAATTTTATGTGCTGGCCCTTTAAAAGGCTCCCTGTGACTCCAGCCATTTGTCTCTGGCAGAGAAAAACCCTTCTGCTTTTCACAGCTGGATGTTTTCTGGGTTCTTTTTGGGCTTTTGTGAGCCAAGCTTGGGGTTTAGACTCTACACTTCTCAGGAGGAAACCGCCCCCCCCCCCAGCCACTGAAATATTCCTCCAACACTTCTGCTGTTGGTGGGAGCCCAACCAGCCCTCGTGCATCTCTGTTCTCCATACCAGTCACATTGTGGTGAAGCTGTTTCTTCTGTCTGTCCACAGTATAAGGATTCTCTCCCATTATTTCTCAGTTTTTATTCCAGATGATTTATCTGCAATTTAGTTTTAATTTCAGATTCGTCCTGGAAGGAGGTTAGTGTAGCTTCTACTTACTCCTCTGCTATCTTGGATTCCCCCTAATATTCTAATATTTGATGATTTAAAACATTTTTTCTGTTCATTTTTAATTTAATTCTATTGTGGTTGGAAATTATAATTTCAAAATTTATAAATATTTGAATTATGGCCTCTTATATAACACATCCTAAAGAGTATTCCATGTGCACTTGAAAATTTATGTTATGATGTTGATGGATAGAATAAATGAAAATTAGATCTATTGTTCACCTATCCTATAATCTTGCCAAATTTTTGTTTAGTTTTTATTTCTGCTTTTTTTTAGATGATAGGAATGCTTATTACAGTTCTTATGGGTTTACCTTCTTTATAAATAAATCTGTACAGAGTTTGGAATTAGGACCATGATAGCTACAGTAGGGAAAATGGCATAATATTAAGGCTTGGGTATCAGTACATGCATTCTCCTATTTTCAAGTGCACTAACAAGGCTGCTGGGATCTCTATCAGAGTGTAAATAGAAGGACCCCTGCTAAAGGATCACTCAGAATTTGGGGAATTGATTGCAGGTTCAGCCTATGACTCAAGTCCAAAAGTTCCAGTTTTCTTTGCCACTTCCAGTGCTAACAGCAGGTTCTGGTCAAAGAGTTCACACCTAATGGGCATTTATAGGAACTAGAATGGGTTCTTAAAGACAAAGTCTGAGTAAATCTCATAAATCTTTAGAGAAGAGAATCTATTTCACCTTGCTTATAATTTGCCAGCACCACAAAATTGATCCATCAGTGTCTTGAAGTAGTGCAGTTTGAATATATTTGTCTCCAGCATCTCATTGCCTGAGCTGCCCTGTTTGGGAGGCAATAGGGAGCCCCCTGTGAAGAGCGAGTGGAACATGGAGGCCAGCATGAGCCTCTCATTAGAAATGAAATGGAGCTGGCCAAAGTTAATGGACACTGGATAATTAGCAGAGTTTCTCAGGTGTTCCAGAACCTCTTAACCTGTGGGCTGTGTACTTGCGATTCACATCCACACCATCGATGACCAACACTGCAGAGAAGAGACTAGGCATCAACAAAGCCCCGGCCTATGATTTTGCTGAGAGGACAAGGTACCCAGCCCTTCCCCTTCCTTCTGCTCTATTTAGTTTTTCTATCACTTATTAAGAATAGTATTGATGTCTTTAACTGTTTTTTTGTTAAGTGTCTATTTCTCCTTTTAATTCTTTTTTGGGAGGGGTATTGTTTCAATAGATACATCTATTTTATAATTATCATATTTTATTAATGAAATGGCCCTTTTTATCACTATGAAATATTCTTCTCTGTCTCTAGAAACATTTCTCATCTTAATTTCTATTTTGTCCAATATTAATATAGCTACTCTAGCTCTCTTATTATTAGTGTCTGCATGATATATCATTTTCCATTATTTTACTTTAAGTCTATTTGTTTCTTTGAGTCTAAATTGGGTCTTTGAAAAACAGCATATAGTTAGAGCTTGTTCATTTCATATACAGTCTGACAATCTCCACCTTTTTATTGAAGTGCTTTTTTAAATTTACATTTAATGTAATCATTGATTTGGGTTTTTACATCTGCCAATTTGGTATTTGTTTTTTCATATGTATCATGTCTTTTTTTATTCCTTTTTTCTTCTTTTCCTGCCTTCTGTTGATGTAAATGTGTGTGTGTGTGTGTGTGTGTGTGTGTGTGTGTACCATTTAAATTCCTTCCTTGGTTTTCTTTACTACTTTGTTTTGCATTATTTTCTTAGTGGTTGTTCTGGAGGTTTCAGTATGCTTATTATAATCCAGTTTAGATGAATACTAATCTAATTCTGGAAAAACAATAGATTTGCTCCAATATGCAGGATCTAGCAGAAGTAAGGCCTGACTGAGTGATTGGTAGGGTAATAATATGGGTGTAATAATTTGTAGTTTTAATTCAAAAATTTCACCTACAATGTCATATGGTGTGTTTGAGTGTGATATTGTTATGTTACAGAATTACATGATTTTGTAATAAAAAAATTTTTCAATAAAAGGGGGCATTATTTGTGCCAGACCCTAGAGCTTCACTAACTCCCTTTCTTTGTGTCATCTATCTATCTATCTGCCTATCTATCTATCATCTATCCTGCTCATTTACAGTTCTATGCTATATCTGTAACATATGTTACTTTCCCAACAACACAGTGGTCTAATTAATTGTTCAATGCACTCATATCTTTTTAATGAAAAGAAGGAATAAAAGTATATTCATGTGTTCTTTTATATTTACTCACATATATACATTTATTAGTACTCTTTACATCTTTATGTGTATTAACATCACTATCTGGTGTCATTTCCTTTCAGCCTGAAGGACTTCCTTTAGTATTTCTTGTAAGACATGTATCCTAGCTCTGAATTCTTTTTGTTTATTTTTCCTTTTGTGAAGGACAGTTTTCCTGTGTATATAATTCTTGGTTGACAAATTTTCTTTCAGCACTTTAAGTATGTTCTTTCACTGTCTCTGACCTCTGTTGTTTCTGATGAGAAATCATCTGTTAATTGCATTGTTCTTCTGTATGTGATGAGTCATTTCCTCATACTAGTTTCAAGATTTTTGCATTGACTGTGGATTTTAACAGTATATAGTTGTGGCTTTCTTTGTATTTATCTTATTTGAGTACATTGTGCTTATTTCATCTGTAAATTTTTTCCATCAAATTTGGAAAGCTTTTGGCCATAATTTCTTCAAGTATTTTTTTACTACACATCTCTCTGTCTCATCTACTTCTAGAGCTCTCAGTACATATATGTGTATGCTGGTACACTTGACATTGTCCACAGTTATCTCTGGCACTAGTCATTTTTTAAAAAATTATCTTTTTCTCTGGTTACCATGCTAGCTTTCCATTGAGCTATCTTCAAGTTTATTTCTTCTTCTGCCATCTTAAATCTTTTCTTGACCCTATGTAGTAAATTTTCACCTCATTTATTGTACATTTCTATCTGATAATTTCCACTTGATTTTCTTTAAAAAATTTATTTGTCTTTATTGATAGTCTCTACCAGTTGAGGCATTGTCCTCATTTATTCCTTTGGTTGTTCAAATGTGGTTTCTTTTATTTCTGTGAAATATTTATATTTCAAATAGTTTTTGCACACTTTGTCTTCTAAATTCATTGAGATTACTCAAAGATAGTTTTTATTGACTGCTTTATTTCCTAAGTAGGTGTCACACTGTTTCTTTTTATATATTGTAATTTTCTGTTTAAAAGTTGGTACTTCAGACAACATAGAACCTTTGGATTATGAATTTTACTCCTGAGAGGTGTGGTTGTTGCTGTTTGTTTGAGGTTTTTTGGTTAGTAAACCTGTCTGGATTAATTCTGTGGCATTTGTTTCCCTTATAATGTAAGTGCTGATGTCTGTGCTCACATTTTTTTTAAAAGCCTGGCTTCTATAAGTCACTTCTGCTTCAGTATATTGTAGTTATCAGCCAGGGGTTCAGAAACCTGTGTCAGTAAGGTTCCCACTCTGCTGATAGATGTGTGTGTAGTTTGGAGAATGTATTCAAAGTTTAGCCAGTTTTCAAGTATTCTTTAGTTCTTGTTTCCATTGGGTCTTCTTATGTCTCCTCTACATGTGTGAACAATTTTATGGTCATCCAGGAATGTATGGATAGTTTGGGTCCTCTCAGACTCCCCTACATGTATAAGGCAGCCCTCCAATAACCTGGGATGTTTGGAGAGCCTGCTAAGATTCTCTATGGTTATCATTTTTCAGGATCTCCTTGTTAAATTTCTGGCTAGTCTCCTGACCCTTTGCTTTCCCCAGCCATGACTGAAACCCCAGGTATCTGGGTCACTGACATTTCTCATTTGTTTGTTACCTATACTGCTATTCTTCTTTACAATATTGTAGAGTGTAGGGTGTTTAGCGCATTGCTCCAAATAAAGTAAGACTCCTCTGGCAGTGAATCTTTTGGTTTTCAGGACTTGCCTCCAGCCTTGGAAACCTTTCAAGCTGACCCAGCTGAGATGAGGAAATGGGAACAATCTTAGTAGTAATACCACAAACTACCACCGTTCAGTAGTTGTAAATTTGTTCAATACTCAGGGTCCTTAAATGGTCATTTTTGACAATTTTGTCCAGTTTCCTTTTGCGGAGGATTGGGGGGAAGAAGAGGATATACTGAACTCCTTACTTCCCCATGTTGAAAGTCCCATCTTCATAAGAATCTTAATGCTTAGCAACATGAAAGCCTTCTTTTCGGGGAACAATGTTTTAATTTAACGTCCCAGAAATCAGATCTGGAAAGATGCTAAGGGTGGCACTGTGTTGGCTCTCTACTTTTGTGCTTAACTAAGCAGGCTTGCACTGTAAATGCCAGTTTCCTTATCTTAGATGAACCTGATGGAATAAGCCAGCCCTTTCTCTCATCAACAAAGTAAATGACTCTTTTGCTGTCTCAACAGGGTTTCTTTTCATTCATAATGTGATATTAGTGTCACTTGTCCATTATTTTATTAGTCACAAAGTCATCCCACAATATTTTTCTCATTTTTCTTCTTTTTACACTTAACACCATATCAGTAGAAGGTACACTATTAGCATTGTTCCTGTTTTAGATTGTAGAGAAATTAAGAGCTCAGGCTTTGAAAGAACTTAGAATTTAGTTTGAATGCAGGACCAGCAACTAAGAGCTTTGTGATCTCAGGTGAACTGCTTTGCCTTTCTAAGCTGTAGTGCCATGATGACAATGTGCTCATGAAAGTATGGTCATGCAGATGATGGGACATAATGCATGTTACATTCTAGCATTTTTTTCAGTTAATGGTAGCTGTCATTACTGATTATGTGTCAATCCTAGAAGGGTGAAAGAGTTTATATAAGGCCATATAACTAGTTAGAGGTAGTTATAGGACTCTAATGACTTTCATGCAATTATTTTGGGTTGAACAGGTCTTCTATTTCACAGAAGAGGTAAAGTGAGTCATGAAGAAGCTACTTGCTCTTTTTATCCCACAATCCCCAAATGTGCCATTACATCTTGAGCACTGGAACTCTGCTTTATTTTTAATTTTTTTTTGCATCCATGTGCACATTTGCTGAATGATGTCCAGGAAGAAGTAAGGATATGGAAGAAATCCTGAAAATACAAGCAAGGCAGCATTTAGATTTTGTCACAGTTTGGGTAGATAACCCGGAGAGCAGACTCTAAAGTGGAGGTTAGTTTGCAGGACATATATTATGCTGTGCTCTCGAGATCAATGTTTTTGGAGGACGGGGGAAGAAAGCAGGATTGGGAAGAGGCAGAATTGATTGTGATACTCCACAGTGACTGCAGTCAGCTCCATTAGGATCTGTGGAACTCAGTTGGTCCTCCAGAGTGGTCCCGAGAGAGGTGAGCCATTAGGTCCCAACATTAACCAAATATTGGATGCTGGACACTCTATGAAGGCAGTGTACCATGTGTGAACTGGCTTCCTAAAAGGGTCTGATGGCTAGGGATACATACCAGCAGTATTCCCCAACAGCTGGAATAATAATTCTTCGTTTCTGAAGAAGGATCTAGATGGCACATTACAACATCCATCACAAACCAGATATCATGAAGAACAGGAAGGTATGTGTGGCCAAAGACCATATACACATAATGGTCATGCAGTGGCTCTACAAGTGGCAAACAGGGTTTCAGAGATAGAATATCAGCTCTGACCTTGATCTCAGGAGATTCATATGTACCATGACCTTTCATTGTGTGGTTGCTTTGCCTAGAAAAGTTGATGAATTGGAAGTACCAGGCACCATGAAAGACTGGGTAGAAATGAGGAGTTATTGTTTAAATCTGGACACAGCATGATCTAATCCAGAGTGTCATTTTTCCACCCATGCAGACAGGTGAAATTCTCCAGGAAGTATCTAGTATGGAGAAATTGAACTAGAGTGGGTCTGACTTACAGGCATCAAGTAGAAGTGGTATGCTGGAATAAAAACAGTAGAGTTAGGTGAAAGTCTGAATATTGAATTTAAAACCCATAGGCCCTTCATTTTTGCAGAACTTCTGTTTCCTGGTTAATTCCCATCATATTCCTATTCCTTAAAGGCAGAAGATTGTAGAAACAACTATTTCAGAGAAAAGATCTCTAAATAGTAACATTTGGGAGAAACATAACTAAAAAATGGTAATTGCTTATCATTTGACAAGTAACAGTTCTCAAAGTGTGGACTATGGACCTCCTGAATAGGCCTAAGATCCTTTCAGGTGGTCCAAAAGATCAAAATTATTTTTATAATAATATGTCAGATGCTATTTGTCTTGTGTTAATTTTTGCATGGATTTTGCATGAATCAAGGCAGTGGTACCAAACTGTACTAGTAGCCATTCTTTTCTTTACTGCTACACACTCAAACATTTTTTAAAAAGCCAGTTTCACTTACTGTCCTTGATGAAATAAAATTTATTAATTTTATTTAAATCTTGACCCTTGACTTAATATTCGGTGTTTTAAAAAATGGGAATTATGCACAAAGCATTGAGAAATTACCTGAATTTGTTTGCTTAAGTAGCTGTTTATCATCAAAGGAATCATTTTTCCTTGAAAGAATTACATACAAAAAATATATATTCAGACCTGGGTATTTGGCATTTTCTCAAAAACTAATAAAATGAGCCTGTCACTTCTGACAATATTTGTTGCCAATGATAACATTTGAGCTTTCAAATGAAATTTAGAATTGTGGAAATTTGTGAAAGTTTGTTAGACTCCCAATATTTAAAAGTGTTTCTGATAAGACCAGTGGTGATGTTAATGATATTTTTGAAATTATAAATGAAATATGTTAACATTTGAAAGAGCTGCATATCTTAGTAAACCAATATTTTCCAAGTGGCCAATGCTTGATGGGACAAAATCATGTATGGGTAAAAGATTTATTCAATGTGCAAAAATAACCTAATGGATTTTAATGTAATGGTATGAGAATTTTTTGATAGGTATTTGGATTCCACATTGCAACTAACTTTTAAAACACCACCAGTTCTTGAACTTAAGTGCCATATCAAAGCAGAATATCCATAATTATCTAAAAGGGCTATTAGAACACACCCCGTTATTCCAACTATGTAATGATATGAGGTTGGATTTTCTTCATATACTTCAACCAAAAGAAAGTATATCATGACTGACTGAATGAAGAAGCAGATATGAGAATCTCCTTGTCTTCTATTAAGTCAGACTTTAAAGAGATTTGCAAACATGCCAAAAATGCCACTCTGTTCCCCATTTATTGTTTTGAAAAAGTTATTTTTATAAAATGTTCTTTATCTTAACATATAATAGGGTTATTATTGTTATTTTTAAATAAAGTGAGCATTTAAATTTTTCTCAATTTCAATCTCTAATATGGTAGATATTAGTACACTTAATTTACTTAAACAGAAATTCTTTGGTGTCTTCAATAATTTTTAAGAGTCTAAAGGAGTGTTACCAAACAAATGGATCCATGGTGGGGGGGTGCCCAGATGCTGTTACCGAAACAACGACACCCCCCTTCCCTGGAGTCCCTCGTTTGTAGGTCCTTTGCCTGCCGCCCTTGGAATTATGGCTCTGAATGGCAGAGTTTGGTGAGAAAGAAAGGAACTATTTATTCAAAAGTTATACACGTTTGATTAATGGCTAAATGTCACCCGTAAACCTCAAAATCCCTTCAAAACAACCACCAGCACACACACCGTCCTGCCTTTCCCCCTCTGTGCCCAGTTAGGCCAGTCAGGGGTACCATTCTTCAGAAGAAAAAGAACAGAAGTCCAGGGCTCGGCTACGCAGGCCTCTCGGGGGTCTCAGAATCATCCGCTGCGTGGCCACGATCTCCAGCTCTTAATCCATAACCACGTGGCACCTTCTCCTGGCCCACTAGCAAGAGTCCTTTCTCCCCTCTTTCTTCCCACATGGTCTTCACACTGTTCCCCAGAGTCTGTGTCCCTTTGTCTCTCCTGCAGGCTCCTGTCTCTCCTCTCTCTCTCTCCCAGTTACATTCAGTATTAAGTCTTTGAAACCTTCCTGATTAGCTTTGGTGATATGCAAAATACCCCTCTTTGCATATGAGAAATGAAGCTATCCTGTTATTGACATACAAAATGACTCTCAATGGCTCTGCTCAAGGCTCCCATCCCTCTTGGTGGCCTGCCCTGGGGTGGGGAGAATATATTTTTTTTTTGGACACTCCAATCTCTGGACCCTGTTACAAATACCCTTTGGTGGGGCCCTGGCTGTGCCCTGTTACAGGAGTCCTGAAATCAAAACATTTAGGGTCACTGCTCTGGAGATTATAATATACAACTGTCACTTATCACCTACCTCTAAAATATATTATACTACATTGTGGGCAATGTAAGAACTGTGGTAACAGTGTACTCCCAATTACCACTTCCCATACTCTGTGCTCCTGTTGTCATATAACTTTCCTATATGCTAAATGCCCCACATTATGTTGTTATTTTTCCTTTACACAAGTGAGGAAGCAATGGAAGTGTGCTGTTCAGAGCTGCCTTTAAGAAAAAAACTTGCTGTTCAGCTTTGAGAAGTGCAGTTGCCAGAAAGCCTTCGGTTACAGTGCCTTCATGGATCTGCCTCAGCTCTACAACTGAGACCCTGATTTCTCAGGCTGTCCTCAGCCAGTGGATAAGCTTGCTAGGCATGACCGTCTTCTCAAGTGTGGGGCCCTCTCCTGGGCACTCTTTGCTACGCAGCTCTCTGTCAGGCTGCCTGAAATTCCAACTATCTCTATACCAAATCCTGCATCCTCCTCCATTCCTTTCTTACCCATTCAATTTACATTGTGATCTGAGGGCTTCCTCTGCCAAATTCTAACCTCTATTGTTTTATCTTTCACAGATATCGCCCTCAATAAACCTCTTGCACTTCTAACTCTATCTTACTTGCTTTATGGAAGACCCAACAGACACAACAGTTGGTCTTTCAAAAAGATTTTACTCTATCTGGTGTTTTTCTATTTCTCCTTGCAGAACTGAGTTTCTTCCTGGTATCATTTCTCTTCAGCCTGAATGGCTTCTTTTTACATTTTGTAGTTCCAGTCTAGAGACAAAATCTTTCAGCTTTTATTTGTCTGACAGAATCTTTATCTTTAAAGATTATTTTGACGGGATACAGAATTGTAGTGTTGACATATTTTGTCTTTCATCTTTTAAAAGTAAGATATAGTTCACTGTCTTCTGGTTGCCATAGTTTTGATGAGATATCATTTATTTTTCTTTTCACTGTCCTCACCTGAAACTCTCTCTCTCCCTCCCTCTCTCTCACACACGCAAACACACATACTTTTTTTTTTTTACCTGCTTTCAAGAATTTGTTTTAGTCTTTGGTTTTTGACAGTTTGACTAGAGTGTGCCTATATGTAGATTTCTTTAAATTTTTTTCTCTTGGGGTTTTCACAGAGCATCTTAGATTTGTGGGAAGATATATTTCACTGATTTTGGTAAATCTTGGCCACCATATTTTCAAATATTTCATCTGTTTCATTCTTTCTTACTTTTGCATTCCAGTAACACATAATAAGTTAGACCATTTGTTATTGTCTCTCTTCAGAAATTCTGTTCCATTTTTTAAAAACAGCCTTATTGAAAAATAATTGACATAAAATAGATAACATATTTTAAATGTACACTAAAATTTGATAAAGTATGCATTAAAATTGATATAAAAATTAAAATTTGTTGTTTTGACATATGTATACATCCATAAAACTATCAGTACAATCAAGATAGTAAACATATCCATCACTTCTAAACATTTCCTCATGCCCCTTTGAATGCTCTCTCTTCTGCCCCACCACCTCCCATCACTTCTCTCTATTCTATAATTATTATCATCTTTTTTTTACAAGAGAACAAACCCATTTTATTTATATACTTTTTAAAGGTTATTTTTTTAAGATTTTATTTACTTATTTTTAGAGAGAGGAGAAGGGAGAGAGAAAGAGAGGGAGAGAAACATCAATGTGTGGTTGCCTCTCACATGCCCCCTACTGGGGACCTGGCCTGGCAACCCAGGCATGTGTCCTGACTGGGAATCAAACCAGTGACCCTTAGGTTCACAGGACAGCATTCAATCTACTGAGCCACACCAGCCAGGGCATATTTATTTAATTTTCAATAAGTTTAAATCCTTTAGGGGAACAGGATTACATGGATTTTGTGTCCTATGGCCTCAGTAGGAATTTTGCTTCAGAATTTAGCATGAACCATGCTACTATTTCCATTAGAATCAGTTAACCTTTCATCAGATTACTCTGGTTTTGTTTAGTTTGCCAACAGAAATCATTGTGTTATTCTTTGCTTTGTACATATAAGGTACTCCTCTTGCCTAGGCAGAATCCAGTTTCAGTTTGAACATAAACACCTTCGATATTAAGAAGAGCTGTCTTCTCCCTCTGGTTCCAGAGACCCTGCTTGTAGCCATAAAAAATGGTCTTGAACCACAGCCTTCCAGACATATTTGTCATTACAGAAGTCCTGTTCCCAGACCTGACCAGTATGGCTCAGTTGGTTGGGCATCATCTCACAAACTGAAAGATCTCCGGTTTAATTCCTGATCAGGGCATATGCCTGGTTTTTGGGCCAGGTTCCTGGTTGTGGGCATGCAGGAGACAGCCATTTGATGTTTCCCTTAAACAGCAATGTTTCTCTCCCTTTCTTTCTGCCTTCCTTCCCCACTCTCTATAAAGAAATAAACAAACAAATGTGTTCCCAGTAGGCCTCCACAGGCTCCAGATGGTGGGAAAGATCTACTCTATAATTATTGATTAGTTGGTATTATCTAGAGTTTTGTATAAATGGAGTCATAAAATAAATACTCTTTTTTAACCCCGCTTCTTTTTTTGAGCATAATTTTATTACAATGTTGCTGCATGTGTCAATAGTTCATTATTTCACTGCTGAATAGTATTCCATTGTATGGATATACCAAAATTTATCCATTCACCTGTAAATGGATATTTGGGTTGTTTTCAATTTTGGCTATTACAAATGAAACTGTCATGAAGTTTGTGAAACTATTCAAATTATTTTATGAAGATGTATTTCCTTTTTGGGGGGGGGGGCAGAATACCTAGGAGTGGAATGACTGGACAGTATGGCAGTTATATGTTTAACTTTATTTTTTTTCACAAAATTATTCAGGAGGATTTATTTAAAATTTCAGTTCTAAATAGTTGTATTTTTAAATCATGTTTATTCTATTACAGTTGTCTCAATTTTTCCCCCTTTGCCCTCTCTACCCATCCCACCTGCCCCCTTCTCTCTTAGTCTATTCCCACTCTGTTGTCCATGTTCATGGGTCATTCATACATGTTCTTTATTTAGTCCCTTCGCCATCTTTCCAGCATTGTTTACCTTTCCCCATTCCCTCTGGTCACTTTCTGTCTGCTCCATATTTCCTTGCCTGTGGTTTATTTTTTTTGTTAGTTTATTTTTTTGAATAGATTCCACTCATAGATGAGATAATATGGTATTAGTCTTTCAGCAACTGGCTTATTTCACCTAGCACAACATTCTCCAGATCCATCCATGTTGTTACAAAAGGTAGAATCTTTCTTTTCTTTCTTTCTTTCTTTCTTTCTTTCTTTCTTTCTTTCTTTCTTTCTTTCTTTCTTTCTTTCTTCCTTTCGCATACTGAATTTATTTATTTATATTTTTAAATGTCAAGATCCATTATAAAATATTAAAAACTTTAAATCTATTATAAAGTCTCAGCAATTAAAACAAAATGACATCAGCACAGAAATAATCAAGTATATCAATGAAATAAAATGAGCATTCTAGAAAGAAATGTATATATCTGTCTAACAATGTAATGTATGATTAAATTGATATTTCAAATCAATGGGGAAAATAAGGCTTATTGAACAAATAAGGTGCATGGACCACTATTACTTGAAATAAACAAATATAGAGCCCTCTTTCACACATTATACAAAAAATATTCAGGTGAGTTAAAAATCAGTATGTAAAATCTAAGAAATTTTCAGAGAAAATACAAAATAATATTTTTCTTACCCAGAAGTAACATATTCAAACCCAGAATCTATAAAGTAAGATATTGATAATATGTCAATATTAAACATTTAAGACTATATAGTAATATACATATAAAAAAAGTTAAAGGACAAGTAATAGACTAGGAAAGTATTTGCAACACATCTAAAAAAAGGGTTAATAGTCTTTTTTTTTTTAAGGCAAAAATTCTACAAACATTTAATCAAGAAATGGATAAAGAATACCAAAAAGTCACTTAAAGCTTTTTAAAAATAATAGAAACAGGCAAGAAATCAACAAAAATAGGTTTAGTTTCAACAAATAATAAAGCAACAATTAAAGTAACACATCATTGTCCCAATCAGATTAATCAGTATTAAAAATATTGGTAATATCAAGTACTGGTGATTGTGAAAGGATCTGAGTATTCATTGACTTTTTTCATCTTCTTAAAGCAGTCTCTTTAGCATATTTTGCAGTGCTGGTTTGGTGTAGGTGTATTCTTTCAGCCTTCTTTTGCTTGGGAAACTCCTTGTTTTATCTTCCATTTTAATTGAGAGCCTTGCTGGGTAGAGCAGTCTTGGTTGCAGGCTTTTGCTTTTCATTACTTGGAATATTTCTTGTCACTCCTTTCTGGCTTGCAGTGTTTCTGTTGAGAAGTCAGATGCTAGCTGTATCGGGGCTCCCTTATATGTTACTACCTCTTTCTCCCTTGCTTGCTTTAGGATTCTGCCTGTGATATTTGCCATTTTAATAATGATGTGTCTTGGAGTGGGCCTCATTGGGTTCCCCTTGAATGCAACCCTCTGTGCTTCCTGGACTTGTGTGACTTTTTCTCTCCTCCAATTAGGGAAGTTTTCCATCATTAGTTTTTCAAACAGCTTATCTCCCTTGCTCCTCTTTTTCTCCTTCTGGTATCACTATTATACTATTATACAGATATTATTATGTTTCAGGTTGTCCTGCATTTCCCTCAATGCCTCTTCATTCCTTTTCATTCTTTTTTCAATTTTTCTACCTTATCCTCCAGCTCGCTGGTTTGTTCCTCAGCTTCATCTAGCCTGCTTTTGATTCCTTTTACTGTGTTCTTCAATTCAGAAATCATATTCTTCATTTCCTCTAGTCTCATTGATAGTTTTGTAATGGAGCACAGCCAGGGCCCCCCTCAAAGTGTATTTGTAATGAGGTCCAGAGATTGGGGTGTTCAGGAAAAATATATTCCCCATGGGAGCCTTGAGCAGGGCCATTGAGAAGTCAGTTTGCATGTCAATAACAGGATAGCTTCATTCCTCATTTGCAAAGAGGATTATTTGGCATATCACCAAAGCTAATCAGGAAGGTTTCAAAGACTTAATACAGAATGTAACTGGGAGAGAGAGAGAGGAGAGACAGGAGCCTGCAGGAGAGACAAAGGGACACAGACTCTGGGGAACAGTGTGAAGACCATGCGGGAAGAAAGAGGGGAGAAAGGACTCTTGCTAGTGGGCCAGGAGAAGGTGCCACGTGGTTATGGATTAAGAGCTGGAGATCGTGGCCACGCAGCGGATGATTCTGAGACCCCCGAGAGGCCTGCGTAGCCGAGCCCTGGACTTCTGTTCTTTTTCTTCTGAAGAATGGTACCCCTGACTGGCCTAACTGGGCACAGAGGGGGAAAGGCAGGACGGTGTGTGTGCTGGTGGTTGTTTTGAAGGGATTTTGAGGTTTACGGGTGACATTTAGCCATTAATCAAACGTGTATAACTTTTGAATAAATAGTTCCTTTCTTTCTCACCAAACTCTGCCATTCAGAGCCATAATTCCAAGGGCGGCAGGCAAAGGACCTACAAACGAGGGACTCCAGGGAAGGGGGGTGTCGTTGTTTCGGTAACAGCATCTGGCCACCCCCACCCCCACGGGTCCTTTTGTTCAGTAACAGTTTCTATGTCCTTTTTCATACTGATATAGTTTGCAGTAAGTTCCTCATTGTTTTCCTGTAGTTTTTTGTAGTTCTCTCTGAGCTCACTGAGCTCATTGAGCTTCCTTGGAAGCATTGTTTGGAACTCAATATCTGATAGTTTACTTGCCTCTATTTCATTTATTTCTCTTTCTGGGGATTCTTCCTTTTCCTTCAACTGGGGGGTGTTTCTTTGTCTTCCCAGTGTTTGTGAGACTCTTCTTTTTGCTTCTGCTTCTTAAATTGGTCTGTCTTGATTTCCTGACTTTGTGGTGTTAACTTCTATGGGAGGAGACCGCTGTTTTTATCTTTCTGGATCTGCCTCTGATGATATCAGCTGTTGACCCTGTCTGACCTTAGGCAATCTGTTCAACACTTCCAGGAATCTATTATCTGTGGCTGTTCCCTTCAGCTGATAATCTAGTCACTCTGCACTCAGCAGGCTGGCTTAGAGACACCACAGGGTCGGGTAGAGTCCCTTCTGGGGGTGGGATTATTGTGTCCTCTCACACTGCTGCCTCTCCAGGGTCTGGTCTGCCTGAGCAAGATGGCTGCTGCTGTATGGGGGAGGAGTCAGCACCAGGATCTCCCCTGGCTACTCTCTCCATTCTTTTCCCAAAGCCTTTGTCTCCAGTCTCTCTTCAAGAGTCTCTTGACCACTCTGTACCCCCTTTTAGCAGGGATCTACCATCTGTGGCTGCCACTCTGTACTCAGCAGGGCCAAGTACTTGCTGGGGGCAGTGCTATTTTGTCCTCTCACTCTGTTGCCATTCAGGGGTGTGGTTGGTCTGAGCCAGATGGCTGCTGCCCTATCAATTAGGAGTTAGCACTGCGATCCTGCTGGCTACTCTCTCCATTCTCTCCCCAAAACCTCCTTTCCCAGTCTCTCCTCAGGCGTCTTTACCCCACTCTGCCCCCTGCCTTTATCGGACACCAAAGTAAGTGGCTGCAAATAAAAATTTATGTGTTGGCCCATTAAACAGCTCTTTGCATCTCCAGCTGCCTGTCTCTGGAAGAGAGCAACCCTACCGCTTTTCACAGCTGGCTGTTTTCTTTGTAAGTTTTTGGGATCTGGTGCTGTAGGCTGGAGATCCCTGCTTATGCTTTAGACCCAGCTCTCCTCAGGGGATCCAACTGGCCAGAGGGATCCATATCCTTCTGGTGTTCTGCATGTGGGCACCCTGCCCAGCTTCTTGAGTCTCTACCACACTGCTTACCAGTTATGTTTTGCTGAAGCTGATTTTCTGTCTTTCCAAGATTATAAGTCTCCTCTTTCATTAATTGTTCAGTTGTTTGTTCCAGGTGATTTATCCACAATTTAGTTGTAATTCCAAGTTTGTCCTGGGAGGAGGTCAGTCTGACACTCACTCTGACATCATCTTGATTCTCCTATATGTTTAACTTTTAAAGAAGCTATCAAACTCTTTCCCAAAGTGGGTGTACATTATATATTCTCACCAAGGGTGTAGCAGAGTTCTAGTTCTTCTACATCCTTGACAAAACACAATTTTAGCCATGCCAAATGGTGCATGGTGATATCCCATTGTAGTTTCATTTGCATTTCCCTAATGACTAATGATGTTCAGTTTCTATCCATATGCTTATTTGCCATCTATTTATCTTCTTTGGTAACCTTTCTGTTCAAATGTTTTGCCCATTAAAAAATTGTTTGTTTGATTTCTTGTTACTTAGTTTTGAGCATTCTTTCTATAACTAGATACAAATATTTTATCAGATATTTGATTTGCGAATATTTTTTCACACCCAGTGGTCTGTCTTTTGTATCTTCCTCTTAGTGTCTTTTGAAGATCAGCTTTCAAATTTGATGAAGATGAATTTTTTAATTAGTTCTTTTGAGGATTATGTTCTTTATGTTATATCTAAGAAATCTTTGCCTAACCAAAAGTCATACAGATTTTTCTCTAGTGTTTTATTCTGTAAGTTTTTTAAGCTTTTAGTTTTGAGATAATTATAGATTCATGTGTAGCTATAAGAAATAATACAGAGGCATCACATATACTCTTCATCTTTTTTTCCCAGTGATAACACCTTACATGATTATGGTATAATATCACAATCAGAAAATTGACATTGGCACAATCCACCAAACTTATTTAGATTTCACATGTGTTACATGGCCCCATTTGTGTATGTGTAGTTTCATGAGATTTTGTCACATGTATAGGTTCATGTGGCCAGGACCACAGTCAAGATACAAAATAGTTCCATCTCAAGGATCACTGATACTAACCTTTTATAGCCATAATAAACTTCTTCCTCCCCCATCCCTATTCCTTAGTAATCAGTAATATGATTTTTCTATAATTTCTATAATGTTAGCATTTCAAGAATATTATATAAATTGAATGATATAGTGTGTAACTATTTGATATTGACTTTTTCACTTGAATCCATCTACGTTGTGTTCTTTTTTATGGCTGAATAACATTCACCTATTGAAGGACAGTTGGTTATGTCTAGTTTTCAGCCATTAGGAATAAATTTGCTCTGAACATTTATCTACAGATTTTTTTGTGAATATAATTTTTAAATTCTCTGTGACAAATGCTATAGAGAGCCATGTGATAGGCATGTATTTAGTTTTGTAAGAAACTGCCATATTCTTTCCCAGAGTAACTGTATCATTTTACATACCCACCTACAATATATGACTAATTCAGGTACATTGCATCCTTGCTAGCATTACCTCTTATCACTACTTTTATTTTGCCCATTCTAAAAAGGGTGCAGTGATTTTAGTTTGTATTTTCCTAATGGTTGATGATGTTGACTACCCCTTCATGTGTGTATTTGCCACTGTATTTCCTTTTAGAAATGTCTATTCAGACAAGAAAAATAAGTAAAAGGCATCCAAATTGGAAAGGAGGAAGTAAAACTATCAGTGTTTGCAGATGACATGATAGTGTACAGAGAAAACCCCATAGACTTGACCAAAAAACTACTCGACCTAATAAATGAATTTGGCAAAACAGTATGATACAAAGTCAATATTTAGAAATAGAAGGCATTTTTGTACACCAACAATGAAATATCAGAATCAGAAATCAGAGAAAAAATCCCATTTTCTATAGCAAGAAGAAACATAAAGTACCTAGGAATAAACCTAACCAAGGCGGTAAAAGATCTGTATGCAGAAAACTATACAACATTGAAGAAAAAAATTAAGGAAGACAAATAAATGGAAGCATGTACCGTGTTCATGGATTGGAAGAATTAACATAATCAAAATGTCCATACTACACAAAGCAATTGATAGATTCAACACAATCTGTATTAAAGTATCAATGACATATTTCACAGGCACAGAACAAACATTTCACAAATTTATATGAAACCATGAATGACCCGGAATGGCTGCAGCAATTTTGAGAAAGAAGAACAAAGTAGGATGGATCACAATACCTGGCCTCAAACTATATTACAAGGCCATTATAATCAAAACAGTCTGGTACTGGCATAAGAACAGACACATAGCTCAATGAAACAGAATAGAGAGTCCAGAAATAAACCCATGTCTCTATGGTCATTTAAGATTTGACAAAGGAGGCAGAAGCATAAAATGAAATAAAAATAGCCACTTCAACAAATGGTGTTGGGAGAGCTGGACAGCTACATGCAAAAAACTTGAAATTTGACCACCAACTTATACCATAAACAAAAATAAACTCAAGATGGATAAAAGACTTAAATATAAGTCATGACACCTTAAAAGTTCTAGAGGAGAACGTAGGTAGAAAACTCTCAGATATTCCACGCAGTAATATTTTCGCCAATATATCCCCTAGAGCAAGGGAAATAAAGCAAAGAATAAACAAATGGGACTTCATCAAAATAAGAATCTTCTGCATGACGAAGGAAAACATCAGCAAAATGAAAAGGGAACCAACAGTATGGGAAAATATATTTGCCAATGATACCTCAGACACGGGTTTGATCTCCAAAATATATAAAGAACTCACACGACTCCACTCCAGAAAGACAAAAAATCCAATTTAAAAATGGGTGAAGGACCTGAACAGACACTTCTCCAAGGAAGAGACCCAGAGGACCCAGAGACATATGAAAGGATGCTCATCGTCACTAGCCATCAGAGAAATGCAAATTAAAATCACAATGAGATACCACTTCACACTGGTCAGAATGGCCATCATAAACAAATCAACAAACAACAGGTGCTGGTGAGGCTTTGGAGAAAAGGGAACCCTAGTACACTGATGGCCAGAATGACAACTGGTACAGCCACTGTGGAGAACATTTCTGAATTTCCTCAAAAAGCTGAAAATGGAACTGCCTTTTGATCCAGTGATTCCACTGCTGGGATTATACCCTAAGAATACTGAAACACCAATTCAAAAGAACCTATGCACCCCAATGTTCATAGCAGCACAATTTACAATAGCCAAGTGCTGGAAGCAGCCTAGGTGCCCATCAGTAAATGAGTGGTTAAAAAGCTATAGTACATTTACACAATGTAATACCACACAGCAGGAAGGAAGGAAGGAAGGAAGGAAGGAAGGAAGGAAGGAAGGAAGGAAGGAAGGAAGGAAGGAAGGAAAAAAAGAAAAGAAAAGAAAAGTAAAGAGGAAAGGAAAGGGAAGGGAAGGGAAGGGCAGAGCGAACTAACCGTTCACAACAGCATGGATGGAACTGAAGAACATTATGCTAAGTGAAGTAAGCCAGGGAGTGAATGACAATTACTGTATGATCTCACTTATAAATGGAACCTAATCAACAACAACAACAACAACAACAACAAACAAGAAAGGAAAATATAACCAGCAACATTGAAAGAAAAGAGAAACTGAAAGTAACATGAAGGAATAAGGGAGGGGTGTAATGGGGAAAGAAAGGGGAGGGGTCAAGTCAGGGAGCATGTAGGAAGGACCCATGGACAAAGCCAAAGTGGGGAAGGATTGACAGAGGGAAGTGGAGGTGGGTGGAGCAGGAGAAAGTGGTGGCAGGAAAATGAAGACAAATGTATTTGAACAATAAAAAAATTAATAATTTTTAAAATTATAAATGGGTTTTTTATTATTATTATGTTTCAGTTTTGAGAATTCATTATATATTCTAGATACGAGTCCTTTGTTGTATATATGGTTTGAAATTATTTTCTCCCAGCTTATAATTTGTCTTTTCATTATCTTTACAGTATTTTTTACAAAGTAAAAGTTTCAATTTTTTACTTTGTTCAATTTATTAATTTTTAAACTATAAATCATTCTTTCTGTGTAAAGGTTAAGAATTCTAAAGTCTGTGATCCATTCTGAATTAATCTTTATATAAGGTGTGAGCTCTAGGTTGAGGTTCATTTTTTTCCCCTATTGATGTCCAATTGCTCCAGCACCATTTGTCAAGAAGGCAATACTTCTTCAATTGCATTGCTTTTGCACATTTGTCAAAAATCAGTTGGGAATTTTTTGGGGACTGGGTTCTCTATTCTATCTGTTAATCTGTGGATCTCTCCCACACCTTGATTACTATTACTATATGGTAAGCTCCCATTTCTCATTTTTTAAAATTATTTTAGCTACTTTAGGTCTTTTGCCTTTCCATTTAAACTTAAAATATTTCACAATACCTTGCTAGGATTTAAAAAATCAAAATGTAGTTGTCATACCTTGCTGGAATTTTGATAAAAATTATAAGAATTAAATTAAATCTATAGACCAATTTCAGTGTAATTGACATCTTTATTATGTTGAGTTTTCCAGTCTGTGGTCATGGCATGTCTCTCCATTTATGTAGATATTCTTTGATTCTTTCAATCAGCATTTATTAATTTTTATCATACAAGTCCTGAATATGTTTGTTAGATTTATATCTAATTATTTCACTTTCTTTGGAAGAATTGTAAAGGTATTGTGTTTTTAATTTTAAAATGTTTTTGTGAAAAGTTCCAGGATGGCCAAGATGGAGGCATAGGTAGATAC
Organism: Pteronotus mesoamericanus; assembly: GCF_021234165.1. NCBI lineage: Eukaryota > Metazoa > Chordata > Mammalia > Chiroptera > Mormoopidae > Pteronotus > Pteronotus mesoamericanus. The sequence continues at coordinate 9,525,497 of NW_026555304.1, read as the reverse complement.
GCTTTGCTTCCTTGCACAACCAAAAGAAGGATAACAACCAGTTGAGAAACAAAAAACAACCAGAACTTCCAGAAATTCAAACTGCATGCAAGTCCAACAACCAAGAAGTTAAAGAAGAAATATTCATCCAGACTGGTAGGAGGGGCAGAGATAGGCAACTGAGGAGGAGAGGACGTGCAGCAAGGTAGCAACTGGAGGCAGACCAGGACAGATGAGGTGGCTGGCAGATGGAGACATCTCACATTCATATGTGGAGAAGCCAGGAGGAACAACTGGGGAGTGAGACACACTGCACAACCCAGGGTTCCAGCATGGGGTAATAAAGCCTTGAAACCTCTGGCTGTAAAAACCTGTGTAAATTGCTGCAGTAGAAGAAGCTCCTACTCTCACAGGAGAGTCCGTTGGAGAGGCCCACAGGGTCCTAGAATGTTTAAGCCCACCAATCTGGGAATCAGCACCTGAAAAGGCACAGTCTGCTTGTGGGAAGTGGGGAAGTAAAAGAAAGTGGGACGATACTCAAGCAAGTGACATTGTCCCTCTCTGACACCTCCTCAACAGACAGCACCACAACGCAGGGAAGAGGTTTGCTCCACCCTGAGGAATAACTGAAGCTCTGCCCTTTACAATGTAACAGGTGTGCTGAGACAAAGAAATATGGCCCAAATGAAATAACAGGTCAAAACTCCAGAAAAAAAAACTAAGCCAGGAGGAGGTAGACAACCTATCATATGCAGAGTTCAAAACACTGATAATCAGGATGCTCACAGAATTGATTAAGTATGGTTACAAAATAAAGAAGGAATGAAGGTTATACAAAGTAAAATAAAGGAAAATATACAGGGAACCAACAGTGAAGGTAAGGAAACTGGGACTCAAATAAATGATTTGGAACAAAAGGAAGTAATAAACATCCAACTGGAACAGAATGAAGAAACGAGAATTCAGGAAGAAAGATGGTGGAGGAGTAAGTAGAAGTCTCACTGACCTCCTCCCAAGACCAAACTGGAATTGTGACTAAATTGTGGAGAAATCACCCGGAAAACAATGGAACGATAGAGTGAGGGGAGCCTTGGAGCCACGGACAGAGAGTGGAACAGAGTTTCACACTTCCTAATGGGTGAGAAGTGTGGCGGAGGCTTGAGAGGGTGAGCTGGGCACCCATGGGAATGAGCACCAGAGGGACATTGAAATGGCCAGTTGGATCTCCCTGAGAAGAACATGGTCTGAATCATAAGCAGGGACCCCTAGACTACAGCATCTGAAACCAGAAAAGCACACAGGCTAAACGCAACCGCAAAAAGCTTACTGGTGCTCTCTGCCACAGACAGGTGGCTGGAGATGCAAAGACACATTTAAAGGGCCAACCCCAAAATTTGCAGTGGCAGCTGCCTTCCTTGATCTCTGGGTAGAGGCGGGAGCAGAGTGAGCTGGTGCCTGAGGAAAGATTGGTGAGGAAAGCTTCGTGAAGAGATCTGAGATGGTGGCCAGCAGAGCCCAGTGATAACTCACCTCCCACTCTGCAGCTACCATCTCACTCAGGCAAAAGGAAATCAATATACCTGCCTGTTGCATGCTCTGTCCAAGGCTTGCGTGCATGCGGGCTCGAGTGCTGAGTGCAGCATGGCTGGCGGAAATAGTGGATCCCTGGCCAAAGGGGACACAAACCTGCCTAAAGACCCTTGAGGAGAGACTGGAGACAGAGGCATTGGGGAAAGAACTGGAGGAGTAGCCGGGGATTCCCAGAGATGACTCCTTCCCCATTCTGTAGTCTCCATTTTGCAGAGGCAGGCCATGCCCCAAAGAGGCAGCAGCAGGAAAGGAAATAATAGCTCTGTTCTCAGGACAGTCTGGCCAGGACATGAGTTGTGTGCGGGCCTTGGTGCTGAATGCAGAGCTGCCTGCGGAGATAGTAGACCTGGGGCTAAAGGGGCCATAGAGCTGCCTAGAGACTCTTGAGGAGAGACTGGAGTCGGAGGCATTGGGGAGAGAACTAAGGGAGTAGCTGGGAGGGGATCCTGGTGCTGATGCCTTCCCCATTGCATGGGCTCCATTTTGCTCAGGCAGACCACTCCCCTGAGTGACTGCAGCCTCTAAGGACACGATAATCCCATCCTCAAGAGGCAATGCCCTGCCCTATGGTGCCTAAAGCCTGACAGCTGAGGGCAGAGTGACTAAATTAACAATTGCAGGAGACAGTCACAGACAGTAGATTCCTGGAAGGCTCAAACAAACAGCCTAACTTCAGATGGGGTCAACAACTGACATCATGAGAGGCAGACCCAGAAAGAAAAGAAAAGAATAAATAAATAAATAAATAGATAGATAGGTAAATAAATAAATAAATGGACCCTCATAAGACCATAGAAGTTAAATACGCAAAGTCAGGAAATCAAGACTGATGCAACTGAAGGAAAAAAAAAAAGACTCACGAATAATGGGAAGGAAAAGAAATACCTGCCAAATGCGGGGAAAGGAGGAATCCCCATAGAGAGAGCTAAATGAAATAGAGGAAAGTGAACTATCAGATACTGAATTCAAAACAATGGCTCTAAGGAAGCTCAATGAGCTCAGCAAGCTCAAAGAGAACTATAAGAAACTACAGGGAAACTATCAAAAACTTACTGCAAACTATATCAGCCTGGAAAAGGACATAGACACCATCAAGAAGACACAAGAGGAAATGAAGAATACACTTTCTGAAGTGAAGAACACAGTAGAAGGAATCCAAAGCAGACTAGACGAAGCAGAGGATCGAAACAGCAAGCTGCAGAACAAGGTAGAAAAAAAGCTCCAGAAAGAACAAGAAATGGAAAAAAGACTCCAAAAGAATGAAGAGGCATTCAGGGAAATGCAGGACAACCTGAAACGCAATAATATCCACATAATAGGGATACCAGAAGGAGAAGAAGAGGAGCAAGGGATAGAGAAAAAGTAATGATGGAAAATTTCCCCAATTTGAGGAGAGAAAAGGTCTCACAGGTCCAGGAAGCACAGAGGGCCCCATTGAAGAGGAACCCAATGAGGTCCACTCCAAGACACATCATCATTAAAATGGCAACTATCAAAGACAAAGAGAGAATCCTCAAGGCAGCAAGGAAGAAACAGGTAGTAACAAACAAGGGAGCCCTGATACGGCTAGCAGCTGACTTCTCAGGAAAAACACTACAAGCCAGAAGGGAATGGCAAGAGATATTCCAAGTCATGAAAAGCAAAGGCCTACAACCAAGACTGCTCTACCCAGTGAGACTCTCAATTAAAATAGAAGGGGAAGTAAGGAGTTTCCCAGACAAAAGAAGTTGTTAAAAGAATACGTCTCCACCAAACCAGAACTACAAGATATGCTAAAGTTACTGGTTTAAGAAGATGAAGGAAAGGAGTGAGAAAGAGAAAAACACAGGTACAAAGGAAAAAATAAATAAGTTTCTATCAATAATAACTCTCAATGTAAATGGACTAAATACCCCAATCAAAAGACACAGGAGGGCTGAATGGATAAGAAAATAGGACCCACACATATGCTGCCTACAAGAGACCCACCTCAGAGCAAGAGACCTACACAGATTGAAAGTAAAGGGATGGAAAAAAATATTCCAAGCAAATGAGGAAGAAAAAAAAGCAGAGGTAGCAAAACTTATGTCATACAAAATAAGATTTCAAAACCAGACCATAAAAAGAGACCAGATGGACACTTTATAATAGTTAAAGGAAGAATCCATCAAGAAGACATAAACATTGTAAACTTATATGCACCCAACATAGGAGCACCCAGATATATAAAGAAAATCTTGGAGGACTTCAAAAAAGATATAGACAGCAACTGATAGTAGGGGATTTTAACACCCTACTGTCAAAAATGGACAGATCTTCCAAACAAAACATCAACAAGGATATTGTGGTACTGAATGACACATTAAATCAAATGGACTTAACTGACATATATGGACCCTTCATCACAAAGAAGCAAAATACACATTTTTTTCAAATGCATGTGGAACATTTTCAAAGATAGACCACATGATAGGACACAAAGCAAGCCTCAACAAATTCAGGGAAATTGAAATACTGACAAGAATTTTCTCAGACCACAAGGGCTTGAAACTGGAAATCAATTTCAAAGAGAAACCTCAAAAACTTGCAAACTCATGGAGACTGAACAGCACACTATTAAACAATGAATGAGTCAATAATAAGAGAAGAAATCAAAAAGTTTCTGGAAACATGAAAATGAACATACAACAGTTCAAAACCTATGGGACACAGCAAAGGTGGTCCTGAGAGGGAAGTTCATAGCGATACAGGACTACCTAAAAAGATAGAAACATTTCAAATAAAAGACCTAACACTACAGCTTCAAGAACTGGAGAAAGAACAACAAATAAATCCCAGAGCAAGTAGAAGGAAGGAAATAATCAAGATCAGAGCAGAACTGAATGACATAGAGATGAAAGAACAATTCAAAGGATCAACAAATCCAGGAGCTGGATCTTTGAAAAGATAAATAGAATTGACAAACCTTTAAGCAGACATATCAAGAAAAAGAGAGAGAGGACCCAAATAAATTATATCAAAAATGAAAGAGGAGAAATAACAACTGAAACAACAGAAATAGAATGGATTGTCATAAACTACTATGAACAATTATATGCCAAGAAATTTGAATACCTTTATGAAATGATCAAATTTCTAGAAAAGTATAATCTTCCAACACTGAATGAAGAAGCAGCAGAAAGCCTAAACAGACCGATAACAGCTGGGGAAATTGAAGCAGTAATCAAGAAACTCCTGGCACACAAAAGCCCTAGGCTGGATGGTTTCACAGGAGAATTTTACACAACATTTAGGGAAGAGCTAATCCCTGTCCTTCTCAAACTATTCCAAAACATCCAAGATGCAGGAAGACTCCCAGACTCTTTTCATGAAGCCAGCATCACCCTAATTCCAAAACCAGATAAAGATGCTAGAAAGAAAGAAAACTATAGGCCAATATTGCTGATGAACATAGAAGCTAAAATCCTCAACAAAATATTGGCAAACTGCATCCAGCAATACATTAAAAAGATCATCCACCATAATCAAGTGGGATTCATCCCAGGGATGCAATGATGTTTCAATATATGCAAATCAATAAATGTAATACATCACATAAATGAAAGGAAAGACAAAAATGACATGATCATCTCCGTAGATGCAGAAAAAACATTCGATAAGGTATGGCACCCATTTATGATCAAAACACTCAGCAAAATGGGAATAAAGGGGGCATACTTCAATGTAATAAAGGCCATATATATGAAAAACCTACAGCCAACATCATATGCAACAGGCAAACACTAAAAGCTTTCCCACTAAGATCAGGAACAAGAAAAGTATGTCCTTTTCACCACTTCTATTCAACATAGTATTGGAAGTCCTAGCCACAGTGGTCAACAAGGAAAAGAAATAAAAGACATCCAAATTGAAAGGAGGAAGTAAAACTATCATTGTTTGCAGATGACATGATAGTGTACAGAGAAAACCCCATAGACTCAACCAAAAAACTACTCAACCTAATAAGTGAATTTGGCAAAACAGCAGGATACAAAGTCAATATTCAGCTATCAAAGGCATTTTTGTACACCAGCAATGAAATAGAAGAAGAAGAAATCAGAAAAAAAAAATACCATTTGCTATGGAAACAAGAAGAATAAAGTACCTAGGAATAAACCTAACCAAGGAGGTAAAAGACCTGTATGCAGAAAACTATACAACATTGAAAAAAGAAATTAAGGAAGACACAAATAAATGGAAGCATATACTGTGCTCATGGATTGGAAGAATTAATAATCATCAAAATTAATAATCATCAAAATGTCCATGCTACCCAAAGCAATTTATAGATTCAACACAATCCTTATTAAAATACCAATGATGTATTTCACAGACATAGAACATAAATTTCAAAAATGTATATGGAACCATAAATGACCCCGAATAGCTGCAGCAATTTTGAGAAAGAAAAACAAAGTAGGAGGGATCATAATACCAGACATCAAACTATATTATAAAACCACTATAATCAAAACAATCTGGTACTGGCAGAGGAACAGATCCATAGACCACTGGAGCAGAATATAAAGCCCAGAAATAAGCCCATGTCTATATGGTCAATTAATATTTGACAAAGTGGGTAGAAGTATAAAGTGGATTAAAAATAGCCTCTTTTTTAAAAAATTATATTTTAATTTATTTTTTCAAATACATTTGTCTCTGCCTCCCCCCCACCACTTTCCCTTGCCCCCTCCCTCCTTCCCTCCCTCAGCTCTTCCCCTTTGGTTTTGTCCATGAGTCCTTGCTATATGTTCCTTGACTTTCCCCTTCCCTTCCTTGTCCCCGCCCCCCCTCCTTCCCTCTTGTCTCTGTTGATTTCTTTTCCTTTCAGTGTTGCTGGTCTTATTTTCCTTGCATCTTTGTATTGTTGGTTAGGTTCCACTTATAGGTGAGATCATATGGTATTTCTCTTTAGCCCCCTGGCTTATTTTGCTTAGCATAATGCTCTCCAGTTCCATCTATGCTGTCGCAAAGTTTAGTATTTCTTTATTTCTTTCTGCTGCATAGTATTCCATTGTGTATATGTATCATAGTTTTCTGATTCAATCATCTACTGATGGACATTTAGGTTGCTTCCAACACTTGGCTATTGTCAGTTGTGCTGCTATGAACATTGGGGTGCATAGGGCTCTTTTGTATTGGTGCTTTGGTGTTCTTCGGGTATAGTCCCAGCAGGGGAATCCCTGGATCAAAAGGCAGTTCCATTTTCAGCTTTTTGAGGAAATGCCACACTGCTTTCCACAGTGGCTGCACCAGTCTGCATTCCCACCAACAGTGGACTAGGGTTCCCTTTTCTCCACAGCCTCGCCAGCACCTGTTGTTTGTTGATCTGTTTATGATGGCCATTCTGACCGGTGTGAGGTGGTACCTCATGGTGGTTTTGATCTGCATTTCTCTGATGGCTAGTGATGCTGAGCATCCTTTCAAATGCCTCTGGGCCTCTGTATCTTCTCCTTGGAAAAGCATCTGCCCAGGTCCTTTGCCCACTTTTTGATTGCATTGTTTGTCTTCTTGGAGTGGAGTCGAGTAAGTTCTTTATATATCTTGGAGATCAAACCTCTATCTGATGTATCATTAGCGAATATATTTTCCCATATGGTTGGCTCCCTTTTCATTTTGCTGATGTTTTCTTTAGCCATGCAGAAGCTTCTTATTTTGATGAGGTCCCACTTGTTTATTCTTTCCTTTATGTCCCTTGCCTTAGGGGACATATCGGTGAAAATATTGCTGCGTGGGATATCTGAGAGTTTCCTGCCAATGTTCTCCTCGAGGACTTTGATGGTGTTGGGACTTATATTTAAGTCTTTGATCCATCTTGAGTTTATTTTTGTGTATGGTGTCAGCTGATGATCCAATTTCAATTTTTTGCATGTAGCCGTCCACCTCTCCCAACACCATTTGTTGAAGAGGCTATTTTTGGTCATGTCAGAAGATGGCGGAGGAGTGAATGGGAGTCACGCTGACCTCCTCCCAAGACCAAACTGGAATTGCGACTAAATAGTGGAGTAATCACCTGGAAAACAATGGAACAATAGTGGGAGAGGAGCCTTGGTGCCTCGGACAGTGGATTTGACTCTTACACATCCCAATGGGTGAGAAGTGCGGGGGAGGCTCGAGAGGGTGGGCTGGGTGCCCACGGACACTAGCACCAGAGGGACATTGAAACGGCCACTTAGCTTCCCCCGAGAAGAATGGGGTCTGAATCATAAACAGGGACCCCTAAACTACAGGAGCTAAAACTAAGAAAATACACACAAAATGCAACCCCAAAAAGCTTAGGGGCACTCTCTGCCAGAGACAGGTGGCTGGGGATGCAAAGAGACATTTAAAAGGCCAACGCAAAAATTGCAGTGGCAGCCACCCTCCTTGATCTCTGGGTAGAGGCAGCAGCAGGGTAGGCTGGTGCCTGGGAAAAGACTGGTGAGGAAAACTTTGTGAAGAGAACTGAGACGGTGGCCGGTGGAGCCCCGGTGATAACGCACCTCCCACTCTGCAGCTACCATGTCGCTCAGGCATAAGGGAATCAGTTAACCTGCCTTTTGTGCACTCTGCACACAGCTTGTGCGTGTGTGAGCTCGGGGACTAAGTGCAGACTGGCTGGAAGAGACTTGGGGAGAGACTGGAGACAGAGGCGTTGGGGAAAGAACGGGAGGAGGAACTGGGGGAGTCCCGACTCCTTTTCCTTGCCTTAGTCTCCATTGTGCGGGAAGAGGCCACACCCCCAAAGAGCCAAAAGCCGAAAAGCACACAGACACCCCAAAACCACCCAGTGCAGGCGCGCACACTTGCGCTGAGTGACCGGCAGGGTTGGCGAGCGTGTGTGTGACCCGTGTGGGCTGGCGAACGCTTGCACCGGCGGGCAAGGCCTCCCACAGCCGTTTTTCCATTTCTTGTTCTTTCTGGGAGCTTCTTTCTACCTTGTCCTCCATCTCACTGATTCGATCCTCGGCTTCATCCAGCCTGCTTTGGATTCCTTCTACTGTGTTCTTCAATTCAGAAATGGTATTCTTCATATCCTCTTGTGTCTTCTTGATAGTTTCTATGTCCTTTTCCAGGCTGATATAGTTTGCTGTAAGATCCTGATAGTTTCTCTGCAGTTTCTCATAGTTATCTTTGAGCTGGCTGAGCTCATTGAGCTTCCTTAGAACCATTGTTTTGAATTCAATATCTGATATTTCCCTTGCCTCTATTTCATTTGGCTTTCTCTGTGGGTTGTCCACTTTTCCACTCATTTGGGGGGAACTTCTTTTTCTTCCCATTTTTGTGAGAGTATGTTAAGTAATTTACTTATTTTTTTATTTATTTTTGCTTCTGCTTCAATTGGGCTGTTTAGATTTCCTGACTTTGTGGATTAAACTTCTATGGTTGTAGGTGGGTCTTTTTATTTATTTATTTATTTATTTTCCCCTTTACTTTTCTTTCTGGGCCTGCCTCTGATGATGTCAGTTGTTGACCCTATAGGGCCTTGGGTTGTTTGTTTGAGCCTTCCAGGAGTCTACTGTCTGTGTCTGATTCCTGCTTGGGGCAGCTCTGTGACCCCTTCCGTCGGGGCTGGACTGTATTTTGGGATCGCTCTGCACTCTCACGTAGGCTCCTTGATTGCGCTCCCCAGCCTGGCAGGATACCCCGCCCGCCTGGGCTCTCCTGTGCTTGCCCCAGCCCAGGGGGTTTATTCGTGACCTTGCATACTCGTCTGGCCCCCCTGGCCAGTGAGCACCCTGGCACTGGTCAGTTTAGGGTCTTATATTGTGTGTTTCCCCCGTTTCTGGGTGCGTTGCTTGCCCTAGCCAAATGGGGACTATGGAAATGGGAGGAAGTCAGCTCCAGGACTCTCCGGTTAATCCTGTCTCTGGTCTCTCCTCAAGGGACTCTGGGCAGCTCTGTGACCCCTATGGCCGTGGACCTACTAATTTTGTGGGCCATTCCTCAATTGCGGGCCAGGCAGGTCAATTTGTGCCTGCCCTTGCCGCTCTGTGCACTCCCTCACAGGCCATATCGGTGCCAATCTGTGGGAGGCCTTGCCCGCCGGTGCAAGCGTTCGCCAGCCCACACGGGTCACACACACGCTCGCCAACCCTGCCGGTCACTCAGCGCAAGTGTGCGCGCCTGCACTGGGTGGTTTTGGGGTGTCTGTGTGCTTTTCGGCTTTTGGCTCTTTGGGGGTGTGGCCTCTTCCCGCACAATGGAGACTAAGGCAAGGAAAAGGAGTCGGGACTCCCCCAGTTCCTCCTCCCGTTCTTTCCCCAACGCCTCTGTCTCCAGTCTCTCCCCAAGTCTCTTCCAGCCAGTCTGCACTTAGTCCCCGAGCTCACACACGCACAAGCTGTGTGCAGAGTGCACAAAAGGCAGGTTAACTGATTCCCTTATGCCTGAGCGACATGGTAGCTGCAGAGTGGGAGGTGCGTTATCACCGGGGCTCCACCGGCCACCGTCTCAGTTCTCTTCACAAAGTTTTCCTCACCAGTCTTTTCCCAGGCACCAGCCTACCCTGCTGCTGCCTCTACCCAGAGATCAAGGAGGGTGGCTGCCACTGCAATTTTTGCGTTGGCCTTTTAAATGTCTCTTTGCATCCCCAGCCACCTGTCTCTGGCAGAGAGTGCCCCTAAGCTTTTTGGGGTTGCATTTTGTGTGTATTTTCTTAGTTTTAGCTCCTGTAGTTTAGGGGTCCCTGTTTATGATTCAGACCCCATTCTTCTCGGGGAAGCTAAGTGGCCGTTTCAATGTCCCTCTGGTGCTAGTGTCCGTGGGCACCCAGCCCACCCTCTCGAGCCTCCCCCGCACTTCTCACCCATTGGGATGTGTAAGAGTCAAATCCACTGTCCGAGGCACCAAGGCTCCTCTCCCACTATTGTTCCATTGTTTTCCAGGTGATTACTCCACTATTTAGTCGCAATTCCAGTTTGGTCTTGGGAGGAGGTCAGCGTGACTCCCATTCACTCCTCCGCCATCTTCTGACATGACCAAAAATAGCCTCTTCAACAAATGGTGTTGGGAGAGGTGGACGGCTACATGCAAAAAATTGAAATTGGATCATCAGCTGACACCATACACAAAAATAAACTCAAGATGGATCAAAGACTTAAATATAAGTCCCAACACCATCAAAGTCCTCGAGGAGAACATTGGCAGGAAACTCTCAGATATCCCACGCAGCAATATTTTCACCGATATGTCCCCTAAGGCAAGGGACATAAAGGAAAGAATAAACAAGTGGGACCTCATCAAAATAAGAAGCTTCTGCATGGCTAAAGAAAACATCAGCAAAATGAAAAGGGAGCCAACCATATGGGAAAATATATTCGCTAATGATACATCAGATAGAGGTTTGATCTCCAAGATATATAAAGAACTTACTCGACTCCACTCCAAGAAGACAAACAATGCAATCAAAAAGTGGGCAAAGGACCTGGGCAGATGCTTTTCCAAGGAGAAGATACAGAGGCCCAGAGGCATTTGAAAGGATGCTCAGCATCACTAGCCATCAGAGAAATGCAGATCAAAACCACCATGAGGTACCACCTCACACCGGTCAGAATGGCCATCATAAACAGATCAACAAACAACAGGTGCTGGCGAGGCTGTGGAGAAAAGGGAACCCTAGTCCACTGTTGGTGGGAATGCAGACTGGTGCAGCCACTGTGGAAAGCAGTGTGGCATTTCCTCAAAAAGCTGAAAATGGAACTGCCTTTTGATCCAGGGATTCCCCTGCTGGACTATATCCTAAGAACCCCCCAATGCCATTTCAAAAGAACCTATGCACCCCAATGTTCATAGCAGCACAATTTAAAATAGCCAAGTGTTGGAAGCACCTAAATGTCCATCAGTAGATGATTGAATCAGAAAACTATGATACATATACACAATGGAATACTATGCAGCAGAAAGAAAAAAAGAACTACTAAACTTCATGACAGCATGGATGGAACTAGAGAGCATTATGCTAAATGAAATAAGCCAGGGGGTGAAAGACAAATGCCATATGATCTCCCCATACATGGAACATAACCAACAAAACAAAGATGCAGGGAAAACATGACCAGCGACAGTGGGAAAAAAAAAAAGAAAGAAGAAACCAACAGAGTCAACACAAAGGAGGGAGAGGTGTGCAGGGAAAGGGAAGGGAAGTGTCAAGTCAAGAAACATATATGAAGGACTCATGGACAAAGCCAAAGTGGGGAAGGACTGAGGGAAGGAGTTGGGGGTGGGGGGCAGGGGAAAGTGGTGGTGGGACGGCAGAGATGAACGTATTTGAAGAAAAAATTTTTTTAAAAATTCAAAAAAATGGGGAGAGGCTGAGGAACCTCTAGAACAACTATAAACATTCCAGCATCCAAGTCATAGGGATGCCAGAAGGAGAAGAGGAAGAGCAAGAAACTGAAAACTTATTTGAACAAATAATGAAGGAAAACTTCCCCAATCAGGTGAAAGAACTAAATATGCAAGTCCAGAATGCTCAGAGAGTCACAGAGAAGTCAGATCGAAGAACACACCAAGGAACATCATAATTAAGTTACCCAAGATTAAAGATAAAGAGAGAATCTTAAAAGCTGCAAGAGAAAAGGAGACAGTTACCTACAAAGGAGTGTCCATAAGACTACCAGCTGATTTCTCAAAAGAAACCTTATAGGCAAGAAGGGACTGGAAAGAAGTATTAAAAGTCATGAAGGACCTACATCCAAGATTACTCTATCCAGTAAAGCTATCAATTAGGTGGAAGGGCAGATGAAGTGTTTCCCAGATAAAGTTAATTTAAAGGAGTTCATCATGAACAAGCCCTTATTATAGATAATGTTAAAGGGGCTTATCTAAGAAAAAGAAGAAGATCAAAAAGTATAAACTAAAATGACAACAAAGTCACAACTATCAACAACTTAATCTAAAAAACATAAACCAAAATCAAGCAAACAATTAGAACAGGAACAGAATCACAGAAATGGAGATCACATGGAGGATTATCAGTGGGGAGGGGAAGAATGGGGGAAAAAGGTACAGAAAATAAGAAGCATAATGGATAGGCAACAAATAGACAAGAGGATGTTAAGAATAGTATAGGAAATGGAGAAGCCAAAGAACTTATATGTATGACCCATGAACATGAGCTAAGGAGGTGAGGAATGCTGGTGGGAGCGGGGGTGCAGGGCAGAGGAGGATAAAGGGGTGGGAAAAAATGGGACAACTGTAATAGCATAATCAGTAAAATATACTTTAAAATAAAAAATAAAATGTTTTGTTAATATATAGAAAGGCAATTGATTTTGTGTTTGATTTTGAAAACTATGACTGCTGAATATCTGCTATAATTTTTATAGTTTTATGTTTTCATATTAAGTGTATGATATATCTTGAGTTAACTTTTAATATGATGTGATGTATGGATCAGAGTTCTTTTCTTTGCATATGGGTATATAATTATTCCAGCACTGTTTATTGTACAGATTATCCTTTATCCACTGAATTGCCTTGGCATCCTTGTCAAAATTCAGTTTTCTCTATGTGCGTGTATCTATTTCTAGGCTTTCAATTCTATTTCATTTTCTAATTGTCTATCTTAATGTCCACACCACACTGTCTTGATTATTGTAGCCTTATAATAAGTCTTGAAATCAGATTGTCTTAAACTTACAATTTTGTTATGGTTTTAAAAAGTTGTTTAGACTCTTTTAAGTTATCGCATTTCCATATGAGTTTTTGACTCAGCTTGTCAATTTTTACAAAAATGTTTTTTACTATTTTGATTGGACTTTTATTGAATCTGTAGATCAATTAGGGGAGAATTGACATCTTAATGACATTGATTGAGTTTTCCTATGTACAAACAAGGTCTTTTTTAGAGGTCTTTAAACATACCTCTCAGCAATGTTTTGAAGTCTATGGTGATGCCATAGATTACCATCACCTTGTGCTGCTTATAAGACCGCAGTGTCTTAGAGTTCCCTCAGTTTTCCCACTCTGCCCCTAGACTTCAGCAAACACTGCCCTCCCAACACCTCAGGCAGTTCTTTCTCAGCAACTCTACCTTTCCCTCAGCTATGGACTGCAACTGTCTCATATTCAATATAAGGCCTAGAATTCCAGTCAAGTCTCTCCATTTTGCTTTTTTTCTCCTCATTGTTCCCCCAGCAATCCCTCTGTGTTTAGGATGTCCTTATATTGAGGACTACTGAAGATTCTAAACTCTTAATCCAGCCTGTATTTGGCCTTAAAAAATTCTTATTCATGTCTATGTTATCCTCCTCTTCTTCCTGTTGCTGTTTATAAGATGAAATAACGAGGGTGCCTTTTCTTTCAAGAGGGGTCTGTCATTTTTTTGTGTGTGTGTTTTAGCTTTGTAGATTTTTTTAGTAACCTCAGCTTTCTGATAGGCTGAACCACCATTTTTTTTAAAACTATGATTTTGTAGATTATCTTGTTTTGTTGTTCCTTTTTTTCTTTAACAATTTATAGTCAGTTTATTAAAAGGGTTGATGTAAGCATCTGCAATGGTAACTTCAACCTCATCTCCTGGCTCAATAATGATGAAGGTAATTAACAATGTTTAACAACGCTTAACAATGTCAGAAGGGCTGTGCAAGTCAATGAGTGCCTTGTGAATCCTCATCTAAAACTCATCCTGTCTTAGAACCCTTCCCACAGGTTCTTTTTCTTGTAGTGATTAGCGAAGTCTTGGTAGGCACCTGAACTGTCCTTTCACTTTGAGATTCTTTTCCTTTGCACCTTTGATCAAGTCAGCACACACCTACTACAAACGGTTTATCTTGTGGCTGATTAGAGTAATTCTAATTTGGTGAATTGCCACCTTTGGTTCTACAGGTGTCTTTCCAGTATCTTTAAAAGCCATGGCTGTGGGCGTGGCTTCCTCCAGAAAAGGGAACAATGAGTCAGGAGTAGGATTGGCTGGGACAGTGCTTAGCTGCAGTTGCAACTGCCTTCCTAAAAAAATGTTGTTTTTCTTAAGGAAGAAGAGACATTTCCCAATGACTTTCTATGTCCTAAGCAGGAGTAGAAATTCCTAATGTCATTTGAGTCCCAGTCCCAGTTGTCACTTATGTCAAGTGGCACTTTTGCCCCATCATCCTTCCATTGAATTCTCCCTTTTGCTTAAGCTGAGTAGAGTCTGGTTCACGTATTGCAACATCAAGTGTCCTAATCCAGCAGTGGGAAAAGCAATGTGAAATGCTATGCAGGGAGGGACACTGTCCTCTACTAGTAATACCTTAATTTCTCTACCTGCAAATTGGGGGTAAAATTCCCTGCCCATCTGCTCACGTCTCTCTTGGGAGCTTCCTCTGGAATAATGGATGTGAATGAGCTCTGTGAAATGTACAATTGACATGCATATGTTATTACTAATGATAAAGTTTCTTCCCCTCCACCCCTGCCAGAACCCCACCCTCAGTATCCATGGAACCCAGGTCTCTTCTTCATCGGTACTTCCACTTCCTGGTTTGGGTCCATCACGTCTTAGCAGGAGCTTACTATGTGATAGATACCCATCCTGAGCACTTTAAGCACCTGTGCTATCCTTATTACAGATATGATCTATGGATTCCTGACTTCAGCTCTTACTAGCTATGTGATGTTAGAGAAATAGTATGATATCCCAAAGCCTCAGTTTCTTTATTTGTAAACTGAGGATAAAATAGCATATAATCCCACAGAGTTGTTATAAGAATTAAATACCATGTTGTGACATGTGGGTAGAATGCTGGAAGTGACTTGCCCAAGGCCATGTGGTCAGTTTGCATCAGGGCTAGACTGGAGCCTGTCGTCTTTCATGCCAAAGGCATTATTTGGAATCACCAAGTTCTGTGGTCTCTAAATAGCTTCCCTGGGCTCTCCCCCTCATCTTTGTTACTTAGTCCGAAAGAACATGTTTTTAAGTGTTCTCCCTTGTCTCAAAAGTTTTGTTTATTTATTTATTTTCAAACCCTCACCCAAGGACATGCTTATTGATTTTTAGAGAGGGAGGGAGGAGGAGGAGAGAGCAAGAAACATTGATTGGTTGCTTCGTGTATGCGCCTTAACCCAGGATCAAACCCACAACCGACATTATGTGCCCTGACTGGAGATCAAACCTGCAACCTTTTGATATATTAGGTGATGCTCCAACCAACTGAGCCGCCTGGCCAGGGTTGTTTATTCCTTAATGCCAGGAACTCTCTCCACATCTCCAGCTAGCCTCATTCAAGGCTCCTGACAATCCTTGGCAAAACTTACCTGTCAAACACTCCTCATTGTTCTGTTTAGCCCATGTGCACCCTGACTGTGCCTTGAACAATGCATAAGCTGAGGACATGCAACGATGGAGAGGGCTAGTGTAGGTTGTGTGGAAGAGGGAATTTCCAGGGGGAAAAATCATGGAAGTAAAAACCCAGAAACAGGTAAGCAAGGTGGCATATATGGGTAGCAGTGAGCATGCTGTTGGGTACTTGAAAGATGCATGTTGTGAAAGGTGAGGCTGTAATATCATGGATGACTCAGACCACGAGCACAGGTCTAAGATGCCTGATTCTTGTTCAACAATTGACAGGAAATCCAGAAATTGGTTGAGAGGTAAAGACAAGGCCATCTGCACTTTCTGCAGGGCTTCTTCACTCCAATTTCACTCTGTCTCAG
Organism: Pteronotus mesoamericanus; assembly: GCF_021234165.1. Lineage (NCBI taxonomy): Eukaryota > Metazoa > Chordata > Mammalia > Chiroptera > Mormoopidae > Pteronotus > Pteronotus mesoamericanus. The sequence continues at coordinate 9,509,294 of NW_026555304.1, read as the reverse complement.
CAGTCACTCAGTCTGGAGTACATTCTCAGAGTTGCCCTCTCACTTCATTCCCCTCATGGCCCAGCCTCACCCACCATCAGAAAGGTACTGTCTGCTGCCTCACACTGCTGAGACAACACAGCCTGAAGACCTGAGAAAGAAATAGAATATGACTTCATGACCTCAATTTCCATTCATAGTCTACACAGAAATCTTTCTATGTCTCCATTTCCTCCACTGTAAGTTGGGGGCAACAGAACCTATTTTAGAGGGTTACTATGTAGATTAAATGAGGTAATATAAAAAAGAGTACATAGCACAGGGTGTGGCTTGAGGCCAGCCCCTAGTCAAGTCTTCTTCCCTGGCCTTACCCTGGAACAGTCTTCCCTCAAGCACATTCCACTCACAGTGTGGCCTGACAACACAAATCAGCTGCTGCCCACTGTCCAGTGTGTGGACATCACCTGGGAGGTAAGCTGCTCAGTTCATGTCTTCGAGGGAGCACAGAGAGTCCATCAACAGAAAAGAACAGAGATGACTGCAGTCCAGATTTCAGCATAGTAGGAAGCACATAGAAGGGATAGCTCCTTGCCCTACTGGAGGCCTCGGTGAGCTCACAAAGACAGCAGTGTGACACAGAGGAAGACAGTCTGTATCTATTGATGTCTGGTTATATAGCTCTACGAGTCCTCTCGCGTGGAACTTGGGTAGGTCCCTCCACTTTTCTGATCCTACTTCTTCATTGAAATTGGGTTGTTGTGAGAGAATACATATGAAGTGCTGCATATTGGCCAGCACTGCCAGTGCCCGGTTGGGGCTGCCTTCTCCCACATCGATTCCCCATGCAACTTGACCTGAGGACAAGGGCAGTTAAGATGGTCAGGGGCTCTTCGTTGCTGTCAGGACCTTACCTAAACCTCTGGGACTGCTCTGTTGTGATGGTAAAGGAATTCTGTGAAATTCATGTACCAGGTGACTCTCACTGAGCAGAGGCTGGGACACCAGCCTTTTAGATCTGTACTGATTCTGCTGGGAGGTGTTACAGAGGGTCTAGCACAGCACTGCCCAGTAGAAATATAATGTGAACCACATGTGTGACTGAATTTTCTAATAGTCTCATTGAAAAGAATGAAAACAGGTGAAAATTTTAATATATTTTATTTAACCCAGTATTTCTAATTATTGTTTCAAGATGTATCTGATATAAAAAATATATTGAGACACTTTGTTATTTTATCATACTAAGCCTTCAAATCCCATGTGTATTTTACATGTAAAACAATCTTAATTGGGACTAGCAACATTCCGAGTACTCAATAGGTATTATGTGGCTAGTGGCTACCATATGGAATAGATCTAGTGTCTTTGGCTCAGCCTCTAGGAAACATGCTGCCATCTGGTGGTTAAATCATCAAATATCACCCCAAGCACCTTGGGCCAGGACCTGTGCAGGCACAAAAAGCTCTGAAGTTACAGGCTTCCTGCCCTGGGGTTCCATCCATCTAGTGAGAGGGAAAAAGCAAGCATAAGGAACCAACCTCTGGAGGATGTGACTTCCCAGAAGAGAAGGCTCCTACAATGCCCTGGGATTTGAAAACATCTGGGATGATACTCACCAGAGCTCTAAGAACAAGAGAAAGAGAGCTCTAGGAACTAGGAAGCATTTCACAGATGTGGAGATAGAGAGGGCAATTATGTGCTTGGGGTTACAAGACAAATAAGCAGCTGCCTCAAGGTGAGGAGACCTCGGTGCAGGTTACCAGAATCTCTCCCCTGGACCATGAAAAACATTTTAAAAATAATATTTTTTGTTTGTCTTTTACTAATAGATACATCCAGTGATTCAAAATAAAAAAGGTACAAAAGCAAGAGATATTCCTCACATCCCCACCTCCTAAATACCTTGCTTTCCTTTGATGAAGGAAGCATCACAAGCAATGCCATGATAACCTTGACACAGTTATTCTACATGTGTGAGTATATCTGTAGAATAAATTTCTTGAAATGTAATTATTGGGCTAAGGATATGTGTATTTGTAATTTCAATAGGTAAGGAATAGCTTTTTTAAAAAAATAGCTTTATTTACATATATAGTCTACATACTAATAATTTACACACACACGCACACACACATACACAATCCAGGAAGGAAAAAGACAACTTGTGCAGTGTGGTTAGCTAATGGCCTACAGCTGCTGACTCTTTCATGTTTACCTAAACTTTGGAGCTGAGGTCACATTGTTCTTGGGGTGGCCTCCACCAATGGCTGAGCAACACTTCGGCACAAGGGCCTAGCAGTTTCTGCCCAAAATTGGATTCTCTGTCTGGCAATCTGCACCTTGAACTGATGGTTTTCTTGCCTAAACATGCTTCCTGTGTTTTCATTTCACAAGAAAAGTACTTCCTAAGACACTCTTTGTACTCCTAACTCTGTCTCAGCTAGGAGGATCTATCTGCTTCCTGGAGGACCGAACAGACACAGATAAAAAGAAAAACAGGAAAATTTATAAACAGGCAATTCACTAAGGATAAACATGGAAAGATGTTCAACACCACCAGTGATGAAATATAATTATGGAAAAGAAAACTTATTGGGGATGTAATAAGACAGAAATTTTTGTGTATCACATTGGAAAAAGTTTATAAATTTTACTTTTTTTATTTTATTTTTTAGAGAGGGGAAGGGAGGGAGAAAGAGAAGAAGAGAACATCTATCAGTTGCTTTCTGCATCTGCCCTAAGAGGGTACAAAACCCACAACGCAGGCATGGGTCCCCACCGGGAATCAAACCAGCAACCTTTTGGTCTGTGATCTGTGACACAACACCCAACCAACTGAGCCACACTGGCTTGGGTATACTGGCCAAAGTTTAAAAGAAGCTGAATAATATCTGTGTTGGCTAGTGTAGAGGAAAGACTATCCTATGGCATGACTGCTGCTGGACCTGCCAGCTAGATCTGGGACAGAACAGAAATTAATTTACAAAATCCCATTAAAGGCTATCTGACCCCTCCCCAGTGCTCTGCCATGTGCTGGTTTGTGCTGGTTCCTGGAATAGACCTATACCACTCCTCAGGAAAGCATGATTGGAGGTTTCCCCTTTGCTGATGTAGACTATGCTCCAGTACACCTGTCCATCCTGCCCTTTCATATGTCACGCCTTAGTGCCGCCCCCCTATCCCCCGCAGAGGATATCCATGGTGTATTGCCCTCACCTCAGTATGCCTTTTATGTAAGTTCCTTTAATAAATTCTTAATGTAATGATAGAGCTGTCAACCTCTTCCTGTGATCTCTCAGCCCTGAGAAATTTTCCCCAATAGTTAGCATGTATTGGGAATGTAAATTGTAATGTATGTGATAATGTAAATAGGTATAGTCATCTTGGAAAAGTCTTGAAAAATATTTTTATAATGATATATAATACCGTATGGCCTTGCTGAGGTGGCTCAGTTGGTTGGGGCATCATCGCATTCACCAAAACATTGCAAGTTTGGCCCTGGCTGCTGTGGCTCAGTGGATTGAGTGCCGGCCTGTGAACTGAAAGCTCACCAGCTTGATTCCCAGTCAGGGCACATGCCTGGGTTGTGGGCCAAGTCCCCAGTAGGGGGCATATGAGAGGCAACCATACATTGATGTCTCTCTTCCCTCTCATTCTCCCTTCCCCTCTCTAAAAATAACTAAATACAATGTTTAAAAAAAATAAAAATGTTGCAGGTTAGATTTCCAGTTGGGGTGTGTATGAGAGGCAACCAATCGATATTTCTCTCTCACATTGTTGTTTCTCTCTCTCCCTTCCTCTATCTCTAAAAATCAATAAAAATATCCTTGGATAAAGATTTAGAAAAGGAAAAAATTATCTATGATACCAAATGACTCAGGAAACTTCACTTGAAGTGTACTCTAAAGAACATTTGCTAATGTATAAAATGAAGCATGCTCAAGAACTTTCATTATAACATGGTTTGTAATTGTTAAATAGTTCTGTAAAAAAACAAGTGAAACCAACAACAGTATATACTCATGAGGCAGTTTTGTAGAATCAGTTAATATTAGAGATCTTTTCACTCTTTGGCCAAGAACAGGTATACACTGAATTTTAAAAAATAGTATTTTTATTGTGGTAAAATATGCATAACATAATATTTGTCATTTTAGCTTGTAAGTGCACAATTTAGTGACATTAAATATATTTACAATGTTTTCAAGGCCCATCCATGTTGCAGCACATATCAAAATGTCATTACTTTTTATGGTTGAATAATATTCCATTGTCTGTACATAGCACATTTTACTTTTTAATCCTCACCTGAGAATATGTTTTGTTGATTTTAGAGAGAGAGGAAGGCGAAGGGGGTGGGGGGGGAGAGAGAGAGAGAGAAATATTGATTGGTTACCTCCCATACACACCTCGACCAGGGATTGAACCTGCAACTCAGGTGCATGCCCTGACCAGGAATTTAACCCGCAACCTTTTGGTGTACAGGATGATGCTACAGCCAACGGAGCCACCTGGTCAGGGCTACACAGCACATTTTATTTATCCATTCACTTGTTGATTGACATGAGTTTTTTTCATCTTTTGGCTATTGTGAATTAATCTCCTATGCCCATTGGTGTACAGATATCTGTTCAAGTTCCTGCTTTCAACACTTTTGGATATAAACCTAAGAGTAGAATTGCTGGATCATATGGTAGTTGTGTTTAACTTTTTGAGGGACCATTAAACTGTTTTCCATAGCAGTTGTATTGTTACATTACTGCCAACAATGCACAAGGTTCCAACTTTACATATTTTCAGCACTTGTTATTTTCTATTTTTTAAAAATTAAAACTATCCTAGTAGGTGTGAAATGGAATCTTATTGTGTTTTTTTTATGAATGGATACTCTTTTTTTTTAGTTCTTTTATTTATTTATTTTGAAAGCAGTAACAATTTATTGAATTCTTACTATGTGCTAGACAGTGTTCTATTTTTTTTTACATTCAGTAGTATTTTGTATTAGTTTCAAGTGTACAGCATAGTAGTTACATAATCACATGCTTTACAAAGTGATTCCCCAATATTTCCAGCATCCATCTGGCACCATACAAAGTTATTACAATATTACTGACTATATTCCCTATGCTGTACTTTACATCTCCATGACTATTCTGTAATTACCAATATGTACTTCACAATCCTATGCAGGGATACTCTTGATAGACCCAAAAAAGAATGAAGGGAAGCCTTTATGTGAGGGAGAAAGATTGCTGTCTTTGAAAGGTGGCAAAGATGGTACTAGGAGGATGGCATTACTGAATGAGCAAAGATGGTAGACTGCTTTATATTTCAAGAGGCGTTGTTGCAGATGGGCTTCCATTGTGAGACCTATTGTGCAGATAAACTATCAAGTGTTTAGCGGGGGCATGCCTAGTTAGTGCAGGGGGAATTGTAGTGAAATCAGAAACTGGAGAGATAAAGGATACCTGTGATCTAATCCTGAACAGGGATTTGGGTGGCACACCCAACAGCAGGACAAATTTGCTGAGGAAGCCAGTCTGGGAAATGCAGAATAAAATAAAAGTAACAAGTGTTACTTTTGTCAAATTGTCACTTAGTAACATTATAACAAATACAAAGTAACATTGTCACTTAGCTTTGGAGGAGAATCAAGATGGGGGAGGAGTGAGTGGAAGTAACACTGAGCTCCTCCAAGGACCAACCTGGAAATACAACTAAATTGTGGAGAAATCACCTGGAACAAACAACTGAACAATAACGAGAGAGGAACCTTATAATCTCGGACAGACAGAACAATCAGTTTAGCACGACCTAACTGGTAAGGAGTGTGGTAGAAACTCGAGAAGGTGGGTGGGGTGCCAATGGGTGCCAGAACCAGAAGAATATTGAAACAACCAGTTGGATCCCCCTGAAAAGAGCAGGGTATAAACCATAAGTGGAGGTCTCAAGCCTACAGCACCAGAGCCCCCAAAGTACACAGATAACAGCCAGCTGTGAGAAGCAGCAGGGTTGCTCTCTTCCAGAGAAGGGCAGCTGGAGACATAAAGAGCTGGTTAAAGGTCCAACGCATAAATTTTTATTTGCAAACAATTATCCTAGGCTTCAGCAAAGGCAGGGGCAGAGTGAGGTAGAGACACCTGAGAAGAGACTGGGGAAGGAGGCTTTGGGGAGAGAATGGAGAGAGTAGCTGGCAGGATCCCTGTGCTGACTCCTCCCTCATAAGGCAGCAGCCATCTTGCTCAGGCAGACCAGTCCTTTGAGTAGTAGCAGTGTGAGAGGACACAATAACCACACCCTCAGGAGGGACTCTGCCCTGCCTTGTGGTGACTAAGCCTGACTGCTGAGTGCAGAGTGACTAGATTAGCAACTGAAGGAGACAGCCACAAAGAGTAGATTCCTGGAAGTCTCAAGCAGATTGCCTAAGGTCAGACGGGGTCAACAGCTGACATCATCAGAGGCGGATCCAGGAAGAAAAAAACAGCAGCCTCCTCCCATTGAAGTACACAAAGTCAAAAAAATCAAGACAGATCAATTTAAGAAGCAGAAGCAAAAGAGCCTCACAACTAATGGGAAGACAAAGAACCCCCCCGCCCCGCCCAATTAAAGGGAAAGGAGGAGTCCCCACAGAGAGAGCTAAATGAAATAGAGGAAAGTGAACTATCAGATACTGAATTCAGAACAATGGCTCTAAGGAAGCTCAATGAGCTCAGCAAGCTCAAAGAGAACTATGAGAAACTACAGGGAAACTATCAAAAACTTACTGCAAACTATATCAACCTGGAAAAGGACATAGACACCATCAAGAAGACACAAGAGGAAATGAAGAATACAATTTCTGAATTGAAGAACACAGTAGAAGGAATCCAAAGCAGACTAGATGAAGAAGAGGATCCAATCAGCAAGCTGGAGAACAAGGTAGAAAAAAGCTCTCAGAAGGAGCAAGAAAATGAAAAAAGACTCAAAAACAATGAAGAGGCATTTAGGGAAATGCAGGACAATGTGAAATGCAATAATATCCACATAATAGGGATAGCAGAAGGAGAAGAGGAGTAAGGGATAGAGAACCTGTTTGAAAAAGTAATGATGGAAAACGTCCCTCACTGGAGGAGAGAAAAAGTCACAGAAGTCCAGGAAGCACAAAGAGTTTCATTCAAGAGGAACCCAATGAGGCCTACTCCAAGACACATCATCATTAAAATGGCAAATATCAAAGACAAAGAGAGAATCCTAAAGGCAGCAAGGGAGAAAGATGTAGTAACATATAAGGGAACCCTGGTACAGCTAGCAGCTGACTTCTCAAGAGAAACACTACAAGCCAGAAGGGAGTGGCAAGAAATCTTCCAAGTTATGAAAAGCAAAGGTCTGCTACCAAGACCGCTCTACCCAACAAAGCTCTCAATTAAAATGGAAGGCAAAATAAGGGGTTTCCCAGACAAAAACAGGGTAAAAGAATACACCTCCACCAAACCAGCATTGCAAAATATGCTAAAAGGACGGCTTTAAGAAGACAAAAGAAAGAGTCTATGAATACCCAGTTCCTTTCACAGTCACTAATACTTGGTATTACCAATATTTTTTAATACTTATTATTCTGATTGGGACAATGATGTGTTATTTTCATTGTTCCTTTATTATTTGTTGAAACAAAACCTGTTTTTGTAGATTTATTGCCTATTTCTATTATTTTAAAAAAGTTTTAAATGACTTTTTGGTATTCTTTATCCATTTTTTGATTAAATGTTTTTAGAATTTTTTCCCTAAAAAAAGAAGACTATTAACCCTTTTTTAGATGTGTTAGAAATACTTTCCTATTCTATTACTTGTCCTTTAACACACACATATATATATATAACTATATAGTTTTAAATGTTTAATATAGTCATGTTGTCAATTTTTTTTCTGTATAGCTTTTCGGTTTGAATATGTTACTTCAGGGTAAGGAAAATATTATTTTGTATTTTCTCTGAAAACTTCTTAGATTTTACATATTGATTTTTAACTCACCTGAATATTTGTTGTATAATGTGTGAAAGAGGGCTCTATGTTTGTTTTATTTCAAGTAATAGTGGTCCATGCACCTTATTTGTTGAATAAGTCATATTTTCCCCATTGATTTGAAATATCAATTGAATCATATATTACATTGTTAGACAGATATATATATATTTGTTTCTAGAATGCTCATTTTATTTCATTGATCTACTTGATTACTTCTGTACTGGTATCATGTTGTTTTAATTGCTGAGATTTTATAATGATTTAAATTTTTTAATATTTTATAATGGACCTTCACATTTAAAATAAATAAATAAATAAAATCTGCATTTAAAGAAAGAAGAAAGAAAGAAAGAAAAAAAAGATAGAAAGAAAGAAAGAACTCCTACCTTTTGTGACATCATGGATGGAATTATGCTAAGCAAAATAAGCCAGTCAGTGAAAGACAAATACCATATGATCTCACCTATAAGTGGAATCTATTCAACAAAATAAATTAATGAACAAAACAAACCAACAAACAAGATAAACCACAGGCAAGGAAACATGGAGCAGACTGAAAGTGACCAGAGTGGCTGGGGAAGGAGGACAGTGGTAGAAAGAAGGAGAAGGAACTAAACAAAGAACATGTATGAATGACCCATGGACATGGACAACAGAGTGGGAATTGACTGTGGAAGAAAGGGGTGGAGTGGGATGGGTGGGGAGGGCAAAGGGGAAAAAATTGAGACAACTGTAATACAATAAACTTCATTTAAAAATAAAATTTAAATTAAAAAATAACATTGTCAGTTAGCTTTGAGAGACACCATCCCTTTCCAAAAAAGGGGTTTTAAATCTCCTTCAGGAGTGCAGGTCCAGCTTTCCCTTGCAGTATGAACAGCAGCAACAAGATCTGAGTCCTCCTCAGGCTGCACCTGCTTTATCTCTGCATGGTGGATCCAAGGCTTGATTCCTGTGGGATTTAGGGAAGAGGGCATTGTCAACAGAATGTCAGAGTGACTGGTCTATTGCTTGTCTAACTACTGTTCAGGACCTTGAATCTTCCAGGTCTTTATTAAGACTTATCTCCCAGCTAGAACAGGGAAAAGGGCTCGTCAGACCAGTAGATAGACCTGCAATGAGCATACTTCTGCAAAGTTGTTAGTGTTTGACCTAAATCTAAATACTGTTTCATTTTTGTTTCATGTTCTAAATCTAAAGGGCATGCCCCTAAAACAGAAACTTGGAAGGGCCTGCTATAAACTATTTCCAAAGGGCTTAATTTAAGCCTACTTCAAGGTGCTACCGTAATTCAGAGAAAGGCAATAGGGACTGCTGGGTCCCATTTCACATGTGTTTCCTGGCATATTTTTGCCCGGGTTTTCTTTATTGTGTGGTTCATTTTCTCAGTCTTCCCCAGAGATTGGGGTCTCCAAGATGCATGTGGTTTCCTTTGTATCTGTAGGGCCTGTCCTATGTTTTGGGAGATTTCTAAAGTTGAATAACAATCCATTGTCCTTTTGAATGCTATAAGGAAGTCCAAACCTAGGGATTATTTCTTTGAGTAGAAGTTTTGCTACCTCAGCTCCCTTCTTAGTTCTACTGAGGTATGCTTCTACCTGTCCAGAAAAGGCATCTATGAAAACTAATAAAAATTTAAAGTTTCCTGTGGTTTTATGCATCTGTGTAAAGTCAACTTGCCAGTCCTCAAAAGAACATATTCTTTTATACTGTACTCCCTTTCCTGTTGGGGCATGCTGTATCTTAGAATTGTTTGTGGCACATATCTGACAGGCTTGGATAATTTTCTAAATGGTCCTTTGTAAATAAGGGTCCTTCAAATGTGGTCTAATGAGGTCCAGTAAAACATCCCTTCCATAATGGGTCCCTTCATGTAGGTGTTTGAAGATGGGATACACTAGTTTTAGGGAGTAAGACTGTAACATGAATGTTGGTTTTCCATATACAATTAGGGTCAGTGCTAGAGAATCCCCATTCATGGCCCCTTCCTCATCTCTTTCTGTGTAATGAGTTTTAAATTCTGACAAGTCCAGGTGGAAAATCAAAGTCCCAAGAAGTGGCAGCCCTTGGGCAGCTTGTCCTGCTGTTTTACTGGCAGTTTGGTTTCCCTGGCTTGTCTGGGAGCCATTATTCTAATGTCCTGGGCAGTGCATTGTGGCAATCTGGTTCAGTAGATTCACTGCCTCTAGAAATTGTAATTTCTCTTTTGCCTGTTTAATGTCCTTATTCCCTGAGATTAAGAGCACTCTTTCTTTCAATATTGCCCTATGGCAGTTCCATGCAGGCATCTTTCTTATTTATTTATTTATTTATTTATTTATTTATTTATTTATTTATCTATCTATCTATCCTTAATCTTCACCTGAGAATATGGTTATTGATTTTAGAGATAGGAAGGGGGTGGGGAGAGGAAAATATCAATGTGAAAGAAAAGCATCAATCAGTTGTCTGTATGCGCCCTGACGGGATTGAACCTATAACCTAAGTATGTACCCTAACCAGGAATTGATCCCATAACATTTTGGTGTATGGGACAACAGTCCAACCAACTGAGCCACTCATCCAGGGCATGAAGGTGTCTTCAGAGTCAGTGTTGATGTAAACATTCTTTCCCTGGGATAATTCTAAGGCTCTAGTGAGGGCTATCAGCTCAGCCTTTTGTGTTAAGGTTCTTATAGCAAGGGCTTGGGCTTCTATTACCTTGTCTAGGGTGACTACCACATACCTGACTTGTTGCTGACCATTTTCCATGAAGCTATTCCCATCTGTATGAAATTCTCAGTCAAGCTCTCTCAGTAGCTGGTCCAATAGATCTGGTCTGCTGGAATATTACTTTGTCAATAATTTCCAGGCAATCATGTGGAAGGTCCAAGCTTCCCTCTGAGTCCAGGAAGTAAGATGGATGGGTTTAAGGTAGTGGTGGTTATTTGGTGACATTTCAGTTGTTTAATAAAATGGCTTGATATTTTCACAGGCATTCTACTGTCAGCCAGTACCTTCCTTTCTGTTCAAATAGGGTTGGGATTTGGTGAGGTACAAATACTGTAGTAGGTTTCCCCAGAATGAACTCTCTGTTTCCTGTAAGATGTCAACAGGGAGCTGCTATTGCCCAGAGGCATCACAACCATCCTTTTGCTGTGTGATCTAGTTTCTTTGAGAGAGAGGCTATGGGTTGGGTGTATGTCCCATGGTCTGAGTTAGTATCCCAAGTCCGATTCTTTGCCTTTCATGAATGTATAATTTGAAAGGTTTCTATAAATTGGGCTATTTTAGTGTGGGAGCTGAAACTAGTTTTTCCTTCAGGATGTCAAATGCTGCCTGACACTCTTTCATCCATTCAAGGAGTTCAGAGTCTGGTTCTTTCAGAGAATCATACAATGATTTAGAAAACTATGCATAAGTTTTTTGTGAAGGAAAGCCTGTTTTTGTAAGTGTCTGGTGACTCCAAAAACCGACACTGCAGCTGAACTTTTATTGATTAGTTTTGTATTTGGCACTGAGTATGTAGCTCCCATATTTTTGAGAAAGTCAATTAACTTGTTCCCCACTGTCAGTTGTTCCTGGGGCCCCTGTGGAAAATAGTAACTGGTCAGGAAGTGTCTAGGGGAACCACTGGGGCTCCTCTTTCTTCATCAGATTTTCCATGCTTTTCTAACATTTCTCAGCAAGAGTTTATGTATTTTTTATGTTTCTTTTAGAGACTCCCTGGTGCTCTCTCTCTACAGTATCAGGGTCAGTGGTGGTGGGGGTCGCAGGACCCACTGTCAGGAAGCCTGGAGATACTGCAGCCCTCAGCCCACCTCCCAATGCTAGACGCAGCATCTGCCCATGTGGGGAAACCAGTTGGAGCCCATGCGGTGCCCCTGAATCCCAACATGCCCATGTCCTCTGTGCAGCCCCTTGCATAGCTCACCCTTCTGAAGCGGCCGTCTGGGCTTATGCCCACCCTGCCACCAGCTGTCTGCACTCTGACTGCTTGTGTATGGTAACATATGTTTAGATCTCTGATATATTCTGAGTTAATTATTTAATATGGTATAAGATAAGGGTGTAACTTTATGCTTTCCATGTGGATATTGTTTTTCCCATGCTATTTGGAGAAAATATTGTCCTTTCCCCATTGAATAGTCTTAGCACTCTTGTCAAAAGTCAATGGACCATATACTGAATGTTTATCTCTGGGCTCTGTACTATTCCATTCCAGATTCTATATGTCTGTCCTTATGCCAGTACAATAATGTTTAATTACCATAGCTTTGTAGTAAGTGTCAAAAGTTGGGAAATATGAGTCCTCCAAGTTTATTTTTGTTTTACAAAATTGTTTTGGTTATTTGAGGCCTCTTGCAATTCTATGTGAATTTGAGAATGAGTCTGTCCATTTCTGTAAAAAAGGCAATTGAACTTTTGATAGTAATTACCTTGAACCTATAGATCACTTTGGGTAGGATTGACATCTTCACAATGTTAAGTCTTCCTATTCATGAACACAGTATGTCTTTCCATGTATTTAAGTCTTCTTTAATTTCTTTCAGCAATATTGTGCAGTTTTAACTTGCAAGTTTTTTTAAGTGTTTGGTTAGATTTATTTCTAAATATTTCTTTTAGATGCTCTTTTAATTTGAATTTCTTTCTTAATTTTCTTTGGATTGTTCATTGCTGGTATATAAAAATACAACTTAGTTTTTGTTTTATCCATAAACTGCGGCTTTAATGATTTACTAGCCATAGTAGATTTCCTGTGAATTCCTTAAGATTTTCTATATATAGAATCATGCCAACTATACATAGAGATAGTATTATTTCTTTCCCCCTTCCCAATTTGAATGCTTTTATTTTTTTTTTTCTTGTCTAGTAGCTCTGGCTAGAGCTTCTAGTACAATGTTGAATAGCAGCAGTAAAAGTGGGCATTCTTGCTTGTTCCTGATCTCAGGAGGAAAACTTACAGTCTTTTACCACTGAGTATGATATTAACTTTGGACTTTGATTTAAAAAACTATTATCACATTGGGAAATTTTTCCTTGATCCAGTTTTCTGAGTTTTCATGAAAAAAAAGTAGGATTTTGTAAAATACCTTTTCTGCATCAGTTGTGATGATCACCTTTTTATCCTCTTTATTCTATTATTGTGATGTATTACATTGATTTTTTTATGTTGGCCCATCCCTGCATTTCTGGGATAAATCCCACTTGATCATGTGAACAACTTTTAATATGATGTTGGATTTAATTTGTTAATATTTTGTTGAGAAGTTTTACATCTATATTTATAAGGAATATTAGCCTGTAATTTTCTTTATTCTGATATTAGAGTAATTCTGGTCTTATAGAATGAGTTAGGAGGTGTTCCCTCCTCAGTTTTTGGGGGAAGAGTTTGAGAAGGGTTTGTGTCAATTCTTTAAATGTTTTGTGGAATCCTCCAGTTAAGTCATCTTACTCAAAACTTTTCTATCTTGTTAGTTTTTTTTTATTATTATTACTGTTTCAATCTCCTTATTAGTTATAGGTCTTTTCAAAATTTCTATTTCTTCTTTAGTCAGTTCATGTAAATTTGTTTCAAGGAATTTGTCCATTGCTTCTAGTTAATCTAATTTGTTGTACTATTGTTCATAGCATTTGCTTCTAATCTTTCTTATCTTTGAAAGGTTGGTAATGATGTCCCCACTTTCATTTCCAATTTTAGTTATTAGCATCCTTGTTTTCATCTATTTAAGGATTGTCAGTCCAAATAAGGATTGCTATTTTTTCAAAGTACCAACTTTGGGTTTCATTGATTGTTTTTCTATTCTCTATTTTGCTTATTTCTTTGTTTCTTTCCTTCTACTAGTTTGGGTTTAGTTTGTTGCTTGCTTCTGCTAGCTTTTGGTTTAGTAAGTTCTTCTTTACCTAGTTCCTTAAGGTGTAAAGTTAGGTTACTGATTTGAAAACTTTTTTCTATTTAATGCATGCCTTTTAGCATGAATTTACTTCTGCATCTTCATGCATATGTAAATGTGGGTATTTAAATCTATGCATTTGTCATAAATTTGATACGTTGCATTTTGGTTTACGTGCATCTCTAGGTTTTCTAATTTCCCTTGTGATTTATTCTTTTACCCATTGGTTGATTAAGAGTGTGGTGTTTAATTTCCACACATTTGTAAATTTTCTGGTTTTACTTGTGATATTGATTTCTAACGTCAACCTCTTGTGATCAGAGTATGTACTTTGTGTGATATGCATTTTTAAAAGCTATTAAGACTTGTAGCCTCACATATGATCTAACCTGAAGAGTGTCCCAGATGTACTTTACAATAATTTGTATTTTATTGTTGGGGGGAGTGTTCTGTATGTGTGTTAGGACTGGTTGGTTTATTGTGTTGTTCAAGTCTTCTATTTCATTATTTATCTTCTGTCTGGTTGTCATATTATTAAGAGTGAGGTATTAAAATCTCCAACTATAATTGTTAAACTGCCTATCTGTGCTTCGTATGTTTTGAGGGTCTATAAGGTGGAGGTTTTGAGGCTTTCTTTTCCTGCACTGGAACTCTGGATTGGGCACTCTGTCTCCTTCCCCAGTTGTTCCTCCAGTTTATCCACATGCAAATGTGGGACCACCTGGTCTGCCAGCCACTCCCTTGCCCTCCCAGTCCTCCAGCAGCCACCTTGCTGCGCGTCCTCTCAGCCCCAGCTGCCTGTCTATGCCCCTACCAGTCTGGATGAATGTTTCTTCTTTAACTCCTTGGTTATTGGACTTCTACACAATTTGATTTTCTGGCAGTTCTGGTTATTTTTTGTTTTTAAATTTGTTGTCCTTCTTTCGATTGTGTGAGGAGGCAAAGTGTATTTACCTATGCTCCATCTTGGCTGGAAATCCTCAAATACATACAGATTCTAAGGGAAGAAATAAACCTGTCCCTATATGCAGATGCCAAGACTGTCAATGTAGAAAAATCTCAAGGAACCTAGGAGAAAAAAATACTCTTGAGAACTGATAAGCAAGTATAGCCAGGTTTCAGGATTCAAGATAAACATACAAACAATTGTATTTCTGTATCATAGCAATGAACACATGGTCACTGAAACTAAAAATACAATACCATCAAAAACACTAAAAATAAAGAGAAGAAATTCTTAATGAAACATACTTAGGATTTGTATGCTGAAACCTCCCAGATGCTGATGAAAGAAATCAAAGAACATCTCAATAAATGGAGAGACATCAATGAGTTCATGGATTTAAAGAGTCAAGATATTAAAATGTCAGTTCTCCCCCAATTGATATACAGGTTTAATACAAATCTCAAAATCACCAATTTTTGGTTGCTGTGAACAAGATTATTCTAAAATTTATAAGAAAAGGCACATGCCCTAGAATAGCTAAAATACCTTTAAAATGAAGGATACAGTGGGAAGAATCAGCCTAGCTAATTTCAAGGCTTACTACACAGCTACAGTCATCAAAACTATTTTTTGACAGTGCTATGACAGAGATCAACAGTGCAAAAGAGAGAACTCCTAAATAGACTTTTACTAGCAATGTGAACAAGGGATTTATAGTGTTGAACACATGGCTTCAGGGTTCAGGTTAAAGCAGAATCTATGGATTTCATCTAGGTGCCCCCCACACCAGCCTCTTTGCTGCCATCTTATTGTTGGGTGTGGCTGGCGACTGGGTGAGCAGGAATGTTTCTATTACAGGCATTAATAGCCTTCAGAGATGTAGTTGTGGCCTTCATCAAGAAGGAGTGGAAGCTACTAAGTCCTGCCCAAAAGACCCTGTATTGAGATGTAATGCTGGAGAACTATAGCCACTTGGTGTCGCTGGGTAAGGACGGAGCTCTGCAGGTCTTAGACTCTGCTTGTGGGCTTTTTAAGATTTGTGCAGCAGCCACCATGTTTTTGGATAACAAAGAAAAATATTTACTCCATATCCCCAGAAAATGTCTGGATTCTACAGATTTGAAAATAGTGGAATTATTCATGTGTGTGTATATGGTATCTTTCTGAATTTCACTCCATGAAATCATTGTATTTTCAGGCCTCTGTCAAGCCCTGGCCCTTCCTCTGAAGAGACTGTGCTTCAAATGGGGGAATATTTGTATTCACTCAAGCACAATGGAGAATCAGTGTACTGCCTTCACATCCAGGATTATCCCTTTTCTTAGTCATTTTTTGTTAGCATTCAGAGAGCCTTTGCCCTCTTCCAGGTTATTGCATTCTCCAACTGACTTGAGTTCTGTGATAGCCTTTTAATCCACTAACCTCAAGGTAACTCTGGTTTCTTTTCCTGTGAGTAGGAATTTCCTTTTCTAAACCAAAACTCATCACACACCGGAGCAAGGGGACAAGCCCTGGAGAGAGGAGAGTGAATGTCTTCTGGACCTTTGTCCAAGTGAGTGGGAAGCACCTGGAAGACAAGGAGGCAGGCTAGTGAGGTGCTCAGCAGGTGACGAAGAAGCATCTATGAAGTCCGGAAAGTAGGGAGCTCTTCTCCAGGCTTTCCTTCCATGTCATCCTGCTCACCCCAGAAAGAACCTCCCTGACACTCTGCCCTCCTCCCCCAGAGAGCCCCACTCCACTCACTTGGCATTTTTATCCAGCATGTCTAGGATCTCCCTATTCTTGGGCTTTTCTTGGTGGATTTGATGTTACAAGGCACTTGCCCTCTGAACCTAAGTCATCTGCCCTGCTAGATTCTGTCCAGTTTCCGTTCTTAACCTCGTAACATTTTTGTGCATCAGTTTTAACCCATAAATTTCTATCTTTGTTTTTTTATTTTATGATGGGTTATTTAATATTACAATAGGGTATAATTATGCAGTGAGTGCCAATGTGCCTTCCCAGCATCCCACAGAATGTTGTAAGTCCAAACAGCAGCCCTGTACCTTCCCTAGTTGTCTTTCACTCCTGCCCTGAGAATACAATTTCTGCATTAGCATTCCCATGACTTCCTTTATCCTTTTTATCCATTTGATGGTCCTTCAGCCATATATGGCAATGATTTCCAACCAGTGTGCTGCAAGAATTTTTAAAACATGCCTTACCTGGCCGTTTAGTCAGAAGCAACTGACCTCTTTTCCCTTACAAATAGAAAATTGACAACAGCCAACACAACAACAGTCATCCAGTGTGAATAAATCAAGATTATAGCTATGTTTTTGTGTTGGATCAACAAAAAATATATTTTTGGCATGCCACAGAACTTTAGTAACTAGTTTATGTATGCCATAATATGAAAAAGGTTGAAAATTGCTGATGTGCTGCAGCATGGTGTTGCTGGTGTATCTGTGAACCCAGAGGTAGCCAGGATGTAAGAGAGGCCTGTCCACCATAGTGGGGACCTGTCCCAGAATGACAGGTATCAAGTCTCATTGCCTACAGACATACATCTTATTTTCCACAAGTGAATTCCATTGACCCTTTTCTCGTGTTCAGATGTGTCAGTGGTTGCTATGCGTTATTGCAAGAGGTAATGACCTTAGTGCAGGGGAACTTGACTCCTGTTTCTGTTTTAATGGGGGAATGAGCTGCTGTGGTGGAGGCCACTTCCCTTTAACCTGGCTGTTCCTCTTAATTAGAGTCTCAGTATTAAATAAATGAGGTTTTTTTAATTAAAAAAAAAAGAAAACCTCTGATGTAGAGTGTTGTTTTGCATGTTTGTAAACTGCTCTGCACATACTATCGTAATGTACATATCCTTCTGGAATATACCTTTTTACCAGCTTTCTGTGAGACTCATGTTACAATGTGCAGGTTTTTATTATCCTTTTTAAAGCTGTTACATAATCCCATTATGTGAATATTTCTATTTTAATGCACTTGAAGTACCAATTCCCTTCTTTTGGAGATGTAAGTTATTGCTAATTTGGCTATTAAATAATGTTGCTATGTATTGTTATTGCTTCCTTGGAAACATGTACAAAAGTTTCTCCAGATGCCTAGTACCCAGGAGCACAGTAGCTGGTTCATAGGCATGAATGGCCTCAACCTGATAGGCTTTGCCACATTGTGTTCTGAAGCTACTATGCCACTTTGCCCTCCAGCAGCAGTGATGAGAGCTCTGTGTCTTCCACATCCTCACCAACACTAGGTACTGTCAGACCTAGTTTTTCACCCATGTGTTCATTCTGTGTTAAAATCTGAAGGGATTTGCTTTCCAGTTAGCATGAACATCTTTTCCTATGTCGATTTGTCATTGGTGTTTCCTGTTCTGTGATGTAACTTTTCAAGGTGTTTCCCTCCTTTATATTTGGGATGTTTCTTTCTGTTATTGATTTATAGACATTCTGTATAAATTCTGGGAACACTATAGGTCTTAATCCTACTGGAATTAATTTTATGTGAATGTTGATAGGTAAGGATAAATTTTTTTGTGATTTATCTTTTTTCTTTTTAATATTCTTATTTTTGGTTTTTTTTGCTTCTAATTACAAGATACATCAAGAATTGAACTTTACCAAAAATTCAGTGCTTTTGCCTATTTTATAGAACAACTTTTATATGAGCTATAATTATGGTATAATAGAAAAATGTTATTTGGTACAATAGTTAAGGGATAATTATAAGGTATGTTATCAAAGTATAATAAACTACATATATTTAAAGTATAAAATTTGGTAAACTCTGATACGTACACACCATGAAACCATCACCGTGATCCAAAAAATCCAAGCATACCTATCCCTCCC
Organism: Pteronotus mesoamericanus; assembly: GCF_021234165.1. Lineage (NCBI taxonomy): Eukaryota > Metazoa > Chordata > Mammalia > Chiroptera > Mormoopidae > Pteronotus > Pteronotus mesoamericanus. Next base: position 9,490,647 of record NW_026555304.1, on the reverse strand, counting down.
AAGTTCTCTGGGCATCACTGTCCTCCTCTTGTCTCCACACCCAGGCAACCACTGATCTCCTTTTTAACATTATAGATGTTTGTATTTTCTGGAATTCATATGAATTGCATCATACAAAATACATAGTGGATTCTTTCACACAACATAATTACTTTGAATTTCATCCATGGTGCTGTGTAGATCAACAGTTCATTTCTTTTTATTGCCAAGTAGTTCATTATATGATATCACAATTTATTTAACTATTCCTATTGAAAGATTTTGGGTAGTCTCCAGTTCTGATGAATAAAAATAAAGCATGTGTGAATAAACCATGAAAAGTCTTTGTATGGACATAGGCTTTATTATTATTATTATTATTATTATTATTATTATTATTTTTGACAAATACTTGGTACTGGGATGGTTGAGTTGTATAATACATCATATATTTAACTTTTTGCTAACCTCACAAACTATTTTCCAAAGTTGCTGCACTTTCACATTCCAACCAATAGTATACGAGGGTTCCAGATGCTCCACATCTTTGTCAGCATTTGGTATTATTTTAATGACATTCTCATAGTTGAGTAGTGGCATCTTACTGTGGTTTAACCTGACATTTTCCTAATGACTGATGATGAGGATCTTTTCATGTGCTTAGTTGCCATCTGTATATCTTTGGTGAAATGTCTTCTCAAATCTTTTACCCATTTAGTACATTGGTTTCTTTTTATTATTGAGCTTTGAAAGTTCTTCATGTATTCTATATAAAAGTCCATTATCAGATATTTAATTTACATATATTACTCTGTGGCTTGTGTTTCATTCTATTAATAGTATCTTTTAAAGAGCAATTCTTAATTTTAAAGTCTAAGTTTTAATTTTTTCTCTCATGAATCTCATTTTTGGTGGTATATTTAAGTAATCTTAGCCTAAACTAAGATCTAAGAGATTTTCCCATATATTTTTTTCTTTTTAAAAGTTTTATAATTTTTATTTTACACTTAGGTCTATAATCCATTTTGAGTAAATTTTAAATTTTTGTGCTTGGTACCAGGTCTGAATTTAAGTACATTTTTTTTTGCATCAAAATATCCATTTTTTTCCAGCACTGTTTATTGGAAAGACAACCCCTTTTTATTGATGGACTTATGCGCCTTTGTGGCAAATTAGCTGACTTTATGTGTATGGGTCTATATCTGGATACTATTTCTTTCTGCTCCTCTCTTTGTATATCTTGATGCCAATACCACATATTCTTAAGTATTGTGGTGTTATAATAAGTGTAGAATTTAGTGTCAATTCTCTAACATGTTTTCTTTTTTTCAAGTTGCTTCCATTATTCAAGATTCTTTGCATTTCCAAATGGGTTTCAGAATTTGCTTGGTCATTTTTACAAAAAAAAAAAAAAAAAAAAAAAAAAAAAGCCTACTGGGGTTTTGATTGGGATTGAGTTGAATCTGTCAATTTGTGGAGAATTTACTTTTGTCACGTAATACATGGACACAGAATATCATTCCATTTTTATGGGACTTAATTTTTGTTAGTATTGTTTTGTAGTTTTTAAACATTGTGTCAGATTTACTCCTCTTTCATATTTTTGATGCTATTAAACTTTCTAAATTTCACTTTTCAATTGTTTGCTGATAGTACACAGAAATACAATTTATGTTTAATGACCTTGTATCTGGTAAACTTCCAAAATTTGTTAGTCCTTCTAGCTTTTTTTGCAGGGCAGGGGTATTCTACATTGTAGGGGTGACCTTGTTACTTGTGAATAAGTATAGTTTCCTTCTTTCTTTCCATTCAGTATATCTATTAATTTCTTTTTCTTGCCTCATTACAGAGGCAAGAACATCCAGTGTAATGATGAATTTAAATGGTGAGAGTGGACATACTTTTCCTCTTCCTGATCTTATGAGGAATGCTTTCTTCCTAAGTGTAAGTGTTAAAGCTGCCCTTTATCAGCTTGACAAACTTCTCTCCTAGTTCCTTTTTGATGAGAGTTTTTATTGGAAGTGGATGTTGGATTTTTATCAAATGTGCTTTTGGCATTTTTTGAGATGATCATGTTTTAGTTTTTTAATTTAGTGAATTACATTGATTTTTTTCTTGTTAAACCAGCCATATATGCCTGTTAATACAATGTACTGACCTTATTCAGATTTCACAGTTTTACCTTTACTCATACGTGTGTGTGTTTGATTAGTTCTATGAAAAATTTTCCATCTATATTCATGTAACTGCTACTATATTTAAAGATAAAGTTTTATCAAAAGGATCCCTTGTGCTACACTTTTATACCCACAACCAACTCTTTCCCTTTTCCCCTTTCTTCCTCTGGCAATCACTAATTTGTTTTCTGTCTCTATAATTGTCATTTCAAGAATGTTATATATTATCTTTGGGATTGCATTTTTTCATTCAGTGTAACTCTCTTTAGATTCATCCAAATTTTTGCATGAGTCAATATTTCCTTCCTTTAATTGCTGAGTAGTATTCTATGGTATGAATGTACCAGTGTGATAAACCTTTCACCCACTGAAGGACATTTGGCTTATTTATGGTTATAAACATTTATGTACAGGTTTTTATGTGAACATAAGGTTTTTATTTGTAGGATAAATGCCCAAGAGTCCAGTTGTTTTGTCACATGGAAGCAACCTAAATGCCCATCAGTAGATGATTGGATCAAAAAGTTATGGTACATATACACAATGGAATACTATGCAGCAGAAAGAAAGAAAGAACTACTAAACTTCACGACAGCATGGATGGAACTGGAGAGCATTATGCTAAGCGAAATAAGCCAGGGGGTGAAAGACAAATACCATATGATCTCACCTATAAGTGGACCCTAACCAACAATACAAAGATGCAAGGAAAATAAGACTCGCAACACTGAAAGGAAAAGAAATCAACAGAGACAAGAGGGAAGGAGGGAGGGGGGGACGGGGGAAAGGAAGGGAAGGGGAAAGTCAAGGAACATATAGCAAGGACTCATGGACAAAACCAAAGGGGAAGAGCTGAGGGAGGGAAGGAGGGAGGATGAAGGGAAAGTGGTGGGGGGTAGGCAGAGAAAAATGTATTTGAAAAAATAAATTAAAATAAAATTTAAAAAAAATTTAAAAAAAAGAAAGCTAACCTAAAATAAATTCATACAAGTCAAAAAAAAATACATGTTTAGTTTTCTAAAAAAAAAAATGCCATGAAAATTTCTAGAATGCCTATACCATTTTACATTCCTACCAGCAAATATTTGAGTGATCCAGTTTCTTTGCATTCTTGTCGTTATTTGGTGTTAGCACTATTTTTCATTTTGGGCCATTCTGACAGATTTCTAGCAATGCCTCCTTGGTTGGTAAGAGTGAGGTGTTTATTGCAAGTAGTTCCTCTTGGGGAGAGCTGGGTAGCTGAGCACACCTGAGTTAGTATAGTGTATCAAGGCTTTACTCTCCTTGGAAAAGAGACTGCTGTTCTCCCTGTGGGTAGGTAAAGAGCTTATGAAGCCCTGTTCACCAGTGGCTCTTGTTGTTATTTTGTGCAGTCTTCATGACATGTCCTTAGCATCTACTCATTCTCTTCCAACAACCTCTACCCCTCAGAGTGGTTGGTAGGAATGAGTGTGTGTTAAGATCTGATCTAACCACTGAATGCTCCTGGCAAAGGTGGTGTAACAAGTGATAAGAGGAAAGGGATAGTCTTCTCCTGGCTCATGGGGGTGGTTGGCAGGCAGAGGTGTATGACTCAGGTCCAGGGCATCCATTTGAGCATCTGCACACACTGCTGTTTAAGAGGGCCAGTTCCTGGCAGTTAATCTCAGCTGCACAGGCCCCATGAAAGGTAGCTGGCCCCAGGAGTAATGGGGCATGCATATAATTACCTAGAATTATTTTTTTGTTGTTAGGTGGCATTTACTTAGAGGAAATAAGATTCTCAAGTGTACTAGTCTACAACTTCAAATAACTCATGTACCTCCATAATCCAGAGTTTATCAAAATACAGATTGTTACTATCATCCTATCAGAGAGTTTCCTAGTGGCCCATCCCAGTAAATCCCCACCCCTGTCCTTCAGAGTTACCACTGATCTGATTTTATTACACTGTACATTAGTTTTGTCTGCTGTACAATTTTGCATAAATGGAATCATAAATTATATGCTCCTTTGTAGACAGCTTCTTTCACTCAATGTAAAGACTTTAAAGTTTCATCCATGTTGTTGCATATATATCAGTAATGTTTCTTTTTAATGCTTAGTAGCATCCAACTATTTATCCATGTTTCTTGATAACAGTGATGGCTTGCAGTTATTTTGAAAAAGGTGCTATTAATATTCTTATGGTAGGTGTTTGTTTGTTTGTTAAACATGTGTTTTCATTTCCTTTGGAGTAATACCTAGGGTATATGCTTAATGTAATGTAGGGTTGATGTAGCAAATTACTGTAAGTCGAAAGGCTTAAAACAAAAAGACTATATTCTCACAGTTCAGAAACAAGAAGTCCAAAATCAACTTGTTGGTAAGGTTGGCTCTCTCTGGCAGTTCATTCTCCTAGCTTTTGGTGGTTACTGGCATTTCTTAATATTCATTGGCTTGGAGCTACATCATTCCAATCACTGACTCTGTGGTCACATAGTCTTCTTCTTTTTATGTGTCTCTGTATCCAAATTGCCCTCTTCTTGTAAGGGTATCAGTCATTGTATTAAGGCTCAACCTAACCCAGTATGATCTTATCTGATGTTGATTGCATCTGCAAAGACTTAATTTCAAAATAAGGCCACTTTCACATGTTCCAGGTAGACATAAGTTTTAGTGGGGTACCATTCAACCCAGTATACTAGGTCAAAAGGTAACTGTATGTGTAGTTATAAGAAATGACTGGCCCATTTGCAAAGTGGTTGTGCCATTATTTCTATTTCCATGAACAACATATGAGAGTTCCTACTGCTTCACATTGTCCCTGGTAGTTTTCATTTTATCTCTGGTGATGGATGTTTAGTGGTATTTCAGGCAGTTTTTAATCTCCATTTCCCTAGTGGATAACAAAATTGAGCACTTTCTGTCTGCTTTTTGATTATTCATAGATATCATATACTTACTTCATGAAGTATGCCTTCAAATCTTTTTTCCTTTATTGCATTTTCTTTTTATCATTAATTTATTAATCCTATATGTCAGTTCTTTGTCATAGGTACATTTTGCACATATTTTTTCTATCTGATACTTTTCATTTTTTAAATTAATTGGGGTGACATTGGTTAATAAGATTATATAGGTTTCAAGTATGGATTTCTACGATACATGACCTGTATATTGCATTGTGTGCCCACTGCCCAAAGTTAAATCATCTTTCATCACCATATATTCACTTCCCCTTGTGTTTTACTAAATCCCCACCTCCCTTCTCTCTGGTAACCACCATACTGTTGTCTGTGTCTTGAGTTTCAGGTTTATATCCCACATGAGAGCAATCATATGGTTCTTAACTTTTTCTGTCTGACCCTTTTTCATTAGCATGATATTCTCAAGGTCCATCCATGCTGTCACAAATGGCAGCATTTTATATCTTCTTATTGCCAAGTAGTATTCTAAAGTATAATGTACCACATCTTCTTTATCCTATCATCTATCAAAGAACACTGGTTGTTTCCATGTCTTGGCCACCGTGAACAGTGCTACAGTTCACATAGGGATGCATATTTCTTTGCAAATAAATGTTTTCAAGTTTTTCAGATAGATACCCAGAAGAAGGATTGCTGGGTCATATGGTAATTCTATTCTTAATTTTCTGAGGAACTGCCATACTGTTTTCCATAGTGGCTGTACCAGTTTACATTCTCACCAATAGTGAATGAGGTTGTGTTTTTCTCCACAACCTCTCCAGCACTTATTATTGTATTATTTATTTTGTTGATAATAGCCATTCTAACAGGTGTGAGACAATATATCATTGTAGTCTTGATTTGCATTTCCCTAATAGCTGATGAAATTGAATATCTTTTAATATATCTGTTAGTCATTTGTATGTCTTCTTGAAAGAAGCATCTGTTCATGCTGTCTGCCCATTTTTTTTTTTTTTTTTATGTTTTACTTTTTTTCCAAACTTTATTTTTTATTTAAGTGAAATGGATATCAGAATTAACCATTTTATTTTATTTATTTATTTTTTTTTTTGATGGTCTTCTTTTTTTTTTTATTTTTTTTATTTTTTTATTTTTTATTTTTTTATTAATTTATTTACTTTTTAAATACATTTGTCTCTGCCTTCCCCCCCCCCCTTTCCCTTGCCCCCTCCCACCTTCCCTCCCTCAGCTTTTCCCCTTTGGTTTTGTCCATGAGTCCTTGCTATATGTTCCTTGACTTTCCCCTTCCCTTCCCTTTCCCTGCCCCCCCCTTCCCTCTTGTCTCTGTTGATTTCTTTTCCTTTTAGTGTTGCTGGCCATATTTGCCTTGCTTCTTTGCATTGTTGGTTAGGTTCCTCTTATAGGTGAGATCATATGGTATTTGTCTTTCGCCCCCTGGCTTATTTCGCTTAGCATGATGCTCTCCAGTTCCATCCATGCTGTTGCGAAGTTTAGTACTTCTTTTTTTCTTTCTGCTACGTAGTATTGATTGTTTGTTTGGTGTTGTTATATGAGTTCTTTATATATATTGGATATTAGCCCCTTCTTGGAGCTCTTATTTACAAATATCATCTCCCATTTGGTTGGTTTCCTTTTTGTGTGTGTGTGGTTTCTTTTGCTATGCAGAAGCTTTTTAGTTTGATATAGTCACATTCATTTATTTTTGCATTTCCTTGCCTTTGGGGTCAAATTCATAAAATCTCCTCCAAGACCAATGTCCATCCATGAGTTTATTAACCTAAGTTTTCTTGTTGTATGTAATTTATTGTTTCCACTCTTATATTTAGGTCCTTAATTCATTTTTGAGTTAATTTTTGTACATGAAGACAAACTGTAGTCTATTTTCATTCTTTTACACGTGGCTTTCCAATTTTCTCAGCACTATTTATTGAAGAGGCTTTCTTTTTTCCATTGTGTGTTTTTGGCCCCTTAGTCAAAAATTATTTGCCCATATAAATGTGATTTTATTTCTGGACTCTCATTTCTGTTCTACTGGTCTGTGTGTCTATTATCTGCCAATACCATGCTGTTTTGCTTACTGTTGCTCTGTAGTATAATATGAAGTCAGGTATGTGGTATCTCTGGCTTCACCCTTTTTTCTCAAAATTGCTTTGGCTATTCAGAGTCTTTGTGGTTTCATTGAAATCTAATTTTTTTTTTGTTCAGTTTCTTTAAAAAATGAAATTGGAATTTTAATGAGGATAGCATTAAATCTGTATGTTGCTTTTGGTATTATGGCCATTTTAAAAAACATTTTATTAATTTATTTTTAAATATAGGGCAGGAGAATGAGAAAGATAGAGAGAAACATTGATGTGAGAGAGAAACATTGATCAGTTGCCTCATACATACCCCAACAGGGGACCAAATCCACAACCCAGGCATGTGCCTGGCCCAAGGATCAAACCAGTGACCTTTCACTTTGAGGGACAATGCCCAACCAAATAAGCCACACCAGTCAGGGCATTAATATGGTCATTTTAACTATGATGATTCTTCTAATCCATGAAAAATGGAATATCTTTCCATTTCTTTGTGTCTTTTTCAATCTCTCTTAATGCTTTGTAGTTTTCAGTATCTAGGTACTTCACATCCTTTGTTTATTATTAGGTATTATATTTTTTTTGGTTGCAGTTGCAAAAGGAATTGTCTTTTTTTCACTTCTTATTCTGAAGTTTCATTGTTAGTATATTAGAAAAACAGTGGATTTTTGTACACTGATTTTGTATCCTGCAACTTTAGCATATTTGTTTATTGTTTCCAATAGTTTTTTGGTGCAGTCTTCAGGATTTTCTATATACAGAGTCATGTCATCTGCGAAAAGTGACCCTTTTACTTCTTCATTCCCAATTTGGATGCCCTTTATTTCTTGCCTGATTGCTCTGGCTAAGACTTCCAGAACTATGTTGAATAAGAGAGGTGGGAGTGGACATCCTTGTCTTATTCCTGATTTTAGAGAAAAAGCTTTTTGATTTTCACCATTGTATGATTATTAGCTGAGGATTTGTCACATGTAGCCTTTATATGTTGGGTACTTTTATACCTATTTCATTGAGTGTTTTAGTCGTAAATGGATATTGTATCTTATCAAATGCGTTTTCTGCATCTATTAATAAGATCTATGATTTTTACCCTTTGTTTTGTTGATGTGCTCCATTACATTGATCAATTTGTGTATGTTGAACCACCCTTATGCCCCTGGAATTAACCCCACTTAATCATGATGTATTTTCTTTTTAATATATTGTTGTATTTGATTTGCTAATATTTTGTTTAGAATTTTTGCTTCTGTATTCATCAGAGATACTGGTCTATAGTTTTCTTCTTTGTGTTATCCTTGCCAGGTTTTGGTATCAGTGTTATGTTGTCATAAACTGTGTTAGGAAGTATTGCCTCTTCTTCAATTTTTTGGAAGAGTTTGAGAAGGATAGATACCAAATCCTTTTTTGAATGTTTGGTTGATTCACTAGTGAAACCATCTGATCCTAGACTTTTATGTTTTGGGGAGGTTTTTGATAATTGTTTCATTTCCTCTTTACTTCTTTTTTGCAGTTGATTTCTAATTTCAAAGCACTGTGGTCAGAGAATATGAGGTCTATCTGGAAAAAGTCCAGCCATTGCTAATATGATGAGAATATTTTGCCCTCATCGATGTAAGGTGGCAGCCAAGGAGAGTGGACCAGAAAGTGCATATGTGAACAGTAATGACTTCACTGTACTAGTCAGTGGGGGCAGTAGATTCTGTTGAGTGAACGTGTGTACTGTGTGGCTGTCATATTCAAAATGACTGAATGAGAACAGCAACAAACCTGCATCAAATCTTGCATTGAGTTTGAACATTCCTCTTCATAAACTATTTGGATGATTCAGAAGGCCACAGCTATGGGCGACTGGTAATTGGCAGTTGCATCACAGCAAGAAGGCAGTTCATGCATCACGTCTCTTGCATTTTTGGGTGAAGCATCAAATCACCCTGGTGACTCATCCCCCTACAGCCCAGATTTGGCACCCTGCAGCTTCTGGTTTTTCCCCAAACTAAAAATCACCTTCGAAAAAAAAGAGATTTCAGACCATCGATGAGATTCAGGAAAATATAACAGGACAGCTGATGGTGATTTGGAGAACTATGTGAGATCCCAACGTGCTTACTTTGAAACGTGCTGTAAGTTTGTTGCTGATTTTACTTTGAAGGGGACTGAGGCATCATTGTTCTTTGTACAATATTTCTTGTATCTTGTACCTTCTTCAATAAATGTCTCTATTTTTCATATTACATGGCTGGGTACTTCTGGACAGACCTTGTATGCTTGGTATGATTTCAGTGTCCTTAAACTTGGTGAGGCTCGTTTTGTGACCCAGCATATGGTCTGTCCTTGAGAATGCTCCCTGTGTACTTAAGAATATATGACTGGATGTTCTCAGATGAAAGGCTCTATACATGTCAACTATGTCAATTTGGTCTAATGTACCATTTAAGGCCAGTATTTCTTTGACTTTCTGTTTGGATGATCTGTCTAGAGCTGTCAATGACATATTTAAATTCCCTACTACGATTGTGTTTTTGTCCGTTTCTCCCTTTGTTCTGTTGTTTTATATATTTTGGTAATCTCTGATTTGGTGCATATATAACAAAAGAGTTATGTCTTCTTAACATACTCTTCCCCTTATCATTAGAATATGTCCATCTTTTATCTTGTTACTTCTTTTTTTAACCTTGAAATCTATTTTGTCAGATATAAGTATGGCTACACTGCTTCTTTGTGGATACTTTTTGTTTGAAAAGTCATTTTGCACCCTTTCACTTTAAGTCCATCATTGTCTTTGCAGCTTTGATATGTCTCCTGAAGGCAGCATATGGTTAGATTTTATTTTTGATTCAGTTCACTCCTCTGTGCCTTCTTATTGGTAAATTTGGTTCATCTACATTTAAGATAATTATTGATATAAAAGGGTTTTCAACAGCCATTTTATCTTTTGTTTTTTGGTAGCTCTGCACCTCCATTGGTTCTTCCCCTTTGTGTTTCTGTTTGTTGTTTTTCTTTGGTGGTATTTCATTCTTTTTTCCTGTTTCTTCTTTTTTAAATTTTAATCCTTATGTGGGAATTTTTTTTTAATTTTATAGTAAGAGAAGGGGAGAGAGAGTGAAATATTGATGTGAGAGACAAACGTAGATTGGTTACCTCCTGTACATGCCCTGACTGGGGATTAAACCCATAACCTAGGTATGTATGTGCCCTGACCAGGCATTTAACCTTCAGCCTTTTGGTGTACAGGACAATGCTCCAACCAACTAAGCCACCCAGCCAGGTCTGTTTCCACTTTAAGGTATGTGTCTCTGTTGTGATGCAACTGCCAATCACCAGTTGCCCATAGCTGTGGCCTTCTGAATCATCCAAATAGTTTATGCAGAGGAATGTTAAATTTGATGTAGGTTTGTTGCTGTACTCATTCAGTCATTTTGAATGTGACAGCCACACAGTACACATGCTCACTCAGTGGCATCTCCTGTCCCCACTGACTAGTACAGTGAAGTCATCACTGTTCATGCACGCGCTTTCTAGTTCACTATTCTTGGCTGCCAGCTTACATTGAGGACATACAAAACATTCTCATCATATTAGCAATGGTTACCAAGAAGAAAGTTACACACACACACACACACACACACACACACACACACACACAGTATTTTTCTTTCGAATGCATCTGCTCTATCCTCCTTTGCAAATTCAGACCTTTTCCTCTTCTTTTATGGTCTTGTTGTCACAAATTATCCCTGTTTATGCTGTAAGTTTGTTGCTGATTTTATTTATAGTTCTCTGACCTTTTCTTCTTTGTTTCAGATAGAATAACCTTGTTGCTTATTTTCTTCAATAGAGGTCATCTGGTGATAAGTTCCCTCAGCTGCTGTATATCTAGAAAAGTCCATATTCCTCCTTCATATCTAAAGGATAACTTTCCTGGATATATTATTCTTGGCTGGTAATCCCTCTTTTTGTGTAGTTTGAATATTTGGTTCCACTCTCTTCTAGCTTGTAGAGTTTCTGCTGAGAAGTCCAGTGATTCCTTAATGGGCCTATTTTTGTAGGCTGACTTCTTTTCCCTGGCTGCCTTGAGAATTCTTTATTAATTTTTGATGATTTTAACTCAATGTTGCTGGGAGAAGTCCTTTTTGAATTGAGGTAGGTGGTTTGTTTGCTTCTCGGATTCGAGGATCTAGCTCCTTCTATAGGTTTGGTAACTTCTTACCAACTATTTGTTTGAATAGGCTTTCTGTTCCCTTCTCCCGCTCTTCTTCTTCTGGCATTCCTATTATTGTTATATTGCTCTTTCTCATGGAGTCAGATAGTTCTTGTAGAGTTGTTTCATTTTTTTTTAAATTTTCAAATCTCTTCTCTCTTCTGCATCAGTTCTAGATTTCATTCTTTGATATCACTAATTCTTTCCTCTATCTGGTCAGCTCTATTTCCTGGGCCTGCTAGTTCATTCTTGATCTCTTTTATTGAGTTCTTCATCTTCAGAATTTCTGTTTTGTTCTTTTTTAAAGTTTCAATCTCTTTCATAAATTACTTGTTTTTTTTCATTGATTTGTTTTCTGACATTAAATTACCTGCATTTTCTTGCATCTCACTCTTTCTTCAGAACTGCAATCTTGAATTCTCTATAATTTAACTCACATATTTCCATGTCTTTAAGTTTGTTTTCTGGAGATTTTTCATTTTCTTTCTGTGCTGCTTTGTTACCTTGGTTATTCATAGTATTTAATGACTATTTTTCTCTGTCTATGCATCTATGTTTAAGTGACAACTTCTGTAGTAGATTCATAAGAAGCCTTTCTATTTTTTTCCAGTAGGTGATGGTGAATTACCAGGTGGTTTTTTTTATTTTATTTTATTTTTTTTAGCTCTCTTGCACTTCTCTGGCTTTTCAGAACTCTGCAGGGTGGAGAAAAATGGCCTGTGCTCCCTGGGAAGGTGGGTGCCTTCCCTGTGATTCAGTAACCCAGAGGGCCAAGCCTGCAGGGCAATGCAGGGGGCGATGTCGCTCCAATTCTGTGAAATCCCAGTGCAATCACCTTCAGTCAGATCCTGCCAACATTGTAGCTTCAAATCCATGAAATCCCAGTGCTGTCCCCTACAGTCAGATTCCACTTGTAGTGTAGCCACGGTGCATGGGGCTGGGGTGAATTGAGGGAACCCAGCTGCCTCTTTAGTTTGTTTTCCTGGCAGTGGCTACCAGTGGATCTCTGCAATCCTCCCACCCCTATCCCATGTCTCCAACCAAAGCTGGGATTAGTAATCTGTATTTTAGGGAAAAAGTAGTTCTGTAGTATCAGTTCTCAGGTTTGCAGATAATGTGCACTGCAACCAAACATAAAGGGTGAAGGGAGGAGCTCTCTGGGAGGTAAAAAGGCACCCAGGCTCTGTGGCTTTGTTCCTCTGTCTGGAATGGTGACTGTGAGACAATTGACACCACACCTATGTACTTTGTCCCTGCCCTCGTCACTGGATTCAGCTGCAGCTTGTACTTCCCACTCCTGCAGGAATGCTCACTAAATCTCTTTGCTTATCCTGGCTGAAGGGAGTGCCAGCCACAATCTGATACCTCCCCTCTCTGCAGTAAACCTTATTGTGAGCTCCTGGCTGCAGGGCTTTGTCCATGGCTCCTCTCAGATTTGCTCCCTTTTTGCCTCCCCAGTTTGCTCCTACTTGCTCACCCTTAGATGTTTCAATGTATATCTCTCTCAGAAGAATTTGTGCTTTGAAAAGCAATCCTTTGTTGAATTACAGCTGTTCAAATTGTTGAAACTTCAAGGGGAGAGACCAATGGGAACCTCACACCACCATTCCTCTTACATCACTTGCTATTTATTTTCTCAACAATAACTTTTGATGGGTAGATGTTTAATTTTCAGAAAATTTAACTTTTCACTTTTTAAATTTTTATTGTGGTTATAATCTGTATTTTCTTCTAAATGCTGTATTGTTTTAGCTTTACATTTAGGTCTATGATCCATCTTGAATTAATTTTTATGTATGGTGTGAGACAGGGACCAAGGTTTATTTTTTCTTTTTCTAACAGCTGTCCAGTGGCTCTAATTTGATGAAAAGTCTTGCCTTTCATCAAATGAAAGTGTTGAAAACCCAATGACTGGTTAAGTGGAGGTATATTATACATTCTCTGTTCTGTTCCTTTGATTAATATGCCTATCTTTAAAACAAATGTCATTGCCTGTATTCCTGTTGAATCATAGGGAGTCTTGAAGTCAGTTAGTATTAGTCCTCTCCTTTTTTTTCCTTCAAAATTTATTTGGATAGTTGAGGTCCTGTGCATTTCTACTTAAATTTTAGGATCAGTCTACCATTAAAAAAGAAAGAAAGAAAGAAAGAAATGAAAATCTGGGTAGTGTTTATAATTGAGATTTTATTTTATCTATAGGTAACTTGAGGAAGAAATTACACCTTACTAGTATCAAATCTTTATAATCCAACACCAAAATCTTTTAACTTCCTCTCAGTAAAAAAAGTTTGTGAGATGCAGCTAAAGCAGTAAGTAAAAGGAAGGCATAATGATAATAAGAGCAGAAGCCAATTAAATTACCATTAATTAACAACAGAAAAATTTCCAAGCCAAATGTTGATTCTTTAAAAATATCAAAAAATCATATATCACTAGGTAGACTAACCAAGGGGGAATAAAGAAGATATGACTAATCAATTCAGAAATGAAAGGAAAGTTACCATTGTGTATTATACACACTTTAAAATTAAACTAAAGGCATATTATGAACAAGTTTATACTAACAAGTTTAACAGCTTATAGGAAATAGTCAAATTCCTTGAAAAATACTATTGACACAGGATGATGGAACAAAATATGAGTAGTGCTACAATTATTAAAGTAATTAAGTTGGTGGTGGATCCAGGAACCTAAATACATGATAAACCTAAATACATGATAAACAAGGCTGTATTTAAATTGAATACAGCCTTGTTTAGAAAAGAATTAGATACCATGCCCAAGTGGAATTTTTTCCACATATCCAAAGCTAGGCAATAGAAAACCTGTACTATAGAATACTAATCAGTTCATATTTATGTCTCCTCTAATAAGGTGGAAGCTTTCTCTCCAGCTGTCCTGTTTACCTGAATCTTCATCAAACTCATTTAATTTCCAAATTTCTAGCAGCAATCTCTTCTTGTAAAGCTACGTTTCTTCTAGCATGCACCTCCAAACTCTTCTAGCCTTTACTTTATCACCTAGATCTAAAACCACTTTCACAATTTTAGGTATTTGTTATAGCAGAACTTCACTTCTCAGTACCAAAATAGGTGTTAAGTTTATCCAGAGTAACAAAACTAATAGGATGTGTGTGTGTGCACGCGCGCACACGCGCGCGCGCACACACACACACACACACACACGAGGTTATAAGGAACTGGTTCACACGATAATGGAGGCTAAGAAGCCCCAAGATTTGCATTCAGCAAGAGAAAGACCTAGCAGAGCTGATGGTGTGGTTTCAGTCCTAGGGCCAGCAGGCTTGACACTCAAGAACTGATGTTTCAGTTTGAGAGCTTAAACAGGAAAAACGGAAACACCCCCCTCATATTTGGTTTAAAGTCAGTCAGACTTGAAAATTACCTTATTTAAGGGTCAGCCTTTTGTTCTATTCAGGCCTTGGCTGATTGGATGAGGGCCACACTCATAAGGGAAGGCATCCTACTTTACTCAATCTATACATTTATATGTTAAAGTCATCCAAAACACCCTTGCAGAAACATTCAGAATAACGTTTGACTAAATGTCAGGGCAACTCCTGGCCAGCTAAGTTGATACATAAAATTAACTATCACATATGCTAGTATTTCTTTTATATTGTCTTAAAATCAGGAGATGGCATGTTGGGAAAATTGTGCAATTTCTAAGGACTAATTCTGATTAGCATGGAAAACATCTACCTTTTACATTTGTGCACCAAGTCTTAAAGTTCTTTAAATTGTTTAAAAGCAGTGAATGCACACAGCATTCCACTTGTGAGCCGGTGTCCAAAATCATTTACTTAATTCACAGCTGTGTTTCTATATTATATCCCTGCAGCTGCAGAAGGAAACATTGATTTTTTTCTCTTTGTATTGGAAATTTTGAGTTCATGTACAATTACTGATGTACTTTTAATTACCTCAAAAATCAGCTGGCACAAGAGCAATTGTAGATTTTTCAAGAGTTTATGAACTGATTTTCTTATACATCCTGGAAATTGTTTTGAATCACTGAAAAGCATGACCTTGGTAAGAACTTATTTTTATTTCTCCTTTTATTCAGGAACTTCTGGAGTTTTCATCAGCTTCAGGTAGATAGAACCCTTGTTTAAAACCATGTTACAGTTTAGAGTTTTCCAAAGTGGACATTGTAATTCTAAATCACTTGTAATTGAAGTGTGCCACATGACTACCTAGGCACAAAAATTATGGTGAATTTATATTCTTATTACAAGAATGGTTAGAATTGGTTTCTGTAAGGGCGACATTAATCATATGTAACTCAGTCATGATAGTTAATACTGAAGACACACCAAAGTGCTTCCTTTTCCACTGAAAGGCACTCTTGTAATAATGTGTGGTTCATCAATGGCATTAGGTATGGCTACTTATCTCTTCCCATCAAATCATAGACAAAGAGACAATTGTGCAATACTGAAAGGTCAGCTCTCAGAACTCTTGAATTACAACAGACTATTGGAAACTGTTGGCCAGAGATGTATATCTTCTACAGGTTGTGAAAATATGGAGAGCCTAGCTTAAGAATATGAACTTATTGACAGTTTAATGAACTTTACTAGAGCACATCTGTTGATGAGACCAAACATGGTGGACCTCTGATGGCCAGAACAATATGCAAGACTGAAAGGATGTTCATGTTCACATCTGGACGTCCAGTGGGGTCAGCACTTATGAATGATTACCAAGGCCATTTCACAGGAGCTTCTAGGTTTAGCTACGAGCGCGCGCGCGCGGGCGCGCGCGCGCGCGCGCACACACACACACACACACACACACACACACACAACTAATTTTATTGAGTACCTTGCTGAGAAGTAAATCTAGGGTATTTTAAATGTTAAGAAGAGGTTTCATAGTGGCTATACTTGTTAGTAGTAGAGCTGGCATTTTAGACAAGATTGGATGAGTTAATGATGTCGATCATGTTTTGGAAATGATTTTCCTCTAAAGGCCCATATAGTAAACATTTTAGGCTTTCCAGCCTTTATTGTTCTTTGTTGCAACTGCTCAACTTTGCTGTTGTGTAAAAGTTGTCAAAAACACTATAAGAGTGAGTGTGGCTATGGTCCAGTAGATCTTTATTTACAAAACACCTCGTGGACTATAGTTTGCTGACCCATGTTGAAGTAGTTCATAAAGTACATCTCATTTTGATTGGTGAAGACTGAATCAGGCAGGTCTGAATAGGTTTGGAATACTGAGTTTGTTTAAGGGCCATGGTGTTTTTCATCAGCTTCAAATGGATAGAGGCAGTATAATTGAACAAGGCATACAGATTATCTCCTAGGCAAGAGATCCTGTAGACAGGAACATTTTATTTTACAAAAATTTATAGAAAAGTTGAGAAAAACAGGTCTTGGATTGATTGGGTTCTCCAGGAGCCAGAATCCTTTAAGGGGCTGCAGACCTAACCTGAGTCTGTTTCATTGCCAAGTCCCACCTTTCTGACAGAGAACCCAGAAAATATCATCTAGGAAACACTTGTTTAGGATGGTGGAAACAACTGGTTCCTATTCTACATGGATTTCTGACTTCTCCTTTATACTGCCTCCCTAATAGACCTCTAGTTGGAATGACTTCTTTACTAAAAGACCCCATTATTTCATATAAGAAAAGTCATTACAAAAAATTTGTGATAAGTCATATACTTTAACTCTTGGTAAAAGAATATACAGGCTGTGGCGAAAGTTGACTTACAGTTCATATGGAAAATAATAAAATAGTAAATAATATAAGAATAAACTCTTTTTCACAAACTCAACTGTAAACCTGCTTTTGCCTCACCCTGTATTTGTGGATAATGTTTACATCAGTGTTAATGCCTGTAGCTTGTGAGATAATTTTATTTGTGAAAATGTATAACCCTAATGATGGCAATTTATAGGACTGGTGCTGTCTCTATGCTTTCTTGACTCTAAGTCAGTCTGATAATTTAGAACTGGATCATCTTGTGAGTTTTCTGTGTTGCAACAGGATACACATTAAGGTGTCACTGTGGAAAGGAAGGTAGGTCTATAAAGAAAGTGTTTCAGTAAAAATCTGAGGAATAACTGCTGGGTAAATTTAACTGTCCAAATGGTACCTGTGGTGATTCTGATGGATACTTTCTCTTCTGCAGAACCAAAGACAGAATTCCAGCCTAGTCTCTCCTGCCCAGTGGCCTTTTTCAGCCCACAGTTCCTCCGACAATATGTGCTGTGTGATCACCTCCCTCAGATCTTCCCAAGCTCTTCTGTAGGAAGTCACTTTCCACTAGAATCTCCAAGCTGCTCAAATGAAACAGCAGATGATGGAGGGAGAGAAGGCTCTGGTGCTATGTTCTGGAGGCTGCAGCTGAGTGGGACTTCAAGCGCATTCTTTGGCTCATTTCAAGGTCCACCAGTAGACAGGGTGGAAGGCAACAGAGGCAGAGGAATAGACCAGGGGATGAATTCTGAGAAGGCAGACACAATGCTGACAGGGGTAGACTGCTCAGAATCTGGAGCAGTCATGTGTGAAAAATATAGACTAGGACATGGCACAGACCCAAGCCTCTTTAGCATCCAGAAGTGTTATGTGTGTCCGGAGTGGGGCAGAGGTTTCTGCCAGAGGTCAGACCTCCTCAAGCACCAGAGGATGCACACAGGGGAGAAGCCTTATAGTTGTAGGGAATGTGGGCGAAGCTTTGGCCAGAAGTCTTCCCTCACCATACACTAGAGGAAACACTCAGGGGAGAAGCCATATGTGTGCAGGGAACATGGGCAACATTTCAGGTATACATCCTCGCTCACTAATCACAAGAGGATACATTCTGGGGAGAGACCTTTTTTGTGTCAGGAGTGTGGGCGAGGCTTTCATCAGAAGATTGCCCTAGTCCTGCACCAGAGGACACACTTGGAGGAGAAGCCCTTTGTGTGTCCTGAGTGTGGAAGAGGCTTTTGCCAGAAGGCATCACTCCTGCAACACCAGAGCTCACATTCAGGTGAGAGGCCCTTCCTGTGCCTGAAGTGTGGGTGTGGCTTCAGGCAGCAGTCCCTGCTTCTCATTCACCAGGTCACACACTCAGGGAAGAAGCCCTATGTATGTGCTGACTGTGGGCATGGCTTTCTCCAGAATGCCACCCTCATCACACACCAGAGGACGCACACAGGGGAAAAGCTGTACCTGTGCTCTGAGTGTGGTCGTGGCTTTCGTCAGAAGGTTGCCCTCATGGGACACCAGAGGACACACACAGGTGAGAAGCCCTATGTGTGCCCAGTATTGGCGGGGCTTTGGTCACAAGGTCACCCTCATCAGACATCAGAGGACACACCCAGGGGAGAAGCCTTACCTGTGCTCTGAGTGTGGCTGCACTTTTGGTTTCAAGTCACTCCTCACTAAACACCAGAGACTCATTTAGGGGAGGAATCTGTTGCTTATGGAGTGTGTGAGCAAAGACTTAGCCAGAAATCTGACCAGAGGACACACTCAGGAGAGAAGCTGTGTGTGTGGTGACTGTGGGCGTAGCTTTAGCTTCAAGTCAGCCTTCATCAGACACCAGCAAACCCACTCAGAAGAGAAGCCATATGTGTGCAGGGATTGTGGTCGTGGCTTTAGCCAGAAGTCTCACCTCCACAGATACATGAGGACCAAGTCTGGCCATCACCCCCTGCCACTAGAGATGTTCTCATGACCTTTCTTCTCCTTTCATCATGAGTGAGAAGATGGCATAAATCAACAGGAAGTGTTCCACTTTCCTCAAATGCAGTGGAGGAAAAAAAATACTGCATTCTTTCATTGATAAAATAGTTCATTTATAAATTTACCCCCTGCATTACAAATGTATTTTAATCTGCTATGGCTGCCATAATAAAATACCACAGACTTGATGCCTTAAAGAACAGAAACTTATTTTTTTGCAGTTTTGGAGACTAGGAATACAGTATCAACATATAAGCAATTTGGTTTCTACTGAAGCCTCTCTCCTCAGCTTGCAGATGTGACTACATTCTTGTGGTGTTCTCAAGTGGCCTTTTTCTGTCTGTGTGCTTTTCTGATGTCTGTCGCTTTTGTAAGGACACCAGCCATATTGGGTTAGGGACCTTGTAACATTTACCTTAAAAACACCGTGTCATCAAAGAAGTCACATTGTAGGTTATGGCCTCAACATATGAATTTGGGGGAACAACTCAGCCCATAACACTCAGCCTTCTGGTCCCCCTCAGTTCACTTTCTTCTCACATATAAAATACATTCACCCCATCTTAAAAGCCCCCAAAATTGTAATGCATTCCAACATTAGCTGTATGTCCAGAATCTCACCTAAATCAAGTATGGATGAGACCAGAGATACATTTCCTCCAGAAGCAGAATTCCTCTTCAGCTGTGAACCCCTAAACCAGTTGAGTTAATCTGCTTCCAAAATACACTGGTAGGACAGGCCTAAAATTCCCATTCCCACTCCAAATGTGGAGAGAAGAAAGGACTGATGATGCCAAACAAGTCTAAAACCTAGCAAGGCAGATTCTGTTACATTTAAGGCTCAAGAATGACCTTTGGCTTGATCCTCTGCTCTTTGATCCCACTTCGGTGGCATCGGCAGTACTGGGTCCACTGACACCATGGAAGAACCATATTGGCCTCCCAGCTGCTACTCTCTGGGCCCACTTTGGAAATAGCAGAACTGCTCATCTCCATTTCACCTTTAGGGTCATTCTTTCCTCTTATTGATAAATAACACATATTTGTAGTTGGATAGATTTATTCTACCTGTAGATGCCTCCATTTTGTCCCATGTGTATCACCATTAGCCCGACCTGCCAGAGCTCCTGCTGAGATAGTTGATTGGTTCCAAGCTAATGTCTTTATCAAATGATTGTTTAGCCATACTGTGGTGTTCTTTACAGAACGTGCTTTCTTATTTTATTTTATTTTTTAATTTTTTTTTTGCAATTGGACAAGCTGAGAATTTTCTAAATCTTCAGGTTCTGGTTCCTTTTTGTTTTAAGAGTTCTTTCCATTTATCCCGCTACTCTCAAATTTTACTACAAGAAGCAAGAAGACACCAGGCTGTATCTTCAACACCTTGTTCAGTAATATCAGCTAAATATATGTCACTTATGCCCTTTGGGTACCCAAAATTTATGTGGCCAGACATGAACTCCTGCCTTAAAACGTGTTCTGACATTTCCTTTTCCCATAAATCTGAGGAAGGCACGAATCACTAGGAAATGTTCTGCTCTCCTGAAATGGAAGGAAGGAAAAACAATGTTGTTTTCTTTCAGTGTTCCTAAGATGATTTGTTTATGGTTTACTTTCTAAGCAGCAGTCCTTCTCTATATAATATTTCTGTTTATTTTAATAAATTGCTTCTTTACAAAGCTGCACACCTGGTTGTATACCTCATTCTGTCAAGAACCTCAAGGTATTCATCTTCTTGAAAGACATGGGAGAATCACTCTGTATCCTGGACTCTGATCCTATAAAGGGGAGAACATATTATAATGGCTTTCATTCTTACCCCTTCCTAAGTCCCCCAACAGACATATGAAATCCTTAGCTACACACTCAGCCTCCCCCAATAGCAGATTGGAAAGTATCTTTTAATACCAGTCCTTGCAGATCGAGGTCCCATCCCATTAGCTGTGGCTACATGCCAGCGTTAGAGCCCAGGGACTGAGAAATTTGAGCCACAGCAGTCCCTAGTATGGATGGTCTAGATCATATGCCTTTATACCCAGGCAGGGCACTGCCCTGGTAGCCATTGCCTCTTGTGTTCTCTAATCACCAGAGCCTAACAAAGGCCCAGCCCAAGGCTGGCCATGTCCCTTTGCCTTGGGCACTGAGTGGTCATTACAGGGTGATTTAGCCTAGGCTCAGATGCTTTCCTGGCTTAAAATCCAGAAACAATAAAAATTATTAATGAACTTTAATACAAAAATGAAATTTTGCATGGCAACAAATACTATTATCAAAAGACAAGTGACTAGAAGAAAAATATATAAGTCAACATATTTCACAGATAAAGGGTTAATATCCCCACTTTATAGGAACTTTTAAAAATCAAGGGGAAAGGACCACCAGTTCTATAGAAAATTGGGCAAGAAACATGCTCAGTTTACCAAAAAAGGCAAAAACAAAAGATGTTCAACTTCACTCATAATAAGAAAAATGCAAATTACAACTTCACTGAGATAGCATTTCTAGACAGCACTTTGGCAATATTTAAACTGTATACGTGTACCTGCTTACACAACAAGCACATTTCTAAGAATCTATCCTGAAGGGTCACTTGCAATTTTATGAATATACACATGTGCATGATTATTATTCATGGTGTAATTTATAGTTCCAAAATGTTGACTATTACTTGAGTGTTTAGCATAGTAAATTGTATAAACTGAAGCTTACAGACCATGGAGTAAAATGCAGCTGAGAAAAGCACTGAGGAACAAGATACTAGAGAAACACTATGGAGGAAATGTTACTGAATGAAATGAGCCCAGTGCCACAAACATGCATAATTTTATACCTTTTTTTTAAGAAAGAAGGGGGAAATAGATATACTATTTTACCCACATCCTCAGTCTTGGGGCAAAGGTTATCTTTATATTGTGTGTTATAATTACAAATCCTAAACTCTTCAATAGGCTTGCTTCTTGTAGAGAAGTATGATGAAGCAATTCTGAAGCTATTTTGGATACATTATAGGACTGAACAAATGTCTGTATTGTTGGGACACAGGGTTCTCACTGTAGAAAGAAAGTCATCCAAATGTAGAATGGGGAAAAGCAAGAAAGAACCCTGTAAGGATGGGCTGGAATTGTATGTACTGGTGTGAATTTAAGATTCCTAAGAAATGTATACATGTCTGTCTGTATGCATTTATGTGCTCATGCATTCAGATGTAAGTGTATGCACGTGTATATATATTCTACTTCTGTCTGATGAAAAGACCAAGAAACAAGGACAGTCCAGAAGCGGTGAGCACATCTAACATCCAGACCTTATTCTCTAAACACCATTTCCCCTTTGTGGAAATCCCAGCCTCTTGGATTAATGGCTGCTTCCAGGGTTAAGGCAGGGTAGTATGAGACGATATCAAAACATCTGGTAATGCCAGACAGAAAGGAAGTGCTTAAAAAAAACATGGAAGAGCATGACACCAAAACACTGGACCCAGTTGAAGGCATTCCCACCCACTGGCCACATTTGGGACAATTCAAGCATAAACTAATTGAGTACACTGAGTTATAATCCATTAGGGGAAAATAGGAGGAACTAATGAGTCTATAAAATAACAAATATATAAATAAATGAAGTCTGTTGCTTATAGTAAAATGCCAACAGCAAATGGTAATTTCACTTTTTTCTCCTAATATAAGCATCTTACGTAATCATAGTACATTTACTGAAGTTAAAATTTAACATTGAGACACTATTAGTAATTGCATACTGTGTTTGAATTTTCCACTACTGTCCTTTTTCTAATCTAAAATCCCATGTAGGACCCCACATTGCATTTAGTCATCATATGTCTTTAATCTCCTCCAATCTGTGACAGTTCTACAGTCTTTGTTGTTCATAACCCTGACACTTGAAGAGATATGGTCAGGTATTTTATTGAATGCTGTTCAATTTGAGATTGTGTGAAATTTTCCTTTACTAGATTTTAATTATGGACTCTTTGGAAAAATACCACAGAAGCAAAATATTCTGATTGTATCTCATCCAGAGACACATGATGCCAAAAGAACTTATTCCTGGTGATGTTAATCTTCCAAGAGTTGGAAATTAAGTTCTATCCCTTGCAGAGTCAGCCTTGTGACTAGGACAGCAACATAGTGATAGCGCTGCCTACATTCCCACACCCCACAAAAGAAAGTGGCCCAGTGTATCTTGGTTGTCAAACTATCCCAGGTACAACCATTCCTCCCTGGGTAAGAGAGGTAAGTCCTGCTGATAATACCAGGTGAGCCCAGCAGCACCAGCAGATGGAACTGATTAGGACCCCTTCTAACAGTAATGAAAGGAAGTCCTCTGTTTTTTCATAGGACCAACACTTCTCCTACCTTGAAACAGAAGGCAACTAGCTGGCGCCAGCCGGGGGAATTCTGCCACAGAAATACCTGTCCTGAGAAGTGCTCTTTATCTTTACAGATGTGAGACTTCGCACCTAAATGCAAGACAACTAGCAGCCAGGTTGTTGACATTCTCCATAAACTGCTCAGCCCAGGCAGACTCCTGTCCCCTGACAGACATCCAGTGGTCAGGAAGCACAGGGAAGTAAAATCCTGACACATCAGTGGCTCAACCTGTGAGGTTTTTCCTCCCTTTGAGGCTAGAGCATCCATTACCCTATCTGGAGACAAAGCAGGCTGTTTTGGAGAAGTTCCTAATGCACTTTCCATCAGTGGCAGAGAAAAGGGAGAGCAATGGTGTACCAAATAAGCTGACCTAACTAGCATTACAAGAGCTCTGAAACTTAAATTGTCTTTGGAGCAAGAAAAGTAGGCCAGGATGTGGGTGCTAAACCTCAACACAAGGAGACATCCTGCTAAAGTCAAAGTTTTAAATAGGATCCACAGTCTCTTAACAGTTAGTGTTCTGGGTACAATAGAAGATTAATCATCATAACAAGAAGCAGGAAATCACAGTTTTGATGAAAAACAACAATGAACCGACACCAACACTGAGATGAATATGACATTGGAATTATCAGGCAGGGATATTAAAGCAGCCATCATTATAAGGGTTCAAGCAATTTTATGTTCTCTTGAAACAAATGCAAAAGTGCAAAATATTAAAAAATAAAAGTATCAAAAAATCAAGAGGAAATTATAATACAAATACTGCATGATTCCATTCATATGAGATACATAATATCATGAAACTTCCAGAAGCTGCAAGTAGAATGTTCTTTGCCAGGATTTAAGATATTCTACAAGATGATCATGTGGTTTTTGTCTTTTATTTATGTGATGTATCACATTTACTGATTTGAGTATATTGAACCATCCCTGCATCCCTGGGATGAATCCCACTTGATCGTGGTGGATAATCTTTTTAATGTATTGCTGGATGCGGTTTGCCAATATTTTGTTGAGGATTTTAGCATCTATGTTCATCAGTGAAATTGGCCCGTAGTTTTCTTTCTTAGTAGGGTCTTTATCTGGTTTTGGGATCAGGGTGATGCTGGCCTCATAGAAGGAGTCTGGGAGTCTTACCTCCTCTTGGATGTTTTGGAATAGTCTGAGAAGGACATGGGTTAGCTCTTCCTTAAATGTTTTGTAAAATTCTCCTGTGAAACCGTCTGGGCCTGGGCTTTTGTGTGCCGGGAGATTCTTGATTACTGCTTCCATTTCCCCAGCTGTTATCGGTCTGTTCAAGCTTTCTGTTTCTTCCTCCTTCAGTGTTGGAAGATTATACTTTTCTAGAAATTTGTCCATTTCATCAAGGTTTTCAAATTTCTTGGCATGTGATTGTTCATAGTAGTTCCTTACAATCCTTTGTATTTCTGTGGTATCAGTTGTTATTTCTCCTCTTTCATTTCTGATATTATTAATTTGGGTCCTCTCCCTTTTTTTCTTGATGAGTCTGCTTAAAGGCTTGTCAATTTTATTAATCTTTTCAAAGAACCAGCTTCTGGATTGGTTGATCCTCTGAATTGTTCTTTTTGTCTCTATGTCATTCAGTTCTGCTCTAATCTTGACTATTTCCTTCCTTCTCCTTGCTCTGGGATTTATTTGTTGTTGTTTCTCCAGTTCTTGAAGTCAAAGCAAAAGAAAACAACAGCAAAATGAAAAGGGAGCCAACCATATGGGAAAATATACTCGCTAATGATACATCAGATAGAGGTTTGATCTCCAAGATATATAAAGAACTCACTCGACTCCACTCCAAGAAGACAAATGATCCAATCAAAAAATGGGCAAAGGACCTGGGCAGATGCTTTTTCAAGGAGGAGATACAGAGGGCCCAGAGGCATTTGAAAGGATGCTCAGCATCACTAGCCATCAGAGAAATGCAGATCAAAACCACCATGAGGTACCACCTCATACCGGTCAAAATGGCCATCAGAAACAGATCACCAAACAACAGGTGCTGGCGAGGCTGTGGAGAAAAGGGAACCCTAGTCCACTGTTGGTGGGAATGCAGACTGGTGCAGCCACTGTGGAAAGCAGTGTGGCATTTCCTCAAAAAGCTGAAAATGGAACTACCTTTTGATCCAGGGATTCACCTGCTGGGACTATACCCTAAGAACACCAAAACGCCAATACAAAAGAACCTATGCACCCCAATGTTCATAACTGCACAATTTACAATAGCCTAGTGTTGGAAGCCACCTAAATGCTCATCAGTAGATGATTGGATCAAAAAACTATGGTATATATACACAATGGGATACTACGCAGCAGAAAGAAAAAAAGAACTACTAAACTTCACGACAGCATGGATGGAACTGGAGAGCATCATGCTAAGCAAAATAAGCCAGGGGGTGAAAGACAAATACCATATGATTTCACCTATAAGTGGAACCTAACCAACAATACAAAGATGCAAGGAAAATAAGACCAGCAACACTGAAAGAAAAAAGAAACCAACAGAGTCAAGAGGAAAGGAGGGAGGGGGTGGGGAAAAGGAAGGGAAGGGGCAAGTCAAGGAATATATAGCAAGGAGTCATGAACAAAACCAAAGTGGGGAAGGACTGAGGGAGGGAGATGGGGGAGGGGGTTGGGGGAAATGGTGGTGAGAAGGCGGAGACTAATGTATTTGAACAAAAAATAAATTAAAAAAATTAAAAAGAAAGAACTAAAATTAACAACACTACTGGGAAATAAAATTGACCACATAGGTAAAAGACCTCTACCTTAAATGTACAAAATGATTGATGAAGGACGTTAGGACAATGATATATGGAAACACGTTTTACGGACTTCAGGACTTAGTATTGGTAAAATGTTCATACTAACAAGATCAATCTACAGATTCATTGCAATCCCTGTAAAAATACCAAAGAAAAATTTTCACAGAAATATAACAAACAATTTTAAAGTACACATAGAACCTTAAATAGGCAAAAGGATCTTTAGAAGAATAAAGGTTGAGGTATCTGACTTACTGATTTGAAAATATATTGCAAAGCTACAGTAACTACAACCATTAAAATACTGGTTTGAAATATAGACCACTGAGTCAGA
Organism: Pteronotus mesoamericanus; assembly: GCF_021234165.1. Lineage (NCBI taxonomy): Eukaryota > Metazoa > Chordata > Mammalia > Chiroptera > Mormoopidae > Pteronotus > Pteronotus mesoamericanus. The sequence goes on along the minus strand of NW_026555304.1, from coordinate 9,464,101 downwards.
ATAGGGAACACAGAAAGATACCTATACGTATACTGTGTTGGCCAAAAAGTCCATTTAGTTTTTTAGTAAAATAAAAGAAACATTTTTCACTTTCACCAAAAACTTTATTGATTTGGATATTTTGAGTATGTTGGCTATCTCCTATGTGGTATAATGCTGATTGTTCTCAGTTAATGTCTTGAGTTGATCATTATCAACTTCAACTGGTCTGCTCAATCGTCCAGTGAGAAATACCCAGCACAAAACTTGCAAACCACTCTTGGCGTGTTTGATCAGTCGCAGTACTTTCTCCATACACTGCACAAATCTTTTTTTGTGTTTCAGTTGCATTTTTACCTTTCTTGAAGTAATAAAGCATACTATGCCAAAAATATCACTTATTTTCTTCCAACTCCAATATTAAAATGGCTACATAAAAATTTACCAATTTTGATAAGATTTTTTAAAATGCAAACTGATATAACAGCTGTCAAAAGGCAATCTAACAAAATTGTTTTTTTTATTTTATTTTAATTTATTTTTTCAAATACATTTGTCTCTGCCTCCCCGCCACCACTTTCCCTTGCCCCCTCCCTCCTTCCCTCCCTCAGCTCTTCCCCTTTGGTTTTGTCCATGAGTCCTTGCTATATGTTCCTTGACTTTCCCCTTCCCTTCCTTTTCCCTGCCCCCCTCTCCTTCCCTCTTGTCTCTGTTGATTTCTTTTCCTTTCAGTGTTGCTGGTCTTATTTTCCTTGCATCTTTGTATTGTTGGTTAGGTTCCACTTATAGGTGAGATCATATGGTATTTGTCTTTCAAAAAATTATGGTGCATATACACAATGGAATACTATGCAGCAGAAAGAAAAAAAGAACTACTAAACTTCGCAACAGCATGGATGGAACTGGAGAGCATTATGCTAAGTGAAATAAGCCAGGGGGCGAAAGACAAAATTGTTTCGAATGACATTAAAGACAACTAAGCACTGCTAGAGCCATCTTACAGAAAAAATAAATGAATTTTTTGGCCAGCCCAATACAATAAACAGATCTTTGACAAGGGTGCAAAGAGTCCAAATATACCATTGGGAATAGACAGTCTCCTAAACAAATAAATAGTTTTGGAAAAATTAGCTATCCACATTGAGAAGAATAACACCTTATCCTGCACCATAAACAAAAATCAACTCAAAATAGATTAAAGACTTGAAAGTAAGGCCTGAAACTATAAAACCCCCAAAAGAAAATGAGCAATCTTTATGACATTGTTCTTGGGAATGAGGTCTTAAATACATATCTGAAACACACACAAGCAACAGAAGCAAGTAGACAAATAGGGGTACATGAATCTAAAAGGCTTCTGCACAGCAAATTAAACAGTCAACATAATCAAAAGGCTACCCACAGAATGGGAGAAAAGTTTGCAAACTATATATGACAAGGGGTCAATATCTAAAATATACAAGGAACTCCCTCAGTTCAATAGCATAAAGCCAAAAATCCAGTTTAAAAACGGACAAAGGACTTGAGTAGACATCACTCCAAAGAAGACAAATGAATCGCTACCAGGTATATGAAAAAATGACCAAGATCACAAATCAACAAAAAATTACAAATCAAAACCAAAATGAGATCATTATTATCGTTGTTAGAATGGCCATTTAAGAAATCAAAAGATAAAAATACACAATGGAATATAGCTCAGCCTTAATGGAAGTAAATTCTGCCATATGGAAAAACAAATGAACTTTGAGAACATTATTCTAAATACCATGAGCCAGTCACAAAAGGACAAATACTTCATGATTCCACTTGTACAATGTATATTAAGTAGTGAAACTTCCAGAAGCAGAAAGTAAAGAGTTTTTGCCAGGGCTGAGAAAGGAGTACATTGGAAGTTGCTGTTCAAAGGTACGACATTTCACCTGTACAAGATGAGAAAGTTCCAGAGATGTGCTTTATGTTATTATGTTTTTAGTTAATACTGTACTCCACACTTAAAAATGTATTAAGAGGGTAAGCTTATTTTAATTCCAGTTCTTCTGCAATTAAAACCAAAATGGAAGGATCCCAATTCAGTGGCAGCAGTTCCCACTGTGATTAATGACCAACACAGAAGAGTGACCATACACTCTCTAAGGATTCTATGGCTATGCTCAAAATTTGTTATACTTGTGGGGAAAGTTGTGCCCTGTAGTCCTTCCTGGGCTGAAACTATAGTAAACCCTCGCTAACATTCCAATCTCCCTAAGTCTTTGGATACTTTCCTTGATAATATAGCAAGAAAGTTCTGGCATTTCAACTTCATTTCCTATAGGCCACCATTTTGTTTCATGTTACAGCTAACCAACCAAATTGTTAGAGCTGTCTGCCCAATCAAGCTATGAAACCAAATCTGGAATCTCTACTTGGTTGGCCATTTTAATAAAGAAAGCCTGATACAATTTATGTTCCTTTCAGCATTATCCTGCACCCTTAATATCAATTTCCAAACATATTACCTGGATTTATGTTTCTCTAAATTAGAAAAATCATGCTGTTCTTTTGGAATACACCCCTTCCTGAGACATACTTTCTACCACACTCTGTGGTCTGCTGAGACTCAAGTCTAGTTATAAGCCTAGAAAAGAGGAGGGGTAGTAGGATAAGTCTTGAGCAGTGACTTGCAAGGTAACTTCCTTAGAGGAAGCCATTATAGTTCATTCAAGCAAAGTGGGGTTAAACACAGATGGTGATGCTATGCAAAAAAAAGTTTTAGTGCAATTTAAAGGTTCCGTGCCCACAGCTTCATCAGAACCTTTACATATGTTTTTATTTCACTGTTCAAGAATCCACTCTTCCCAATAAATTAACTCATTTTTAACAAAACCCCCAGGAGAGCAGGATGACAGCTCAAGGAGGGTAAGTAGGGGGTGGAAGAATTAAGTGAAAAAGAGAAATACTCATGGACATGGACAATAGTGCAGTGATTGTGAGGAGGAGGGGGGATATAAGGCAACTAAATGGTAAAGGGAAAAAATACAACAAAAATAAATAAATTTTTTTAAAAAGAAAATTCACCTAGCATTGTAATTAATAAATGAGTCTCTAGGTTTTATTTTAAAAAACTTCAACTCTGTAACAGTAGGAAATAAAGGTTTCTTTCAGGGGAGACATAGATTCTTTTAGGTCATTTATGTGTAATTCTAGCTGGGAATTTGAAGCCTTTAAGTCATTATTTTATTTCCTTTACTTTATCCAGTATAGTTAGGAGCAAACTGCTCAAACTTGTTTTTGTACCTTAGTTTAACAAAATGTCAATCTGAATTGATTCTGGGGTTTCTGTAATTGGTTCACTAATCTGATTGGATTCAAGGGCACTAAAGAATCTATTTTCAGTGGTTTAAAAAGACACTAACAGCCCATGGCATCATATACCTCTGAATACTCTCAATCAAATATGTTTAAAAAAAAAGTTGAAGGTGATCATGTTTAATATACTTTGTCAAATATTTGAATCTTAAATGTTAGTAACCTGGAACAGAAAAATACATCCAGAAAGGCCATACTGTTTGGCTTTTTAAATTTAAATTTAAAATAAAATCACAAAAACACTATAGAGTTCTTATCAGAAAACTTCTTGTCTACCTGTAACAACCATTACACCTTCCCAAATGCAAGTTAGAATCAAACAAACAGGAGCAACACCAACACCAAACAGCTACAACAGCAAATCCTGGTGAAAAGAAGAGACTCTGATACCCAGATTTTCTACTTTCTATTATTTAATATACAAGTTTCAACAAAAAGTTATGAGGCATGGAAATAAACACGGAAATATGACCCAAGCTAGAGGAAAAATTAATAGATATTGTGTATGAGATAACCCAGGCATTACAAAGACTTCAAATTACTCTCTTGAATATTCCCATAGAACTAGATGAACTAAAGGAAAAAACCCAAAAACAAAAGGAAATCAGAATGGAGAGATAGATATTACAAAATTAAACCAAATATATATTCTGGTGTTGAAAAGTACATTAACTGAAATTAAAAAGCAGACTTGAGCACGCAGAATAAAAAACAGGCAAACATGAAAAACTGATTGAGAGTATTCATTCTGAGGGACAGAAAAAAAAGCATCAAGAATAATGAGCAGAATCTAAGAGACCTATATGACACCACCAAGTATGCCAATATAGTCATGTACCACTTAATGATGGGGATATTTTGAGAAATGCATCATTAGGTGACTCTGTAATTGAGTGAATGTAACAGAGTGCACTTACACAAACCTAAATGGTAAAACCTAGTACTGTAATCGCATGTGCCATACTTATTATATACAACTGGCAGTCCAGGTTTTACACCAATATCACCACAAATATGTGAGTAATGTGTTGTGCTAGGACATTATGATGGCTACAATGTCATGTCAGCTATGATGTTATGACAGGTAGGACACCATTGTGCAACAGGAATTTCTCAGCTCAATTATATCATATATGCAGTCTGTCATTGACACAAACATCATTATGTGGTGTGTGAATATATACGCGTAATAGGGATTCCAGAGGGAAAGGATAGACAGAAAGTTGGTGGAAAGATTTAAAGATATATTTGCCCCAAACTCCTCAAATATTATGAAATACATGAATCTATATGTCCAAGTAATTCAGTGAACTCCAGCAAGATAAATTTTATGAGAGCTATGTAAATACACTATTGTAAAGTTATCAAAGCTAAAAACAAATAGCGAAATTTGAAAGCATCAAGAGAGAAGACAGGAGGATTACACATTTAAGTGTTTAAAAAAACCCTGTTAACCAAGAATTCTAAATCCAGTAAAACCATCTTTCAAAAATGGAAGAGAGGAGTGATATAAGTGAGATGTCAGAGTAGGAAGCTTCAGGCTTTGAAAACATCAAGTATCAACAGGCAGAGTAAAAATATCTTTGCTTTGTGGAAGCTCTAAAAACCAGTCAGTGATCTAAAGCAACCAAGTGAATGCCCACCAAAAAAAGAACCATATTCAAAATTGTAGGATTTTTCATGGCATTTTTACTCACTGTTGTCCTAACCCATTCCTGGCTCCATATAGTGTAGCAGGGTGAAAGCCACCAAATTAGTGGTTCTCCACTGAGAGAAAAGTAAAAAAAAAAAAAGTGCAACTTAATTGCAATATTTGGCTTGCCAGGGGCTGAGAGACTGATTTCTATCTCATGTCACTCAGAGCTGAGGTTGGAATGGTACGATATTTTGTATATTAGATTGGTGGCATTGAAAGCAATGATTGATGCCATGGCAGGTGAAAACTTCATGTCAACTGTAGACCTGCATGCACCTGTAGGTCAGAGATTATAAGAAGAGGAATAAAACAGAACATTAAAGGCTCAAGAAGCTGGGGGTGAGAATCTCAGGAAAATTAAGACATTTAAAAGCAGCTGTGTACGTGGGAGCCCATATAAAGGCCCAGGCAAGGTGCATCCTCAGAAAGTATCTCAGAAGACCTTAACCCTGTGGAGGTCATGGCTGGTCTGAGTGATACAAACAAACTCTTTTTTTATTGTATTTTTTCCATTACCATTTAGCTCCCTTACACACCACTCCTCCCCCAAAATCACCACACTTTTGTCCACATCCATGAGTCCTTTTATCTTTTTTTCTCAATTCCTCCATCTTCTACCCTCACCCTGCCAGCAGATGTCATCCTGCTCTCTATTTATGAGTCTGTGTTTTGTTTATTCATTTTGTTCATTAGATTCCACATATGAGTGAAATTACATGGCATTGGTTTTTCTCTGATTGGCTTATTTCATTTAGCATTATTTTCTCCAGGTCCATCCATACCGTTGCAAAGGGTAAAATTTTCTTCTTGTTTACAGCCAAGTAGTATTCCATTGTGTAAATGTACCATAGTTATTTTATCCACTCATCTATTGATTGGACATTTGGGTTGCTTCCATATCTTGGTGATTGTAAGTAATGCTGCAATGAACATAGGGGTGCTTATGTTCTTTTGAATTTGTGTTTTGGGTTCCTTTGGATATATATTCCTAGAAGTGGAATTGCTGGGTCAAAAGGCAGACTAATTTTTAATTTTTTGAGGTACCTCCATATGGCTTTCCACAGTGGCTGCACCAATCTGCATTCCCACCAACAGTGCAAAAGAGTTATCATTCCTCCACATCCTTGCCAGGACTTGTTTGTTGTTTTATCGATCATAGCCATTCTGACAGGTGTGAGATGATAGCTCATTGTGGTTTTAATTTTCATTTTTCTCATGATTAGTGACACCGAACATGTTTTCATATGCCTAGTGGTCTCTTTGGAGAAGTGTCTATTTAGGTCCTTTGCCTGTTCTTTAATTGGGTTGTTTTTTGGTGCTGAGTTTTGTGTAAGTTCTTTATAAATTTTGGATTATTAATCCCTTACAGATATATTGGAAAATATGTCCTTCCATTCTGTGGGCTGTCTCTCTCTTTCTCTCTCTCTTTCTTTTTTTGTTGATATGTTTCTGTGTTATAGAAAACTTTTTAGTTGAATATAGTCCCATTTATTTTTTTATTTTGTTTTCCTTGCCTGGGCGGATATATCTGATAAAATGCTGCTACGAACAATGTCTGAGAATTGCTGCCTATGTTTTCTTCTATGATTTTTATGGGTTTGGGTATAACATTTAAGTCTTTAATTAATTTTGAATTTATTCTTGTGTGTAATGTAGGAAGGTGGTCTAGTTTCACTTTTCTGCATGTATCCATCCAATTTTCTAACACCATTTATTGAACAGATTTTCTTTATCTCATTGTATGTTCTTGCCACCTTTGTCAAATATTAAATGACCTTAAAGATATGGGTTTATTTCTGGGCTTTCTATTCTGTTTCATTGGTCTATATGTCCATTTATATACCAGTACCATGCTGTTTTGATTATTATGGTCTTATATTATGGTTTGATATTAGGTACTGTGATTTCTCCAACTTTGTTCTTCTTTATCAGGATTGCTGTTGCTTTGCAGGGCCTTCAGTGATTTCATTAAAATTTCTGAGATATTTGTTTCAATTGTGTGAAATACTTGATTGGAATCTTCTTTAAAATTTTTAAAATTTGAAGACTCAAGATGGGGGAGAAGTGAGTGGAAGTCACACTGACCTCCTCCCAGGACAAACCTGGAATTACACCTAAATTGTGGAGAAATTACCTGGAACAAACAACTGAACAATAGCGAGAGAGGAGCCTTATAATCTTGGACAGACCAAAGAATCAGCTTTAGGACAACCTAACAGGTAAGGAGTGTGGTAGAGACTTGAGAAGGTGGGTGGGGTGCCCACGGGTGGTAACACCAGAAAGATATTGAAACTTCCAGTTGAATCCCCTTGAGAAGAGTGGGATCTAAACCATAAGCAGGGATCTCCAGCCTACAGCATCAGAGCCCAAAAAGTACACAGATAACAGCCAGCTGTGAAAAGTGGCAGAGTTACTCTCTGTGAGACAGGAGCCTGGAGATGCAAAGAGCCATTTAGAGGACCAACACATAAATTTGTATTTGCAGCCATGTTCCCTGGTCTCCAGCAAAGGTGGGGGCAGAGTGGGCTGGAGATGCTTGGGGAGAGACTTAGGGGAGAGCTGAGGGAGTGGCTGCAGGATCCTGGTGCTGACTCATCTCCCATGCTGCAGCAGCCATCTTACTCACGCAGACCACTCCCCTGAGTGGCAACATCATGAGAGGACAAACTAGTCCTGCCCCCAGGAGGGACTTTGCATCATCCTGAGGTGTCTAAGCATGACTGCTGAGTGCAGAGTGACTAGTTAGTAACTGAAGGAGACAGCAACAGACAGTAGATTCCTGGAAGTCTCAAACAGACTGCCTAAGGTCAGACAGGGTCAACATCTGGCATCATTACAGGCAGATCCAAAAAGGAAAAAAAACCCCAGCAGTCTCCTACCATAGAGGTTCATATGACAAAGTCGGAAAATCAAGACAGATCAATTTAAGAAGCAGAAGAAAAAAAAGAAGAGTTTCACAAATAATGGGAAGACAAAGGAACACCGCCCCAATTGAAGGGAAAGGAGAAATCCCCAGAAAGAAAATTAAATGAAATAGAGGCAAGTAATCTATCAGATATTGATTCAAAACAACGGTTCTAAGGAGGCTCAATGAGCTCAGTGAGCTTAGAGAGAATTACAAAAAAACTACAGAGAAACTACGAGGAACTTACTGCAAACGATATCAACATGAAGAAGGACATAGAAACTATCAATAAGAGGCAAGAGGAAATGAAGGATACAATTTCTGAATTGAACCACACAGTAGAAGGTATCAAAAGCAGGCTAGATGAAGCAGAGGACTGAATCAGCGACCTGGAGGACACAGTAGAAAAAAGCTCCCAGAAAGAGCAAGAAAATGAAAAAAGACTCAAAAACAATGAAGAGGTATTTAGAGAAATGCAGGACAACATGAAATGTAATAATATCCGTATAATAGGGATACCAGAAGAAGAAGAGGAGCAAGGAATAGAAAACTTTTTTGAAAATGTAATGATGGAAAACTTCTCTAACTTGAAGAGAGAAAAAGTCACGCAAGCCCAGGAAGCACAGAGGGTTGCATTCAAGGGGAACCCAATGAGGCCCAGTCCAAGACACATCATCATTAAAATGGCAAATATCAAAGACAAAGAGAGAATCCTAAAGGCAGCAAGGGAGAAAGAGGGAGTAACATATAAGGAAGCCCCGATAGGGCTAGCATCTGACTTCTCAACAGAAACAGAAACACATCCCCAGAAGGGAGTGGCAAGAAATATTCCAAGTCATGAGAAGCAAAGGCCTGCAACCAAGACTGCTCTACCCAGCAAGCCTTCAATTAAAATGGAAGGTGAAATAAGGAGTGTCCCAGACAAAAGAAGGCTAAAACAATACACCTGCAGGAAATGAGCATTGCAAACTATTCTAAAGGGACTGCTTTAAAATGAAGAAAAAGAGTCTATGAATATCCAGTTCCTTTCACAGTCACCAATACTTGATATTACCAATATTTTTAGTACTTATTAATGTAATTGTGACAATGATGTATTATTTTAATTGTTCCTTTATTATTTGTTGAAACTAAACATGTTTTTTATGTATTTCTTGCCTATTTTTATTATTTTTAAAAAACTTTAAATGACTTTTTGGTATTATTTATCCATTTATTGATTAAAGGTTTGTAGAATCTTTTCCCTAAATAAAAACAAAGAAAAAAATACTATTAACTCTTTTGTAGATATGTTGTAAATACTTTCTTATTCTATTACTTGCCCTTTAACTTTTTTTATATGTATATTACTGTATAGTCTTAAATGTTTAATATAGTCATATTGTCCATATTTTACTTTATAGCTTCTGGGTTTGAATATATTACTCCAAGGTAAGAAAAATAATATTTTGTATTTTCTCTGAAAACTTTTTAGATTTTACATATTGATTTTTAACTTACCTGAATATTTTTTGTACAATGTGTGAAATAGAGCTCTATATTTGTTTTATTTCAAGTAATAGTGGTCCATGCACCTTATTTGTTGAAGAAGGCTTATTTTCCCCATTGATTTGAAATATCAATTGAATCATATATTACATTTTTAGACAGATATATACATTTGTTTCTAGAATGCTCATTTTATTTCATTGATCTACTTTATTATTTCTGTTCTGGTGTCATGTTGGTTTCATTGCTGAGACTTTATAATGTATTTAAATTTTTAAATATTTTATAATGGATTTTGACATTTAAAAAATAAATAAATATATAAAATCTGCATTTAGGAAGAAAAAAAAAGAAGGAACTCCTACCTTTTGTAGCCACATGGATGGAACTGAAGAATATGTAAGTGAAATAAGCCAGTCAGTGAAAGACAAATACCACATGATCTCACCTATAAGTGGAATCTATTCAACAAAATAAACTAATGAACAAATAAACCACAGGCATGGAAACATGGAGAAGACTGAAAGTGACCAGAAAGGTTGGGGAAGGAGGACAGTGGTGGAAAGGAGAAGGGGCTAAACAAAGAATATGTATGAATGACCCAAGGACATGGACAACAGAGTGGAAATTGATTGTGGGTGGGGGGCAGGGTGGGATGGGTCGAGGAGGGCAAAGGGGGAAAATTGAGACAACTGTAATAGAATAAACACGATTTAAAATTTTTTTTAAAGATTTTATTTGTTCACTTTTAGGGAGAGGGGAAGAAAGGGAGAGAAACATCAGTGTGATTGCCTCTCACGCGCCCCCCACTAGGGTGCTGGACCACAACCCAGGCACGTGTCCTGACTGGGAATCAAATTGGTGACCCCTTGGTTTACGGGCATTCAATTCACTGAGCCACACCAGTTAAGGCCTTCAATTGACTCTTGATAGGAATTGCATTGAATCTATAGATTTCTTTGGGTAGCCTGGACATTTTAATGATGTTAATTCTTCCTATCCATGAACATGGTATATGCTATCACTTATTTGTATCTTCTTTAATTTCTTTTTTCAGTGTCTTATAATTTTCTCAGAACAGGTCTTTCGTATCCTTGGTTAGGTTTATTCCTAGGTATTTTATTCATTTTGAAGCAATTGTGAATGGGACTGTTTTCTTCGTTTCCCTTTCTGTGAGTTTGTTATTGGCATATAAAAATGCAAACAAACTTTTTTCTTAAATACTGTTACATATATTGGGTGCATAGGTTCAAGGTCATGACTAGGTGCACAATTGTACATGGCTAATGTTAAGCCATAACGTTTAAGCTGTCAGTTCGACTATAACACATTTCATAATGATGTGTGATATTCAATAGTAGATTGTATCTGAGAGATATTACTTATCAAAATATTTTTTGCAAGTGTTGTGAAAAGTATATCTTGAACATAACAACATTGTTTGCAATGACTGTTAATGAAAGCTTTGCAAAGTGAACTACTGAAGATTCTGGTTAATGTGAAAGACATTTTTTTATTGTATTTTTAGCAATATCCATATTTCCATTATTTGAAAAGAAAAAATTTTATTATGTTTTTATATTTCTTTAATAATTTCTAGATTGTAACTGAAAAAAATTAGAAATCGTGTATTTTGTTATATAAATATAAGGAATGCAAATTTGCAGTGTTTTTAATTTTTTTGCATTTCAGCACCTACAAATAATGAATCTATCCTTCAGATACACACAACCTATACTGTCTTTTTTTTTTTTTTGACTGTGACTTCTATAGGGTTAAACCTTTATTCTGGGCTGATTAATGAAGGTCTTCCTCTGCACATATCCAGTCTGCAAGACTGTGTCAGGTGGCTTTTATTTCAAATGTGAAGTTTTTGACAAAACCTTATGAAACATAGAAAGAAACAAGGAAACATGACCCATTCAAAAAAATATTACAAATCTCCCAAGTTGACCCTAAGGAAACACAGGCTTCAGAATTCCTAGGTGAACACTTTAAAAGAGCTGTCTTATATATGCTCAAAGAGCAAAAGGGAAACACAAATAATGATTTAAAGGAAATCAGAAAGATGAAATTAGGAACAAAATGAAAATATCACAAAGAAAATTTATTAAAATAAAACAACCAGAAATCTGGAGCTAAACAATAGAATTAAATTGAAAAATTCACAAGTGGTGTTCAAAAACAGAATCAAACAGGAAGAAGACATCAGTAAACTTGAAAACAAGTTATTTAAAATTTATCAGCTCTCAGAGGAAAAAGAATCAAGAAATGTGAACAGAGCCTAAGGAAATTATGGAAATCCACCAGCAAAATCAATATACAGCGTGGGGCAAAATAGGTTTACAGTTGTGAGTACACGAAACAGAGTTTGTTCTTATTTAATTATTTAACAATAATTATATTATTATTTATTATTGTTTTATTCTCCATACAAACAACTGTAAGCCTACTTTTGTCCCACCCTGTATGTATTATGGGAGTTCAGCAAGAAAAAATAGAGCAAGAAGGAGGGGCAGAGAGGTTATTTTAAGAAATAATGGACAAAAACTTCCCAAACTTTGTGAAAGACATGGGTATAAAATAATAAAAGCTAAGCAAGCTCTAAGTAGAACAAAATCAAAGAGACCTGCACTGAGACACATAATAATCAAAGTTACAAATGTCAAAAACAGAAAGTCTTGAAAACAGCAACAGAAAAGTTACTCTTCATGTATGAGTGATCCCAAATAAAATTATTAACAGATTTCCCAGCAGAAGATTTTCAGACCAGAAGGCACTAGGAGGATATGTTTAAGGTGCTGCAGGACAAAGCTTGAAAACAGAATTCTATATCTGGGAAAACTGCACTTCAAAAAAAAAAAAAGGGAGAAATTAAGGCATTCTAAAATAATCAAAATTAGGGACTTCATTTTCACATTATCACTAGACCTTTCTTACAAAAATGCATAAAAGGAATCTCTCAAGTTGAATGAAAAAACACTTAACAGCCCTGGCCAGTGTGGCTCAGTTGGTTGGAGCATCATCTCAGAGCCAAAAGATTGTGGGTTCGATCAGTGGTCTGGGTGTGTACAATCTCTGGTCTAGGAGTGTATGGGAGGCAGTCAGTCTCTGCCTCTCTTTCATATCAGTGTTTCTCTCTCTCCCTTCCTCTCTTTCTAAAAAAGCAATGAAAAAATGCCCTCAATTAAGAATTAGAAAGAAAGAATGTTAAACAATACCTCACGCCCAGAAGAAAATACAAAGTTCTATGTTTAAGGTACAAATATGGAGAAATATTTAAAAAACAGCAGTACTGATGCTTGGGTTTGTAACTCCATATTTTATATTTAAGATGATTAAGAGAAAAATAAGAAAAAATTATTAATCTATAGCAATGGGTACATAATATATGAAGATGTATTTTTAATATTAATCTTATAAATAAGAGGGGCAGAGCTTGAAGTAGAAATTTTATATATTATTGAAGTTATTTAAATTATTGTTATAACTTTGAGATGTTATATGTAATCCCCACAATAACACAAAAATTTACAAAATATATACAAAAGGAAGTGAGTAGGAAATTAAAACGTCATTACAGAAAACTCAAACAAAAAATAAGGCAATAAAAAAATGAAGAAAGCAAGTATCAAATGGCAAAATTACTTTAAATATAATGTATTAAACTCACCAATCAAAAGTCTGACAGAATGGATAAAAAAAGAGAATCCAACTATAAGCAGTGTACAAGAGACTCAGTTTAGATTTACAGACCCACACAGACTGAAAGTGAAGAATGACAAAGTATACTATGCAAATAATAACCAAAAGGAAGCAGGGGTGCCTAACTAATGTCAGACAAAGTAAACTTTAAGTTAAACCTCTTAGAAGAGACAAAGAAAAAATTTATAAAATGAGAGAAGTGTCAATTCTCTAAGAAAAAAATATATAAATACTTGCACCAAGTACTGGAGCTTTTACATAGATGAAGCAGACATTGACAGAAGAAACAAGCAATAATTGTTGAAGACTCTGACATTCCCCATTCAGTAATAAAGAGAACAACCAGGCAGAAGATCAGTAAGGAAAGAGATGACTTAATCAACAGTATAAATAAATGGACCTAGCAGATATACACACTGCTTTCCACCTAACAATAGCAAATTGGATGTTTTTCTCAAGTGTACATGGAACACTTCCAGGATAGACCATGTGTTAGGCCACAAAACTATTCTTAACAATTAAAATGATTGAAAATACACAACAAATCATTTTTCTACCACAATGAAATAAAACTTGAAATCCTTAACAAAAGCGAAACTGGAAAATTCACAAATATGTGGAAATGAAACAACACACTTTTTTGGGTGTCTTCTTAAAAATTTTACTGTTGTTTTATTACAGTTGTCCTAATCCCCCCCTTACTCTCCACTGCTCTGCTCCTGCTCCCACAGACAATCTGTACCCTGTTGTTCATATACATGGGTCATTTATACAAGTTCCTACTCTAGACTCTTGTCCTTTCCCCCTTCTCCTTCTCTCCATTCCCCTCTGGTTGCTGTTAGTCAGTTCCCTATTTCTGTGCATCTGATTCTATTTTGCTCATTTGTTTGTTTACTTCATTAGGTTCCTGTTAGTGGTAAGATCATATGGTATTTGTCTTTGGCTGCCTGGCTTATTTCACTTAACATAACACTCTCAATAATTTCCATCCATACTGTCACGAAAGGTAGGAGTTCCTTCTTTCTGCTGTGTAGTATTCCATTGTGTAAATGTATCATGCATTTGGATAAATGGATAAATGTATCACACATTTGGATAAAAAATGGATAAATTTTTTATTCATTCATCTACTGATGGGCACTTAGGTTGTTTCCAGCATTTAGCTATTGTAAATAAAGCTGCTATGAACATAGGGGTGCATAGGTTCTTTTCAATTGGTGTTTAAGGATTCTTGGGGTATAATCCCAGCAGTGGAATCGCTGGATCAAAAGGCAGTTCCATTTTGAACATTTTGAGGAAATTCTCCAAACAGTTTTCTACAGTGGCTGCTCTAGTCTGCATCCCCACCAACAGTGCACTAGAGTTGCCTTTTCTTCACTTCCTCGCCAGTACTTGTTGTTTGTTGATTTGTTTATGATGGCCATTCTGACCAGTGTGAAGTGGTATCTCATTGTGGTTTTAATTTGCATTTCTCTGATGGTTAGTGATGATGAGCATCCTTTCATATGCCTATGGGCCCTCTGTATGTCCTCGTTGGAGAGCTGTCTGTTCAGGTGCCTTGCCCATTTTTTAATTGGATTGTTTGTCTTCCTGGTGTTAAGCTATATGATCGTTTTATATATTTTGGGGATTAAACGCTTCTTCAATGTATCATTGGCAAATATGTTTTCCCATATGGTTGGTTCCCTTTTCATCTTACTGATGTTTTCTTTGGCCAAGCAGAAGCTTTTTAGTTTGATGTAGTCCCATTTGCTTATTTCACTTTCCCTAGGAAATATATCGGCAAAAATATTGCTGCATGGGATATCTGAAATTTTACTGCCTATGTTTCTCCTCTAGGACATTTATTGTGTCCCAGCTTACATTTAACTCTTTTATCAATTTTAAGTTTATTCTGGTGTATGGTGAAATTTCGTGGTCTAGTTTCTTTTTCTTTTTCTTTTTTTTTTCATATACCTGTCCAGGTCTCCCAACACTATTTATTGAAGAAGCTATCTTTACTCAATTTTATGCTCCTCCCCCTTTGTTGAATATTAATTTAACATGGAGACATGGATTTATTTCTGGGCTCTCTATTCGGTTCCATTCATCTATGTGTCTGTTTTTATACCAGATTGTTTTTATTACAGTGGGCTTGTAATATAGTTTGATATAAGATATTCTGTTCCCACTGCTTTCTTCTTCTTTCTCAAGATTGCTGATTCTATTCAGAGTTATTATTGCTTCCATATAAATTCTTGAAATATTTGTTCTAGATCTATGAAATATGTCATTGGTATTTTAATAGGGATTGCTTTAAATCTATAGATCACTTTGGGTAGTATGGACATTTTAATGATGTTAATTTTTCCAGTCCATGAACATGGTACATGCTTCTATTTATTGGTGTCTTCCTTAATTACTTTTTTCAGTGTTCTGTAGTTTTCTGAATAAAGGTCTTTTACCTCCTTGGTTAAGTTTATTCCTAGGTAGTTTATTTTTCTTGTTGCTATAGTAAGTGGGATTTTTTTCCCATAGTTTCTATTTCTGATATTTCATTGTTGGTGTACAAAAATGCCTTTGATTTCTGAATACTAACTTTGTATCTTGCTAGTTTTCCAAAACCATGTAAAGAAACAACAAAGAAAGAAAACCTACAGGCCAATATTGTCAATGAACATAGATGCTAAAATCCTCAGCAAAATATTGACAATCTGGATCCAGCAATACATTAAAAAGATCATACACATGATTAAGCAGGATTCATCCCAGGGATACAAGGCTGATATAATATTCACAAATCAATAAATGTAACACACAACATAAGCAAAATGAAAGAAAAAAAATCCCATGATTACATCAATAGATGCAGGAAAAGCATTCATTTGATAAAGTAGAGCACCCATTCATGATAAAAACACTCAGAAAAGTGGGATTAGAGGGGATACGTGAACATAATAAAGGCCATATATGAGACCTACAGCCAACATCATACTCAACGGGCAAAAAGTAAAAGCTTTCTCCCTACGATCAGGGACAGGACAAGGGTGTCCATTTTCACCACTTTTATTCAATGTAGTATTGGAAATTCTAGCCACAGTGATCAGATAAGAAAAAGAAATAAATGGCACCCAAATTGCAAAGAAGGAAGTAACACTGTCATTATTTACAGATGACATGATAGTGTACATAGAAAACACTATAGGCTCCACCAAAAAACTACTTGACCGAAACAACACACTCTTAAACAACCAATGGGTTAAAGACAAAATTACAAGGGAAATTATAAAATACCTTGAGACTTATGACAACAAATACAGCATACCAAAACTGATAAGATATAGCACAAACAGTGCTAAGAGGGAAAATTTTAGCTGTAAAGGCTTACGTTAAAAAAAGATAAAGATCTGGAGAATCAAGATGGCGGAGGAATGAGTGGAAGTCATTCTGACTTCCTCCCAGGACCACCCTGAAATTATAACTAAATTGTGGAGAAATCACCTGGAACAAACAACTGAACAATAGCGAGAGAGGAGCCTTGTAACCTCAGAGACAAAAGAATCGACTTTAGCACAATCTAACTGGTAAGCAGTGTGGTACAGATCTGAGAGGCAGGCAGGGCACCCACGGGAGGCAGCACCAGAAGGATATTGAAATGGCCAGCAGGATCCCCCTGAGAAGAGCGGGGTCTAAACCAAAAGCTGGAATCTCTAGCTTACAACACCAGAGCCCAAAATGTACACAGAAAACAGCCAGCTGCGAAAAGCGGCAGGGTTGCTCTCTGCCAGAGACAGATGGCTGGAGACACAAAGAACTGTTAAAGGGCCAATGCATAAATTTTTATTTTTAGCCACTTACCCTGGTCTCCTGCAAAGGTAGGGGCTACAGACGCCTGAGGAGAGACTGGGGAAGGAGGCTTTGGGGAGAGAACTGAGAGAGTGGCTGGCAGGCTCTCAGTGCTGACTCCTCCCCTACGTGGCAGCAGCCATCTTGCTCAGGCAGAGATCACTCCCCCTGAGTGACACCAGGGTCAAAGGACCCAATAGCCCCACCCCGAGGTGGGATTCCACCCTGCCCTGTGCTGTCTAAGCCGCCTGCTCAGTGCAGAGTGGCAGCCACAGCCAGAACATCTCTGGCTAAAGGGGGTGCAGGGACATCTCACCACACTTGAGGAGAGACTGGGGACAGAGACTCTGGGGAGAGAACGAAGAGAGTAGCCAGGGGGATCCCAGTGTGGACTTCTCCCCTACATGGCAGCAGCTTGACAGGACTTAACAACCCCGCCTCCAG
Source organism: Pteronotus mesoamericanus (assembly GCF_021234165.1). Classification (NCBI taxonomy): domain Eukaryota; kingdom Metazoa; phylum Chordata; class Mammalia; order Chiroptera; family Mormoopidae; genus Pteronotus; species Pteronotus mesoamericanus. The sequence continues at coordinate 9,446,711 of NW_026555304.1, read as the reverse complement.
GAGGGACTCCACCCCTCTCTGAGCTGTCTAAGTCAGCCTTTGAGTGCAGAGTGAAGAGATTAACAGCTGAAGGAGACAGCCAGAAACAGTAGATTCCTGGAAATCTCAAACAGACTGTCTAAGGTCAGACAGGTCATCATCTGACATCATCAGAGGCAGATCCAGAAAGCAAAAACAGTGGTCTCCAATCATAGAAGTCACACCACAAAGTCAAGAAATTAAGACACAATCAGAAGCAAAAAAAAAAAGAATGTCACAAATAATGGGAAGGCAAAGAAATACAGCCCACTCAAAGGGAAAGGAGAAATCCCCAGAAAGAGAAATAAATGAAATAGAGGCAAGTAATCTATCAGATCTTGAGTTCCAAACAATGCTTCCAAGAAAGCTCAATGAGCTCAGTGGGCTCAGAGAGAATTACAAAAAACTACAGGGAAACTATGAGGAACTTACTGCAAACTATATCAACATGAAAAAGCACATAGAAACTATCAATAAGAGGCAAGAGGAAATGAAGGATACAGTTTCTGAATTGAAGAACACAGTAGACGGAATCAAAAGCAGGCTTGATGAAGCTGAGGACTGAATCAGCAAGCTGGAGGACAAGGTAGAAAAAAGCTCCCAGAAAGAGCAAGAAAATGAAAAAAAAAAAGACTCAAAAAGAATGAAGAGGTGTTTAGGGAAGTGCAGGACAACATGAAACCTAATAATATAAGTATAATAGGGATACCAAAAGGAGAAGAGGATGAGGAAGGGATAGAGAACCTGTCTGAAAAAGTAATGATAGAAACTTCCCTAATTGGAGGAGAGAAAAAGTCACACAAGCCCAGGAAGCACAGAGGGTCCCACTCAAGAGGAACCCAGTGAGGCCCAGTCCAAGACACATCATCAGTAAAATGGCAAATATCAAAGACAAAGAGAATTCTAAAGAAAACAAGGGAGAAAGAGGTAGTAACATATAAGGGAGCCCCAAGATGGCTAACAGCTGACTTCTCAACAGAAACAGTGCAAGCCAGTAGGGAGTGGCAAGAAATATTCCAAGTGATGGAAAGCAAAGGTCTGCAACCAGGACTGCTCTACTCAGCAAGGCTCTCAATTAAAATGGAAGGCGAAATAAGGAGTTTCCCAGACAATAAAGGTTAAAAGAATACACCTCCACCAAACCGGCACTGCAAAATATGCTAAAGGGACTGCTTTAAGATGAAGAAAAAGTTTCTATGAATACCCAGTTTCTTTCAGAGTTGCCAATACTTGATATTACCAATATTTTTAACACTCATTAATCTGATTGTGACAATGATGTTATTTTAATTGTTCCTTTACTATTTGTTGATACTAAAACTGTTTCAGTTTATTTCTTGCCTATTTCTATTATTTAAAATAAAAAGCTTTAAATGACATTTTGGTATTCTTTATTCATTTATTGATTAAAGATTTGTAGAACTCCCCCTCCCCCCAAAAAGAAAAAATTATTAATCATGTTTAGATGTGTTGCAAATACTTTTCTATTCTATTCTTTGTCCTTTAACTTTTTTATATGTATATTACTATATAGTTAAATGTTTAATATAGTCATATTGTCAATATTTATGACTTCTGGGTTTGAACATTTTACTTCATGAACAGGTCATGAAGAATATTAGTTCTATTTTCTTCTAAAACTCCTTAGATTCTACATATTGACTTTTAACTCACCTGAATATTTCTTGTATAAAGCATGAAATAGGGCTCTATATTTGTTTTATTTCAAGTACTAGTGGTCCATGCACCTTATTTGTCAAATAAGTCTTATTTTACCCATTGATTTGAAATATCAACTCTATCATATATTATATTGTTATACAGATAGATACGTTTGTCTCTAGAATGTTCCTTATATTTCATTGATTTACTTGATTATTTCTGTGCTGGTGTCATGTTGGTTTAATTTCTGAGACTTTATAATGGTTTTAAATTTTTTAAATATTTTATAATTAACTTTCACATTTAAAAAAGAAATAAAATCAATCTGCATTTAAGAAAGAAAAAAGAGAGACAGATAGAACTCCTACCTTTTGCAACAACATGGATGAAACTGGAGAATATTCAGTTAAGTGAAGTAAGCCAGTTGATGAAAGAAAAATACCATATGATCTCACCTATAAGTAGACTCTATTCAACAAAATAAACTAATGAACAAAATAAACCACAAGCACAGAAACATGGAGCAGACTGAAAGTGACCAGAGGTGAGGGGGAAAGAGGACAATGGTGGAAAGAAGGAGAAGGAACTAGACAAAGAACATGTATGAATGGCCCATGGGCATGGACCACAGAGTGGGAATTGACTGTGGCGGTGGGGGGTGGTGGTCAGATGGGTGGAGGGGGGTAAAGAGGTAAAATTGTGTCAACTGTAGTAGAATAAATATGATTTATACATTTTAAATAAATAAATAAATAAATAAATAAATAAATAAATAAATAAAAATAGCCAGAAAATTAATCCCATGATACTTTCATGAAGAATGTATGAGAGTTATGGTTTGTGTACATACTTTCAAACATTGGCATTATCCATTAGTTTAATATTTGCCATACTAAAGGTGAACAATTATATCTCATTGTTATAATTTTTATTTATTTAATTGGTGAGGTCAAACATGTTTATATTGTTACCGAACATTGTGTTTTGTGAATTGTCTCTTCATGATGTGCTCATTTTGCAACTGCAAAATTCCTTCATATGCTAAGTGCTCTTTGTGGAGTGTAAATATTTTTTCTAATTTGTTAGTGTATTTGGGAGTATTGTGGGCTATATAAAAGTTTTAAATTTTTTTCAGAAATCTATTGGTCTTTTACGTTTTCTCTTAATGCTTTTTGTCTTTGATGTCATGCTTAGAAATACCTTTCCTACCTCAGAAACATAAAAATTTTCATGTATTTGTGCTTCTAAAATTCTTATAGTTTTATTTTACATTTAAGTGTTAATCGTTCAGGAATTATTGTGTTATAAGATTCGATTGGTTTAGTGAAGATCATGACAAGTGGTTTGCAGTTCTCCAAATACTTTTATTTCCAGTAATATCCACTTCTTTTCTGAAATTTATGGATGCATTTCACTTGTGCTGACTTATAAGATGACTTAGAGATGAAATTGATAACCCAAATAAATTAACATGATTGACCAGGAGGACCTGGGACGAGGACCAAACACAAAAACCCTTAAGATCTTGCTACAACACAATTGCTTTCAAAAGCAAACATATTGAGGCCAAGGCACTGAGGCTTCTGTTGAGAAAGCAGAGTTATTCATGGCTGCAAGTGGGAAACCAAAGGGGATCAGAGAGCTGTGGAGGCCAAGATGGAGCCCAGGCCTGGGTGGAGTGTAAGGCAAGTTTCTCAGATATAACTTTTCTGCCCCAGTGAAATTCAGAGAAGATAGATTCAAGAAGAAATCCTGGTCATGAACAGCTAAAGTTTTTGTGAGCTTTGATGTCTATTAGATGAATGAAAATGTGAAAGTATGAAGAAGCAGAAGCAGGTATTAAATTTGAACACTGTGACTTGTTTTCCTGAGATTCCCAGCACTTGACATCAAGCTGGCTCAATGTGGGTTCTCAGTTAATGCTAATTTCCTCCCCCTTCTCCTGACCCATCCTCTTACTTGTGTCAAGCCCACCACTTAGCACAGTGACTGGCAAGTTAGGCACTTAGTGAATGTTTATGGAATAAATGATTGGATGGTTTGAAGAAATAAGAAGGTTAGTTACATGCCAATAACCACAGTAGCCCCTTTGCGGGGTGCCTATTTCTACTAAGTGCTGTGCACACTTAGTTAATTTAATCTTCATGATATCCCCATAATATATAAATATTACTATTCCCATTTTGCATGTGAAGAAAGAGAAGGTCAGAGAGGAACCAAAGTTATTCCATTAAGAGGAGAAATCAAGGTTTCAAACCCTGAGCTGTCTGACTACAAAGCCCAAGCAGTTTTCCAGAATCCCTTCATAGCCTCTAAAAAGTTCACAGATCACTATGGCAAGAAAAATCTAATAATTTTATAGGCATGTGTACACCCAAGGCATTTCATGTGGATTTTTTTTCCCCTAAATGGATGAGACACACACCCACAGATTGAGCAAGACCAATGAGCCAGGGAGAACTCAACCTTCCAAATTCTTCAACTCAGCTCCCCTGAGAAGAAAGACAACAGATGGTCAATGTGCTGCTCACGTCCTCATCTGCACAACTATTTCTAGAGACACTTCAACTTGACAGGCTGGTTTGGAATTTTCTAGTGGCTGTGGGAACTAGCATGTTCAAGTTCAGCTAGAACTTTAATACCTGTTTATTAAATCTTTTCAAAAGGCAGCCACCAGGCCAAAATAGTGGAGAACAGGGTACTAGAAAAGCTGGTGGATGAGGGATGGGAGAACTGGATTCCAACTCTTCTATTATTATTGATTTGTTCCCTCAGCAACTGCTTTTTGAAATATTTATCATGTGTCAGATGTTGTGCTCTATTCTATGTAGTTAGCAAAAAAAAAAAAAAGTTGAAGAGAACATCACATAATGATTTCTTCTGGTGACAGGGAAATCAGGGTTAATATGCATAACATTCTTAAGCAAGTTACATTAATGTCTTTGTGCTCCTCTCTCAGAAAATAAGCCACACTGAAGGAAGAGAGAATGGGGCTCCTACAGATACGTGTGCTGGTTTGCTTTCAGTGTTTCTTTCAGACAGTAGAGAATTTGCCCCTTGTTATTTAAATTAAGACAATTATGATTATATTTTATCATAACTCACAATTTCTGCCCTTAGATATGTTCAAGAGCAAGGCAGGGTAGGAAGGCTGTCTTCTCTGCCAAAACACTTGTTTTGTAATCTCCACTGTGCCTTGCTCCAGCTGGTAGACAGCCCTCGCAGTTAAGCCCTGACTCTACTAGGTGAACCATGTTTCCTTGGGAGTCCAGGACTGTCTGGTTACTTAAAGAAATACCAGCTTCAGCCAAGGGCTGGAGCAGTCCAGATACATCAAGAGGCAGTTCAACATTTCCCTGGGTAGGAAAAAAGGGCTGTCTGAAACCCTGTGGCTGCTTGTCAATTCAGGGTACCCTAAATTCCATCTCATAATGACTAAAAGTGAGGCTCAAACTCCAGGGGAGGAAGCCCGTGGATTGGTAGATAGGAAGAGGCAAACTTTCCTCGAACTTTAAGGAACTTTGAGTCTAGTGGTGCCACACACCTCTACATACTACTTCAGCTGGAACCTGTTAGGTAGTACTTTATACCATAAAACCACTTTTATGTCCATCTTCTCATTACTCCTTACAAAACCCCTGTGGGGCTGTCTATTGTTCTCATCTTAAAATGAAGAAACAGGGCCTCAAATGTAATGATAATGCGCAACTGCAGAGACGGTGTGAGGTGAAACTGGTATCAGGCAAATGTCTGTGTGATTCCCCAGGTCCTTGTATGTAGGCAACATTCTAACTTGTCTTCTAAGAAACCCCCTCACACTCCACCTTAATGCACACATCCCGTGTAGTCCTTGGGGCTGAATCTGATGGGTTTTATTGTTGTATTAGGTTATGTTACCTGGCACAGTTGATGTTAAGAAGAAGAAAGAATCTTGCTGGACCTAACCTAATAATGCCAGACCTTTAAAAGTCAAGGATTTCATCTAGCTGGTAGCAACAGCAGAAGTCAGAGATGTGAAGTACAAGATGGATTTGATGCAGTGTTTTTGGCTTGAAGATGGAGGTGGCCACATGGAAAGGACAGAGTGGCTTCTAGGAGCCAAAAGCCAGCAGCCAGTACAGAAAGGGGCCTTCAGTCCAGTAGTGAGAGGAACTGAGTTCTGCCAACAAGGATGAGCTTGGGAGTGGGCCTTCTCCAGTACCTCTAGGTGGGAGCGCAGCCTGACTGGTACCTGATTTTCAGCTCTGTGAGACCCTGGACAGGAAGCCAGACACACAGGGCCAGACTTCTGACCTGCAGAACTGTGAACTAATAAATGAGTGTTGTCTTAACCAACCAAGTTTGTGGCAATTTGCCTTGCAGCAGTAGAAAACTAATATACCTTGTTTTCCTTGCTAAATCTTAGGACTTAGAGCACATATTTTAATTTTTGTTCTTCATTTCTCTTTGAAAGTGTTACACATGAACTTTAAGGTTCTTCTAGCTCAGATGATTCTAAGATTTTAAAACAGTATCTTTGTAAGGATTGAAAGAGAATAATTTATCTGAAAGCACTTTAATGTTGAGAAAATGTACCAAAAAAAGAGAACAGTACTCAATCTAATAATGTGTGTAGTCATCTCATGACTTCTTGGGATCTTCTAGGTCAGTTTCCCATGAAAGTAATCTGTATTTTAGGGCCACATCTGTGGGCATACAGGGAAGAGAAAGAATTTCTGACTGTGGAGAGGCCCCTCTTCTCCACGGCAGACCTCAGGGAACACATGGAGGCAAGATGCCCTGCAACACCCTGAAGCACGAGTAGGTGCTGTAGAAATGAGGCATAATGTAAAAGTGTGGTGTATACCTGAATAAGCTATAATGACAAAGTGATGTGAAGCTCCTGGAGGGTAGGGGATAGGGAGGGAGAGCTGCATCAGAGGCATCTACGAGCATGGGCTGGGTTTTGAAGATGAGAGGTTTCCCAGGTGGGTGGGGCTAGAGCAGCCCAAACAGAGGTCAAAGCACATGCAGAAGGTGGATCACACTTGTGAAACTAAAACCCAGGTGGGTATTCAGTCAGAGGGAACTTTTAGTAAGGAGATTATTGCTGGAGCACTTGGTGTAGAGAAGCAGGAGGGGGATTAGTGTACCCCTGTGCTGTGAGTCTGATATCAATTCTCTAACTTTCATCCACATAATCAACACTCATTCATCCTTAATCATGTGCACATACCTTCTGGGGGATAGTTTTGTTGAACTTTGCCTTCTCTAGTTAGAATGATAAGATCAATAAGTGCATACTGAATCTACCCTTATCTGTAGTGCTGAAATCAGAATTACTGGACTGCAAACCCTCAAGGCCCAGAGTCCAGTCTTTCACATCTTGATATCACAAATCACTCAGCACAGTTTCTTGCACACAGCAGATGCTCAGTGGTGGATTAAACTTAATTTGAAATAAATTGAATTAGCACACACATGAAAAAGGAGCAGAGATTATATCAAAATCTCCCTGATGGATTGTGCTCAGGATTGTGCACACCAAACCTTTGTGGCCTCAAAACACAGAGCATATTGGTTTGAGTACAATTCTCCAGATGAATCTGTATTGCAATCACTGTTTTGGGGGAAAGTCCTTCAGTTGCCAGAAGGTGATCTTGGAGGAAATCCTCTTCCACACTAGATCTAAGCCATTCTTGTCAGCCACTGGAGGGTTGGTTATTACTACTCCAGACAACTGATCCGGGAGTTGATAGTGAAATTACACAATTATGGATAATAGTGTGACACTAACTGAGGAATTATTCAGATGGTTCCTAAACATTGCTAATTTCCTTCCACCATTATACAGAGTTAAAGATCAGACAAGATGAAAAGTTGGTTAATCTTTTGTTTCTTTCTAGTGGGGAGATTTTTTCTCCCTGAAATCTTTTAAGTTTCAGTCTGGAAGAAACCTTAGAGTTATATATTTCTCTACTATTTGTTTACCATTAATTTATTTATTGAACAAATGTTAATTTTGTGTGACTACTATGACTCAGACACTGTGCTGGCCTCTAGGTTTGAGCTGCAAAATGATCAATGTGGTTCCTTGCCTTATATGAAGCTTAAAATCTAGAAGTTAGAAATTTCAAGAGTATAAAGTATTCTGATGGCCAAAGACAAGATTCTCTGGAAGTATGGTTTCTGGGAACTAACTTAGTTCAGCAAGGTGATATTCTCTAAGGAAATATTTAGGTAATAACTAAAAGTGAATGTGAATTACACAGGAGAGGGAGAGAAGGGAGAATGGGAGGGATTTCATATCAAAGAAATAACAACATTCATGTAATCTATAAATAAATTTTTAAAAAAGCAAGGTTCAAAAAAGGATGCTATAAGTGGAGAAGGCAAATGTTGAGATTTGAGATTTCAGACTTGGACTAACCTTATTTCTTTTACTGAGAATTGTACCACCTTGTTGTAGCTAATTATCAGTGCACATATTGTGTCAACAGGTTTTCTTAGAATCCTAGTATTTTTTTTGAGCTGAAAGATCCCTGCTTTAGAAGATGATTACTCATTATATCCCTTGCCATAGGACATATATCTGGAAAAAAAAAAAAAAGGGAGGGCACTACAGTGAATTTAAAAACTTCTGCACCGTTAGAGAAACCATCATTAAAATGAAGAGGGAACACACTGTATGGGAGAACATATTTACCAATGTTCCATTGGACAAGAGTTTAATCTTCAAAATATATAAAGAACTCTTATGACCCAACACCAGGGAGACAAACAACCCAATTAAAAATTGTCAAAGGACCTAAACAGACACTTCTCCAAGGAGGACATATACAGGGCCCAGAGACATATGAAAGGATGCTCAACATCACTAGCCAGTAGAGAGATGTTAATGAAAAGCACAATGAGATATCACCTCACACCTGTCAGAATGGCTATCATGAATAAATCAATGAACAACAAGTGCCGGCGAGGATGTGGAGAAAAGGGAACCCTGGTGCACTATTGGTGGAAATGAAGACTGATGCAGTCACTGTGGAAAAGAGTATGGAATTTCCTCAAAAAGTTAAAAATGTAACTACCTTTTGGCTCAGCGATTCCACTGCTGGGAATATACCCCAAGAATCCTGAACTGCCAATTCAAATGAACTCTTGCACCCCAATGCTCATAGCAGTGCTGTTTACAGTAGCCAAGTGCTGGAAACAGCCTAAGTGCCCATCAGTAGATGAGTCGATCAAAAAACTGGTACATTTACACAATGAAAGAAAAAGCAGAAAGAAAGAAGTAATTCCTACCTTTTGTGACAGCACGGATGAAACTGGAGAGTATTATGCTAAGTGAAATAAGCCAGGTGGTAAAAGACCAATAGCATATGATCTCACTTATAAGGAGAATCTAATGAACAAAATAATGAGAAAAATGGAACCAGAGACATGGAAACGTGGAACAGACTAGCAGCTGCCAGAGGGGGGCGGGAGGAATGGTGGAAAGAAGGGGATTAATCGAAGAACATATATGAATGACCCATGGTCATGGACAATGGTGTGGGGATTGACTGTAGGAGTGGGGGGTAGGCTAGGTGGAGGAGGGTAAAGGGGGGAAATGGGACAACTGTAATAGAATAAACAAGAATTTTTTTAAAAGACAACTATTCCATAGATTCTGAACTTCATTAGAATGTTACACATGATAACCTGCCTGCCTATGGGTCATGTTTTGAAAGGTATCTGTCAAACAAAAATACACTTCTTTTTCTCCCCACCTCCTGTTATCTGGATAATCATGATTGCATTATTAAGCTGATATATACTATTTAAAAGCAAAAAATATATAAAAACAGTGACAGATAACTGCTAGACTAAGTGTGATGATCACATTTAAGATATATATAAATATAGATAATTCACTATATTGTACACCTGAAACTAATATAATATTTTATATACCAACTATATTAAGTTAAAAAATAAGATACAAGCAAAAAATTGGGAGTTTTAATGTTTGTTTTATTTAGCCTCATAAAACCACAACTGTGCCTTAAGAAAGTCTTATCACTTCTCCTGGACTATTATTTCCTTGTCAGAAAGCGGAAAATGGTAAAATCAGTATAGTAGCACCTACTTAACCAAGTAACTGTGAGAAAGCATGAGCCTAGTATGTGAGTACTGAGTAAATGTTTATTCCTTTTGTGGCCTTTTTGTGGGCAAAGTTCCATTTTATCATCTTACTGATCCTTGATCCGATCATTGAGGGCCTCCTGGGATCCGATTCTTGGAGTTTAACCACAATTGAGTTCAGCCTTTTTATTTTACAGATGAAGAAATCAAAGCCTGAAAGAAAGGAAATGATCCACTTTGTGCCCTTGACCTCAAAGTGTATGTCAGTTCATTAGCAGTCAGTATAAAGGAGCAGTTGGTGAAAATAAGGCCTGTTGGCTCCCAAATATGTCCAGTCTGGCAGGTGAGCAGTGAGCACTGGGGGAAAAGCCCACACTGTGGCTGAGGAGAGAGGTGGAGCCCAGATTATGCAGGGCCTCCTGTGCCATTTTAACTGTTTTGGCCTCTGTTTTAAGTGTGTGGGGAACCAATAAAGAATGTTAATTATTGGTTATAGTTGGAACATTTTGACAACATTTTTTATTTTTCATCTATATGTTTGGGATAGTCAAATTGCAGGTTTAAAGTTTAGAAGTATTATTGTGTAATCTGATAGGAAGAAATTAGACAGTTTCTACTGAGGACAAGAGCCAAAAGCAATGAGTGTACCAGGCAAGAGAGGTAGGTTGGATGTGAACAGATACACTTGACTGTAAGTGTTGTGACACTGGGCACACCTCTGAGGATTCTCCACACCAGAAAACCATGTCTAGCAGGAGTATTCTTAGCACAGATCATTTGCACCTGATAAGTTTCAAAGTGAACTGTGTCAGATGAAGAATTAATCCTTTTAAGGAACTTTAATAATATGTTCTTAATATAGGCGTTTCCTGTTTGGTTTTCTTTTATAAAATTTTGAGGAATGAGGGGGAAAGCCCTGGATCTACAGTATCTTCCATACTAGCTGTAAAGCAGCAATCACAATATCACACTAAGAGTGTGATATTTTATCTTCCTTTTATCTCCATTCCACATGTCCTATGTTCAGAACACTATACTCAACAGCCTATTAGACCTGTATTTGGCTTATCACACAGGTACTTCCAACTCAGAATTCTAAAACTGGATTCTCTCTCTTTCTCCAAACTGTTTCTCCTTCTAGCTGAATGCATGGAATCATCTTTGATTCATCAGACCAGATCGAAACCAGCAGGCATCCTCTATCCATCTTTTATCTCCCTGCTCATTGGTCATCCATCTTGTGGACTCCACTCCCTCAGAACCACTTGGATTAACAGCTCTTCTCCACATACAGTATGACACTCTAATTTGAGTCCACACCTGGGTGATTGCACCTGCCTCCTGAGTGACCTCTCAGCTCAGTCTGACTGCTTGCAGTCCTTTGTACTGCCTTCCAGGGAGCTTTCCACACTATAAGTCTTGCCAGTCCACTATCTCTTCAAATGCATTTTTGCTTCCACATCCTTCAAAAGTCCAAACTCTTTAGGGTGATATGCAAAGTGCCTCATGATGATGCCCTGACTATGTTCTGAGCATCATGTCTTCCACCTACTGCCCTCAATCCTTAACTCTAGTTATGCAATCTTTGGGCAGTTTTTCAGATACGCCCAGCCCTCCCTTGCCTTTGCCATGTTGTTCTCTTGGCCTGGATGTGCCCCCTCTCCTCTCCTCCTTCAAGCTTCAGCTCAGTTATTATTTCTTCTTCTTCCTACATTCCATCCTGAGGAATGTAGAATTGCAATATGTGACAGTATACAAAGTTCTTTTACAGACATAATTATTTAATTATTTTCAAAGACTATATCAGGTAGATTTGTACTCATTTTATAGACAAGGCTCAGGAATTTGACATGCCCAACATCACACAGCTAGTTAGTAATAGATCTGGGACTGTACCCAGGTCTTCTAGTGCAGGACTTTTTCTGCTGCATCCTGCAAAACAGAATCAGATGGGAGAGCAGAGTGTGTGCAGTGCCCTCTAAGCTGTGACAGATGGTCATCAAGAAAGTGGGGCCATAAGAGAAATCTTCCTTCCTGCGTGTCCCTGCATTGGCTCATTCTGATCTCAGCTAGTGGCTGGGGAATGCATTTTAAGCTCTGAAAAATGCTCCCTCTCCTAACATTGAAAGAAATAAAAACCAATTACAACCAGTGACTTTATTTATTAATTCATTACTTATTTAATAGTTGGATGAAAGAAGTTGGATAAGGACTGTGGGAACAGAGCTTCTTCCTGATGTGTCTGATCCTGTGGTTGGGAGCTTGAGTCTGAGAGTATGTTCAGAACAGAAAACTTTTCTCTGAAAACAGATATTAGATTCTTGGTTGAGTCAGTGATGTGAAAGTGAAAGCTGATGGGTGAGTGAAGACTAGGAAGAACTCACACCTCTCCCCGGTGTTTCCATGATCATCTTGACTCTGGCACACTAAAAACAGATAGTTCAGGGTGGGAATTCGGTCTCCCTGTATTTTACTGCTATGTTTATTGGGAGACGGGAAGGATTTAAGGCCTTCTTTGCTAGCGGGTGTCCTCCTGTTGACTTTACTTTGTCTTCTTACATTTATTGTATCTAGTTAACAAACAATTATATGTTGTTTAATAGTGTATCATGTGCTGTTCTAAGCATCTTACAAACTATTCCATTTAGTTTGTAATCTTGTCAAGAACAGGGCATGTTTCACTCTTATGCTTCTTGTTACATAGTAGACTCTAGGTAACATGGATTTGCTCCAATTGTCAAATATGTTTTAGAGAACTTAAAAGAAGAAAATCTATTGTGTTTATCCATAGTTTTACTCTATTTTTATTTATTCTTGATGTTCTAAAATTCCTTTCAGTTTCAAGGACATCTTTTAGGGTTGGTTATATCTGTTGCTGACAAATTTTAGTGTTCTTTCTTCTAAAAATGTCTTGATTTTCCCTTTATTACTCAAGGATATTTCACTGGATATTGAATTCTGAATTCAAAGTTCTTTTCTTACAGTACTTGAAGCGTGCATGTATCTTTGGGTTTTATTTATCTAATAAGTATCTTCACCATCTAACCATACTCTACAGAACAGGGCTGCCTGTGGGTGTCCCCAATGTCTGCACTTCTTACAGGTCCAGAACCCCAAGTAGTTTTTTAGCAAATGTAGGAACAGATGAGCAGTCTGAGATTTAGAGAGGTGAAGGCACCTTGAATAATCAAGGCTATATAGTGCTTGTTGTGGGCTGAACTATTTTTGCTAAAAAGATAGGCTGACGGCCTAAGCCCTGACATCCTTGAATGTGACCTTATTTGGAAATAGGGTCTTTGCAGATGATCAAGTTAAAATGAAGACATCAGAGTGGACCTTATTCAGTATGACTGCTGCCTTTAAGAAGAGAAACCACCATGTGGTGACAGATACACAGAGACTGTGTGACGACAGTGCCAGAGATTGGCGTTTCACTGCTGTAGGCAAAAGGATGCCAAGGACTGTCAGAGAGCACCAGCAGCTATGAGAAAAGCCTGGAACAGATTCTCCTGTGGATCTTCAGGAGCGCAGCCCTACTGACACTTTGATTTCAGATTTCTGGTTTCCAGAACTCTAATGGAATAATTCCCTATTGTTCTAAGCCACCGGGCTTATTGTACTTGGTTATGGCAGCCTTAGGACACCCCTACAGTGGTTAAGATAATAAGTGGTAGGTCAGGATGAAAACACAAACTAGCTTGGCTGTAAGTCTTCTGAAGTGTCAGTTTCTTGTTTGCATGATTTCAAGCAAATTATGTCATTTCTCTATGCCTCAGTTTTCTTGTGTGTAAAATTGTATTACTAATAAAACCTGCTTCACAGATTTGCTCTGAAGCTTCAATGACATTTGACATTCACTGATATCGGTCATCCCACAGAGCTCTAGTAGGGGTGAGGATGTGTGGACCTCCTGGCAACTTGAAGCCATGAGGAAATGCCAACAATAAGGGACAACGGTCATCTGAAGTTAGGGGGCATAGCAGCTGATGCAGTTTGAGGCAATGACAGAAGAGAATTATGTGCCAGAGCATCAGATAACTTGAATGGAGTCTCAAGGTGAGAATGCAAGAAAAGTAAAATCCATGCAGGTGTCTGAGGATACAGCACCATAAGCACCAGGACATGTCAACCTGAGTGAGAGCAAGTGATGGCAGGGAGACAAAGCTGTCGTGGGAGAAGGCAGCCATCTCTGGTGACCCATGTTCCTACTCTATCTTTTGCACACTTCAGAGGGGGCAGTGGTGTCATCAGGCAGTGAAAAAAGAGACTTGCACAGTGTCCATGCTTGGGATCTCTTGCTGCCTCAATAGCTCTTGGACATGGACCTGTCCAGGTACTGCTTTGTTACCCCCAGGGGCTGCACAAACCATCAAGAATGTTCTATTACTCAGACAGAGGCAGTAACCACCAGTGCTCCCTCAGAGTGCTATGGTAAGAAGAAAGACATCATGGAATGATTCTATTGTCTTAGTACCTCCCAGGGGCAGAATGGAGCCTGTAGGCTTGGGATACAGGTACAGACCTTGACTCAGTACAAGAATGAGTGTTTGATAATCAAACCTAAAATAAGGCAGTGAGCCCTTGACACTGTAAGTATGCAGGCAGGGCTACCTGGTTCTGTGTCACAGCAGGGATATGTCCAGCAGGAGTAGTGCAGATCAGTGTTCAGACCTGAGTGTGCACCCGATCACCAGGGGCTTGGTAGGACATGAATTGCTGGGTGTTTAAAGACATGTAGTATCTCAGTCAGCTGGGGCTGCTATAACAAAGTACCACAGACTGGGTGGCTTAAACAATAGAAACTTATTTTTCACAGTTCTGGAGGCTGGAAGTCTGAGGTCAGAGTGCCAGTGTGGTTGGGTTGCAGATAGCCGTCTTCTCATTGTGTCCTCACATGGTGAAAGGAATGAGGGAGCACTATTTTATAAGATTACTAATCCCATTCATGAGGGCTCCACCTTCATAACCTAATGTCTTCCCAAAGGTTCCATCTCCTAGCATTATCACACTGGGGTTAGGGCTTCAAAATACAATTTTGTGAACAGACCCTCAGTCTAGAACACATAGGTCCAGGGTAGGGCCTGAGGGCTTGCATTTCTAACAAGCTCTACACTTTGAGAACCCCTGGTAGAGATAATCCTGAGATTTGATAAATTCTGAAGTAACTATCCCTCAGTAACCACAAAGCACACAAGATACTAATTTTGAAACTAGACTGATTGCTTAATCTCTTTGCATTTCACATTTTCTATAGTTACACCTGCAATTCTCTGCTCAGTGAAAAGAAGTAAGCCACTCTGGGCGCCTCTGTCTTTTACTGGTATCTAGAAAAATATGAGAAGGTAGGAGCTACGGACAAGACACCACCTCATGCCTTATCCCCGAGGCTTACATGAGTTTGGAGGATGGCACCACCTCCTCCTGCTCTCATTCTGGTTTGTGGGTGTGATTGATCACAGGTGTGACAGCAATCTTCAAAGGTATTTCTGGATTAGGTGGAGGCATCTGATCACTCCTGTGGAGTAGTACAGATTTTGAACATTTGGCCATGTCAGCTATTGATTGATTTCAGCAGACATTCACTGACCTTTTCAAAGATGTTAAATATGATGAAGCTATGACTTAAGAAAATAGACAATTGCCCCTTTAGCAAACCATGGGGAAGATGGTGCTGAGTCCAACTCTAACTGTTCCATTGTCCTATTTTTGGTAACAAATTATTTAAAAAATTACTGATTAAAACAACACACAATTATTATTTCATTATTCTGAAGGAGTGTATACCATTTTAAAGTGTCAGCAGGGCTGGTTCCTTCTGGGCACTATGGAGGAGAGAGTACGTTACCTTGCCTTTTCCAACTTCTAGAGGAAAGAATCAATTCAACTTTTGCTTCCATCATCACATCTGCTTTTGTGACTCCCTTGCCTCTATGTTATAAGGACCTTTGGAATTACATTGTATCTATTTGGGTAATCCATCTCAAGAACCTCAACTCAACCACATCTGCAAAACCCCTTGTGCCATATAAGGTAATGTAGTCATAGGCTCTAGAGATCAGAATGTGGACATGTTTGGGGGCAATTATTCTGTACACCATGCCCTGGAAGAATGCCAACCCAGCGGTGTTGCAGAACCACAGAGCAGGTGACCCCAAGCTGGGTGCTGAAGGCTGAAAGAGGAGCTGCATAGAGAGAGTGCTGTTGCACAGGGAACCCAGGAGGACTAGGGAGAGAAGTGCAGTGTCAGGAATTGTGCGTGGGGTCTTAGCATCCCTTTCTCTTTTACTTCTCCAAATAACCCCATGAAACCCTCTCTCTGGAAGAGAAAACTGAACCTCTAAGATGTTCATGCACATTCCAGAACTGAATTCAGGTCCTAAGATTCCTAAACTTGTGTTATTTTTATGACACCATTGTAAGAAACTGCACTGTGATCAGAATGTGGGAGACAGGCGGCATTGGGCTTAAAAGTGAGTTATACACAGACAAGAATAAAGAGAGAAAGAAAAGGAAAGGAATAGTATTGGGGGACATCCTTAGGCTAGGGTGATACAGGGCATTGTCATAGCCTTGGCTTTAGTTTTTGTGTAACTCTGACCACTGAGCACCATCATTGCCCTGCATCTGAAGAGAAGCTCAGGGATATGAGAAATAAGCAGAACCAGCAGGCGAGGGGCCCCAGTTTATGTCAATTTGGTTGGTTGACACTAGGTTGTGATGCCTTTCTGTTCAATACCAAAGATTTGGGACTTCATCCTGAACTGTTGCTGATTCAATGTTTGGCTGTGGGTCAGACAATTGGAGTATGAGAAGAGCTGGACTGAAGTGGGGAGGGAAAGCTGGAAGGCTGAGGAGCAGCTCTAGAAGTCATTCTGGGATTGGCTTTAGCTCAAGTGGTTACTTTGTCATAGCAGTCACTAGAAGTCATTCTGCATTCAGGTCTGATGGTGGGCTTGGAAATATGTCTAGTGTCAGATGAACTGGGAAGGGTGAGAACCACCATCAGGAGGGTTCCAGGCTCTCACTTTAATGGTCCTGAGAGGGATATGGGAGACAAAGGTTGGTTTTATCATAAGGATATAATAATTTACCCATTTTAATAATTATGAAGATACCCATTCATAATTTACATTTTTTTCAAGAGCATAGAGTAAAAGATAAAAAGCAAATTTGTCCCCTGCCTTCTGTTCCTTTCCAATTCCTCATGTAAAACTCCCCAGATGTAGTCTCTATTAAAATATTTTCAATAGAGGCAAGATGGCAGAAGAGTGAATGGAAGTCACATTGATCTCCTCCTAGGACCAATCTGGAATTACAATTAAATTGTGGCAAAATAACCTATAACAAACAACTGAACAATAGCAAGAGAGGAGCCTTATAACTTCGGACAGACAGAAGGATCAGCTTTAGCACAACCTGACTGGCAAGGAATGTGGTAAAGACTCAAGAAGGCGGGCAGGGTGTCCATGAGCAGCAACTCCAGAAGGATATTGAAATGGCCAGTGGGATCCCCCTGAGAAGAGTAGGGTCTAAACCATAAGTGGGGATCTCTAGCCCACAGCACCAGAGCCCAAAAAGTACACAGAAAACAGCCAGCTGCGAAAAGCGGCAGGCTTGCTCTGCCAGAGACAGGCGGCTGGAGATGCAAAGAGCCATTTAAAGGGCCAACATATAAATTTTTATTTGCAGCCACTTACCCTGGGCTTTGGCAAAAGCAGGGGCAGAATGGGCTAGAGACACCTGAGGAGAGACTAGGGATGGAAGCTTTGGGGAGAGAACTGAGGGAATAGCCCGCAGGATCCTGGTGCTGACTCATCCCCCATACCACAGTAGCCATCTTGCTTGGGCAGACCACTGTCCTGAGCAGCAGCAGCCTGAGAGGACACAATAGCCCCACCACCAGGAGGGACTCTGCCCCTCCCTGTAGTGCCAAAGCCTGACTGCTGAGTTCAGAGTGGCAGCCACACATAGTAGAACCCTGGCTAAATAGGACACAGAGTGGTCTAAAGGCACTTGAGGAGAGACTGGAGACAGAGGCTTTCGGGTGAAAACTGAGAGAGTAGCCGACAGGATCCCAGTGCTGATTCCTCTCTAATACAGCAGCAGC
This sequence comes from Pteronotus mesoamericanus, assembly GCF_021234165.1. NCBI lineage: Eukaryota > Metazoa > Chordata > Mammalia > Chiroptera > Mormoopidae > Pteronotus > Pteronotus mesoamericanus. The sequence continues at coordinate 9,428,821 of NW_026555304.1, read as the reverse complement.
CTACTGGCTCAGGGAGACCACTCCTACGAGCAGCAGCAGTGTGGGACAAAATAGCCCCGCCTCCAGAAGGGACTCTGCCTCACTCTGTGGTGCCTAAGCCTGACTGCTGAGTGCAGAGTGGCTAGATTAATTGAAGGAGACAGCCACAGACAGTAGATTCCTGGGAGTCTCAAATAGACTGTGTAAGATAGTATGGGGTAACAACTGACATCATCAGAGGAAGACTTAAAAGAAAAACAGCAGTAAATACTACAGGTTACCAAGACTAAATCCATGGTGGTCTTCTCCATGATTTGTGATAGTGCCTTTACTACATAACTTTTTAACATTTGTTTCAGGTCCAACAAGTTTGTGCATACTAAGTCATTAGACTTTATGCTAATAGTTTGTTTCTCTCCTTTATTATAATATTCTTAATCTCTTTACAACCTTATTAATACTAGTTCATTTGCTGTTCATACTGGGATTGCAGGGAGGGGGAATATTTTTGTGGATGTGGATTTGTTACCTGGGCTTTGTGGTTGTGTTCTGGCACCACCTGCACAAAAACTACAACAAGACATTGTGGGCAGAGCGACCCTCAATCAACCAGCTAGAGGGTAGGACCCACCAAAGAACGACCAAACAACAATCAAAACCCAATTACTGATTGGAGAGGAAAAGATGGCGGAGGAGTGAAAGGGAGTCACGCTGACCTCCTCCCAAAACCAAACTGGAATTGCAACTAAATAATGGAGTAATCACCTGGAAAGCAGTGGAGCGATAGTGGGAGAGGAGCCTTGGTGCCGCGGACAGTGGATTCGACTCTCACACATCCCAACGGGTGAGAAGTGCGGTGGAGGCTCGAGAGGGTGGGCCGGGTACGCACGGGCACTGGCACCAGAGGGGCATTGAAACGGCCAGTTAGCGTCCCCCCGAGAAGAACGGGGTCTGAATCATAAACAGGAACCCCTAAACTACAGCAGCTAAAGCCGAGAAAATACAGACAAAACGCAACACCAAAAAGCTTAGGGGCGCTCTCTGCCAGAGACAGGTGGCTGGGGATGCAAAAAGACATTTAAAGGGCAAACGCAAAAGTTGCAGCGGCAGCCACCCTCCTTGATCGCTGGGTACAGGCGGCAGCAGGGTGGGCTGGTGCCTGGGAAAAGACTGGTGAGGAAAACTTTGTGAAGAGAACTGAGACTGCAGCCGGTGGAGCCCGGGTGATAACGCACTTCCCACTCTCCAGCTACCATCTCGCTCAGGCATAAGGGAATCAATTAACCTGCCTTTTGTGCGCTCCGCACACAGCTTGTACGCCTGTGAGCTACGGGGCTGAGTGCAGACTGGCTGGGAGAGCCTTGAGGAGAGACTGGAGACGGAGGCGTTGGGGAAAGAACGGGAGGAGGAACCGGGGAGTCCCGACTCCCTCCCCGTTCGGTAGTCTCCACTGTGGGCTGGAAAGGCGCGACCCCAAAGAGGCAGAAGCGGGGCGCGCATGAACCAGACTGCCTGCGATTGAAACGCAGTCCGCAAAGGGGTTGGATCCTCGGCCGAAGGGGTCACAGAACTGCCCAGAGGCCCCTAAGGGGAGACTAGAAACGGAGGCACTGGGGAAAGAATGGGAGGAGGAACCGGGGAGTCCTGACTCCTTCTCCTTGCCGAAGTCTCCATTGCGCGGGAAGAGGCCACACCCCCAAAGAGCCAAAAGCCGAAAAGCAAACATAGAAACCCCCAAAACACCCAGAGCAGGCGCGCACACTTGCGCCGAGTGACTGGCGAGGGTTGGCGAGCGTGTGTGTGACCCACGCGGGCTGGCGAACGCTTGCACCTGCCGGCAAGGCCTCACACAGACTGGCACCCATACGGCCTGCGAGGGATTGCACAGAGGGGCAAGGGCAGGCGTAAATTGACCTACCCGCCGCGATTGCCGAGCAGCCCACAAAATAAGTAGAGCTGCCCAGAGTCCCTGGAGGAGAGACCAGAAACAGGATTAACCGGAGAGTCCTAGAGCTGATTTCCTCCCATTTCCGTAGTCCCCATTTGGCGAGGGCAAGCAACGCACCCAAAGAGCCAAAAGCGGGGAAAACACACAATAGAAGACCCTAAACGGACCAGTGCCGCGAAGCTCGCGTGCCAGGGAGGCCAGATGAGCACGGGAGGTCCCGAATAAGCCCCCTGGTCTGGGGCAAACACATGCGAGCCCAGGCAGGTGGGGGACCCTGCCGCGCTGGGAACGCGCTCAAGGAGCTCTCCTGAGAGCGCAGAGAGATCCCAAAAAATAGCCCAGCCCTGACCGAAGGGGTCACAGAGCTGCTCCAAGCAGGAGTCAGACACAGGCATTAGACTCCTGAAAGGCTCAAACAAACAACCCAAGGCCCTATAGGGTCAACAACTGACAGCATCAGAGGCAAGCCCAGAAAGAAAAGTAAAGGACAAAAATACTTAACAGACTCTCACAAAAATGGGAAGAAAAAGAAGTTCCCCCCAAATGAGTGGAAAAGTGGACAACCCACAGAGAGAGCTCAATGAAATAGAGGCAAGGGAACTATCAGATATGGAATTTAAAACAATGGTTCTAAGGAAGCTCAATGAGCTCAGCCAGCTCAAAGATAACTATGAGAAACTGCAGAGAAACTATCAGGATCTTACAGCAAACTATATCAGCCTGGAAAAGGACATAGAAACTATCAAGAAGACACAAGAGGATATGAAGAATACCATTTCTGAATTGAAGAACACAGTAGAAGGAATCCAAAGCAGGCTGGATGAAGCCGAGGATCGAATCAGTGAGATGGAGGACAAGGTAGAAAAAAGCTCCCAGAAAGAACAAGAAATGGAAAAACGGCTCAAAAAGAATGAAGAAGCATTTAGGGAAATGCAGGACAACCTGAAATGCAATAATATCCGTATAATAGGGATACCAGAAGGAGAAGAAGAGGAGCAAGGAATAGAGAACCTCCTCGAAAAAGTGATGATGGAAAATTTCCCTAATTTGAGGAGAGAAAGGCTCTCATGGATCCAGGAGGCACAGAGGACCCCACTCAAGAAGGACCCAAGGAGGTCCACTCCAAGACACATCATCATTAAAATGGCAAATGTCAAAGACAAAGAGAGAATCCTCAAGGCAGCAAGGGAGAAGGAGAAAGTAACATACAAGGGGGCCCCGATACGCCTAGGAGCTAGCTGACTTCTCAACAGAAACACTACAAGCCAGAAGGGAATGGCAACAAATATTCCAAGCCATGAAAAGCAAGGGCCTACAGCCAAGGCTGCTCTACCCAGCTAGGCTCTCCATTAAAATAGAAGGAGAAATACGGAGTTTCCCAGACAAAAGAAAGCTAAAAGAATACATCTCTACCAAACCAGCACTCCAAGATATGCTAAGGGGACTGGTTTAAGCAGATGAAGGAAAAGAATGAGACGGAGAGGAACACAAGTACAAAGAGAAAAGATGAGTAAGTTTCTATCAGTAATATCTCTCAATGTGAATGGATTAAATGCCCCAATCAAAAGACACAGGGTAGCTGAATGGATAAGAAAACATGACCCACACATGTGCTGCCTACAAGAGACCCACCTCAGAGCAAAAGACCTACACAGATTGAAAGTAAAGGGATGGAAAATAATATTCCAAGCAAATGGACATGAAAAAAAGGCTGGCGTTGCCATACTTGTATCAGACAAAGTAGATTTCAAAGCAAAGGCCATAAAGAGAGACCCAGAGGGGCACTTTATCATACTTAAAGGAAGAATCTATCAAGAAGACATCAACATTGTAAACTTATATGCTCCCAATATAGGAGCCCCCAAGTTTATAAGGAAATTGTTGGATGACTTCAAAAAAGATATAGATAGCAACACACTGATAGTAGGGGATTTCAACACCCCACTGTCAAAAATGGACAGATCTTCCAAACAAAACATTAATAAACATATCGTGGTGCTGAATGAAACACTGAATCAAAGAGACTTAACTGACATATATAGAATCTTACATCCCAAAGAAGAAAAATACACATTCTTTTCAAATGCTCATGGCAGTTTTTCAAAGATAGACCACATGATAGGACACAAAGCAAGCCTCAGTAAATTCAGGAAAATTGAAATAATACCAAACTTTTTCTCAGACCACAAGGCCTTGAAACTCGAAATCAAACTCAAAGAGAAACTTCAAAAACTTGGAAACTCATGGAGACTGAACAGTACACTATTAAACAATGAATGGGTCAATAATCAGATAAGAGAAGAAATCAAAAAATTTCTGGAAACAAATGAAAATGAACAGACAACTGTCCAAAACCTATGGGACACAGCAAAGGCAGTCCTGAGAGGGACGTTCATAGCAATACAGGCTTACCTTAAAAAGATAGAAACATTTCAAATAAAAGACCTAACACTACAACTCGAAGAACTGGAGAAACAAAAACAAATAAATCCCAGAGCAAGGAGAAGGAAGGAAATAGTCAAGATTAGAGCAGAACTGAATGACATAGAGACAAAAAGAACAATTCAGAGGATCAACCAATCCAGAAGCTGGTTCTTTGAAAAGATTCATAAAGTGGACAAACCTTTAAGCAGACTCATCAAGAAAAAAAGGGAGAGGACCCAAATTAATAATATCAGAAATGAAAGAGGAGAAATAACAACTGATACCACAGAAATACAAATGATTATCAGAAACTATTATGAACAATTATATGCCAAGAAATTTGAAAATCTTGATGAAATGGACAAATTTTTAGAAAAGTATAATCTTCCAACACTGAAGGAGGAAGAAACAGAAAGCTTGAACAAACCGATAACAGTTGGGGAAATGGAAGCAGTAATCAAGAAACTCCCAGCACACAAAAGCCCAGGGCCAGACGGTTTCCCAGGAGAATTTTACAAAACATTTAAGGAAGAGCTAACCCCTGTCCTTCTCAGACTATTCCAAAAAATCCAAGAGGAGGGAAGACTGCCAGACTCCTTCTATGAGGCCAGCATCACCCTGATCCCAAAACCCGATAAAGACCCTACAAAGAAAGAAAACTACAGGCCAATTTCGCTGATGAACATGGATGCTAAAATCCTCCACAAAATAGTGGCAAACCGTATCCAGCAATACATTCAAAAGATTATCCATCACGATCAAGTGGGATTCATCCCAGGGATGCAGGGATGGTTCAATATACGCAAATCAGTAAACGTGATACACCACATAAATCAAAGAAAAGACAAAAACCACATGATCATCTCGATAGATGCAGAAAAAGCATTTGACAAGGTACAGCACCCATTTATGATCAAAACACTCAGCAAAATGGGAATAAATGGGGCATTCCTTAACGTAATTAAGGCCATATATGAAAAACCTACAGCCAATATCATACTCAACGGGCAAAAACTGAAAGCTTTCCCACTAAGATCGGGAACACGACAAGGATGTCCGCTCTCACCGCTTCTTTTCAACATCGTATTGGAAGTCCTAGCCACAGCGGTCAGACAAGAGAAAGAGATAAAAGGCATCCAAATAGGAAAGGAGGAAGTAAAACTATCATTGTTTGCAGATGACATGATAGTGTACATAGAGAACCCTGTAGACTCTACCAAAAAACTCCTCAACCTAATAAGTGAATTTGGCAAAACAGCAGGATACAAAGTCAACATTCAGAAATCAAAGGCGTTTCTGTACACCAGCAATGCAATAGAAGAAGAAGAAATCAGGAAAAATATACCATTCGATATAGCACGAAAAAAGATAAAGTACCTAGGGATAAATTTAACCAAAGACACAAAAGACCTGTATGCAGAAAACTATGCAACATTGAAAAAAGAAATTAAGGAAGACACAAATAAATGGAAGCATATACCGTGCACATGGATTGGAAGAATTAATATCCTTAAAATGTCCATACTACCAAAAGCAATTTATAGATTCAACGCAATCCCTATTAAGATACCAATGACATATTTCACAGAAATAGAACAGACATTTCAAAAATTTATATGGAACCATAAACGACCTCGAATAGCCGCAGCAATTTTGAGAAAGAAACACAAAGTAGGAGGGATCACAATACCGGACATCAAACTCTACTACAAAGCCACTATACTCAAAACAATCTGGTACTGGCACAAGAACAGACCCATAGACCAGTGGAACAGAATAGAAAGCCCAGAAATAAGCCCAGGTCTCTATGGACATCTAATATTCGACAAAGGGGGCAGAAGCATAAAATGGGGCAATAACAGCCTCTTCAACAAATGGTGTTGGGAGAGCTGGATGGCTACATGCAAAAAATTGAAATTGGATCATCAGCTGACACCATACACAAAAATAAACTCAAGATGGATAAAAGACTTAAATATAAGTCGCAACACCATCAAAGTCCTCGAGGAGAACATTGGCAGGAAACTCTCAGATATCCCACGCAGCAATTTTTTCACTGATATGTCTCCTAAAGCAAGGGACATAAAGGAAAGAATAAACAAGTGGGACCTCATCAAAATAAGAAGCTTCTGCACGGCGAAAGAAAACATCAGCAAAATGAAAAGGGAGCCAACCATTTGGGAAAATATATTTGCTAATGATACATCAGATAGAGGTTGGATCTCCAAGATATACAAAGAACTCACTCGACTTTACTCCAAGAAGACAAACGATCCAATCAAAAAATGGGCAAAGGACCTGGGCAGATGCTTTTCTAAGGAGGAGATACAGAGGGCCCAGAGGCATTTGAAAGGATGCTCTGCATCACTAGCCATCAGAGAAATGCAGATCAAAACCACCATGAGGTATCACCTCATATCGGTCAGAATGGCCATCATAAACAGATCCACAAACAACAGGTGCTGGCGAGGCTGTGGAGAAAAGGGAACTCTAGTCCACTGTTGGTGGGAATGCAGAATGGTGCAGCCACTATGGAAAGCAGTGTGGAATTTCCTCAGAAAGCTGAAAATGGAACTGCCTTTTGACCCAGCGATTCCCCTGCTGGGACTATACCCTGAGAACACCAAAACGCCAATACAAAAGAACCTATGCACCCCAATGTTCATAGCAGCACAATTTACAATAGCCAAGTGTTGGAAGCAACCTAAATGCCCATCAGTAGATGACTGGATCAAAAAATTATGGTACATATACACAATGGAATACTACGCAGCAGAAAGAAAAAAAGAAGTACTAAACTTTGCGACAGCATGGATGGAACTGGAGAGCATCATGCTAAGCGAAATAAGCCAGGGGGCGAAAGACAAATACCATATGATCTCACCTATAAGCGGAACCTAACCAACAATGCAAAGAAGCAAGGCAAATATGACCAGCAACACTGAAAGGAAAAGAAATCAACAGAGACAAGAGGGAAGGGGGGGGGGCAGGAAAAGGGAAGGGAAGGGGAAAGTCAAGGAACATATAGCAAGGACTCATGGACAAAACCAAAGGGGAAGAGCTGAGGGAGGGAAGGTGGGAGGGGGCAAGGGAAAGAGGTAGGGGGAAGGCAGAGACAAATGTATTTAAAAAGTAAATAAATTAAAAAAAAAATGGGCAAAGGATCTGAACAGATACTTCTCCAAGGAGGACATACACAGGGCCCGGAGACATAAGAAAGGATGTTTAATATCACTAGTCATCAGAGAAATGCAAATTAAAACCACAATGAGATATCACTTCACACCTGTCAGAATGACCATCATGAACAAATCAACAAACAACAAGTGCTGGCAAGGTTGTGGAGAAATGGGAACCCTAGTACAGTGATGGTCGGAATGCACACTGGTGCACCCACTGTGGAGAACAATTTGGAATTTCCTCAAAAATCTAAAAATGGAATTGCTTTTTTGACCCAGCAATTCCACTGCTGGGATTATACTCTAAGAATTCCCAAACACCAATTCAAAAGGACATATGTACCCCAATGTTCATAGCAGTACAATTTACAATAGCCCAGTGGTGGAAGCAACCTAAATGTCCATCAGTAAATGAGTGGATCAAAAATCAAAATTATCCAAAATAGAATACACACAAAAAAAGAAGACTGAAAAGAAAAAGAACAGAACTTTAGTGAGCTGTGGGACAATTTCAAGTGGTCTATCAGTCTTGTCATTGGAATCCCAGAAGAGAGGAAAGGAAAAAAAAACATTTGAAGAAATAATACTTTAAAATTTTTAAATTTGAGGAAAATTGCAAATCCAGATATCCATGAAGCTCAACCAATCTCCCAAAAACAAAACCATACCAGGTTACATCATAATCAAATTGCTGGAAACCCGATAAAGAGAAAATCTTATGTTGCAGCTAGAGAAGAAAAGGTATGATACAAGAACAAAGGAAAGGATGACAATAGACTGTGCAGGCCAGAAGACAATAAAACAGTATTTTTAAGTGCTGCAAAAAATAAATAAATAAATAAATAAATAAATAAATAAATAAACAAAATAAAAAAACAATGTCAACCCAGAATTTTATACTTAGTGAAAATACAACTGAGATATTCCAGGTATTCTGACAGTCCTCGTAAGTCCCCAGCTGAGGGCCCCTTGGCTCCTTTTTACTCATTTGTCTCATTATCCTGGAATGAGTATTCTCCCCAAAAGATCTTACCTTGGCCCTGGCTGGTGTGGCTCAGTGGATCAAGCCCTGGGCCTGTGAACCAAAGGGCTGCTGGTTTGATTCCCAGTCAGGGCACATGCCTGGGTTCTGGGCCAGGTCCCCAGTAGTGGGCACACAAGAGTCAACCACACATTGATGTTTCTCACCCTCTTTTTCTCCTTTCTTTCACTTCTCTAAAAATAAGTAAGTAAATATATTTTTTTAAAAAAGATCTTACCTTGGGTCCATCTCCATCCTCCTTTCTTCAGCCCATCCCCATGTTTCCTAGCCAGTGTCTTTTCCCTCCTATGCCTGATCCTACAACTCAGGTTTAGCAGTATTTTTGAAGGTTTGACCTATTTTTAACAGTTGCAGTATCAACACTTGCTTTAACAAATAAACCTCAAGACTTCTGTGGCTTAACACACTAGTGGTTTATGTTTCATTCTGTTGGACGTATTTATCCAACATGGATGTTCCTGGTCTGTGGATGGTGTTTCTCCCAGCAGTAACGCAAGGATCTAGGCTCCTTCTATCTCACAGCTTCTTCATCCTCTGGAGCCTCAGGATCCTCTGTGTCTAGGTGGTGGGAAGATGTTATGAGTTGAATTGTGTCCCTTGTGACACTTGACTTTTCTTCCCAGACTTTAGTCTATCTTAATGAATGTTCCATATGCACTTGAACACAATATGTGTAATGTTGCTGTTGGGTGAGTATTCTATAAGCTTTAATTTAGTCAACGTGGTCAATAGTGTCGTTCACTTTTCAATATCCTTACTGATTTTTTTGATCAGTTTGTACTGTCATTTTACTCTCAGAGATTAAATATTTTTAAAGAATTAAGTTCCTTTTAATTATAAATTGTCCTTCATTATCTTTGTTAATATTGCCTGTGATGAAATCTACTTTGTCTGATATCATGATAGCCACTGTAGATTTTGTTTAATTAGTTTGTATTGTGTGTCTTTTCTCATTTAAAACAAATTTAGCTTATCTATGTTTTTTAAATTGATCTATAATTGATATATTGTATTAGTTTCAGGTGTACAACATAATTTGAGATATGTACCTATTGCAAAATGATCACCACAATTAATCTAGTTAATATCCATCCCCATACATAGTTACAAATTTTTTCTTGTGATTGGAACTCCTAAGATATATTCTCTTAGCAACTTTCAAATATAAAACACAATATTATCAATTATAGTCAACATGCTGTACATTACATCCCCAGGACTTACTTATTGTATAACTGGAAGTTGATACTTTTTGAGCTCCTTCACCCATTTCACCCATCCACCCCCACCCACCATCTCTGGCAACACCAACCTGTTCTCTGCATGAATTCGGAGTTTTTGTTTGTTTTGCTTTTATAGATTCTAAATATAAGTGAGACTATACCATTTTTGTCTTTCTCTGCCTCACTTATTTCACTTGGCATAATGCCCACAAGCTAAGGATTGCTGACGCCAGCAGAAGCTGGAAGAAAAGGGAAAGGATCCTCCTTGAGCCTTCAGAGGGAGTGTGCCCTTGCCCACTCCTTGATCTTGGACTTTCAGTCTCCATAACTGAAACACTAGATCTCTCTTGTTCTAAGCCACCTCATCTAGAGTGTTTTTTTATGGCAGCTCTAGGAAATTCACAGGGGCAGAGATGGTCCTGTTTTAGAATCCTTCTTTCCAGTGTTTTTAAATATTAGAAATTGCCCCCATCTCCTTAGGAAATATAAAGTTTTCAGTGGGGGTGGAGGTGCAAATTGTGAATCTTGCTCTCAAAGACCTTAAAGACCTGATGGCAGAGATTAAAAAGTAAATAAACATATAATACATAAACAAACACCTCTTTTCCAGAGAATTCTGCCCATCAAAGGAGCTGGCTGGAAAAACAGGCTGGAGCTCAGTTGTTGCTCCAAGAGAGCCCGGCAGAGGGCAGGCGGCCCATGTGGTCATCACCACACACACCCTGTGCTCAGTTATAAGCCTAGTACGCCTCCCATGAGTTTCTGTTCTGTCAGCAACTGTCTGAGCTCAGCCAGGGACGTTGGCCACTTCCATAGCCCCTTCTTCCTCTCCTTGGAAGCTTTCACTCACCAATTTTGTGGTCCTGGGGCCGCTGCAGGTCAATCACACCCTTTAGGAAGATGCCTACACCTAATGGCTCCCTCAGAAAATCCACTACTCATTCATTCCCCAGGGGAGAAGCTGAGGTTCAAGACAGAGAGGGAAGGAGGGAAGGAGGGGTTCACCCTGAGTCATCTGTCCAGTCCAGGCATTTCTTCCTTCCAGCCCATGCTGGGAAGATTCCTGTCTTCACTCAAAGATCTCAAACCCAAGGCTGAGCCTGCACAAGACAGAGTGCGGGCCTGTGAGCATGTGACGGGAGGCAGCCAGGGACTCTGGGCAGTGCAGGAGGGCTTCCATATACCTGGCTCCAGTGGACATTCTTTCAGTGGCCTGCTGCATGACTCTGAGCCTGGAAACCCCTTATACAAGGAAAGTGCCTGCTGGAAGGGGACTGTGAGGTGGGAGGAGGCCATGTCAACATCTACCTAGAGTCACTAGCAGTGTCTCTACATCCAAGCTTTGAAGGCTGATCTGAAACACACATCTGAGCACCAGCATCTGCTTCCGGACCTCTCAGCCCTTCATTCTCTACCTCTTTTTCTGAGTGTTGGTATATATGCTTCTTCATCTTTGTCACTCCCACCAGAGCTGGGCCCCCACAGATCTTCTAGCATAGGGTTTGAATATTTTTAAGAATTTATTTATCTATTTTTAAAGAGGGGGAAGGGAGGGAGAAAGAGGGAGAAAAACATCGATGTAAGAGAGAAACATCAATTTGTTGCCCCTCATATCTACCCAAACTGGGGACTAAAGCCACAACCCAAGCACATGCCCACACTGGGAATTGAGCCAGAGACCTTTTAGTTTGGGGGGTGACACCCAATCAACTGAGCCACACTGGTCAGGGATAGTTTGAATTTTGACTGCTCTTACTAGCTGCCCTGGGCAATTTCTTTAATATTTCCAAGCCTAAGTTTCCTCATCAGAAGGATGAGGCAGTACTACCTAGTGCCACAGGGCTTCTGTGTGTACCACTAGATACTCATTCAAATAGTAGCAAGGATTTTCTCTTGCTACTATTTGCACCTGGGTAGAGTAGTCTTGGTTGTAAGTCCTTGCTTTTCATCACTATGTATATTTCATGCCAATATCCTTTCTGGCCCAAAATGTTTCTGTTGAAAAATCAGCTGAAAGTTTTATAGGAGATTCTTTGTAGGTAACCAACTGTCCTTCTGTTGCTGCTTTTAAGATTCTCTCTGTCTTTAACCTTTTCCATTCAAATTATGATATGTCTTGGTACTGGCTTCTTGAGTTCATCTTATTTGAGACTCGCTGAACTTCCTGGACTTGTGTTTTCCTTTCCTTTACCAGGTTAGTGAAGTTTTCATTCATTTCTTCAAATAGGTTTTTTAGTCCCTTGCTCTCTCTCCTTTTTCTTCTGGTACCCCTATGATGTAGATGTTTTTAATGCTTGTTTTCCTAAAAGTCCCTTAAACTACTCTTGTTTCTTAAGTATTTTTTTTCTTTTTGCTGCTCTGATTGGATGGTTTCTGCTACCTTGTCTTTCAAATTTCTGATTTGATCCTCTCCTTCATCTAACCTGCTATTGATACCTGCTAGCACATTCTTCATTTTAGATATTGTATTCACTTCTGACCAGTTCATTTTTTTTGTGGTTTCTTTTATTGTATGTTTAGTGTCTTTTTGTTTAATTCTCACTGAGTTTATCCAAGTTTATCCACTCTTTCCCTAAGTTCCTGAAGCATCCCTATAACCATTGTTTTGAGCTCTGTATCTGGCAGATTGATTGCCTCCATTTCATTTAGTTCTATTGCTGGATATTTATCCTGTTCTTTCATTTGTAGCACCTTTCATTGTCTTTTCATTTCGGCTACCTCTCTGAATTGTGTATGAGTACTGAGTAGATCTGCAATGCCTCCTAGTCTTCGTATGGTGACCTCATGTAGTAGATATCTTGCGGGGTTCAGTGGCACAGTCTCCCTAATCACCTGAGGAATGTACTCCCGCAGTGTCCTTTGTGTGGGTTTTGCAAACCCTCCTGTTGTAGTTGAATCTTGATTGCTGTTAGCACTTCTGTAGGTGGGGTTGACTCTTTGGCTGGCTGACTGTGAGGATCAATTGCAATCACAGTGTACAAGCTTCCTGTCTGACCCACGAAGCAGAATTTGCCCCAGCAGGGTCTGATGGCTGCCAAGATCTCCTTTGGGTGTGCCACTTGTGAAGCTAATTGTGTCATGTTCTGATGTGGTCTGAATCCTGCCACTGGGTGCTAGTTAATGTCAGGTTCTACCTACAACTGGCCCTGTGCTACCTTTTTGAAGCTACAAAACTATCTAAAGTTTGTGGCTGCCCCTGTTGGGCCTGGGTGTACATGGGAGGGGCCAAGCTACGCACCATGGCTGATTTTCACCGGCACTGTGGGGTGGGAATGTAAATAAAAGGTGCAAGGCACCCCGCAATCCTCCTCCACCTGCTGCCCATTAGGCTCAGTTACTGAAAGAGCCTCTGGCATTGAGTTGCATGAGGTTGATTGTCAACAAGTCACCAGGTATTCAGGGTAGTCACCAGGGCAAGTGATATTCAACAGATTGATATAAAATCAAACTCAGTGCCTGTTCTGGAATAAGGTCACTCAGCAAAAGCCTCAAGGTACACAAAGGTGAGCCACCACCGTGGACCTTTGTGGTGGGGTGGGGTCTCAGGGAGTTATCAGGGTGAGGCCAGCAGTTTATCAGGCCCAAATAGACCAAGACTTAGCCTTGTGGAGCGAGGGCTTTCCACAGGAATGGTAATGCTGATCGGGCCTGCAAGGGAAAAATGGGAGTGGGAGCCATGGGCCAGACTCTGGAAGGGGGTCGTCCAAATCTAGCTGAACACGACCCCTTGGAAGGAGCCCTGCAACAGTGTGAGACAGCAGGTCCGGAGCCTATGCCAAAGAGACTGTCCACCATAAGGGCCCAACTCAATGTCCACATGCTTTCTGACAGGCAGCAAAGTGAACCTGCCTGCCAGGTGGTAGCCAGCTGGCTCTTGGCCAGCCTGGAGCACTGTGCTGGGTGCATAGACTCTGCCCTAGATCCATACAACTCAGTCTCTCCCCAAGCCTGCCCAGACCTCCTTGAGACCTTTCCAAGAAAGATTGCACAAAGGGCCCAGGCTGGCCAGAGCTAACTGACTCTGACACAAGTCAAAAGCTTGGCAGGGTGGGGCCATTGGGAGTCAGGAGGGTGGGACTAGTGCACTCTCCCAGGCTGCTGCAGTGTGGGGGGGGCTTAACCCAGGAAAGGTGGCATCTATGGGTGGTGTGGGAGAGAGACTTAGCACTGGGTCCCTGGAAGCTGTCCCTTCATCTCTCTCCTCAGAGCTACACAACCCAGTCTGTCCACATGCAACTGCAGGCTGTTTCCATTCACCCTCCATATGTTGGAGCCCACGGTGAATGCTAGTGAATGAGATTGATTTTTATTTACTTACTTACTTATTTATTTATTTATTTATTGGCTGGCTTTTTAAGAGAGTGCCTGGGTTTCTACCAACTTCTGTCTCTCTCTGGCAACAGAATACTGCTGATTTTCACAGCCAGATGTTATGTGGGGCTGTGGTCCCTGAGTCCCCATGATGTCTTGCTTGGCTCCCAGAACTGTTAATTTTCAAGAACAACCATAGCCTCATTGCTGCAGTCTCCCCTCAAGCACTGCCCTCACTCGCCCAGTACACTTCACATCTCACACTGCCCAGGTCAGCTCCCAGGATGGGTGGCCAGCTCTGAAGCTCCCAGCCTTCTGCACCCATCACAGTGCTCCAGGCTGGCCAATGGCCAGCTAGCTACTGCCTGGCAGGCAGGTTCACTTCACTGCCTGGCAGTAAGCATGTGGACATTGAGTTGGGACCTTACGCCAGACAGTCTCTTGGGCACAGGCTTGGGACCTGCTGTCTCACCATGAGGTCATGTTCAGCTAGATTGGGGTGACCCCCTGCCATAGGTTAGCCCATGTCTCCCATCCCCAAGAGCTCAGGGCTGTTTCTATGGCAAGTACATACAGATAGCTGCATGGCCAGGGCACAGTTTGGAGCCTTCCTGGTGCTTCATTTATTCACTTTATTTGTTCACACTCACCGACTGAGTGAAGTCCTCTGTCAGACACTGCTGTGCCAGTCACTTCCTTCAACCATGAGTTAACGGTCCTGTCGAGGAACAAGAAAAGCAAGTGGCAGAGGAAAGTCAGGTTGTGGATCACAGTGTTGGGGCAGCCTCCCTCAGATACAGGTCCACCAGCAGCATCTGGAAGGGTGAGGCGAACTCTGCTGGGAGGGATCTGCCAGCCTGTGGCTCAGAGGGTGCACTGTGCAGGTTTCCAAACTATAGTGGTCAATTCTATTTAACAAACACAATTTTATTTGAAGCACTGGCTGAGGGCATTGTGAATAGCCTCCCAATGTTATCCTCCTTTCTCAGTTGCAGAAACTGAGGCACAGAGAAGACCAGTGCCCCAGATCACTGAGGTCTAGCCCCAATCTAAGCTGCCCGACTTGCCCCACCTCCATGATCAATGATGTTTCCTTATGAATCATGTAGGCTGCTATTGATCTGAGGTGTTTTTTTCTTTTAAATGAAAATATTTTTCTTACTAAATAAATGTATTTAAAATGTACCCAGATTTTAAGTAATAAAAACACCCAGCATCACTTACCAAAGATGGGAAGTAGTTAACGATTAAGATGAATCCAGTTACAACACAACACTGCATCCATGGGCACTGCTGCTTGCCTGGTCCTGGGGCTGAGGCAGGACTTGTCCACTGAGAGGAGAGTGGCCAGCCTGTGAACACAGTGAAGCCACCCCCAGTGACAAATGGAAGCAGGACTTAGTCAGAAAGATTTTTCAAAAAATAATAACATCCCCACTGTGATGCGAAATCATTCATGTTGTGTTCACTCCAGCGGTTCACAGTCTGCAATTCACTTTGATAGAGATTAACCAACGTCTGCCACTCACCTGGCATGCTACCCTGCTTTCCCCAAATGTTTGGGCATGAGAAGAGGACAGTGAGGGCTAGAGCAGGGCCAACTGCGTATCAAAGTCACACTGACCAGGGCCCATGATCAGCCAGCAGGGAGGGAGGCCACATCACACAAGCCACACTGAGCACCTGGTAGGAGTCTAGATCAAGATGTAGCAGGCAGAGAATGGGACCTACAACTGAAGTGTGTCATTGGGAGGGAGGGGAGGAGAGGCCTCCTGTGAGCAGAGTATTTGCCATGAGAATAGGGCTAGGGGTGGGGGACTAAAACCTGGTTGCAGAGCAAACTCCAGATATGGTAAGGCAGAATAGGGCCCCCATGCACCAGACCTGGAGTCCAAGAGAGGGGTTGACTTCTATTTGCTATCTTGTCCTGTCTCCCAGAGCCCAGGAGAGTTAACTGGGGTGGGGAGGAGTGGGAGAAAGAAGAGCTGGACACCACTCCTCTCCACATGCCCGTGTCCATCACTGGCCATCTCTGCAGCCTCAGGAAGGTTAGGGACAGTCACCCCTCTCTGGGTGGGGTCTTCCTTGGATTCACTCTTATAGCAAGATAGGAGTTGCAAGACTTGAGGGCACAGGACAACTAGAATTAACCCTCTTGTTCTGCACCCCAGACAAGGAAACACCATTTGGTCCTGCCCACATTGCAGCCAGCTTCCTGCCAAAGGGGCCTCCTCAGACTTCAGCAGGCGCACACACTGGGGATAAAGGATGTCATAGTCCATCAGCAGGCAGATTCTCAGCTTTGCCCCTGGGTCGCAGTAGAGAGCAAAGGTCCCTAAAATGGTGTCCTGTTCTTTTGTACTTTCTCTGCTGAGGCTGAAGTCAAGTTTTGCCCATGCAGAACTCCCTTACTAAATTAGATTCTGTTGTGACAAAACAAATTGCCACAAGCATAGTGGCTTAAAACAGGACACACTTGCTCCCTCAGGGTATCTGTGGGTCAGGAGTCTAGGCAGGGCTTAACTGGGTGCTCTGCTCTGGGTCTCACAGAGTGGCATTCGGCGCACTGGCTGGGCCATGGTCTTATCTGGAGGCCCAGTAGAGGATGGGCCCACCTGAAAGGTCACTCAGGCTGTCTGTAGAATCTGTTTCCTTGCTCTCTGCTCCTGGACGCTACCCTGATGTCCGGGCCCTATAGATCAATTCAACTGCAACCCGTTAGGGACCTTAGTTACATTAGCTTTTTTTTTTTTTTTCCTCCTCAGGTAACTGGATCAAGGCAGTGATAGCCTGTCACAAGATAGGTCAGCCCACATTCCAGGGGATGGATTATACAGAGCATGTATACCAGGGGACAATCATAGAATTTGGCCTGCCACACTTCCCTCACTCAAAACTCCCTGAGATAAATTTTGCTCTAATCTGTAATAGACACATAAAATAGCAAGTCATAGATTTCTAAATTAAGGTAGATTTTTAACATGAAGTGTGCACATAGGATATGTTGTCTTCCCTTATTTTAATATGTAGCTTATCATCTGGGAAAGAGGCAGGCATATAGAATGCCCTAGAACTTAATGTCCTAGAACTGTTTCTACAACTCCATTTGTATCTATGAGAACAGAA
The DNA here is from genome assembly GCF_021234165.1 of Pteronotus mesoamericanus. Classification (NCBI taxonomy): domain Eukaryota; kingdom Metazoa; phylum Chordata; class Mammalia; order Chiroptera; family Mormoopidae; genus Pteronotus; species Pteronotus mesoamericanus. The sequence continues at coordinate 9,411,589 of NW_026555304.1, read as the reverse complement.
GTAAACAAACAATAGGCAGGACTGCTCTGGGTTGTATATGCACAACCAGGAGCGCTGTTCATAGCACAGCCAATGACACCCTGGGAGTTATGTGGTTACAACAGAAGTCTTGAGACCTTTCCTAGGGTCTCTGATAGCTGTCTCTAGGCACCAGGAGGGTCTGCAATTACAGCTCTGTGGCTGAGAGCAAGCTGCTGTGGGCGCCATTGAATGCAAAACCATTTGGGAACAACCTCGTTTTGGGGATAAGCTTTTCAGCCTCAAAATGGTTAGCTGTCCAGACCTCCCAGGTCTTTGACTGCCACTCTGAACTCCGTGCTCCAGAGGGCTTCCCAGCCCTGACAAATGGTGTTCCTTTGCCTCCTTGTGTAGACCTGCCATCCCGGGGCAGACACCTCCTCAGCCTCTGCCTCCCCTGCCTTCCCTGACTCCTCTTCGGGTTCTCAGAGTGGCTTGGCCAACCCAAAGACACCACCTTGTGTCACCCTCTATCCTTGACACCCACCTGCTCTCCTACACAGCTGGGATAGGCCTGGACTGGGGACAGAATGAGGGCCACCCATGGAAGGGGCTGTGTGTTCCGGCTGCCCTGCTCTCCTACTGGGGATGCCCTGCCTGCTGTTTGCTCTGGTAGGAATAGGCCCTGCCTCCCAGGGCTCTCCCTGCTCAGTGGTCAGTGAGGGGTGTCCACACTTCTGGCTTCTTTAGCTGCTCTTTTGCACTCAACCCAGGCACTGGGAGCAAGAACAACAGCCTGGAGAGGCAAGTGATGGGGAGCCCATGTTGGACAGAGTAAGTGTGGTGGGCCTGTGGACACTGGGTGGAACTAATCTTTGGCCACTAAAACTACCAGTCCGAACCTCAGGAGTAATAAGGGCTGAAGAGAAAATAGGAAAGGATCCCAAAAGGCCACAGTGGTGCTATGGAGGGAGGGTTGCCTCAAACCCTGGCTCTGCCACTTGGGCAAATTAAGTTGCCCCTCTTTCCTTGCTTGTAATTTAAGTGTCAAGTGTCCTCTTCCTAGACCTGAGATGAAATGAGATACTTATAAGGGGGAGGTGCAATGCCTGCACAGGGGCCATGCTCCTCAAGCAGCTCCTGGGACTATTATAGGTTGAGGAGTACATGTGGAGTCCAGAACTGGACTGAGAGACTTCTCTTCTCAGCAGTAGGAAACTTCCCCATGGACCCGTAACAGCATGGAGCTGATATGTTTGGCTGGCACTAAAAGTATTGCAACAGTTAACAACAGACATGCACAGCCAACTCACTATCAGAACACTACCCTCCAGAAGCTGTGAGCGTGTGTCTGCATCTGCCACCCATCTACCTGCCCATCCCACAGCTTTCCTGTCATTTGTGAGCACATCTGTCTCTCACTTCTTGAGGACAGATGACTTTTTTTTTTCTTTGTAACCTCACATCCTTCAGGTGTCTGGTACATAAAGGGAGAGAAAGTCCTGGATGGGTTTTCCTTTTAAAGAGGAAAAGAGGGTCTTAGTGAACCCGGTTAGGAATCAATTTGGCCAGCAGAGAGCGCAAGAGCCTTTTACGCTGCATGCAGATGGGGGTGAGGTATCCAAATAAGCAAGATTTCCTGAAAACACTTTTAGTAAGTAACGCATTTATAATAGTTATTTTTCTGTCATATTCTTTCCCTTTGCTTATTCCTTGCAACATTTATCCCTTGGCAGCTGCAAAGGCCTGCAGAGACTCAGGACTTGGGAAACTCCCAGAAAAATCAAGGCCATGGCCCTCTGGTCCATCCACATTTCACCAGCTGGAGAGGATTTAGATGGAACTGAGAGGAAATGGGAAGGACTGGACCAAAGGGAGTACACACAGCTATGGTGGCCTTCACCCTTCGGGGACTGCTGGCCAGATCCCTGGGCTATCAGCAGTCCTTTGAATCTATTAGGGCTGCCATTTAAAGGAGTGAACACCCTGTCACCTGGCGTGTGCAAGGAGCTGGAAAACGGGGTGAGTAATCTCTACTTCAAAGAATACTGTGGGATTAAATAAAATGACTGTAAGGCATCCAGCCCGCGTATATTAGTATCAGGAAGATATTAAGTTGTTGAGAATTCAGACACTGGAGTAGGACATATAGCAGATGATTTGTTTCTAAGGCCTCAATACTATGAAACAAATTTTTAATTCTAACATTTTTAGATAAGGTAATACTTCTGATATGTAAGTGGATACATTTATGCAATCCAAAAAAAAAAAAAAAAAAAAAGTAAGTCTAGACCAGGAATTGGCAAACTATGGCTCACTGACTGTTTTTGTATGGCTGTAAACTGATAAATGGTTTTTACATTTTTAAATGGTTGAAATAAATCAAAATAAGAACAATATTTCATGACATGTGAAAATTACATGAAATTCAAGTTGTACTGCACATAAATGAAGTTTGATGGGAACACAGTCACACTCATTATTTATATATATCACCTATGGCTGCTTTCACACTAACAGCAGAGGGGAGTTGCTGCAACAAAACTGCATGACTGGCAGAACCTGAACCATTTACTTATCTGGCCCTTTACGGAAAAAGGTCTGTGACCCCTAATCTAGTCTCTTAAAATTGGTAAAGAGGATTCACCCAGTCCACCCCCTGTTGTCTTTTCATATGGGGAAACTGAGGTTTGGTGAGGGAATGGGCTTGCTCAAGGCCAGTAGCAGAAAAGGACCTGGAGCCAGAGGTCCTGGTCTCCTTGTGGGATCCCCTCCGTGTGGCATTTGAGCATCTGTGAGCAGGGCCCCTGAGCCTGTTCAGGCACCCTGGCACAGAGAAGCAAGTACAGGAGGGCACAAAAAGTGCAAGTGTGATGCGGGGAGGAGAGCAGGAAAGCTCAGTGACTCTGGAGGGGCACCAGGCTCCTGGCTCATTCCTCTTGCTCAGACAAGCAGGACAGAGGAGGCCAGTCCTGGCCTGGTTTATGAGGGCATTGTGCAGCTGTGGCATCTCTCTGTTTCTTGTAGATCTACAAAACCTGCCCCTGCCCCCTTCCCCATTCTCAGATGGAGAAGGAACTTCTGTGTCAGGGAGGAGAGATACCAGTGTGAGTCCCTGCTCGAACAGGCAATGTGGTCTGGCCTCTCACCTGCTTCTGGAATACATCCTAGAAGAGGTGTCCTGGTCCCCCTTTACCCAGCTGGGAGGCAGGGCTAGGACGCCCGGCTTACCTGGGGCTGGCCCCCCTGCGCCCAAGGCTGCTGGGCTGGCTGGAAGGAATCCTTGGCCCAAGTAAACAAGCAGATCAGAGAACCCCTTCATGGGGTCTGCATCTACCACGTGATGGGAGGGCAGCAGGGAAGGTAACGGTGAGTGTGTGGCAGCCTCTTTATTATTAGGGGACAGGCTGTGGCTTGGCTTTTTTTTTTTTTTTTTTTCTGATAGAAAAGGGAGAGGGGAAAGGGGAACAGTAGGGAAGGAGAGTGAGAGCAAAAGAATGTGATGCCGGCAGAGAAGGGTGAGTTAAGAATAACAGAAATGGACTAAATGGAGGCAGGGTAGAGGGAAGGGAAAGAGGAAGAGTAAGGAAAAGAAAAAAGGAAAGGAAAAGCTCTAGCCATTTTCACACTTGTCTCGCCTTTGCGGCTGCAGAGACTCGGCCTTCCTCAGGGGCCTCTCCTCTTTGGGTCGCAGATGCAGTCCCCCGCGTCTTCAGGTTTCCAAAGTTCGGGGGCGAGATGTCGACCTGGCACCTGCCGGGATGCGCTCACCAACACGACACTCGCTCTCCCCAGAAGGCCAGAACGCTCCGAGCCAGGGCAGGGGTCAGACCCAACGTACTGGCCTGGGCACTCTCGCCTCTGATTGCACAGCGCCCACAGCTCAGGCAGGACACAGTCTGGAAGGGTCCGCGTGGGCTGCGGGGAGGAGCCCACACCGAGACGCCAGGGGCCACGACGTCGTTGCCCCGGGTGTGGCCTCCGGGACTCAGGTCCAATGTAGCATTGAGAGCCTCGGGGACCCGCCGAGGTCTGGGCGTGAAATGGAGGCGGACCCTCCCAGGGAGCGGTCCAGGGGCTGCGCTGTGTCCAGGAGAATCCCCCTGGGTACCCCCAGTCACCAAGAACCGGTTTTGTATGAGTCACAGCAGTTATGTGCCTTTTAGAAGACACATTTCTAAATAAAATCACACATTTTAAAAAGTCACCAATTCCAAAGGAAAAAACTTGTAAATTACTTGAAGAGGGAGAATTTGAACAGGGGAGGGAGGGGTGTGCCTGAAGACGCTGCCCCAAAACGCGATTCGATCCCCAAGCTTACAGCGGTTTGAAATGATTCAAAACGAAAAGTCCACAGTCGAGTCTAAACACTCACACAAGAAAGCTTCGTAGAAGCTTTTACAACGGGTAGGTTACAGAGCGGTCCTGGGGAGCTGTGGCCTGCGAATGTGAAGAGGGGATGGTTTTATAAGCCCGATAATTCCTGTTTTGAAAGCAAAACAAATGTCTCCAATCTTAGATGCAGACACTCAAGCAAGAACGGGTGCGGGCCGCGAGCCGGACGGTTCTCTCCTGGCCGGGTCCAGGCGGCCTCCGCCGCGCGCCTTTCACCGAGCCCGACCTGCGCGCCGGCCTCTCCCGGCCGGAGGCAATCAGAATCGAAGGCTGACGGAAAGAAAAAGGAGAGGAGGACGAGCTTCATTCCAGATGCTGATGCCGCCGCGGGGCACGGGCGTGCAAGGGGGCCGACCATCGCGGCTCTGCTTCCCAGTCCATCAACTGGTGGTGGTGGTGGTGGTGGTGGTGCTTGTGCTTCTCGTGGGCAGCTGCTGGACGGTTGCAATCAGAAGTGAGCCCATCGATCCAGAAGAAACCTTCTCTCCATTCCCGTCCCGACTGCGTTTTGACGAGTAAAACATAAACCCGAGGCAACTGGGAGAGGAGACGCTGGAAACGGGCGAGGGTTGGCGAGCGGACTGGAAGCAGCCAAGACCCCGCAAGCAATGCAGAAGCACCCAGACTCAGGCCTCCACCTTGCCCCGCCTGCCTTCTTCCGGACTCGAATTCCCTGGGCGTACTAAGGCTTGGTGCTCCCCCACCCCCCATCGCCTTCAGAACCTACTTGGAGGCGCTGGAGGAGGAGGAAGGCTGCGCTGGAAGGCGGGAGGGAGAGTCTGGCACCTGCGCCCCTGTACCCAGAGGTTGGATTAGGGAGGGAGGTATCCCTTCTCCAGTGTCACCGCCTTCTCGAGGCTCTGGGTGCGAGAAGCTGAGAAGCAGTGGGGAAGGAGCCCACCCGGCGTCCGGGCGGCGCCGGACCTCCTGCTGCCCAAAGCCCCCCTTGGCCGGCCGCGGGAAAGGGCGGCTGGCCTCGGGCGCTGAAGTCACCTTTTCCACAGCGCCCGCTGAGAGCGGAAGGTTTCCGGGATATTCGCAGCGGCGGCGGGAGGCCCTGAGGGTCGCCTGAGTCGGGAGGGGTAGCTTCGCCTCTAGGATGTGCCTGCTAGGCTGGGACCGCGTGGGGGTCCGGAGGCTGCCTTGCTTAGAGGCTTCCCTTCTCTGGGCCTCTATTCTCGGCGGAATAGAACCCCGCTCTGAGAAAACTCTGCAATTCCCGGCGCCAACGCGGCAATTCCCGGAGAAAAGGAGGCTGTTTGTGCGCACTTTTTCGCCTAAAAGGGGTTTGTTTCTCTGCGGGTGGGTCTGCTTTGGATTGGCGCTGCAGAGAGACCGCGTCCAGAGGAGGTGATCAGAGGCCTACCCACCGACAGGGGTACCTAGGGGGCTGACAAGTTGGAGGCAGGGCTCTCTCAGTCCTTCGAGCCTGCCAAGGCCTGCCGGGCATTCCCCCAAAGAACCCCGGGGCCTCATTCCCAAGGGCCGCTCTCGCGCTCAGGATTCTCCTGGCCACCGGGAAAAAGTCCTGGCCCCTGTTCAAGGGGCTGGAGGAGGGAGGCACTCGGAAAGCCTCTGCGCCTGTGAAATGGAGTTGGGGGCTGGACTGCACCACTCCAAACTCTCCCAAATCTAGAAGTGAGGCCTCGATTCTAAAAATGACCTCCTACCCCTAAATCTGAGTTGCCCCAGGGACAAAATAGGTTTGGTGAGGGCTGATCAATGTGATCTCCAAGCCCTCTGATCTGGGACCTGAGCTCTCTCTGCAGGACATGAGCCCCTGCATGAGGCCAGAGATGCTTCCGATCTGACAGCTCCAGGCAGGGGTCCAAACAAGAGGTGAAGGGATGGAGTGGAATGGCTGGGTCTGACCCTCCAGTGAAGCTACATTGGGTGGCTTGGGTGGGCTCTCCTGGGGTGCTGGAGGGGTTGGGGGGGGAGGTGAAAGAAACGGACCCCATACTATACATACAGGAAGCAAGAGAAAACCAACTCTACTCACTGTGGTCCTTGGGCCATTGCTTTCCCCCTACGGGGCTTGTTTCCCCATATGAGAAAGTAGGTGGTTGTAGAGGATGAAAAACCCAGCATCCATCTAGGGAGGTGTTCTCTATGCCTACATGTGTGGAGGGGTCCCAGCTGGGTTGCCCAGGGCTCCAGGAGACACTGGCTTTTCTGTTTGCCTGGCAGCTTCTGAACCAACCAAGAATGGTTCTACCCACTGTCTCTCCACCCCTCATTGGGAGGGAGGCCTGCCTTGTGTGGGATACCATCACTCTTAGTGGGGTCCCACACCATCCCCTTCTGAAGAGCCTGGTGACACAGAATCACCCATGGGTAGAGCACCTGGAGGCCACCTTTCTGTTCTGATGATCACTGTGAGATTAAGGAAGGGGCAGCCCCACCGGAAGTCTCTTAATAACTGTGGTGAGGGGCAGCTGGGCTCTTAGGGTCCTAGTCTTGCCAGAGCCTCTGATAAGACATTCTGTTTGTCCCTGTGGACAAAGAATCTTAGTCATCCACGCAAAGTCTGGGGCAGGTGCTAAGACTCAGGGCCTCCCCGCCAGCAGCTGGAGCTACAGAAACTGCATCACCTTGAGGTGGGGCAGGACCTCGGGTATGGTAAGCTCAGTTTCCTGAAGCGACCACTGAAGCCCTAGGCCAAGCTCACATAGAAAGGAGAAATGGCCCAGGACCCCAGGTAGGGGTGGGGACTCCTGAGGGGTGGTAGGCACCCTTCCTTAGCCTCCATAGGCACCCATCCCCATCCACCTTCACCTGACCCTCCTTGTCCTGATGAATGAACTATGTCTCTCTCTTCAACAGATCCTGTAGGTTCAGTAGGTACAGGACCCCCACTCAATCTTCACAACCTGACTAGAGTCAAGTGTCAACATATCCTTCAGACAGGTCAGGACACTGAAGCCCAGAAAGGGGCAGTGGCCTGTCCTGAGAGGCAGGGGCAAAGAGAGAAGCTCAGAAGAGAGGTGACATTTGGGGTTGTTCTCCCCACAGCTAGAGCTTATATTCCTACAATGATGAGGAGAAGGAGCTAGAAAAGACTAGAGCCTTCTTCAATCATGTTGAGGACCTTAATAAGGCTCAGAGATGAGACACCTCACTCCAGAGTTTGTCCCCAGACTCTCATGGCATCCTGTGTCCCCTCACCCTGATCTGTCTAGAGGAGGTGATCAGAGGCTCCACATCACCGCCCCTGGTTTCCTGTACAGGTTTTTCTGAGGCTCCAAAGCTGAGAAAAGGCAGAGTGTAGCCTTTCCTTCTCCTCTCATCCATCCCTTCCTCTATCTACGGGGATACAATCTACCCCACAGTTCCCTGGGATTGCTAAGGAGGATGTGTCCAGGAACCACTTGGCAAAATAAGCAGATTGAGGCTGGAGAAAGTTTTCCTCTCAGGGCAGCTGTGGGAGGGGGAGGGAAATTAGGCCATGCCTGATAAACTGAGGCGGGAGTGTACAGGTATAGCTTCTGGTCTACGAGTTGCACGCCTTCCCACTGAGGCACCCTTGCCGGGTGGGCATCCTGTGCTCTGGCCAGGAGGCTGTGCACCGCCACCCCTTCCCCAGCCGAGCCACGTGGCTTTCGCCTCTCTTCCTCCCGGGCTCCTTAACCCTTTCCCAGGCTTTTCTCCTTCCTAGCTGTCCCCCATCTTTTTTTACTGCCCCCTCTTTCTGCCCTGGTTGCCTATGTGCCCGTCGGCACGTCACGGCTCCGTCGGCACCAGCGCCTCTGTTGGTCTCTCTTTGCGCACGGCTCGACGTCCCTGGCACCCTCACATCTCTGTTTCTCATCTTGGGTGGCCCTTACTGTCTCGCTTTGGCCCCTCTCTCACCTCTCTCGATCCCTTTGCTCCCTTCTTTGGGGGTCTCCTCTCCCGATATCTCCTGCTCTCTCCTTCCTGGGTGTGCGCTCCGCTGGGTCTTCCTCGGTCTGGGTTCGCAGGCCCTTCTCGAGGCCCCCTCCCTCCCGCCTTCCTCCCTTTTCCATCCCTCCCTCGGGCTCAGCCTGGGGTAGGGTGGGGTGGGGTGGGGTGGGGTGGGGGGCGGCGGGCGGCGCTGGGCGGGGCGGCCGGGTGGGGCGGGGCGGTGACGCGGAGCCAGCCGTGCTAGAGGCGCAGCGGCGCGGGGCGGGGGCGCAGTCCCGGGTCCGACCGGCCAAGCCCCGCGCGCCCCGCCCGCGCCCTGCGCCTCCGCCCGGCCGGCCGGCGGGGGAGGGGGCATGAGCCGGCACCCGCGCGCCGCCGGGAGCTGCGGGCCGGCCTAGAGCCCCGCACGGGCCCTGCGCCCGAGCCACCGCTGCGGCTGAGCTGCGGGCGCCGCGATGCAGCGGCCGGGGGAGCCGGGCGCTGCGCGCTTCGGGCCGCCCGAGGGCTGCGTCGACCACAGGCCGCACCGCTACCGCAGCTTCATGATAGAGGAGATCCTCACTGAGCCACCAGGGCCCAAGGGCGCCGCACCCGCCGCCGCTGCCGCCGCCGCCGGCGAGCTGCTTAAGTTCGGAGTGCAGGCGCTGCTAGCCGCGCGGCCCTTCCACAGCCACCTGGGTACGTGCGGGGCCTGGGGTGCCGGCGGCTGAGAGGGAGGGGGCAGGCCGCGCCGTCGCGAGGGCTCAGCTCTGGGCGCATGGACCCCGGGTCGTTGCCTCGGCGCCCGGCAGCTGGCAAGTGGAGAGGCAGGAGCCGGGACATTCAGGAACCAGGCCTCGTGCCCGGGCCAGGCCAGCGGGGAGGGTGTTTGTCCCCTCCTTCAGTGCTGCCCTGCGCCCTCCAGCCCACGCACCGAGCCCGTATTCCCAACGCTGGCATAGGTCTAGACTGCTAACCTCAGACTGCGGGGCAAAGCGACCTCAGGCCGCGGGCGCATGGGCCTTCGCCGTGAAGGACTGGACGGGAGTGGCCGGGGTTGCCCGGTACTGCTCTAGGCGGGGAATTCAGACCGCGGGGAAGAGCGCTGCATCTCCGAGTGCTGTGCACAGGGCTGACGCAGGCCCAAGCCATCCTGAAGCCTCCCGGAGCCGCTGGTCTCAGGCGGGCGACAAAATGGCCTGTACTGCAGCACAGATACCCCTTAGCCTTGCCTGGGGACTAGAGGCCTGACTGTGAGCCGCTGCCCGATTGGCCCTTCCGCTTCCAGGTCTTCTGCGCTTCCGTGGAGCTTGAGCTGCCCATCGGGACCTTTTCTCATCCCTCCGGTTCTCTTCCTTCCTTGGTAGTGCCTGCCTTTCCCTGCTCGTGCCTTCTCCATCGCACCCCGTGTTCTTCTGGCCTTTTCCCAGTTCTCTTCACTCTGCGTCCATCTCTCTTGGCCTCTCTCAGTGGGGCGGGCTTGCCTTCCCTCTCCCGCCTTCCCTCTGGCTCCCACCTCACACTTACTGTTGAAACTGAGCCAGTCCTCGGTGATTCCATGGGACGGCACCTGCCCGCAGTGAGAGATGACTGTGGGGAAGGAAGGCTTCCATGTTCTAGCGTGACCCCAGCCCTAACAGCCATGTTCCTGGGGCCCCATTACCCTCCAGCCTGTGCTCTGCCCTCCCACGGAGTAGCAAAGCCAGTTTGTTCGTTTTAAGTCCAACTTTGATGCAGCCTCACTGCTGTGTGTTGCTGCCAGCTGTAGTGTGGTTAATTCGTTTGAAGCGGGCAAAAAAAAAAATTTATTTACGAGTGAAGAAAATGGAAATATTTTTATGGAGTAAAGACTAAACAGAAAAAAGAGGAAGAACGATTTTTGGATTCTTGGGGTGCTTTAACATTTTTGGAAAGGGCTTAAACCTACCACTGCTGTTGATACACTGCCTGCCGTGACTGTCGTGCCCACACAAGAGATTAGACCTGCTTTCTGCATCGATATTCTTTTCCTGAATGCGGCAGTGCCGATTTGATTGAGCAAATGCTCATCTTCCTATCTTGCTACCTTTTTTTCTTGGCTTCCATTTTCTGTGAAGAACATTCTGTGCATGTCGGAGTTTTGAACTTGTTCATTGAGAATCTCGAAATCTCAAAGGCGGCATAGTCCAGAGGAACACCAGGGTAGAGTCTGAAATGTGGGGGGCTGTCCCTATTCCCAGATTAGGGGAAACTGGCGCTGGAGCTGGTCACCCGAGGCACGGCTTAAATCTTGGGTTTTGCAGCTAGGGAGGAAGATTTTGCGTTGGTTGGCATTGGCCTGGCACTAGCCCTTGGCCAGCAGCAAGGGATACCTAGGGTGTCTCCCCGAGGAGGAGCAGAACCTGAGCTCATCTGGCTCCCTATTCTTTCCCCCACAGCGGTATTGAAGGCTGAGCAGGCGGCAGTGTTTAAGTTCCCGCTTGCGCCGCTTGGCTGTTCTGGGCTGGGCTCAGCGCTGCTGGCCGCTGGGCCTGGGCTGCCCAGCGTTGCAGGCGCACCGCACCTGCCTCTGGAGCTGCAGCTCCGTGGGAAGCTGGAGGCACCGGGCACCGGGGAGCCAGGCACCAAGGCCAAGAAGGGACGTCGGAGCCGCACCGTGTTCACCGAACTGCAGCTGATGGGCCTAGAGAAACGCTTCGAGAAGCAGAAGTATCTCTCCACACCAGACAGGTAGTGTGGGGCCAGGCCTAGCTCGGGGCAGTTGGGAGGGGGTGCTACCTGCCCTGCTGAGGGTGCACCCTGCTTTTTCCAGAATAGATCTTGCTGAGTCCCTGGGCCTGAGCCAGTTGCAGGTGAAGACTTGGTACCAGAATCGGAGGATGAAGTGGAAGAAAATAGTGAGTGTTTGGTGGCTTCTTCGGTTTCGCTCCCAGTTGTTGCCAGGCCCCTGGGCTCTTCAAGAGCTGCTCCACTACCCCAGCCTCTACCCCACCTCCAGCCCCAGACCGAGCCCTTTGCACCTAGTGCCCAAAGGGACCCTCTGTGCTCTCTCTGTGCCTGTGGCTGCCCTCACTTAACCCACATTTCTTTGTGTCCCACTGCACCCTCTGCTTCCTGGCAGTCTTGAACACCTGGCCTGGCCTCTGGTCGCGTTTACCTAGCCTCACTCGAATGGCCGCCATTTCCGTGGGTTAGGCGTGGCCTCAGATGGCCTGTTTGGCCCCTCCAGGCTCTGCCCAGCATAGGGTATGGGGTGCCCTGCCCCACCTCAACAGTGCTGACATCCCCATGCAGGTGTTGCAGGGAGGCGGCCTGGAGTCCCCTACCAAGCCCAAAGGGCGGCCCAAGAAGAACTCCATCCCCACCAGTGAGCAGCTCACTGAGCAGGAACGAGTGAAGGAGGTGGAGAAGCCGGCGGAGGTTCCGGGTGAGGTCGGCGACAAGGGCCGCGAGGACTGAGTGTGCAGTCTAGGGACCCCCGTGCACCACCGCGGACCCCTCAGCCCGGGAGAAGCCGCCAGCCGGCCCTTCTGTCTCCACGCTGTCTGCATTGTAAATGTTTTATTATTACCTTGAATGCGGACAGTTAGGGGCCAAACAAGGAAGGACACCGACCCTGAAGCCAAACCCGGGCCCCAGTGCGCCCGTAGCCTGGAGACTCATCCCAGTGGCAGAAAGTCTCTTCTGCCCAGAGCATTCACGCCCCTCTCCTTACCGCACCCCTCCCGCCTCGGACGTCCCTCGGCCCCGGACACCGCAGGCACACACCAGCTTCCGAGCGTCGGGAATCCCGTGGCTACGGAGGCCACCTTGGCCGGAGACTGCGTACGGACAACCTGGCAGCTCAGCTCTGAGGCGGGGTCCTTGACGTTGTTGGGGCCCCTACCCTTCTCTTGCGAAGATGGTGATTTTTTTTCCAATAAAATATTTTATGACACAGCGGGTCTAAATGAGGGGTTTCTGAATACGTGCGGGGGTGGGACGGAGTTAAGAGAGAGATTATCAGTAACTTCTGAAATATCCTTTCCTGGGTCATGTAGAAGCCTCTGGGTGCACACTGAACATGGCTGTGCCTCGGGGCTGCAGGATCCTCAGGATCACTTCCACTACGGGCTGCAGGGTTAGTCTGAACTGTTCAGCCCAGAAGGCTCAGGCATAGCAGCTAGGCTTTACAGGGGTCGGTCAAAAAAGCGGTTGCCCCAGGCCAACTTGAGGTTTACTCAGGAAGTGGCAAGGGACTGATAGCCTCCTCCAGTTGTTGTTCAGTCTCCTAAAACTTTTAAGGACCAGTATTGATGGTCCCAGCCAGCCCTTTCTGAGGACTTGAGATCCGCACCGAGGATACCACCAGTGGCAGCTCCAGCCCAGAAGCGACAGCCTCTGAGTTTTCATGTTCTCCGAGGCATACACAGAGCTGCGGAGCCTGGTGGAAGAGCCTGGGGCAGTGAGGGTTCCTGACTCCGGCTGCAGACTGCGAGCCCTTTCCAGTGGTACAGCTTGCCTCCTGACGGGAAGGCTTCAGGTGCCTTCTTTCAGGTCTAAGCTGGGCTGGGGGCTGGTGTGTGAGTCCTGATCCTTACTGTTCCTCCCAAGACAATGGCCATAGTATGGAATTGAGAGATGACCACTTTGCTGATTAAAGCTGGGGGAGAGACCCCAACAACTTGGCCCTGTAGAGTTCCAAGCAGGATAAGGATTTGAAACCAGGTCATTGCAGGTGCAAATACTAGGAAAAGAGGAACATGCTCAGATGCAGGCTTTGCGTTTCAGAAGAATGCGAAAACAACAACTATATCCTCTACCTGTAGTGGCCATCGCTTGCTTTTTATAATCATGGTTTGACCTACTCTTCCTGAAACCTGTACTTGAATTTCTGGTGCCAAAGCACCTCAGTGTTTGATTTAAGACCAGGAAGAGTGAAAACCAGCATGCTGCCCACTTCCCCGGGTCCACTCAGTATAACGGTCCTCTGGAAATCTTCCTGCTCAAGGCTCAGACTAGCTAAGTGAGGCACACTACTGCCCTTAATCCTCTCCACTGCAAACAGGAGGGAAGGGAAGGTCCAAGAAGTTCTGTCTGGGCTGGACCTGGGCGACTGAGATTCCAGTTACAGCTTTTGTCACCCACGCAAAGCTGTAGAAGGAAGAAAGGCCAAAAAGGAGGGTGGAGGGACTCTGACCCGCATTCCCCGAAGACAGTTCCAGGTCTCAGGTTTTACTAAATCTGGGGAACATGACCTTGTGTAGATTATCCTGTGCTTCTCCTGCTTTCCCCCAAGGGAACCTCCTCACTGGACTGGACTAATCAGCTGCCGAAGACGAGGGCTTTAAGGCGGGGTGGGGGGCTTGTACAGCGAATCCTGCGACAGAACATAGGGGCCCCAGTGTTCCATGGAGTGCAGGCTGCCAGGCACAGATAGGAAACCTGACACGCACGGCAGGGTTGTCGGCAGGGTTGTCGCAACACCAGCTGATCAGTGGGGGAGCTGGGCCCCCTACGATTCTGGTGCAGGCTGGGGTGTTTCTGTCACTGCCTGCACCACTGCACCCCTGAGCTCCTTGGGGACAAGGGACGGGGCGACCACGGCAAGTCGAGACCTTAAGGCTTCCTTGATGCGAATCCATGACACTCGATGGACACCCTGGCCCGCTACCGGGAGACAGAAGGCGTGAAGGTAAACGATGAGCCACCGATGCCGAGTTCCATAGCGAGGACCGCAGACCGCACAGCTGCAGCTCTAGGTACAGGATCGTCTCCAGTCCACGGAGGTGAAGCGTTGCACCCGGTCTGAGTGCTATCCGCCCCGGCCACCCCGCTCGGGCTACTCAAGCCACCAGCCCAGAGGGCCTTATCCCCGCCGGTTAGCACCCCTCCCTTCAATCCAGGACTCGGGCTTAGGGGAGAGAGGGTCCCCTTGCCTCCTCTCTCCTCTTCCCACTGCTCACACCTCTTCTCCTACCCAAGGTTCTGGGAAACGAAACCCGGAGACTGCTCGAGTTAGCAAACGAGTTCGCTGCAGCGCCTCGCCTCCGGAGCCCCGGGGGCCAGGGGCAGGCCGGGGAGAGAGCGGGCTTGGGTGTTCGGCGAAAGCCTTGGACTTGGGGGGAGCGGGGAGCGCGGAGGTGGGAGGCGGGTGGCCAGGATCCTCCCGAGGTTAAGAGCCCTGGCGGCAAGAGGACTGAGCACCAGGATTAGCCTGGCGGCAGTGCCCCGAACGCGCGCGAAGTTTACACTTGGGGGAGGGGGTTGGCAGGCCGTAGGGGAGATTTTAGGGGAGGGTTGGCTGAAGGGCGGGGATAGGGGGTTGCATCCCGACCCTGTGCCCCCGAACCTGCCCAAGGCGATGGAAATGGGAGCCTAGCTCTGGTGCCGTTGAGCTCGAGCCGGCCCCCGAGAAGGTTTGGAGAGATGCAAACGGGAAGCGGCGGGCCTGGGGTCCGAAGTCCATTTCAGAGTCTCCGACTTGCGGCTGATCCCGCACCGAGTGGGCACCGACAGAATGTGACAGGCGCAGCCATACGCGGGGTCTCCCACCTCTCCTCCTGCCTCCCCACTCTAAAAAATAAAGGTTACTCTGGTTTACTCCCTTCCCCTGTTCTAGATTCTCCTGGAGAGTCAACGGTGGGAACGCATAATAAGGTGGAAGGAGAGAACCGTGGCCCCAGGCTGCATTCTTTGCATCTCCCGGGGGCGGAGGGAGCTTTCTTACTGTACTTTTGAAGAGACCTACGCAGCTCAAGCCTCTCAACCTGGCACCCTCCCGGAGCTCCTGGTTCTGAGGAGAAACCTGGCAGCTCTTCCATTTTCATTTGCCCTGCTGCCTGATTTCGTTTTTACACTGGAGAGGAACCCATGATCCAAAGTGATATCCTTGACTGAGTTCCTTTGTCCAGAGAGGGGGACCAGCTGATTATGAGCCTCTGCCCTCATGGCCTCTCCATGCCCACATTTCCAGGGGCCAAACCCAGGCTAAAGAGGACCAGACACCCACCGGCCCTCCAGCTCAGCCTGGCCCAGGCTCTGAGACCTGAAGGAAACTTCTCAAACCACCTCTGCAGCCCCACTTCAAGAGTTTAAGGGAGGTGCAGGTCCTCACTCCCTGCTGAAGGGCGGGCCAGAAAGGTGACTGCAGCAGACAAGACCCTGCAGAATAAGTCAGCCTGGCTCTGGGCCAAGCTCTCCACACTCATAGTGCAAGAGAAGGTGGGTTCCCTTTTGTTTGAAGTAAGGCCTGGTGGAGGCATTCTGATCCCATCCTGATTTTCCAATGGGCCTCCCACTTGTGTGACTTCAAAAGTTCACATTGTCCTAGTTCTCACACTGTACTACTGAGTAGCATCAGCTTTAAGACAGCATCTTCTGGTTTCTCAAATTTAGGTTCATATGGCAGTTGGTGAAAGAGATCCCAGGCATTGTGGATCCTGTGCCTGAATCATGTGACCATTCCTGAGGCAGGTATGCTGGACTGGACAAAGGTGGCCTTTGCCTCTCAGGCACCAAGTTTAGGTGGAGAAAGCCAAGAAGTCTGTGAGGGAGAGAGGATCTTCCTCTAGGTGCAGAAAGACAAGGGGCAGCAGCATGGCGGGAACTTGGCTGGCTGACCTGTGAGGCAGTGGCCAACTGGGATAGGCCTGGGATGCTGGAGGGAGTCCTTTCAGAGGCAACTCTCACCCCCAGGAAGTTTTAGGGATGCCTTAACGCAGCAATTTCCCTGATGGTTTCCTTTTTATGTAAACCCAGCAGTGATTTGTGATAAAAATCTATGTCTTAATAGGCCTAAAAGAGGTAGATAAGCATTGGGTTGGGGCTTCATTGGTAATGTTTTAAAAAAGTTTCCTTTTAGTGTTTCAGGAAATAATGATGTCCGACATCAGTGGCATCACAGACTCTGATATCAAACATTTACTGGGGCCATTCATTCACTTAACAAACACTGAGTGCGGCAGGCAGTTCACAGGGCTGGGACACAGCCCCTGCCTCCCGTCCTTGTTCCATGATAGCCAGTAAGGTAGCTGCCCTACTCCCATTTCCCAGATGAAAATAAAGCTCAGAGATGTTAGGCAACTTGCTTAGGGACACTAACTATTAATGGCAGAATTTAAGTTTGACTTCAGCTCTATGGGTCTCCACTTTTCCTCACCCAACAGGCTCAAGGTTCATTTATGGGGTGTGGTGTCCCAGATGTCTCAGGGTCCCCAACAGTCTCTGCTTGCCTGTCATCCATTTGTTCACCAAGTATTTATTAAATACTTGCTTTGTGCCAGGCACTGTGCTAGGCATGGGGGACACAGTCTCTGACCCAAGGAGCTCATGCTAGAGGTAAGGAGCCTTAGATAGATGGCAAGGAAGCCACAATTAAATCTAAATGATGATTTCAGAAATCGACAAATGCCATGTATAAAATAAAGCAGGTGATAGATAATGTGTTAGTGGGGGCTTTAGTCAGGGTGGTCAGGAAGGTTCTTTTAGGAACTGACCCTTCGTTGAGACCTGAATGACAAGAAGAGTGTGTGCCATATTGTTGGCAAAGCATATGCAAAGGCCCTGAGGCAGTTGGGAGCCTGGCCTTAAAGGCTGAGAGGAAGTTCAGAGTGAGGGAGCAGTATGGAGAGGTGGGCAAGGGTAGGAGGTGAAGAAGTGAGGCAGTGGACCTAGGCACTGCCTGGAAGGCAGTAAGGAGGAGTCTGCATCCTGGATCCAGCCCCAGGCAGACACCTCCACCAGCCCAGCCCCTCTGAACTTGGTGTGCACTGCCAGAGCCCTGGCAGCTCCGCCTCCAACAGGCAATTTGCTTTTTTTCCCCTTTTCATAAGGATGCAATTTTCTGCGTGCTTTAAGGACATTAGCAGTGCATTTGACTGACAAGCCATGCGAAACGCATTAGCGAGGCCCAAGGTACTAAGGCAGTGCCTGCTGGGGAAGGGGCAGGTGGAGGTGGAACAGGCCCTGGGGATCGTGGGGCCTGGGTGGGGGTGGCTGTGGGTTGGGGGTTAGAAAGACAGAAACCCAGAGAGAGGATAGAGAGAAAAGAGGAAGGAGAGTGAGAGAGGGGTAGAAAGAGAGATAGAGTTAGAGACAGAAAGAAAGATGAGGCAGAGAAACATGAGGGGCTGGGGTCTGCGGAGGTGAAGAAACAGTGTAGTGGGAGGGGAGATGAGTGAGACAGAAGAGAAAGGAGCTGGAAGGAGAGGAATGTGGAGAAAGGGAGTGCTAGAGGGAAGGGATTGCAGAAATGGGCTTTTTTCTGGGGCATACTCTCCTCCAGACTACCATGTGACCTTGGGCAGGAGTGAGTATTGCCTGGTAGATGGCAGGGGAGAATGGGAGCAGTCTAGGGTGCTCTTGTCCATGGTCACTCACTGTTTCAGCCTCTCAAACACCAAGCTCCTTTTTTCCTCAGGACCCTTGCACATTCTGTTCCCAGGCCTGTGGTGTCCTTCCCTGCACTTCCCTACTGCCCTGTCCTTCCCCCTTCTCCATCTTAGGCTACCACATCATTCTCAGGGCTCTCTGCTTTGACTGCCTTTGCCTTGCTTCTGGCATTCATCTCTGCTATGATGCCCTGTGAATTCGCCTCAGGGCTGTCTTGGGGCACAGTCAGTCCAGGTCCCGCCTGAGGCCCCCAGCAGCAGCTCCTCTCCACCTGGCATTCTCCTTTGTAACAAGGAACACTCAACTTGCAGATTCCTGGCTTCTGCTTGGTCCAATGCCTATTGTTAATGCTCAGAAAACCCCAAGAGCTGGGGGGATACCTGGCTGGGTTCTTTTTCTTCCAGAGTCTGTGTAGGGATGGTCCTTCCTGACTTAACAGAGGCTGGTTGTGGGCACAGTGGAGTCTGGAGAGGTTTGGGCTGGTCCTGGAGCCAGGCACCTTCCAGTGTGCCTCACAAGGATGTAGTCCCCAGTCTTTTTTTGTTCCTTCATACTATTTATAGTTTGGTGTTTTGATTTTTTTTTAGAGAGAGAGGGGGGAAGAAAGGGGTGGAGGGGGAGAGGGAGAGAGAGAGAATGCTCCTACCAAGTGAGCCACACCACAACCCAGGGCCTTCCCTGAGATTGTAAGTGTGCCAACACCAGCTCCACCACTTACGGAACACACATGCGAGGTACTGACTGCCTTGGTTAATCCTCATTGGCTGCTGAGTCCATTTCTCAGATAAGGAAATTAAAGCGCAGAACAGGGGCGACTTGCCATGTTCACACAGGTGAAGTTGAGGTGTAAATTCAGGCCATAGCAACTTCCTATTCCAGCTCCATATCCTTAAGCTTGGATAGGTCCCCACAGAGGAGGTGGGAATAGTAGGGTCCCAACTTGGCTCAGTGGTTAAGATCCTGGGATCTAAGCCAGGGCGCCTGAGGCTCAAATCCCAATTTTGTCCCTCATTGGTTGTATGACCTCAGGCTAGTTACCTGTCCTCTCTGTGCCTCAGTTTTCCTCTCTATAAATTAAGGACTACTAACAAAAATCTCACATTGACTTTGCAATTCCTGACTACTTAGCCAGCAGGATTTCCTTACAAGGATTTTTAGAGTTAGTGTGATTTGCCATCATGTGCAGTTTTTAAAGAGGTTATCAGTTGATGAATCTCTGGCCCTGTCTCCCACTGATATGGCTTCCTTGGGAGGGAAAGACCCTGCCTATCCTTCCACCCCTGTCCCTTCATTCCTGGACAGTGCCTGGGACACATGGTGAGTGCACAAGAAACATCTATGAGCCCCAAGAGTGAAAACCATTACAGGCAAGGAGGTCCTGAGCCAACACCCCACCCCCACTTATGTGCTGAAGGTGTGTATGAAGATACCCGATGACAATAGACTGGCTTTCCCTCCAACACGTTCTAGAATGAAGTTCTCCCTTCTCCTAGGGCCTTGTGGTGGTAAACTGAATCAGAGACAAGATGATTGGCGGGTCTTTGTCAGCCTGGATGTGGGCCTGGGATTGACTCCACTCACTGAACTGTGGGGCTCAGGGCTGTGTCATTTCCACCGTGTTCTTCAGCAGCTCCCATCTCCCTGGCCTAGCCCAGTACCCCATTCCCCAAACTACTCATTCAGCTTCTCCTGTCACCACCCTTTTCCTGGCATTTCTTGTCTCATCTTCTAGGTTGCCCCAAGTCCCGACTCTCTTGACATCCAGAACAGTGGCCTACTCTTCTGCTTGAGGCATCATTTCTGCTCTTCTTTGGTTAGCCAACTTTAAATATTTTTCAGGCACAGCTTCTCCAGAGGTTCTTCTGACTTCACCCCTGTCTGGGTTGGGCATCTCAGGGTGCTTTCATGTCCATTGAGCTTGCCTGGAACCTGGATACTCACGCACATCCCCTCTAAGCTGTGGGTGCACAGTGTCAGGTCTGCAATGAATGAGTGAATGAATGGAGTGGGTGAATGATAAGCCAGGACAATTTCTACCTATAAGTGCTGGCTTCCAATTGGCTAAGGGCTTCTGCTACAGAGCCCACCCTTGCAGAGAGTCACACCCATGTCCCAGCGAGCAACCCCAAACCAGTGGCTGCCAAGGAGTAGGTGGGCAAGTACAACCCCTCACCCCCAATTGCCCCCGAGGGGAACTTTCTGGACACCACACCCTTTGTTTGCTGTGTTGTTTTGCCCTATATAATAAGTGCATAGAGTGAACTCTATGAGGGTCATTGGGAGAAGGAAAAATAGAACAACTTCACTCACAGCTCTGAGTTATTGCGGATCTGGCAGGATTCTATTTGAACAAGAGAATAGCTTTTAAATGAGGTTTAAGACTGTTGGACAACATGGATATTTTCTGAGGACCCTTCCCAGCTCACAGCTTCTGGAATCCTTTGGAGCTATGTGTCTACCTTCAAGAAGCTTCTGGCTTTGCTTCTACTGTGCAGTAGCCACCCTTGTCTATGAAGAAGGAGGAGGGGCAGGGGCATGGGGGGGAAAGAAGGAAGGAAGGAAGCAGAGGACAGAGAGAAGAAAAAGGAAAGCAGAGAAGGACGCCAGTGCTGCCTGGATGTTTTGTCAGTGTGATGCCAACTACTGCTGTTCAGAAACTTCTGGACACCTGCCTGCACTTCCTGCTTGTCAAGGAGACCTTTGGGATTATATGAAACAAATTAGTATGAACCCTTCTAAAGAAGGGACAGTGTGTTTGTTTGTTTGTTTGTTTGTAGCCATAACCCTGGCCAGTGGCACAAGTGCAACCCTTGGGGAGGTTGGAAGAAGCCACACCACAGGGTCTGTGGGAGAAATTCCAGGCCTGGATGCTCTGAGCATGCACCATTCATTCATCCATGCACTCTTAAGCTCATTCCTTCCTTTGGACCTGCAACAAAAAGTTATTTACTCCTTTGTTTACACCCATGTTTATGGCAGCATTATTCTGAACAGCCAAAAGGTGGAAACAATCCAGGTTGTCTATCAGTTGGTGAATGGATAAACAAAATGTGGCCCATACATACAATGGAATATTATTCAACCTTAAAAAGAAGGAAATTCTGACACATGCTACAACATGGATTAACCTTGAAGACATTATTATTCTAAGCGAAATAAGTCAGTCATAAAAAGACAAATATTATGTGATTCCATTTATATAAAATTCTTAGAGTAGCCAAACACATACAGACAGAAAGTAGAATTGTGGTTGCTAGGGGCTGGGCAAGGGAAGAATGAGGAGTTAGTGTTTAATAGGCACAGTTTTCTAAAAGGAAAAGAGTTATAGGGATGGGTGGTGGTGATAGCTCTACAACAATGTGAATGTATTTAATTCCACTGAACTGTACATTTAAAAATGGTTAACGATAAATTTTATGTTATGTGTATTTTAACACAATAAAAAATTGTTAAAAAATACATATGTTCTCACTTTATTCACTGAACTTTCACAGACACAATACATCTAGTCTCAAGGATACACCTGGTACCCTCACTGTGGACTATAAATATCATTTCCACTAAAAAGAACCAGGGGTCCATAAAAAAATGGCTGGTCTCTGTCTAGGGTAGAAAATGTACAAGGTGAGCCGGGAGCTTCTTGTCATCACTGGCATCAAGGGAGTGACAAGGACTACTAGGCACATGTGACAAGAATGCAGGGGCCAATAAAAAGGTCTCTCATAGCCAAATATGGGATAATTTGACCACTGATGATAACTACGATGGATTGAAACACTTCAACTATTTGAAAAACTGAAGATTTTATGATACCAAGAGAAATTCATTATATTCATGTACCACTTAACAACGGGGATATGTTCTGAGAAATGTGTTGTTAAGCAATTTCATTATCAGTGAACATCGTAGAGTCTACTTACACAAAACTAGATGGTCTCTCCTACTACGTGCCTAGTACATCCTATTGCTCATAGCTACAAGCCTGTATGGGCATGTTACTGTACAAAATAATATGAGATTAAATTAAGCACAAGGGAAAATGATGCAATCAAGAAACACAGTAAACAGGAGATGAATGAGTCTGTTGTCTGTACAACATGCTACTGTTTTGCAGCAAATTACTCTAAAAGTTGAAAGAGTACACTTTAAAAGTAATGGTATAACTGTACCATAGTAAACACATAAACCAATAACATCATCATTTATTATCATTATCAAGTGTTATGTACTGTACATAATTATATGTGCTGTCCTTTTGTACGACTGGCAGTGCAGTAGGTTTGTTTATACCAGTATCACCACAAACATGTGAATAATATGTTGTGCTATGGCTACAGCATTACTACATGATAAGAATGTTTCAACTCCATTTTAGTCTTACGGGACCACTGCCACCTCTGTGGTCTGTTGTTGACCGAAACATCATAATCACTATGCACGTCACTATTGTGGCATGTGTAGGATGCTAGGTTTTATGAACTGAACCTGTCCCCCAACCCCAATTCATATGTTGAAACCCTAATCTCCAAAGTTATGGTTTGGTGAAGAGCAGGGACAGGCTGGGGACTTCATTCTTCATGGAACCCCATGTGTTCTCCTTTCTCCAGGGGGCTAACACCCACAAAAAAGAACTTTCTCCTAATGTCATCCGCCAAGGATGCCTTAGAGGGGTTGAGCTTCTCATCACAGGAGATGCACAATGTGAAGGGCTGTACATAGAGAGACTGCTGTGGCAGGTGGGGCTACATCTGAAGGCACCTCTAGCCCTTAGATTCAGTGTTTGTCTTTCCAGTTCATAAATGAGGAAACTGAAGCTAGGTGAGTGGATGAGACCCAAGGTGTCATTTCTAGGCCCCTTGATTGCAAGAGCAGCCACTCTGTGGTGCCTGTGCCGGTAGCTAAAGTGTGGAAAGTGTGGACTCCAGCTCTGACAGACAATACCATTTACTTCCTGGGTGCAAGCTTGCACTCGGTATCCCTGTGTAAGGAATGCTGACCTATAGGAGGCACATGGAAGAGTGTCCCACGCATGTTCCTGCCCATTCCCTGCTGGCCCTTGTCTGCAGGACAAGCCACTGTTCACTGCCATCTTCACTACAAAGTACTGTTTGAGAGTTTTTAAAAAACACACTCCCTCTGAGTGACTCATGCATTTAAAATTATTTTAATATATTTTACACACTTGTGTATAAATGGGGCCATGTGTTTCTTTTTATTAAAGGCGTCTTATTTAGGCTGGTCACCATATGATCAGGAGGCTTTCCACAAGGCCGGAGTATTATAGGGACCCAGAATGGTAAACAGTGTGGAGGGCAGCTCTGCCGCATGGCATTCTGGTGGTGCCTGTGCCCAGCGGCCCTCTCTCTGGTGCTGCAGTCCCCAGGGCTTGAATGTGTAGACTGCAGGCCTCCAGCACACAGCAGCATGAGATGCCCTCCTGGGAACCCCAGAACCTGCTCTAAGGCTCCTGGGAAAGGGCTGGTCAGGTGAAGGATGTTGTCAGGTCATGGTCTGCAGTGTGTCTACACTGTAGTGTATCAGGCAGCCATGTCCTGACTCCATAGGACTAACTTAACTTATTCCATATTTGAGAACCTGCAAAGAGTCAGGTTAGCACTCCAGAGATGCAAAGGTTAATGACAGCCAGCCCTACCTCCATCAGCTTACGCTGATGGAGAGGTGGACAGGTGAATGAACCCCACCTTCCTCTTTGTTCTCTTTAAGGTCCCTGGATCCCTCTGACTCCCTTCACACCCACATCTGCTTCAACCCTCTAGCCACACTGGCCTTCGGGCCCTTTCTCCAACCCCTGTCCCAGAGACTTTGTCTGGGCTGTCCCCTCTGCCAGGAGTGCTGCCCCTCCATATACTTAGGCAACCAACTCCCTCTGCATTTCAGAAACTGTCTTTTCTGTAAGGCCCTCTGCCCTCCAACTCTCACATTATAGCTTTCACCCAAGCACCCCAGCTCATGGCCCCCGTTCCTTATTCCAGTGTTCTCTCTGTGGTACATATTGTCCATTGTTTTAATCTCTTCTTGTTTATGTCTGTCCTCCTTCTAGAATGCAATCGTCATGTACTTATGTCCTTAGCTTCTAGGACAATGCCTGGCACATTGCAGGTAAGTGATAAATAATTCGGTCTGGCCAGGCAGATGTGTTGATTGACAGAATCTTTTGGCTTGGTGGATATATTGCCCATGTTTTAGTTGGGAACTCCTGGGCCACAAATGTACACAGGTTTGGCTCAGGTAGAAACTGCCAACAGCTCTCCAGAGCAGGTACCCTCTAGTCCTGGCACTTGGCACTGTCAGTCTCTTTCATGCTACCTGTTCTGTGGCTGTAGTGGTGGCTCACTGGATTTTAATTTACTTTTTACATTAATTTACATGTGGTTTTTCCTAAGTTTATTGTAATGTGGATTTGCTCTTTGTGAAATGCTTATTCAAGGCTTCTGTCCAGTTTTCTATGGGGGTTATCTGGGGTGTTTTTCTTATTAAATTTTAGAAATCTGTACATATTCTGGATAAAAGCTTTTGTAATTGCATGGGTAACAAAGAGAACCTGGTCCCTGTGGCATGACCAGTACCCACCATGCTCCCCGCTTCCTGTCTGCTGGGAGCTGGTGTGCACTGCTTGGCCATTCCTCAGACTGCCCCAGGGAAAGGGCTCCAGAGTTAACAGGGGACAAGTAAAAATATGTCTCCCTGGTTTGCTTTCACAAGGCCTCCTCTTTTTGCCATCTTTTTGTCATTATCCTAATAATGGTTTTTGCTAACACATCATCTTGCAAGAGTGATTGAAAAGCTCCCTTTTTAGAAATTGTGCTCAGAATCTCCCACCTCAGGCCACCCCCACCCCACCCTGGCCAGCTGCATCCTTATGTTTTGCTGGAATGCCCACCTGACCCTTAGTTGGGAGAACTCCTGCTTTCCTTCAGATTTGATTTAGAGGCTGCCTCCAGTAGTGTGGAGATGCTCTTCAGAGGCTAAGAGGAAGCCTCCTTAGTGCTCTCACAGGTCATTCTCTTGCATCATTGTTGCCCAATTATGTTTCCCCAGCTGACTGAGTACTTAAGAGGGCAGGGCCAGTGCTGTCCTGGGCACTCAGGACTGACGCCAGGACACAGTAGTCCCAGTGCACAGTAGGTGCTCAGTGCATGATACTGGAATGCTGAATGAAACCTTGCTGAATGAGTCTTAGAGCTGTGTCCTCGCCTTGCAGCAGAGGTTCCGGAGTAAGGGCACTCTGGCCATCACGCCCTCGGCCTCATGCTTGTTCTACCTACAGACCTGATTCACCATGGTTTGCTTCATGTTTCTCTTTACAGCTGTTTGCTTTTGGAGGGTTTGGTAGATCTTTTAATTTGTTTAAAAAACAATAGTTTCTTACTTCTGTATTTCAGAAATTTGCAATGTCATTTTAAGAATAAACTTTATATTTAAAGTAGTTTTGAGTTTACAACAAAATTGAGGGGAAGATACAAAGATTTCCAATATACCCTCTGCCCCAACCCCATGCACAGCCTTCCCCACTACCAATGCCCCCCACCACAGTGATCCATCTGTTACAATTGATAAATTTATATTAATGCATAATCATCACCCACAGTCTATAGTTTACCTTAGAACCCTTTTGATGTTGTACATTCTATGGGTTTGGTCAAATGCACTGAATATCACACTGAATATTTTCATTGCCCTAAAAATCCACTGCCTAGTTATCCCTTCCTTCCCCTTAACACTTGCAACCACTGATCTTTTTACTTTCTCTACAGTTTTGCCTTTTCCAGAATGTCATAGAGCTGCAGTCATATAGTATGTAGCCTTTCCGGACTGGCTTCTTTCACTTAGTTGATATACATTTGAGATTTTTTCATGCGTTTTCATGGATTCATAGTTGTTGTTGTTGTTTTTTTAATCCTCATCCAAGGATATGCTTATTGATTTTTTTTAGAGAGAGGGGAAGGGAAAGAGAGGGTGAGGGAAATATCAATATGAGAGAAAAACCTCTATTAGTTGTCTCCCATACATGCTCCAACTGCTCCCCAACCAGGGATGCAACCTGCAACCTAGGCATGTGCCCTGACCAGGAATCAAACCTAAGCCCTTTTGGTTTACAGGATGATGCTCCAACCAACTAAGCCACACTGGCCAGGGCCTTTTATAATGCTTAATAATATTTTGTTGCCTGGATGTAACACAATTTATTTATCCATTCACCTACTGAAGGATATTTTAGTTGCTTCCAAGTTTTGGTAATTATGAGAAAAGCTGTTATAAACATTGTTTGGAGGTTTTTGTGTGGATATAAGTTTTTCAACTCAACTCCTTTTGGTGAATATTAAGGAGTGCAATCACTGGATCATATGGTAAAAATATGTTTAGTTTTAACCCCCAGGACCTCAGAATGTGACAGTATTTGATGATTTAAAGAGGTAATTAAGGTAAAATGAAGTCATTAGAGTGGGCTGTAATCCAATGTGGCTGGTGTTCTTATAAGAACAAGACACAGACCCACACACAGGGATGAGCATGTGAAGATAAGGAGAGAGGCCTCAGGGGAAACCAATACTGCTGACACCTTCATCTCAAACTTCCAGCTTCCAGGACTGTGAGAAAATAAGTTTCTGTTACTGGAGCTGCCCAGTTTGTGTATTTGTTATGCAGCCTGAGCTGACTGAGACCCAGGGCTCCCTTCTAATTAATGCTTTGTGTCAAGAAGCAACATGGTCAGTGGTCATTTTCTGACCTTCCCCAGCAGGTGGCCTCAATCCCTTCCTAAACTACAATCCCAATTCCATGACCTCTCTTGTCCAGCTCTCTCCCATCCCACTGTTTCTCCTCTCAGGACCCCTCTTCCACTTCATGCAGGGCTCCTTGGGGGTCTACTTTTAACCCCTACTCCTCTCTTTCAAAACTACAAATGTGTGCTCCTGGCCTGGCCTGGCCTCTCCCTGGTTCAGCCTACCAGACCTGAGTTCTTCCTGGAATGTCCAAAAGGTACCTCAGACTCATCATCTTTTCCCTCTAACCCCTCTTCCCCCAGGCCCCAGTCTCATCAAATTGTCGTCTACGGCCTCTGTCTTCACCTGAGTTGCCATCACCTCTATAGAGATCCTGGCCTCCTGGCAGGTTTCCCTACAGCTCTTTTCTCCGTCAATCTGTTTCCCAAATGCTATTGGTGGAATCTCCCCACAGCACAGAACTACTTTGTTCCTCGTCCTCCTTAAGAGTCTTTAGAGGTGTAAGCCTCTGGCCACATCCTCATACTCCGACAGGCTCTCTGTACTCACTGGCTTTGTTTTAGCCCCAAATCTATACACTATCCCACCCTAGCACTTTTGCACAGGCCACACCTCTGCTTGGAATCTTCTCCCCACTTCCTTGCCTAGTTAATTCCTCTGTATCCTTCCAAACATTACTTGAAAGTCATTTCCTCCAAGAGCCTCTATCAGCTCCTGCCATTCACAGACAGAGCTCCCTGTCTGTATCCTCAGGGCAGTTATTTATCAACACTGTTATAAGCTGACTCATCATGCCTTGAGTTGTTCCATGACTCTTCCCCATGCAGAGTGCGGTGGCCACACGTCTATCATAACACCAGAGCCTGGCACAGTGCCTGGCGGACAGTAGGGGCTCAGAAAGGTCTTGGAAGGCTGATGAGGAAATGAGGCTTCAACAATGAGGACTGGGTGAGAACAGCAGGGTGGGGAGTCCCAGGGTAAGGTGAGAATGTGTGGTGGCTGAAGTTTATACAGGAACTCTGGGGTGCTGATGGGTCCCCTGCTTTCTCCTGGGTCTCCCCATCCTCCTCACTGTCCTTGCTCCATACCTCTCCTTTCTCCACCCTCCCAGAATATTGATAAGAGGCCCAGACTTTCCACCATAGGCTTGCACCATCTGAACGCCCCCGCACCAATGGTTTGGCCATTGTTCTCACAGCCATGGCAGTATCAAACAAACAGATGTTTATAGTTAATCCTTAATTTTGCCATCAAAAAATATACAGTCTTGGGTAGAAACTGAAGAGGAAAGAATTTTTTAATTTACAGTGTCTCCCTACCGTCCCACTCCTGAAATTTGAAATTGCTGAACAGCCTCCAAATTCAATATTCCAAGTCAAACAAATCTATGTGTTCTCCAAAAGGAAGTATTGAATGTCTGACCAAGATGGAGCAAGACAGGAAAGTCAAGGGAGGAGGGAAAGCGCCCACTCCACCAGCCACGTGCTGTTTCCCAGCACGCCTCTTTCTCGCTGTTTGTTACTTCTTTCTTCTTATTGTCTTTTAATGACCAGAATGCTTCTGTGAGTTGGCCTTCCTTGAGAGCTGGTCAGTCCCAGGTGGTTGTCAGATGAACTAGACCCCGGCTTGTCAGTGCCCACCCACTGCCATCAGAACTGGGCCTAAGGCAGGCTGAGTCTGTGCCCTCCTGGGGGGACAGAATCGGGAGGAGATTCATGACAATACCGTGATGGATCAGGTCCGTCTCAGGGAGGAATGACTTCAGTGGTGTCAAGAAGTCCTGATGCAGGAGGATACCCTGGATCTGGGCTTGGAGGAAAAGCAGTAAGTCACCAAGCAGAGTCAGGGCCAACAGGTGTGAGGAACCTAGGGGTCAGGGCAGGGGTGAGGAGGGGTATGCTTGCAGAAAGTGAGGAGATGACTGATGAGACCACATTCTTAAATTCCACCCTGGAGCTTCCCCCACTCCTCAGCTGGAATTCACCTCATCCTTCCCCCCTATCCTACTCCTGCAGTCTACTCTTTGGAATTCTTGGGCTCAAGTTTCTGTGGGGACAGTAAGTGGGTTTTTTTGCTTCTTCTCCATCCTTTCCAAGGTTTACTGACCAGGTGACACAAAACAGACTCCTACATGCTCTTCCTCTCCTCCACTTGGCACCTGACCTTTCTGTTGCTCTGCCCTGTTTCTGGTCTAGTGTGTGGCTCCCAGCCATGGTTTTGACCTTCCTGTTCATGAGCCAACCACCATTCCACTGAAGGTCATAGGTGGCAGTGTTTCCCTTATAGAGAGTCTTGCAGCAGTTGGACAGCCTCTCTTTTACAAATGGGAAGTTGGAATTAAGTCGCCTGATACATTAGCCCAGACTTTCCTGATTGCAAGTGACAGAAGCCAATCCTCACTGCTTTGAACATACAAAGGAATTGTTGGCTCACATCACTGAGAAGCCAAGGGTCTTGGAGATCCAGGAAAGGGAATAAATGTTCTCAGTTGGTGTCCCCGCTCTATATCTTCCTGCCATCTCCCACCTCCTTTGCTGACCCCCTTTGTAGTAGGGGAAAGATTGTAGGAGGGGGCTCTAGGCTGTCCTCCCAACCCAGCATCCACTGTATGAGAAGAAACCTAATTTTCCAAGAGCTCAAGTAAAAGAGGGACTGACTGTTCTAGGGTCCTGTGCTTGTCCCTGTAGCAATCACCATGGTGGGAGGGGTGGGGCCCAACCTATGTCCTCATCCCACATCCCAGGGCCTGCTTAGCCCTGATAGTCACAGGAATTGAGGGCAGAGTCCCAAGGAAAATCACTGAATGGGTCTGAAGAAGGTGAGTGGAGGGAGGAGACCACTAACAATTTCTTCTACAGCTGCCAGGTCACACTGCTCACAGTAGGGGTGCCAGGATTTCAGGTGGGGTCCTTTAGGTATCTCAGGGTCCATCCTGTCCTACTCTTCCATGCTGCCTCTTCTGAATGACTCCCACATTCCCTGTGGGAGTCATCAGGAGCTCGCTCTCCACTTTGGAATGGAGGAGTAGCCAGCAGATTCTGTGAGAATTCATGCTGATCATGTAGAATCATTACTCACTGTGTAGTAATGATTCCCTGTGTCCCTGTGGGTCTTAGACAAGGAGGTAATGCATTTTTCTTCTACCAGAAGGTGGTTATCAGGGCTATGCTGACTATAATGGCAGAGCTTTGCTTACAGAATATTTTTTGAGGTCCTGAGGTTGCATCTCATTTATTCAAAATTCAGTCAGCAAATATTTGCTGGATACCACTATGGAGGCTGAATATGAGCTCGGGTGGGGGTGCAGCAGAGAGTCAGCAACCGACTATGGGCCCAGAAGCCTATTGAATTGTCTCTTCTGATATTCTAAGATTTTAAAGGTGAGGAGACCAGCCTGTGCCATGAGCTGCATGGGTTAAAGCATTTGTTCCTTTCTTTCTACAAACATAATTCCTCCAACATGTCTTGATTAAGCATCATGACATGTGCTAGGCAGTCAGGCCCAGGTTCTATTTGGTGTGAAATCAGAGGACATCCTCACGAGTGTAAGCACCTAGACTTTCAAGCTGAGCCCTGCTGCCCAGATCCTTTTTTCATGTTGGGGCACTCCCCTGTTAGTATTCCCAGTGTGGGCATATAAACTGTCATGCATGGCCTTATTTAGAAAAGGATGGAACATTCATCCTTTTTAGCAGCTCTACTAAAGGCAAGAGCAGTGCTAGCCAGTAGAACTAACTTTAATAATACAATGTGGCTAATGCCACACATTTGTCTCCCTTAACTTTGACCTTGGCTCAGTTGCCCATACACACTTGTGGGAGGGCCAGATGTGACAGCAGTCACCCAAGCCAGGAGCCAGCACCACCATCTACCAGGATCTTACTGGCCCGTGACCCAAGCCCATGGCTGCCCATCTTAGTTCTGGTGTCCATCCCTCTTGCAAATGATCAAAGTTCAGGTGCAGGCCCTTTATTAGAGGGATGCCTAGATTGCAGTGTCAGATTTCAGAGACAAGGTCAATGAGGGGCTGAAGCCAGCGTTGGGGTCACTATATGGCCTGGCAGGGAGACATGGACAAACTATATAGAGAGATGGCTGCTTTGCAGAGTGGTGAGGGTGATAAGGATAAGTGAGGCCTCTGCCCAGGGGAGTGGGTGTGACCACCAGTGCCCTGAGATGAAGAGAAGCTGCCTGCCAGGGTTCTGCTCCCCAAGGCCTGCTGTGGGCCAGGTGGGCTCCACTGTGAAAATGAGGTTAGAAGCCCCTGTGGTTCTCTCATTGGCATGTACCATGTGCAATGATGGCTCAGGGGATGGAGACCTCGAGGGCACCTTGTGTGTAAGGGCACAGTAGCATCCATCCATCTCCACCTGGCACAGGCCCAAGGACCTAGTTGGAGTCCAGTCTCTGTCCCTCATGTACCGAGATGGACTAGTGTACATCCAAAGGTCCCCCTCATCACCCTGTGCCCCAACACCCCTCTCCCCATTACCTTCCCGCCATCCCTGTTGTGTGGGCAGTGGCCAGGCCTCCCTCACATTACTCTCCTGATGGATATAATTACTATGAAACCTAATCCTTCTAGGCTGGTACTGTACTCCGGTCAGTGGGGACTTCTGAGTGTTTTCCTTGGCAGTGTTCTGACAAGAGGATCAGGGAAGAGAAAAGCAAGAGGAGGTGCTGGGGACTGTGAGGGGCCTGGCCTGTCATTTCTCTTAGTAAACCCCTCTAAAGCTCAGCTCTGGGGCTGGATCATCCTCTGCTGTGGGGCCATGGGGCCCTGCAGGGTTGCTTCCTTCCACCAGCACCCACCAGATGCCAGGAGCAACCTGTCCCCCAGTCTCCATGTGGTCTTGTGTCTCCTGGGGCAAACATTAGCCATGCATGGAGAGGCTGGGGGAGACAGATCCAGCACAGATCCAGAGGAGGGTGGCATGGGTCAAAGGGCCAAGTGACCAGATCAGGAAGGATGGCCTCCCATCTAATGAGAGGTGGGGACAGCCCAGGTGGGACAGGTGGGCAGAGAGCTGGTCATTATGTATGGGAGGTGAGAAGGGGCATGAGGCAGAAGCAAGAAGACTACTTAAAAACTTGTCTGTGGGCTTGGGTCTCCACAGTGGGGTGTGTCCAGCCCAGGGGCCAGGAGGCGCCAGGAGGAGACAGGTGCTAACAGAACTACTGCTCTTACTTATTTTTAATTCTCATTACTTTTAGAGAGAAAAGGGAGAAAGAGAGAGAGACAGAGACAGAAACATTGACCAGTTGCCTTCCGTATGTGCCCTGACCAGGTATCAAACCTGCAACCAATGCGTGTACCCTGACTGAGAATTGAACGAACAAGCTTTTGGTTTATGGAACGCTACTCCAACCAACTGAGTCACACTTGCCAGAGCAGAAACTACTGCACTTTTTAATCTAAAGATGGGAGAAAGAAAGCATGGCGCCTGAGGGAAGCCATTTTCCTCTCACTCTGTCACTGTCATACAGTTCTGGGAGTCAGGGGTTCCACATCTAGAAGGATAAGGGACTGCAGTCCTCTGTTTTGGGAGTGTCACAACACCGTGGTTTGGTTAATGATGAGTGAGGGGGTTTGTGGGTAATGCTCTTCAATATCAACAGAACCACCAGGTCAGTTTCCTAAAGGTGAGGCAAATCCTACAACTCAGGGCAGCGCCCCACCCTGGGCTGGTGGTGTGCACTATCTCGTAACCCTGAGAGCAGCCCTGGGGGGCAGTGTGATCATTGACATCTACCATACCCATGGGAAACTGAGGTGCAGAGTGGCAACAACTGGCATAGGGTCTGAAGGCTCCTTAGTGACAGCAGAATAGGCAAACAATGCCCACATAAGTAAACATTCATATAGGGGTCCACCAATTCCTTTCCTGACTGCTTACTTTGAAGGAGTTGGAGGGGAATGCACTAAGTGAAGTGTGCATCAGGGAGCATATCTGATTTGGGCTTTAGAAAAATCGGGGGGTGGGGTGGGAGCAGTGAGCTCAGTGGGATGGGGCTGGGTCAGGGGCTGTGGGTGGGTAGGTGGGTGGGGTCTTTGTAGAGGCTTCTGAAAGGTGGGGGTGAGGGTGGGGTGGTGTCAAGAAGCCCAGGCCCTGGGCTCTGTGGTGTAGCTTCCTTGGTGCCACCTGTCCCAGGGGAGGAGAGCAACCCAGGCCTTATCGTCTACTCATGGCCATGGAATCCCCCCTGCTAAGGACCCAGGCTCACTGGCCAGGTATTTGGGAACTGCTGTGTGAAGGCTGCTCCTGGGAATCCAGCCCTCTAGGGTCTCCATTTGTTGGTGGGTAGAAGCTACGGGCTCCTCTGGTAAGTCAAGAGGCAGAAGGCTGGGAAGTAAACAGCGACTGCTCTGGTTCTGGGGCTGTGCTGCCTGCCGGCCTGCTGGATGGTACAGGGAGCAGAGGCTTCTGGTGCTTTGTGGCAGCCCAGGCTGTTTCCTGGAATCACCTACCCACATGACATATCCCTTGGCTCACAGCACCATCTGACACATGGCTATGCCATCTAGGGTGGTGGGAAGCTGAACATCTCCACTGGACTTCTGCCTTGGGAGTTCCTTTTGCAGTCACAGCATACACACACACTCATACACACTTGCTTACACTCACACACTCCTCTCAAATACACATGTACTCAAGTATGACTTCATCTTAGTTAATTATCTCTGCAATATCCTTATTTCCAAATAAGGTCACCTTCGGAGGTACCATGGATCAGGACTTCAACATATGCTTTAGGAGAGGACACAGTTCTACCCATAACAGCCCTCCAGTGTGAACGTCCTGCAGCTGCAGCTCTGGCTGGCTGTGGGCAGCAAAGGGAGTCGGGATGCGAACTTGGTGGGGCATGCCCCCCAGGAAGCAGAGTAGCTCCTGTGTCTGCCAGCTGAGTTGGGGGTTTGGCCTTAGGGAGAAAGAGCTGTGTGTGTGTATGTGGGGGTGGGGGTGGAGTTGCTTATGTACACACTTTTCTGTAATGGCCCTCTGAGCTGCAGAAGACGCGGTCTGTGGGGCAGGGATGGTATGGGGTGGTGGGCTGGCTCTGATTGTCCACCTACATGTTAATTTTGATTGTTAACCATGAAAAAGAGTTTAAAAACCTCTTTTAAAAATTCATTTTTTAAAGATTCTCATTAAAAATGGCTTTAAACCTTAAAACATAAGACCTACCTGGGAGGCAGTATGAGGAACCAGTAGGCTAATGGATGGAAACACCCGGCAGAGCTTCTATTATTAGCTCCTGGCCACGCTGGTCTCTGAGGCAGCTCCAGGCCCTCAGCCTTGGCTGAGCCGAGATGGCCAGAACTTCCAGGTCTACCCAGGCAAGCCCTTGCAGCCAGCCCAACCTGGTCTGACATGGATGAACAAAGGGGATGGGCAGCCCTATACCCATCTGGGGTTCCTGCCCCTCTGAACAGGTGTGAAAGCCCCAAGGCCTCCTGCCTTCACACTGCTTTTTCCGGCCCTGCCAGCCCCACTGCCAGGCCAGCCTACCCTCAGGCCTTGGCAGCCCCTCGAAGCCTCCAGCTGGGTGGATGATGGATGGGGCCCCGTCAGCGCTTGCTTGAGAGTGGATTTTGTGTGTGTTTGACATTTATTTACTGTCCGTATAAACACTAACACCTATGAAGCATGCTCCCCGTGTGATAGCTTGGCTGAGGCAGCTCTTAAATACATAAATTATGCACACCTCGCTAATGAACGCCTGACAGCCGGGAAGTTCTATTTACCGCTGCCCGAGTTTCCATATAAAACCCAGGCACCGGTGAGCTAGGATTTGTGCACCATCACAGTCCTGCCTGTACAAACTCCGACTTGTTTCTTTCTTCTTTTTAAAAAATCTCTCCTCCGTCTTCTTTTTTATTTCCCTTTTTAAAGATTTGACATAAAACTGAAGTCGATGTGTATGTAACTTCACTGCCTGGAGCACATGGGGGGAGCCGGCCCATCTGGCCCAGGCTTTGCTGACAGGCGTGTGCATGAACAATATGTGGTTTGACAAATTTCAAGGCAGGCTTATGAAAAAATAACAGTGCAGCCGTCGCAGTGAATGCCCGTCCACCTGCGGGTGTGAGCAGGGGTGCCAGGCTGCATGAGTCAGGGTGCCTGGCAGGGGATTAGCAGGCCCATGTAAATCACCATATCCACATACGTTGACACAGCAGCATCACTACTCCAAGCCTGGTCTCCAGAGCTGTGGTGCCGTCATCCTCAGGGAGCCTTGAGACCTCCCAGCAAGGTGGTCGTCTGGCCAGCCATCTCTGAAGGCTCAGTCTTCTCATCTGAGAAAGGGGTGCATGTGGTGGGCCACTTGCTCCAGCTGAGCTCCAGCAGCAGAGCTGGCCTGTGAGTCTGGTGGGGACACAGGGGTCCAGCATCCAAGCAGTCCTGTCCTGCAGACCCCCAGCTACCTCAGTGCATCCCAGAGGTGCCATATGCTGTGCAGCCTCAGGGGGGTTTCTTACCCTCTCTGTGCCTGGGTTTCCCCACCTGGAAGGTGGAGGTGGTGACAGCACATGCCTCTGAGGGCACTGTGAGGGTTTCAGCACCAAGCACTCCAACCACTCAGTTAGGCCTAGAGTGGTTGGAATATCTGTCAGGGGTTTTGGCGGGCTTCCTGCAGAGCCAGGCACTTTGCCAGGAGGGAGACAGGAGAGGCCAGAGCTTGCAATGTGACTGGCCTCTGTGGGGGCCTTGTGTACATGTAGAAAGGGGTGCCCTGGCATGCCTGGTGAGGGGCTGGCTCTGTCTTTAAGGGACAGTGTCAGCCATAATGAGCCTCCCTGTTATGTGGAGGGGTGACATAGGAGGGACCTCCAGTGTGGGGGAAGGCAACACAAGCAAAGCTTCAGAGCCTGAGTAGCATTGACTTCAGTGTCTATGAGTTTGTGGTCAGGATGTGAGGGAGCCTCCACCTCCACACTTGCCTGTGGGGCAGTTTGCAGCTCACTCCGATGCTCAGAGGGCACATAAGTTGCTAAAGTCACAGAGCAAGTTGGTGGTGGAGTGGGACAGGAAACAGCTCTGAGGGGCCTGGACTGCCATGACACTGGCTCGCAAGGGCCCGTGCAGCCACCTTTATTAAATTCATATTTCTACCTCCATTCTGCACAAATATCTGTATTTACCATCAAGTTCAACAGTATTTATTTTCTAAAGTAGTTCTGTTTAAACAAGGACTTTCTCTCTTAAATTCATCGGCTCTAATTTCCTGTGGACCCCAGCCCTCCATGGAGCTGACATTAATCATTTACATGACTGCAGGTTCTGTGGCTGCGGGGTCTCTGGCAAGCGGCACACTGGGCTCCGCCTTGACTTCCCCTGACTCTTCCAATTAGGGCATGGGGATTAGGTGCTGGGTCTCCCCATCCTGTCTAACCCTCCACTGTGCCTGTCATATCCTAAGGTGATGAGAGGTGGAGTGTGGCCACGTAGGTTGGGGCGGGATGGTGGGGCCAGCTCACCAGCATGGGGCTTCCACTTACAGCCAGCTGTCTGCATCCAATGCTGGCTCCACTGGGGATGCTCTTCAAGCTGCAGTTTGCTTATCTGTGAAATGGGACATTATGCCTCTCTTGCCTAGTATGGACTGAGTTAACACATGAGAAGTACTGAGGGTGGCTGTGGGTTCTGACTTCTATTGTTATCGTTGATGTTTGGTGCTGTTTGGTGGCCAAGAGCACCCCAGATACAGGGCTAGCCCAGAGCAGGTGCTCCATGGGGGTCATTTGCATTGCCTGCCCAATGGTCTTCTTTCAACAAGACTTCCCACAGTACATGTTCTAGCCTTGGTCTCCCCAGGGGAGAGGGTGTGTGCATGAATGCCAGGGCTCCTGTACTGCCTGCTGGGGCTGAGCTGGGACCTTCTGGAGTCCTAGAGTGGCACTTGGCCACTTCTACTCCAGTGTGTGTGTATATGGGGGCTGCTCATCTATTTGTTTCCCATAGGGAATCTCTGTGCAGTGACATTGAGCTGGTGACATCCAGGGGAGCTTTGCTGCCAGCAACAGCAAAGGGAACATGAACTGGAAGCTTATAGGGTAAAGCCCAAGTGCTAGGTTTGGAAAGAGACAGCAACTTGATCAATCCCAGGGAACCCTGAAACCAGGACTGATGGTAGTAATGTCACTATAGCTACATGGGCCAAGGCTGCATGATGGCTCATAGTGTGCTGGGCACCTCTCATTGGATCCTCTCAACAGCCATAATTAGCCCATTGCACAGATGAGGAAACTGAAGCACAGGCTGGGCAAGCAACTTGCTTAAGGTTGCACAGGTGGTGAGTGGGGGAGCTGGATTAATTATATAGCATCCTGCTCTTGGTCCCAGGTGGCTAGCTCTATTTCTGCAAAGAACCCTCAGGTGAGGACACCTTGGGAAGAGGTTCTCAGAGCTCTGCTCAGAGGTCAGATTTCAGGGGTCCTCCCTTAATATCTCTCCATAACAGTGAGAACAGGAACAGGAACAGTAATCCAAGCTGGTCATATCCAAGGAAACTGGGGGTTTTGGAGAAGAAACCTGGTTCTATTTCCAGAAGTTACCATGGATTCTGGCTGCTGAAGATTGCCTGTGTTCACTAGAAAGGCTAAATAATGTCTGAAAGTCAGGTGTCTGATCAACACGAGGTCCAGAGTTGGGATAGAAGTTGACACACACTCCCAGAGCTGTCTCCCCCACCTCCCACTGACCATACCTCCTCCTGAAGCTTCTCTTTAAGGCACCAAGGGCAGCAGCTGTGGCTCAGTATGTATCTGGTCAAAGCCCCTAAACGTAAGTGGAAATCTGTGTCAGTTAATATTGTGTGACAGCCACCCCAAAACTTAGTATTTCCAACAGCAATAATTTAATTGTTCCAGATTCTACAATTGGGGTGGAGCTGGGCAGAGACTACTCATTCCTGCTCCACATGGTGTCAGGTGGCCAACTCAATAGCTCCCTGGTGGTCCCACTTGCAGACATGGCGCCTGGCTGGAGGCAAGGTCTCCACCTCTACCACTCTCTTCTCCCCAAATGCCCTCTCTTCACATGGCTTCTCATCTTGCTGGGGTCCGGGGAAGCTTACAATCCTAGTGGCTTGGGAGGCTGGAGTACTTTGAGGGGGAGTGTCCCAGTAAGTGGACCTGGGAGATACAAGGCCCTGAAAGGCCCAGCCTGCAGGCAACAAGATCTCTCTTACCACCTTCCATTGCTCCAAGCGAGTCACTAGGCCAGTCCATATTTGAGGGGAGGGGAAAGGACCCCTCCCTCCAGGGAGGAAAAGCTATGGGGACAAGGGACAGAAAGCTGGTACGCCCCCAGGCCACAGAGAATGTCCTGCTGATGACAAGGTAGGGAAAGCCTTTCACAGAGGGTGGGAACCAGGACAGGTCTGGGTCTTTAGGGGATAGTGTGGAGGGGGCAGGCTGAGTGGGGAAAAGCAGAGGGACCAGTGGGGACTAAGTTCTGCACCCCAGATCCACAAGCTGAAAAACCTCCACCTCCAACATGTCTGTGTTAGGGATGGGGCAGTGAGGCAGTGATTCAGGCTAAAAGAGGTTGTAAGAGTGGAACCCTAATCCAGTAAGACGGGTGTCCTTATAAGAAGAGGAAGGGACATACAAGTACAGCTCTCTCTCTTCAATCTGAGGACACAGAGAGAAGGCTGCTGTCTGCAACCTGGAAGTGAACCATCACCAGAACCCGACAATCTGGGTGCCTCGATCTCTGATGCTCAGCCTGTGGTGATTTGTTATGTTACCCAAGACAAGAATCAAGAAGGTGAGTCCTGTGTGGGACTCCTTCCTTGATTAGCATCATCCCTGACATCATCGAATGAAAGATGTTTGTTAGTTTGTATTCCCCACGGTCCTCTTTGGGGACCACCTTCCCCAAAGAGGGGGAGGAACCACCCTCCTCCTCTTTGGCCTCTGTGTTCCTGCCCCAGGGCTGCAGAAAGTAATCTGGTCCCACGCTGTCAGTGGGTTCCTTCCAGTCACAGTGGCTGGACAGGTGGTCAAGTGCCTGGATGGACCACATGGCCTAACCCTCACAGTTCTTGCTCAGGCAGCTAAGAGAACATGTGAAGGCAGAGGTCCAGCAGAGAACCAGTGTGCCATCTTCAGAGCCTGAGGGAAAGGAAATTAAGTTGCGATCATGCCCTTTAAGCCCTGTGTCCAGACAAGCCTCTAGCCATCCCTACAAGCCCTAGCGCTTGATCTGGTTTGCACCATTGTCACCAGCCTCTGTTCAGGGTATCCTCACAATATGCCCTTTATTCAGTGAATATCACCTACATTCACCTGAAGAACAGCCACATCTGTAACACAGACACTGCTGTGGTATCCATTTAAACCCAGGGGTAATGATGACAAAATGCCATCAATTGGGGGTTTAAACAATTTATGTATCCTCTCCCAGTTCTGGAGGCTGGAGGTCTGAGATTAAGATGTTGCACAGCTGTGTGACCTCTGAAGGGTCTAGGGGAACCTCCTTTCTGCCTCTTCCAGCTTCTGGGGGCTCCAGGTATATCTGGGCTTGTGGCTGCATCACTCCAATCTCTGCCTCTGTCTTCATGCCATCTCTCCCCTGTATGCCTCTGTGTCTGCATCTCCTGTCCTTGTAACAACAGAGTCATTGGGTTTGGGGCCCATCCTACTCCAAGAGAAGTAAGATATAACCTTACTAATCATGTCTACAAAGATTCTACTTCCAAATATGGTCATGTTCTTGGATTCCAGGTGGACATACCGTTTTGGGGACACTGTAGCACTCGCTATGAAGATTGAACCCAGAAGTGGCTCTCCATCTGCATTGCTGGGCAAGAAGCTTGGGATTCACACTGGGTCTGTGGACAGGCCGCTCCCATCTCCCCTCTGCCCAGGGAACTCCCTTCCTCTGCTCCTGGGATTACTGAAAACCAAATGGGCTGGTGGGGACCCTACTCTTCACTCTATGTTTGTGTTTGCCTGTCCCTGGAGTGATGGAGGTGGCTCCTGGGGGGACTGACAGGCACTGAAGGGGCAGCTGCTTCTCATGAACCTGATGGCAGAGTGGGTGGGTAAGTGGGGACATCTGGCTCTCAAGCTAGATGGAGTCTTACAGCACCAGGTTTTTCCTTTCTTTTTTTTTAAAAAGAATGACAAGTGAATATTGTATATATTTAAGGTATATAATGTGATGTTTTGATATATGTATACATTGTGAAATGACTACCACAATCAAGCTAATGAACATATCTATCGCCTTACATAGTTACCTTTTTTTGTTGATGGTGGTGGTGAGAATGTTTAAGATCTACCTTCTTGGTAATTTCAAATATACATTACAGTATTGTTAACAATAGTCATCAATCTGTGCAGCAGATGCAAAAATGAATTCATTTTATAAGTAAAGTTTTGTACCCTCAGTCTTTTCTCTTAGATTATTTGGTTGGGGCAGCACTCAAGTACATGAGTAAAACCTGCAGGCATCCTTTCTGTAAAAGAAGTTAAAAGCTCAAAAGTAAAGATTTACATTCCCATGGATGGCCACCCCTTCCAATCCCCTGTCCCGCTTTCACAGGTGTCCACCTTTGCCTGTTTGGAGCACATCCTTTCAGATATTAAAACCTGTCTGTATTTATCTGTATGTGTACTGTAGAAAACATAGTATTGCTTTATGCGGTTTAACTTTTTTTGTTGAAATTTTCAAATAAACAGAATGTGTGCCCATTTCAAAGCTCCACCCATCTTCTCTCAAGACCATTCTTTACGCCTCTCCCCCAAAGGATTATTCCAAACCAATCCCAGGCATCACTCTCATTTGCAAGCGTCTCCCTGAGGTAAGGCTCCTCCTTCCTTTAACACCATTCCATCAGCCCACTTAACAAAATCAGCATTTGTTCCTTAATAACATCTAATGCCCCATCAGTTTTCACATTTCCCCGATTGTTTCAAAAATGTCTTCCTGCGATGGGTTTGTTTGACTCGGGATTTACGGGGCTGTCAAAGGCTCCCCAGGATCATGTTTTTGCACTTCACTGTGCAGGTCGTTTCCTCCACTCCCTCATGTGTCTTGGGGACCTGTCCTGTCCAAACTTGCAGAAAGCCTCAGAGGGCTTCCTAATTTATTTAGTCACACCTCTATTGACGAAGACACATTTAGGCTGGTCTGGGGTTTTGCTACAAAAACATGGCTGCAATTAACATTCTTGCCCTGCTCTTTCCAGACCCTCTGAGTGTTTTCTGGGGATAATGGCTGGCTCTTGGGCAAACCACTTCCCCTCTCTGAGCCTCGATTTCTCCTTAGTGAGGAGCAGGAATGCCTGAATTTTGTTGGACTCCCTGAGGCCACACACCCAAGTACTCATTTTTCTCTGTGGAGGGAAAGAAGGTGCATTGCATCCAAAAGACAGGGTCTCAGAGACAAGAATCCGCATGTCCGGCTGGGCTCCCTTCCGTGGTCTGGACTGTTCGCTCTTTGCCTTACCCAGTCTTGCCCAGTGGACTCCTCCAGGAGGGCAGGCCTGGGAGATAGATAGAAGAGGTGCTGACTGATGAGGACTCAGGGCCTGTATTGGTATCTGTGGCTGCTGTGGGAAAACAACATAACTGGGGTCTTAAAACAGAATCATGTTTTCCCCCAGATCTGAAAGCCAGATTTTGAAATAACGCTGTCTGCAGGGCCGTGCTCTCCCAGAGGCCCTCAGGGAGGTCCTTCCTGCCTCTTCCAGCTTCTGGTGTCCCCAGTGGCCATCCATGTGGCTGTGTGGCCCCCAGAAACAATTAAAACCGTGACTGTCTGTGCCCTCCCAGGCCATTAGGAGTGCATCTCTCTGATAATTCACCTTTTTTAAAGTCTCCCATCCCCAATTAGTTCAGGTTCACCCAGAACAAACTGATTTACGGATCCTGCCACAGTCAGGGGACAGGGTGTCTGGGGTGGGCCCTGGCCTATCTCAGGACTCCACCCACAGCACTGCCAAAGAGGATTAGACAATGAAACGTCAGCAGTGAGAGCTGAGGGGAGAAGACAGGGGCGTCAGGGAAAGAGGTGGCATTGAATGTGCCAGAGAAGTCACAAAAAGAGGGCAGCAAGGACATCTCCCAAACATCCGCAGACATGCTCTGAGAGTTGACTTCACTCACAGCCAGGTTCACCGGAACGAGACCAACTGCAGAAGAACTCACAGCCCTCCTCCTCATCTCCTCCCCTCAGGTATGCTCAGACTGGGCAACTGGGGACCAGGAAGGAAATCCACCCTGGCTGAAGGGTAGGGAGGATGGTGTGATTCAGATCAAGTTCAGAGCTTTATTTTCTGCAGGATGGGACACTCTAATTTCTGAAATAAGACTCATTTACAACTAAGTATCTTCATTCCTAAAAGATGACAGGGAGTTATGGGACACACCATGTGTGGTGAGAAGAGTCCTATTTCATTTCCTTGGAACATGAGAGGAGTGCTTTTCCCTGGCTCCCTGCAATCCCAGGACTGGGTGAATGGTTTTGGCAGTGCAAGGGCAGGGGGGCAGCGGGGATGTGTGTGTGCTTTTCTGGGTCTGACCCCCAACCTTCACGACTCTCTATCTTTTATCATCTCTTGGTGCTTGCAGAGGACCCAACAGAGAATGCTGAGTCCCTGTGAAATGGTGGCGTCCCCACATAGAAGGGAGCTGGATGCCCAGTCATCACATGACTGAGGGAAGGAAACCTCAGCAGAGACATGAAGAGGGTCCCAGAAACCTCTGGAGGAGTCCTGAGGAGCTGGTAGGGAAGAAATCCTCAGGGCAGGGCACAGAGTGCCTGTGCCTGAGCATGAGAAGTCTCTTTTCCCTTTCTCTTTGGGAGCCAGTCTCACCCCTGCAGGGGGTGGGGTATATTGCAAGAATGAGATGAGCAAGAGTGACCAGAGGAGATTAAGGAAAATGATCAAGATTTCCTGGGCTGGTGGGCGAGCAATGGAAGGACAGCAAAATTGCTTCACAGATGGGGAAACTGAGGTTCAGGGAGGGTCGAGACAGCCCCTGCTTTGAGCCCATGGGATGGTGGGCCCCTACTTCCCTGGGAATCCCATGGAGCAATGCCATGCTCCTCCAGAAAATGCCCACATGGTTCTGCATTCAACTCAGGGCTGATGGAGCCCTGGAAAGAGACACCCCTGCTGTTCAGTATCATGCACCAATTTGTAACCATGAACTGGCAGCACCCGTGGCTCAAGGCTCTGGAATTTTCTGTGACTGTTGAGTCCTTGACCTTTTGGAGACCTTGCCACCTGCAGGACAGGATTACACCCAAGGCTTCTGGAGGGTGAAGGGGGTATTCTGAGTTGCCACATTGTCTCCAAAAGCCCACTGCCTGCCTGAGT
Source organism: Pteronotus mesoamericanus (assembly GCF_021234165.1). Taxonomy (NCBI): domain Eukaryota; kingdom Metazoa; phylum Chordata; class Mammalia; order Chiroptera; family Mormoopidae; genus Pteronotus; species Pteronotus mesoamericanus. The sequence continues at coordinate 9,368,939 of NW_026555304.1, read as the reverse complement.
GGGAAACTGGCGCCTCTCCAGGAACTTCCCTCAGTTGCCCCCACCCACAACATTCTTTCCCTGTGACATCACCTGACTCAGGCAGGTGGCAGCCCAAAGCCCCTTGGCAGGCAGACAAAGGGCAGGGATTAGGCCTGAATGACAGGCCCGACAGCGACAGCGCCTTGGGTGAATCCTTGCTGGGACTGCTTCTGCCCCCAGTGAGCAGGAAGGCCCTGGCTCCAGACGCAGTAATAGCTGGGCATCTGTCATCGCTTCTTCCCAGGGTGGCTCCCTGGCCTCATGGAATATTCACACCATCCTCTGCCCATTGGCCTTGTTTCTCTGACTGCCATGCAAAAGTCACCCAACTCGAGACAGGCAAGACCAGAGTCTAAACCCAAGGCTTTAACCCTGAGTACATACTACTCTGGCACCACCCTGCTGTGCCTGATTTCTTCCGGAAGTCCCCTAGGCACTGCCATTCTCCATTTGCACCTGAACAAACTGAGGCAGCCCAGCTGCTAGGTGTTCACGATGTCTGTTGAATGGATTAGGATGTAAATGTGAAGTAGGCAGACAGCGGTCCTGGTCGGGAAGAGTTTGGGGTGTGTCATTGGGTAGTGCCCCGCAATGTGTTCATTTAGCCATGGGGTATATGTCTTCCTGAGGGGACTAAGGCAAAGCAGGGAAGCCCAGTGGCCCTTTTAGCATCTGAGTCTTGCCTGAGATGGGGAGAGAAACTTACCCATCTCCAGTAGTCTGGAGGGAAATGTCACCCTCTGAGGCCAGATTCCACACATGGGGGGACCTCAAAGTTCACCTGTGATACAGGGATGTTCCTGCCCATCTCTGCCCCAGCCCAAGAGCTCCCTGAGCCTCTGTACCTCTGTGGTAGAAATAGCAGAGGTCTGTGGACCGAGGGTCCCAAAGCAAATGGGTGCTTGGCAAGGTGACACCTCCCTGCTATGGCACATTTCCGCTGCTACTTCCTTCTCTCCATGTGTCCCTCATTCCCCCTAACCTCCACTCCTTTTCCTCCTCTTTCCTATTCCCTCTCCACATCCCCTACAGCCAGCCTCCTGAAATGACCTCAGGCTTGGACTCGGAATCCCTCATGGCTGAATAGTGTTCCTGGGCTGTTTCACTGTGTATGATAAAGCTCCCTTGTGGATCTCCAGGGACCTCAAGCTAGTCTGACCCATGAGGAGTGGTTGAGTTTGAGCCCAGGAGCAGTGTGGTGAGCACAGGCATGTATTCCTAGGAGCCATACCCAAACTTGGGCCAGCTCTGCCCCACATGGTCACTGGGCCCTCCTTCCCCACTGTGACCTGGCCCACCTCTGATCTGGTCACCCCTCTCACCCCTCTGCTTAGATGGCAGATGAGACAGAAGTGTGTGGGTGGAGCCATGGAAGTCCTGTGGTTGTACCTTTCAGGCACACTGCCAGCCTCTCTCCCACAGGGCACCTGGGACTAGGAGGTCATATTACCAGTGATGTGCATCCTCTGTGTGATCCCAGCAATTATGGCAGGGGCTCTAATGTCCTTGGAGCTGCTACTGGGCATCATTCCCAGTTGCCCTCTGGCCTGGAGGACCATGGGAGGAGCTTGGAGGGGGCCACAGTGTCCTTCGACTTGCCTGCCTTGAAAGCCCAGCCCCAAGTCCCCTTGATCTCATTAGCAGCCCCTGGCCAATGCATGTGGAGGACACAGAAACAGGCTACTCCAGTGTGGGGAGATGGCAGCAATGGACACCCACCCCAGGGGCCACTCAGCTCCTCCCAACAAGATATGGAGTCTAGTTCTTGGCCTTTTGGTTTAGCTGCCTGGGACTTGCTTGAGGCAGCAGATGTCTCATTTATACAGACCCTAGGACCATAGTCTCAATGAGCTGAATTCTGCCAGCAAAATGATGAGGTTGGAGGTGGGTTTAGCTTAGAGCCACCAATGAGAATGCACCTGGACAATACCTCGATTTCAGCCTTGTGAGACAGTGGATAGAGGACCCAGCCAATCCATTCTGGGCTTCCACGCTGTAGAACTGAGCTGACAAATGGGTGCTGTTTTAAGCCAGTAAGTGTGGAGTGATTCTTTATGCAGCAGAGAAAGTGAGTACAGAGATCATCCTAAACAAGCCAGTTTCCAGCCAAACTGCCAGCTGACCACACATGCCTCCATGGGTTCAGCCAAGATCAGTGGAAATTGAGAGAACTAGATGACTGGTAGGCTCATGAGCAAAAGTAAACACTTGTAGATTTGGACCATCAACTTCTGGGTACTTTGTCATGCAACAGGAGCTAACTGATATGGCTTCTCAACACCTGCAAGCCAGGAAGAAAGGCCTGAGAGACACAGCACAGGGAGCTCTGGGGACTTTGTGGGTGGAGGGGTTGGGGGTATGGAAGATTCGGGGTAGTGCCTGAGCAGAGCAGGTAGTGAAGGAAGCAAAGGAGAAAGGGAAGGTAGGAGGAAGAAAGTGAGAGAGGAAGGAAGGGCATTTCTGGTAGAGGGAATGCATATGGAGCACAAGTCTTCAATGTCAGGGGTGAGGGAGATGAGGCTGCTGAGTGGGCAGGGGAAGGACCTCAAGGCCCTTGGGTGATTTGTCCTGAACAAATTTGAACAGCAAGAGGACAAGGCCATCCTAGAGGTTTGGTGGTTTGCATGAAGTTGAGCGGTAGACAGTGGAGCAGGGAGAACAGTCAGGAGACTTGGGGTGCTCACAATGAGAGCCTCTTCTCCAGGGGCCCTGGGAACATCAGTGGTAAACTGAGGCCAAGCGCTGGAAGCAGATGTGGGTGAAGAGGGAAGGGAAGAGGTGACTGAGGGCCCCTCAGAAGGAGAGCTGGGCAGCCAGGGACACACCCTGGCTCCACAGCCTGAGCCATTGGGACCCCTGCTCAAGGTGGGCTGAACTTTCTCTGGAGGGAGTGGGTTGCCTTGGGGATCCTGGTTGAGAGGAAGCCAGCCCAGCTCCAGCTGGAACAGGCCAAGCCCAGGGCCTCCCAGGTGAGCTGTAAAGTAGAATTGTAATGTATCACTATTACTCCTGGGCGGTGATAAACTCACATCCCAGACAGCTTAAACGATAGTTGGTAGACTGAGGCTTGAAGAAGTTGGGTAACTTGCCCAGTGTCAAACAGATGGCCCAGAGGGGTTGGCCTGGAGAATGTCTGTCACTGAGGACCAGGTTGAGACTGCTGTGGCTGTCCATGGAGGTGGCTTCATGTGAGGAGGGGGAGCTAGAGCCCACCACCCACCCCTCCTTTTCCATCCAGACTCCATCCAGAGTGGCAGGAGCTGGGAGTGATGTGACGACTTGGAAAGCATAAGACCACATAAGAAACCAATTTTTGTCTCCACTTATGTAAAATAAAATAAAATAACCCCAAAGCATTTGAAGTTCTGCCCGCCTTGGCTGCCTTCCCTGTGGGCTGGGCTGGAACGGGCTCAGACTCAGGTCCCCAGCCTGGCTCTACCCAGCCCTTAGCTCTGCCCCGGGGAACCCAACTCCAGATCTGGAAATAAGAACACCTGAGAATAGACTTGTACTCTCAGGTTATTAGAACAACAGATACTTAGAGCCTCAGGAAGTTCATAGCCCTTTAGGATTTCAGGTCTTTCCTGTGTAAGAGGGTCTCTTTCCTGGGGTTCCCAGTGAGTATGTTCTATTGGTGGCAACAATGTCAGGGCCCCACACCAAGTGGGGAGTATAATGCCCTGAGAAGTCCTGCTTCTGCTCTCTGGACACAGTTCCCTTATCCTTTGGGTGCTCTGGGCCTTGGCCTTCTGCCCAAGGAGAGTCTGCTCTCCCATCAGCCTAACTGGCTTTCTTTGGCTGCTTTGTAGACCCCTGCAGGCCCCCTTCCAGTCTGGGGAAGGTTGGGAGCCCAGGACTTGTCTTGTGATTTTGGCAGTGCAAGTGGCACCCATGTAGGCAGCTATGACCACAGCGCTTTTTTGAGACACAATTCTCAGCTCTCGGCTGTTATGTCTTTGCTTTCTGGCCCCCAGACTTATCTCTTCTACTGAGCTGTCTCCTTTCTCCTCTGGGCTGAATTGTGTCCCCCAGCACCTCAGAATATGACTGTTTGGAGATGGGGTCTTTATAGAGGTGATTAAAGTAAAATGAGGTCATTGGGGTGTGCTCTAATCCAACATGACTGATGTCCATAAAAAAGAGGATATTAGGACACAGAAGTGCACAGAGGGGTGACCATGTGAAGACATTAAAAGATGGCCGTTTACATGCCAAGGAGAGAAGCCTCAGGGGAACCAATCCTGCCGACACCTTGATCTCAGACTTCCAGCCTCTAGACTGTGAGAGAATAAATGTCTGTTGTTTAAATCGCCCAGGTTGTGATGCATTATTACTTAGCCCCAGGAAATAATTACTCTCGGTGCTATCAGCCTTCTGTGGGGATAGAGCCACTAGGGATAGATACACTTTTACTCTGGTCTTGCCTGAGGAAACTTGATGGATTGCTCGATGTTTCTAGGCATTGTCCCTCAAGCACCTCTCAGGCTCACCTTGTATTGTGAGTTCAGAAGCAGTTTGTCTTTTATTTCTTCCAGGCCAGACATTCTGGAAACTTTCTCCTTCCTTTCTGTTCTGCTAGGAATCCAGCCAATTCCCTCCTGAGTTCCTTTTTCCCCTGTAACCACTGCACACACTGCCAATGTCTGCTTTTCCCACCTTTTCTCCTAGAACCACTCATTCAAAGTCTTACATGTCGCTGTAATCACACGGGCCATTGTTTTTCCAACCTCTGATATGGATTTTACCCCACCTCATGCCCAAGCCCTTTACCACTGCCAACACCCTAGTGCCATGCATTGTAGTTGTTTTTAGTTACCTCCCCATTTCTGGTTCTGACCCAATCCTTGGCATGAGTTAGGATAAGTCAGGTTCTGCTACAAAAAAAGATGGCTTGATTTTCGAGATTAACACCCCAAAGGCTATTCCTTACACAAACATTCCATGTTGCAAAAGTCAGCTGGGACTCTGGACCCCACCCCCCAAAAAATCAGGTCCCCAGGCTGCCGGCAACTCCACCATCCTGCAGTGGCACCTATGGCTCCAGTGGAACCTGGCTCTTCTCTGCTCCAGACTAGCAGCGAGACCCCTCACTCTGCCCATAGACAATGGGCCAAAACCAGTTCTGCAGCCCTGGAGCCTGGAGGACACTGGGGTGGCTGTCTGCCCTCTGCACCTGCCTGGCGAATATCAGGCCTGGGCTGCACTTCTCTCATCCTGTCAGCCCACCTCAGCTTCTGGGCATCACCCCTAGCGATTGAGAGCCTCTGCTCTGAATCTGGTTCAGGACAAAGGCCACCACTGCATCTGCTTTCTGAAGCCTGGGATGCCCACCACCACGAAGTTCACCAGGTTCCCCACCTTAGACCAGGAGGTAACAGCCTCCATTGAGGCAGGGGCACATGGCTCTTCAGGGACAGGGTCTGGACCAGTGTTGCACTTCTGGAGAGACTGCCTTGGGGCTGGTGCCAGGATTCATTTGTCCCTCCTGCTGGTCCTCATGGAGGGACTGGGACCCTGCTCTGTAGAAACAAAGCATCCCTCAGGAGGCGCTCCAGTAGTCTAGCTAGGCACTGTGCTCATGTTATCACCCTTTGAGGTTGACTATGAGAGCCCCGCTGGTAGACGAGGACTCAGGAAAGGCTGAGGGGTTGGGGACAGAACCCATTCCCTGCTTGTCCATCTGGGAGAAGGCACCCAAGCCTAGAACCCCCCCCTCCACATTGAGAGGAACCATCCAGTTCCCTCACCCCTTTCTGTACCTCAGCCTCTCCCTCCAGAAATCTGTACTGAGTCAGACCCTGCCTTGGTTCTGTCCTCCCAGAGCTGTCAGACCGTGAGGGACAGGGCCACTCACAGTCACAGTGCCATGAGGGCAAAAGTGGGAGCTTTTGGATGCGCCCCTGAAAGATTCCTGGAGGAGGTAATGATGGGTCCAACCAAAGAATGACCACACAGGCCCCTGCACAGAGATGGGGTAGGTGAGACAGAATTCCTAGTGGAGGAGGGAGCATGGGCAAAGGTGCTTCCTGGGAGAGGGACCCTGCGTATTGGCAGATGGTTCCTCCCACCCATGGCCCTGACACCGCCTTCCATCAAGTCCCATGGAACCCCTGGCCATCCCTACCCTAGGTGGCCCTTTCAGCCCCAGGCTCACCTGCTGTTTGTTCCTTTGCCTCCTCCCCTGTGGGCCTTGTGCCCCCCACCCAAAGGAGCTGCATACTCCCCCTCCAGCCCTCTGGGTACCTACCAGGACAGAGACTTCAGCCCAGCAGTCCCCCTATTGCCCCCCTGCAGAGGGGAGATGAACCTACCCCTTGCTTCCACAGGCCTCCCCCAGGCTACGGAAACAGCCCATTACACTCCGTGCTGATAATGGCCCCTCAATTGAATTAAGAGAGTTCATGGGAAGCCCAGGCATGGAATCTGTTTCCGTGTAAGTCCAAATTTGGGACAGCGGTAAGGGTGGGGGGTGGGGAGCGGACTGTGGATCCACCAAAGAAAACACCCATGCATTTGTTTCCAATTCCCCTTCCAGCACGCTCCCTCCCTCCCTGCTTGCCCAAGGACCTTGGGCGTGGGGCCAGACGCTGCGTTTGTAATTCTCTCTTATTAATGGGTAATTTCCCCTCCAGTGGAAGGAAGAAGAAGAGAGCCTTGCTGGGGAAGCAGGCAGCATGAGGCCTTCCCATCTGGAGCCTTTCAGTCCCCTCCCACCAGGAGCTCCATGGACAGATGGGGAAACCGAGGCCCAAGCAAGCTGTGGCTTGGTCAAACACACTCAGTGGGTGGCCAGAACCCAGCATGTCTGAGCCTGAGCTGTCAACAGTGCCACCAAAGAAGAGGGCATGAGATAGAAGGACCAAGAGGGCCACAAAGCCGGCAAAACCCTTTTGCTTGTGGGTGAAGAACAGAGTAGAGGCTTGGGCAGAATGCTGGCCCCACTTACAGGGGTTTTGGGAAGCTGGCTTGCCCATGCTGAACCTCAATTTTTCTACCTGCACAAAGATGTGTTTCACAGAGGGAAGCTGGGTCTGGCCGGGGTGAATCAGACCACCATGACGTTCCCACCACTCTGGGACACTGAGATTTTAGTTCTGGGACATCTTTCCCTGCCTGCTTTCTTACTATCCTTGAACCCTATTCACAGCTTTGCAGAGTATCACTTCCAAAGATGCTTGGGAAATGACTATGGACAGCCTGCATGCAGCCCTTGGGTGAGTGCTGTGTGACATAAAGAGGACCAAGGTCGGAACTGAAGATGTCCCCTGAGGTTGGAGCAGGCAGAGGGAAGCCCCATGGGAAAGGTAGGAAGGGCATGCAGTTTGGAGCTCACACCCTCTTTGTCCCTGACATGTGACCGTTGTGACCATGGTGGTGGGAGAAGGACCAGGCAGAGCCCAGGGCCCTTTCATTCCCTCCCCAGCAAGGGGCAGAGGGTGTGGCCTCCCACCCTGGGCAGGACCATTTTAGAAATGGGCCAAGTTGGTGTACTGGACTTTTTGCCCAGAGGCAAGATTGCCACCTGTCCATCTCCAGTCTGGCCTTCTTTTGCGCCCCAGGTAGATATCTAATCAGAGGTGTAGGGGACATGTCCAGGAAGCTATTAAATCCAGGTTATGGCCAAATTCAACTCATTTCCCACGATCGCTGGGTGTGATTCCAGACAGAGGTAGGCTCAGAGCCCTAAGTGTGGGAACCTTGGAAGAGCCACCCTCACAGCTCAGTGGGATGGTGGGGACCAGCCAGGGCACACTGAGGGACACGGAGACCTGCAGTGCTGCCCTGCAGTGGCTGGCTGTCAGAGAGTAGGCTCCTCCCCACTAGCCTTGATAGACAGAGTGTGACTAACGGGCAAAACGTGAGGCTAATTAAAAGCTAACATTGAGGGATATGGAGCCTCATGGTGTTTTCTCAGCAGCTTGCTGGATGGCTGAGTGGCTGGGCCAAGGGCTGTAGTGGTGTCAATCACTCCCGCTGTTTGTCTAACCTCACCAAGTGTGTTTCTCTTTATTACCAGAACACAGACAGGAAAGGCGATCTCCCCACAGATGCAGATGCAGGAATGCACACTCCTAGTAGAACAGAGGTTGGTGAGAGGGGCCTACAGCCTGAAGAACCTCCAGCCCTGGGTGCCCTGGAGACTCTGGTGGTCTGCTGAGCACTTACCTGGTCAAGTTCTGGGGAGGGTGCTTTACAGGTGCTCCCTCTGAAGCCTGAAGATGCCCAGGTGCTGAGCTCTGGTTGGTCAGCTGACCTATCCAGAGTCACACAGGCAGGAAAGGGTGGGGGCACTGGAGTTGCCACTGCTCTCTGTCTCTTACTCAAACTCAACATTTCCTTCCCGGTATGGCCAGGCTAACACTGGTCTGGTTCAGCTGCCTCCTGTGCCATTCTAGATGTGTTCCACAGGCCTCTGTGCCTTTGGTCCTTCTCTTCTTTTCCTGGAGCAGAGCCAACAAACTTTTGTGAAGTGCTTTGCAAGTTACAGTCTCTGTCATCAGTATTCTACTTGCTATATAGTAGCACAAAAGTGGCCAGAGGAGACTGTAAACAGAGGGGTGTGGCTGTGTCTTGATAAAACTTTATTTATGAAATAGGTGCGCAGACTTATCAAGTTCAGTGTGAGACTGATTACAGAAACATTTGTTAGGCCTTCCTGCATCCATGCCCTGTGTAGTGTGACTTTCAGCTCCTCCGATGGAGGAGTAGTTAGTGTCCTTCCCTGTGAATCTGGGCTAGCCTTACCACTTGTTTGATCAGCAGAATGAAATGTCAAAAGTATGTTGGATCCAAGCCTCAGAGACTGGTGTACTCCACCTCTCTCGGCACTGATCACCACATGCAGATATCCTAGACTAGCCAGCTCGAGGATGACAGTCACATGGTGTAGAGAGTTGTCACCCGAGCTGAGGCTGCCTGAGATCAGTGTCCATCCAGTCAGCCACTGGGTGAAAGGTCAAGATGGGCAGAGCTGCCTGCCCAGCCCACATTTTTTTATGACATCTAGTCAGTCCATCCAAGACCAGACAAACTACCCAACTGACTCATAGCATAGTGAGCAATAATGAATGCTTTCTGAGTTATGGGGTGATTTGTTATGCAGCATAGCTAACTGATATCTCTTCCCATTCATTTCCCTCACTGTGTCCAGATTCACTTGTTCCATCAGCTCCTTTAATGCACTCTCAAATTTCCCTGCATGAGTCATCATTTCCTTGCCCTGTTCATCCTAGGCCCAGGTACCAGACAACTTGGGACAGCCCTGTACCCAAGAACTCACTGAAATGATTCAGACAGGCCAATCCCAAGCCCATTTACTCTGTCTTGTTTTTCCTGCAGAAACCACAACCCACAGAGATCTGTCTTTCTCTTCTTATAAAGGCATTAATATAATCATGAGGAGCCCACCCTCATTACTTCATCCAAATTTAATTAGTTCCCAAAGGCTCTGCTATCACGTTGTCGGTTTAGAGGTTCAATATATGAATGGGGGGACAGACACAAACATACATATCTATAACAAATGGCAAACTGAATCTAACAGAATAGTAAAAAGGCTACACATTATGATAAATTGGGATTTATCCTGGGAGTGCAAAGTTCTTCAAACATAAGAAAATCAATTAATGTAATAGATCATGTTTTTTCCTCTCCTTTGAAAAACGATTTATTTATTTATTTATTTATTTATTTAGAGAGTGGGAAGGGAGGAAGAAATAGAAGGAAAGAAACATCAATGTAAGTGAGAAACATCGCATGGCTACCTCTTGTTCGTACCCCAAACAGGGACTGAACCTGCAACCCAGGCATTTGCCCTGACCAGGAATCAAACTGGCGACCTTTCATTTTGCAGGGCAACACCCAACCAACTGAGTCTAATGCCCAGGGCTCATTTTTACCTTTATTGAATTTATTGGGGTGACACTGGTTAACAAAAGTATATAAGTATAAGGTGCATAATTCCATAACACATCATCTGTATTTTGTGTTCATCACCCATGTCAAGTCTCCTTCCATCACCATTTATCCCCTGATACCCTCCTCCACCTTCCCTCACCCACCTCCCTCTGACAATCACCACACTGTTTTCTGCATCCCTGAGTTCTTTTCTCTCAGTCCCTCCACAACCTCTACCACCCTGCCCCCCCAACTCCTCTGACAGTTGATAGTCTACCCTCAATCTATGAGTCTGTCTTTATTTTGCTTATTCATTTTGTTCATTACATATGAGTGAAATCACATGGTACCTGTCTTTCTCTGATGGGCTTATTTCATTTAGCAAAATACTCTCCAAGTCCACTTATGCTATTAAAAAAGGTAATATTTTCTTCTTGTTTATGGCCAAGTAGTATTCTATTATGTAAATGTGCCAAAGCTTTTTTTTTAAATTGTTCAATTACAGTTGTCCTCATTTTTCCCCCATTATTCTCCCCTGCCTCCACTTATCTATTGATGGACTCTTAGCGACCTCCAAATCTTGGCTGTTGTAAATAATGCTGCAATGAACAAAAGGGTATATATATTATTTCCAATTAGCGTTTTGGGTTTCTTCAGATATGTTCACAGAAGTGGAATTGCTGGGTCATAAGGCAGTTTAATTTTTAATTTTTTAGGAAACTCCATATTGTTTTCCACAGTGGCTGCTCCAGTCTGCATTCCTATCAAATGCGCATGAGGGTTCCCTTTTCTCCACATCCTCCCCAACACTTGTTGTTTGTTAGTTTATTGATGATAACCATTCTGACAGGCATGAGCTAATATCTCGTTGTGGTTTTAATTTGCATTTCTCTGATGATTAATGATGTTGAGCATCTTTTCATATATCTATCGGCCATCTCTATGTCCTTTTTGGGGAAGTGTCTATTCAGGTCCTTTGCCCATCTAAAAAAATGGATTTTTTGGTTTTTGTGTGTTGAGTTGTCTAAGTTCTTTACAATTTTTGGATGGTAACCCCTTATCCGATGTATCATTGGCAAATATGTTCTCCCATTCAGTGGGTTCTTTTAATTTTGTTGATGGTTTCCTTTGCTGTGCAAAAACATTTTAGTATGATGTAGTCCCATTTATTTTTTCTTTTGTTTCCCTTGACTGAGGAGAGATATCAGAAAAAATATTGCTATGAGAAATGCCTGAGATTTTACTGCCTATGTTTTCTTCTAGGATTTTTATTGCTTTGAGTCTTACATTTAAGTTTTTAATCTATTTTGAATTTACTCTTGTTTACAGTGTAAGAGAGTGGTCTAGCTTAATTTTTTTGCAGATATCTGTTCAATTTTCCCAACACAATTTATTGAATAGAACTGCTACTGCTTTTCACAGCCAGATGCTACATGGGTGCTTCTTTCCAGCTCTGGTGCTCTGGTCTGGGGAGCCCTTCTTGGGGTTTAGGCCCCACACTTATGGGGAACCCCTGCAGCTGAGATATCCTTCCAGAATATCAGCCACTGGCCTTGGGAGAGGAGTCAGCCCTCTCCACCCTTCCTACCAGTCCTGATATAGCTTCCTTTGTAAATCCTTGACTACAAGACTTCTCTTCAGCTAGTCTTCAGTTGGTTATTCAGGATGCTTGTTCTATAATTTAGTTGTAATTCCACTTTGTTCCTGGGAGGGAGTGAGTGTAGCTTCCACCTACTCTGTTGCCATCTTGAAAGCCCTTTTAATGAAACAACTTGAATTTTATCAACAGACAGGAAAATCAGTTGTTGAGAGAGAAAAATAAAGGAAACAGGCTCGTGGCTTGACCCCCACACAGGCCTGTGGTTACTCTTGGGGAAATGGCCTCAGCTCCAAAATCCTTTGTGTACCTAGCAATGCAGTTTTTCCTGTGGAATCTTGGCTCTGGTAATCTCAGTGGTGAAAGACTGAAAGTGTACCCCTTCTAAGGTCAGGGACAAGACAAAAATGCCCACTTTTACCACTACGATGCTACTTTGCACTTGGGCTAGCCAGAGCAATTAGACAAGAAAAGGAAATGGTCTTTCTTCTATGTGTTTGTTCCTCTTATAAGGACACCAGCCCTTTGTTATTAAGTCCCCACCCTTATGAACTCATTTAACATAAATTACCTCCTGAAAGGCCCTACTGCCAAATAGGGTCAGAGAGGGGTTAAGGCTTCAACATAAAAGATTTGAGGAGGGCATAATTCAGTTCATAGCAACTAACTTCTGTTTTCATTTATTTTTCTCTGTTGTCTTTCTACTCTTTTTAACATTGATCCCTGCTTGAACTTTATCATTTTCTTTTATCTATCAGTTTTGGTTTTGGTTTGCTCTCTTTTCTTAGCTCCTTAAGGTGTAAACTTAGGTTATTGATTTATGTTTTAATGTAAGCATTCACAGCTATAAATTTCCCTGTAGTGCAATAAATTATGAAAATTCATAGCAATACAAGCCCACCTGAAGAAACAAGAAAAATATCATATAAACAAGTTAACTTTTCACCTAAAGGAACTAGAAAAAGAATAACAAACAAACGCCAAAGTGAGTAGAAGAAAGGAAATAATAAAGATTAAAGCAGAAATAAATGACAGAGACTAAAAAAACCCCAATGACATCAAAAGCTGAATCTTTGAAAATCTAAACAAGATTGAGAAATCTCTAATCAGACTCAGGAAGAAAGGAAGTTAGTTGTTAGTTTTATATATATTGTTACATATAAAAGTGTAACTTGTTTCTGGATATTTATTTTGTATCCTGCTACTTTACTGAATTCATCTATCAGTTCTAGTACTTGTTTTTGTGTAATCTTTAGTGTTCTCTATATACAGTGTTATGTCATCTGCAAATAATGAAAGTTTACTTCTTCTTTCCAATTTGGAAGTCTTTAATTTCTTCCTCTTTCTGATACCTGTGGCTAAGACTGCCAGTATTGTGTTGAATAAAAGAGGTGAAAGTGAACACCCCCATTTCATTTCTGATCTTAAGGGATTTTAGTTTTCAGTTTTTAGTTTTTTAGTTTTTCTCATTGAGTAAGATGTTGGCTGTGGGTTTGTCATATATGTCCTTCATTATGTTGAGGCATGTCCCTTCTATGCTTGCTTTGCTGACAGTTATCATAAATGGATGCTGGGCTTTATCAAATGCTTTTTTTGCATCTATTCATATGACCATGTGTTTTTCATTCTTCATTTTGGTTATGTGGTATATCAAGTTTATTGATTTGCAGATATTGTACCAATCTTGCATCCCTAGAATAAATCCCATTTGATATGGTATATGATCTACTTAATGTACTTAGGAATACTTAATGTATTCCTGGATCCAGTTTGCTAATATTTTGTGGGGGGATCTTTGCATCTATATTAATAGGGATATTGGCTTATAATTTCCTTTCTCATTAGTGTCTTTATCTGGTTTTCAAAATAGGATAATGCTGGCCTCATAAAATTAGATTGAGAGTCTTGCCTTCTCTTGAATTTTTTGGACTAGGTTGAGAATAGGTGTTAGTTCTTCTCAGAATGTTTTGTAAAATTCACCTGTGAAGCCATTCAGCCCAGGACTTTAGTTTGCTGGGAGTTTTCTTTTTATTAATTCTTCAGTATAATCAATTATAATTGGTTTGTTCAGATTTTCTGATTTTTCCTGATTTACATGTTTCTAGGAATTTATCCATTTCATCCAGGTTTTTCCATTTGTTGGCATATAGTTGTTCCTGACATTTTCTTACAATCTTTTGTATTTCTTGGTGTCAGTTGTTACTTCTCCTCTTTCATTTCTGACTTTATTTGCTTGGGTCTTTTTCCTTTCTTTCTTCCTTCCTTCCTTCCTTCCTTCCTTCCTTCCTTCCTTCCTTCCTTCCTTCCTTCCTTCCTTCCTTCCTTTTGTATTATATGTAATATTTCATATGTAACATTACAACAACAAATGATCAGAATCAAAAACTTAGAAAATAATCCCATTCATAACTGCTTCAAAATGAATAAAACACCTAGGAATAAATTTAATCAAGGATGTAAAATACCTGTACTTAGGAAACTATAAGGCACTGAAGAAAAAGAATCAGAAAAAGATACAAACAAATGGATATACTGTGTTCAAGGATAGGAAGAATTAATATTATTAAAATGTCCATACTACTCAAAGCAAGCTAGAGATTCAACACAATCTCTGTCAAAATACCAATGGCATATTTTGAAGAACTAGAATAATCCAAAAATTTATGTGGAACCACAAAAAATCTTGAATAGCCTCAGCAATATTGAGAAAGAAGAACAAAGTTGGAGGACTTATGTCTCTTAATATCAAACTATACTACAAGGCCATAGTAATCCAAACAGCATGGTACTGGAATAAAAACAGACATATAGATGAATGGAACAGAACAGGGAGCACAGGAATAAACCCAAGCTTAGATGGTCAATTAATATTTGACAAAGAAGGCAAGAACATATGATGGAGTAAAGACAGTTTATTCAAAGTTGGGGGTGGAGGAAGTGACTGAAAGTGGGGAGAGACAAGAAAGCAGCATTGTTCCCTCTCTGACTCCTCCCCACATGCAATGACATAATGCAGAAAAGTGCATTGCCCCGCCCTGGTGAATGACTAAGGCTCCACCCTTTACAGTATAACAGGTGTGCTGAGACAAAGAAATATTGCTCAAATGAAAGAACAGATCAAAACTCCAGAAAAAGAACTAAGTGATGAGGAGACAGCCAACTTATCAGATGCAGGGTTCAAAACTGGTAATCAGGATGCTCACAGAAATGGTTGAGTATGGTCACAAAATGGAAGAAAAGTGAAGGCTACGCAAAGTGAAATAAAGAAAAATACACAGGGAACCAATAGCAAAGGGAAGGAAACCAAGACTCAAACTAACTATTTGAAGTAGAAGGAAGAAATAAACATTCAACCAGAACAGAATGAAGAAAAAAGAACTCAAAAAAAAATGAGGAGAGTCATAGGAACCTCTGGGACAACTTTAAATGTTCCAACATCCGAATCATAGAAGTGCCAAAAGGAGAAGAGGAAAAGCAAGAAATTGAAAAATTATTTGAAAAAATAATGAAGGAAAACTTCCCCAATATGGCAAAGGAAATAGACTTCCAGGAAGTCCAGGAAGCTCAGAGTCCCAAAGAAGTTGGATCCAAGGAGTAACATACCATGACACATCATAATTACATTACCCAAGATTAAAGATAAGGAGAGAACCTTAAAGCAGCGAGAGCAAGGGAGAGTGTTTCCTACAAAGGAGTTCCCATGGCACTATTAGCTGATTTCTCAAAAGAAACTTTGCAGGCAAGAAGGGGCTGGAAAGACGTATTCAAAGTCATGAAAAGCAAGGACCTACACCCATGAATACTCTGTCCAGCAAAGCTATCATGTAAAATGGAAGGGTAGATAAAGTGCTTGCCAGATAAGATCAAGTTAAAGGAGCTCGTCATCACCAAGCCCTTATTATATGAAGTGTTAAAGGGACTTATCTAAGAAAATGAAGAAGATTCACAACTATGAAGATAAAATGACAATGAACTCATAACTATGAACAACTGAACCTAAAAAATACAAAACAAAAACAAACTAAACAAGTAGAACAGGAACAGAATCACAGAAATGGAGATCACACGTGGGATTTTCACTGAGGTGGGGGAGGGGTGAGAATGGGGGAAAAGGTACAAGGAATAAGAAGCATAAATGGTAGGTACAAAATAGACTGGGGAAGGTTAAGAACAGTACAGGAAATGGAGAAGCCAAAGAATTTACATGTATGACCCATGGACATGAACTAAGAGGGGAGAATGGTGGAGGGATGGAAGTGCAGGACAGAGGGGGAGAAAGGGGAGAAAACACGGGACAACTGTAATGGCATAATCAATAAA
The DNA here is from genome assembly GCF_021234165.1 of Pteronotus mesoamericanus. NCBI lineage: Eukaryota > Metazoa > Chordata > Mammalia > Chiroptera > Mormoopidae > Pteronotus > Pteronotus mesoamericanus. The sequence continues at coordinate 9,353,104 of NW_026555304.1, read as the reverse complement.
TGGTACTTAAAAAAACACAGTCTATTTAATAAATGGAGCTGGGAAAATTGGCCAAATACATGCAAAAACATGAAACTAGACCACTTCGTTAAACCTCATGCAAGAACAAATTCAAAATAGATTAAAGACTTAAATGTAAGACTCAAAACCATATAAATCCTAGAAGAAAATATAGGCAGTAAAATCTCATACATTTCTTATAGCAATATTTTTTCTGCTATATCTCTTCAGGCAAAGAAAACAAAAGAAAAAATTAACAAATGGAATTACAACAAACTAAAAAGTTTTTTCACAACAAAGGAAATCATAAAAAAAACAAATAACCTACTAAATGAGAGAACATACATGCCAATGATACATCTGATAAGGGGTTGATATCTAAAATAAAAAACAAAGAAACAAACCAATTAAAAAGTTACAGAGGGCCCAAATAGACACTTCTCCAAATAGGACATACAGATAGCCAAGAGACATGAAAAGATGCTCAATGTCACTAATTATCAGAGAAATGCAAATTAAAACCACAATGAGATGTCATCTAATACCTTCCAGGATGGCTATCATCAATAAGTCAACAAACAACAACTGTTGGAGAGGTTGTAGAGAAAAGGGAACCCTTGTGCATTGTTGGTTGGAATGCAGGTTGGTACAGCCACTAGGAAAAACTTTGGAGTTTCCTCAAAAGATTAAAAATGGACTGCCCTTAGAACCCAGTAATTCCACTTTTGGAGATTTATCTGAAGAAAACAGAAACACTGATTCAAAAGAATATATGCACCCCTATGTTCTTTACAGCATTATTTACAATAGTCAAGCTATGGAAGCAACCCAAGGGCACATCTATGGATGAGTGGATGAAAAAGCTGTGGTACATGTATGCAATGGAATATTACTAAGCCATAAAAAACAATGAAATCTTACCATTTGCCACAGCATGGATGGACCTAGAGGATATTAGGCTGAGTGAAATAATTCAGTCAGAGAAAGACAAATGTCATATGATTTCACTAATATGTGGAATTTAAAGAACAAAATAAAAAAAACTGAAATAGACTCATAGATACAAAAAGAGGACTCTGGGTTGCTGTGGGGGGGGTTGGGGCTCTGTGTTAAAGAGGTGAATGGACCAAGAAGCACAAATTGATAACAATAAAATAGTCATGGGGAAATAAATTAAGCACAGAAAATATAATCAATAATATTGTGATAACTATGTATAGTGTCAGCTAGGGTACTGGAAATATTGAGGCGAATGCTATGTAGTATATATGATTGTCTAACCACTAAGCTGTACAACAGAAACAAATACATAATAAAAATAATTCCCTCTTAGCGCTGTTTTCACTGCATTCCATAAGTGTTGGTATGTTGTGTTTTCTTTTTCAATAATCTCTAAGCATTTTATCATTTCACTTATTTATTCTTGACTAACTGGTTGTTTAAGAGCATGTTGTTTAATTTGCACATATTTCCTTCTGTTCCAGATTTCCTTCTGGTATTGGTTTTCAGTCCATTGTGGCCAGACGGTATTGAAATACTTAATATGATATTTAACTTCTAAAAATCTACTGAGACTCGTTTTGTGGTCTACCATATGGAATAGCCTGAAGAATGTTCCATGTGTACTTTAGAGAAATGTGTATTCTACTGTTACGAGGTTGAGGGTTTTTAATGTTTGTTGCGTCTAGTTGGTTTACAGTTGTATTCAACTCCTCTATTTTGTTATTGATCTTCTGTCTAGTGGTTTTATTACTGAAACCTCTGACTGTTAATGTAGAATTGTATACTTCTTCCTTCAAATCTGACAAAGTTTTCTTAATATATTTTGGGCTCTGTTGTTTTCCCCCAGCATTTTGGAGACATAATTGACATATAAGCGGGGGATCCAAAAAAACTGGAATTATGTTCTGGAGGGTAGACCCCTTGTAGTACAGGAGTCCCCTGCTAGATGAGTATTCTAGGAACACATCTGTATCAGTGTACTAGCAGGTGGTGTTAGAGGCTGCATTCAGCTTCACTGAATTCGTTTTTTTTTTTTTTTACAATTTTCATTTTTTTTTTAAATTTAATTTTTTTATTCAAATACATTTGTCTCCAGCTTCCCACCACCACTTTTCCACTTTGGCTTTATCCATGGGTTCTTTTTACATGTTCCTTGGCTTGACCCTTGCCTTCCCTTTCCCCACCCCTCCCCCCATCCTTCCCTCTTGATTCTGTTCATTTCTTTTTTCTTTCAATGTTGCTGGTTGTATTTTCCTTGCTTGTGTGTTTTGTTGGTTAGGTTGCACTTATAGGTCAGATCATACGGTATTTGTCTTTCACCCCCTGGCTTATTTCAATTAGCACAATACTCTCCAGTACCACCCATACTGTTGCAAAGGATAGTAGCTCGCTCTTTCTTTCTGCTGTGTAGTATTCCATTGTGTAAAGGTACCACAGTGTTTTGATCCACTCATTTACTGATGGGCACTTAGGTTGCTTCTAGCACTTGGCTACTGGAAAGTGTACTGCTGTGAACATCGGGGTGCATAGGTTCTTTTGAATTGCTGTTTCGGGATTCTTAGAATATAATCCCAGCAGTGGAATCACTGGATCAAAAGGCAGTTCCACTTTTAGTTTTTTGAGGAAATTCCAAACTTTTCCACAGTGGCTGCGCCAGTCTGCATTCCCACCAACAGTGTACTAGGGTTCCCTTTTCTTCATAGCCTCGCCAGCACCTGTTGTTTGTTGATCTGTTTATGTGGCCATTCTGACCGGTGTGAAATGGTATCTCATTGTGGTTTTAACTTGCATTTCTCTAATGGCTAGTGATACTGAGCATCCTTTCATATGTCTCTGGGCCCTGTGTATGTCCTCCTTGGAGAAGTGTCTGTTCAGGTCCTTTGACCATTTTTTAATTGAATTGTTTGCCTTCTTGGAGTGGAATCATGGGAGTTCTTTATACATTCTGGAGATCAAACCCCTATATGATGTATCATTGGCAAATATATTTTCCCGTGTGGTTCGTTCCCTTTTCATTTTGCTGATGTTTTCTTTAAGCATGCAGAATCTCCTTATTTTGATGAGGTCCCATTTGTTTATTCTTTCCCCTATGTCCCTTGCTTTAGGGGACATATCGGTGAAAATACTTCTGCGTGGGATAGCTGAGAGTTTCCTGCCTATGTTCTCCTCTAGGACTTTTATGGTGTCATGACTTATATTTAAGTCTTTTATCCATCTTGAGTTTATTTTTGTGTATGGTATAAGTTGGTGGCTGAATTTCAATTTTTTGCATGTAGCTGTCCAGATCTCCCAACACCATTTCTTGAAGAGGCTATTTTTACTTCATTTTATGCTTCTGCCCCTTTGTCAAATATTAATTCACCATAGACACATGGGTTTATTTGTGGGCTTTCTATTCTATTCCACTGATCTATGTGTCTGTTCTTGTGCCAGTACCAGACTGTTTTGATTACAATGGCCTTGTAATATAGTTTTATGTCTGGTATTGTGATCATTCTTGCTTTGTTTTTCTTTCTCAAAATTGATGCAGCTATTTTGGGTCATTTATGGCTTCATATGAATTTGTGAAATGTTTGTTCTATGTCTCTGAAATATGTCATTGGTATTTTAATAGGGATTGAGTTGAATTTATAAATTGCTTTGGGCAGTATGGATGTTTTGAATATGTTAATTTTTCCAGTCCATGAACATGGTATCAGCCTCTCTTTATTTGTGTCTTCCTTAATTTCTTTCTTCAATGTTGTATAGCTTTTTGTGCACAGGTCTTTTACCTCTTTGGTTAAATTTATTCCTAGGTACTTTATTTTTCTTATGCTATAGCAAATGGATTTTTTTTCCTGATTTCTGCTTCTGATATTTCATTGTTGGTGTACAAAAATGCCTTCGATTTCTGAATATTGACTTTGTATCCTGCTGTTTTGCCAAATTCACTTATTAGGTTGAGTAGGTTTGTGGTGGAATCTATAGGGTTTTCTATGTACAGTATCATGTCATCTGCAAATAATGATCATTTTACTTCCTCCTTTCCAATTTGGATGCATTTTATTTTTTTTTTCTTGTCTGACCATTGAGGCCAGGACTTCCAATAGTATGTTGAATAGAAGTGGTGAAAGTGGACATCCTTGTCTTGTTCCCAATCTTAGTGTGGAAGCTTTTAGTTTTTGCCCATTGAGTATGCTGTTAGCTGTAGGTTTTTCATATATGGCCTTTATTACATTAAGGAATGCCCCATTTATTCCCACTCTGCTGAGTGTTTTATCATAAATGGGTGCTATACCTTATAAAATACATTTTCCCGCATCTACTGAGATGATCATGTGGTTTTTCTTTCCTTTTGTTTATGTGATGTATCATGTTTATTGATTTGCAAATATTGAACGAATCCTGCATCCCTGGGATGAATCCCACTTGATCATGGTGGATGATTCATTTAATGTATTGCTGGATGTGGTTTGCCAATATTTTGTTGAGGATTTTAGTGTCTATGTTAATCAGTGAAATTGGCCTGTAGTTTTCTTTCTTTATAGGGTCTTTATCTGATTTTGGGATTAGGGTGATGCTGACCTCATAAAAAGAGTCTGGGAGTTTTCGCTCCTCTTGGATATTTTTGGAATAGTCTGACAAGGACAGGGGTTAGCTCTTCCTTAAATGTTTTGTAAAATTCTCCTATGAAACCATCCAGCCTTTTGTGTGCCAGGAGTGTTTTGATTACTGCTTCAATTTCCCCAGCTGTTATTGGTCTGTTCAGGCTTTCTGCTTCTTCTTCATTCAGTGTTGGAAGGGCATACTTTTCTAGAAATTTGTCCATTTCATCCAGGTTTTCAAATTTCTTGGCATATGATTGCTCATAGTAATTTCTTACAATCCTTTGTATTTCTGTGGTACGAGTTGTTATTTCTCCTCTTTCATTTCTGATATTATTTATTTGGGTCCTCTCCTTTTCTTTCTTAATGAGTCTGCCAAAGGCTTGTCAATTTTCTTTATCTTTTCAAAGAACCAGCTCCTGGATTTGTAATCCTTTGAATTGTTCTTTTAGTCTCTTTTTCATTCAGTTCTGCTCTGATCTTTTTATTTCCTTCCTTCTACCTACTCTGGGATTTGTTTGTTGTTGTGTCTCCAGTTCTTGAAGTTGTAGTGTTAGGTCATTTATTTAAACTGTTTCTATCTTTTTTAGGTAGGCCTGTGTTGCTATGAACTTCCCTCTCAGGACTGCCTTTGCTGTGTCTCATAGGTTTTGTACTGCTGTGTGTTCATTTTCATTTGTTTCCAGAAACTTTTTGATTTCTTCTCTTACCTCTTGATTGACCCATTCATTGTTTAATAGGGTGCTGTTCAGTCTCCACGAGTTTGAATGTTTTTGAGGTTTCTCCTTGAGGTTGGTTTCTAGTTTCAAGCCCTGTGGTCCGAGAAAATGCTTGTTATGATTTTGATTTTCCTGAATTTGTTGAGGCTTGTTTTGTGTCCTATCATGTGATCTATCTTTGAAAATATTCCATGAGCATTTGAAAAGAATGTGTATTTTGCTTCTTTGGGATTAAAGGTTATATATATATAATCGGTTAAGTCCATTTGATCTAATGCATCATTCAGTTCCACAATATCCTTGTTTATGTTTCATTTGGTAGATCTATCCATTTTTGACAGTGGGGTATTACAATCCTCTACCATCAATGTGTTTTTTTCTTGAAGTCCTCCAAGATTTTCCTTACATCTCTGAGTGCTCTTGTGTTGGGTGCATATAGGTTTACAATGTTTATGTCTTCTTGATAGACTCTTCCTTTGAGTATTATAAAGTGTCCTTCTGGGTCTCTATTTATGGCCTTTGTTTTGAAATTTATTTTGTCTGATATAAGTATTGTTACCCTTGGTTTTTTTTCCTGTCCATTTGCTTGAAATATTTTTTTTCCAACCGTTTACTTTTAGTCTGTGTAGGTCCTTTGTTTTGAAGTGGGTCTCTTTTAGGTAGCATACATGTGGGTCCTGTTTTCATATCCATTCAGGTATCCTGTGTCTTTTGCTTGGAGCATTTAGTCCATTTACATTTAAAGTTATTATTGATAGGTACTTATTTTTTTTTTCCTTTTGTACCTGTGTTCTTCTCTTTCTCACTTTCTTTCTTCATCTTCTTAAAGCAGTCCCTTTAGCATATCTTGTAATGCTGGTTTGGTGGAGGTGAATTCTCTTAGCCTTCTTTTGTCTAGAAAACTCCTTACTTCCCCTTCCATTTTAATTGAGAGCCTTGCTGGATAGAGCAGTCTTGGTTGCAAGCTTTTGCTTTTCATTACTTGGAATATTTCTTGCCATTCCCTTCTGGCTTGCAGTGTTTCTGTTGAGAAGTCAGATGCTAGTCGTATTGGCGCTCCCTTATATGTTACTACCTGTATCTCCCTTATTTCCTTTAGGATTCTCTGTTTGTCTTTGATATTTGCCATTTTAATGATGATGTGTCTTGGAGTGGGCCACATTGGGTTCCTCTTGAATGGGGCCCTCTGTGCTTCCTGGACTTGCATGACTTTTTCTCTCCTCCAATTAGGGAAGTTTTCCATTATTACTTTTCCAAACAGGTTCTCTATCCCTTGTTCCTCTCTTCTCCTTCTGGTATCCATATTATACAGATATTATTATGTTTCAGGTTGTCCTGCATTTCCCTAAACACCTCTTCACTCTGTTTGAGTCGTTTTTCCATTTGTTGCTCTTTCTGGGAGCTTTTTTCTAACTTATCCTCCAGCTCGCTGATTCAGTCCTCTGCTTCATCTAGGATGCTTCTGATCCCTTGAACTGTGTTCTTCAATTCAGAAATTGTATTCTTCATTTCCTCTTGTCTCTTATTGATAGTTTCCATGTCCTTTTTCATGTTGATAGTTTGCAGTAAGTTCCTCATAGTTTCCCTGGAGATTTTTGTAATTCTCTCCGAGCTCACTGAGCTTGTGTAGCTTCTTTAGAATCATTGTTTTGAATTCAATATCTGATATTACTTGCCTCTATTTCATTTAGTTCTCTCTGTGTGGATTCTTCCTTTCCCCTTGATTGGGGGAGTGTTTCTTTTTCTTCCCACTATTTGTGAGACTATTTTGTTTTTTGCTTCTGCTTCTTAAATTGATCTCCTTTGATTTCCTGACTTTGAGGTGTGAACTTCTATTGTAGTAGACAGCTTTTTTTTTCTTTTCTTTCTGGGTCTGCCTCTGGTGATGTCAGATATTGACCCTCTGTGACCTTAGGCAGTCTGTGACTTCCATGAAGCTACTGTCCGGGCCTGTCTCCTGCAATTGTTAATCTAGTCACTCTGCCATCAGCCTTCATGTTTAGGAACTACAGGGCAGGGCAGCGCTTACTGAGGGCAGGGCTAGTGTTTCTTCTCACGCTTCTGCCTCTCTGGTGCGTGGCCTGCCTGAGCAAGATGGAGACTGCGGGATGAGGGAGGAGTCATCACCGGGATCCCCCAGCTACTCCCTCAGTTCTCTCCCAACGACTCTGTCTCCAGTCTGTGCTCAACCGTTTCTAGACAGCCTTGCGTCCCCTTTAGCCAGGGATCTACTATCTGTGCCAGCCATTCTGTACTCAGCGCCCAGGCCTGTGCAACACCTGACCAGGCTGAGCCTCTTGGGGGTGGGGCTATTTTTTCCTTTCACGCTGCTGCTGCTCAGGGGAGTGGTCTGCCTGAGCAGGTTGGCAACTGTGGAATGGGGAGTGAGCCAGCACTGGCACCCTGCCGGCCACATTCTGTTTTTCCCCAAAGCCTTCTTCCCCAGTGTCTCCTCTGGCGGCTCCAGCGCACTCTGGCCCCCGCTTTTCCGGAACCCAGGTTAAGTGGCTGCTACTACAAATTTTTGTGTTGGCCCTTTAAATGGCTCTTTGTGTCTTCAGCCACCTGTCTCTGGCAGAGAGCAACCCTGCCACTTTTCGCAGCTGGCTGTTTTCTGTGTACTTTTTGGGCTCTGGTGCTTTGGGCTAGAGATCCCTGCTTTTGGTTTAGACCCCGCTCTTCTCATGGGGATCCAACTGGTCGATTCAATATAATTCTTGTGCTGCCACCTGTGGGAGCCCTGCCCATCTTCTCAGGTCTGTACCACACTCCTTACCGGTTAGATTGCGCTAAAGCCAATTCTTCTTTCTGTCCAAGATTAAAAGGCTCCTCTATCGCTATTGTTCAGTTGTTTGTTCCAGGTGATTTCTCCACAATTTAGTTGTAATTCCAGGTTGGTCCTGGGAGGAGGTCAGTGTGACTTCCACACATTCCTCTGCCATCTTTATTCTCCCCTAATTTTTATATTAGTCTCATAGTCCTTTGAATTTCTGTGGTATCAGTATGATGTCTCTTTTTCCATTTATCATTTTATTTGAGTCTTCTTTTTGTCTTGGGAAGTCTAGTATAGGTTTATAAATTTTTATCTTTGCAAAGAACCAACTCTTAGGTTTGTTAATCTTTTCCATTGTTTTCTTAGTCTCTATTTCATTTATTTTTCATCACATCTTTATTATTTCTTTCCTTCTGCTAACTTTGGGCTGTTTGTTCTTCCTTTTCTAGTATCCTGGTGTACAATGTTAGGTTATTTACTTGAGGTCTTTTTTTGTTTTCATGTATGCACTTATAACTTTTCCTCTTAGAACTACTATTCCTGTATCCCATAAGTTTGTACAATATGTTGTGCTTCCATTTTCATTTGTTTGAAGACATTTCTAAAATTTCCCTTATTTCTTCTTCAAACTATTTACTGTTGAGGAGTGTGTTGTCTTATTTTCATGTATTTATTAATTTTTCAGCTTTCTTCCTCTTATTAACTTCTAGTTTTATACCATTTTACTCTGAAAAGATACTTCATATAATTTCTATCTTTCTGAATTTGTTGAGACTTGTTTTGTGTACTAACATATGATATATCCTAGGAAGTGTTCTGTGTGAGCTCAAGAAGAGTGTGTATTCTGCTGCTGTTGGATGGAATTTTCTGTGTATGCTCCGCTAGAGTCATTTGGACTACAGAGTTGTTCAAGTTTACTGTTTCCTTATTGAGTTTCTATCTGGATGACATATTCATTGTTGAGAGTAGGATATAAAAGACCCCAACTACTATTGTTTAGGTGTTTATATTTCCTTTGGGTTCTGTTAGTATTTGCTTTATATATTTAGGTGCTCTGATACTGGATGCATAATTTTTACAACGGTTTCATCTTAATGAATTGACTTTATCATTATATAATAACTGTTTTGTCTCATACAAGCATTTTTAACTTAAGGTCTATTTTGTCTCCTGTAAGTATAGCTACCCCTGCTTGCATTTGGTTAGCATTTGCTTATAATATTTTTTCCATTCCTTCACTTTCAGCCTATGTTTGTCCTTAAAGCTAAAATGAGTCTTTTGTAGGCAGCAGATGTATCTATATACAGAGAGACTCTAAGTGCCAGCAGATTCAGTGCCTAGTAAGAACCTGCTTCTTGGCTTAGAAATGGCTGCTTCCTTTCTATGTGTTCACGTGATCTTTCACAAAAGCATGTATGTGATTCCTGTCTCTTACTCTTCTTGCTAAGGATATTAATCCCATCATGGAGGGTCCCACCCTTATGACCTCATCTAAACCTAATTGCATATCAAAGGCCCCATCTCCAAATACCATCCCATTGGGGATTCAACGTATGAATTTGTTGGGAGTAGAACACAGATATTCAGTCAATGATAAAGGGGTGAATCCTGAGTCATGGGAGAGTGCTCTTGTATGAACAAACTCTCTTTTACAGCTTTCTATTCTGCACCCTGGCTCCCTGATATCACATACACAAGAGCATTTCCAGGCATGTTCTCCTGGTTTTTGATAGAACACAGTAGCCATGTCCTGAACTTTTTTGATGAATAATTCCTGCCCTCTTTTAGCAGGACCAGTCCTTCCTTACTGGGTCATACTTAGATTGGACCCTTCCTTTTTATTTAACAACCAGGAGGGAAAGAGTGAGAGGATCTTGCCATAGACATTTCCCTGGGGGAAGATATTCATGTGACATTCAGGGGATGCTGCTGAATTCCAGTAAGAGGTGGGAACTGTTGCCACTCCTACAGCATGCAGATCGGGGGAATCTAGGGCTCAAAGAAATGGGACCTCAGTTTATTGGACAAGGAACAATAGTCAACCATTAACCTGCGTGAGAGTGGGAGCAGACTCATCCCTGGCAGCTCCAGAAAGAAGTTCAGCCTGGCCAGTGGTTCAGCCTTGGAGACCCTGGACAGAGAATCCAGTTGGGTTCTGTGGATCTGGACTTCTGACCTTCTGGCCTATGCAACAGTGAGAGAATGAATTTGTGTTGTTTTGAGTTGCTCGATTTGTGATAATCTGTTATAGTAGTGAATACATGAGGCATCAGGTTCCATCCAAAGCCAAGAATTCAGGCTTCCTTATAATTCAAACACTCTCAGCTCCTCTCAGTGTGCTGTCCAATTGCAGGCAATAAGGGGCTCTTACACCATGAGTCTGGGTCCCCAACTTGCCTAGAGTTGTTGGTTTCTTGACCCAAACACACTTCCTTCCTACAGCTCTTGGTCTGCAACTCTCAGTCCTTCCAGTTATACCTTCCCCCAGTCTCCCTGCCCCCAGCCAGCCTCCTCCTTGGGGCCACATTCCATCTCACTATAGCGTGAGGGCACATCACAGCAGTCATGTCTGCAGCAGCTGAAGCCTCCTACTCCACTAGCATAATGAGTCTCCATCCACCAGGGACCCAATCCCAGAGCCTGATCTCAGAGCCCACTTGTGAGGATGATCTTCAGTAACAAAACCTAGAACAGAGCTTAAACTGAGGGACCACATGAAAGGAATTTATTTGGAGTAGAGAATACAGCAAATATAGCAGGGTGTTTGTCAGGCAGAGCTCTCGATGCTGCCCACAGGGAGCAAACAAAACAGATGGACCATCCATCAGAACTGTTAGTGGGGGCAAGAGACATGTGGGTGTACTCCCATTTCTCTCTGTCACCAGTAAAGGACTGAGAAGTTCCCCAAAATTGTAAGGACCCAGGTGCTCTCCATCCTTCATATGGTCAGACAAAGTGCGTTCCAGCAGCTTTGGGGCAGTGCCTCCCTGCCCCAGGACCTGCAGGTACTGGTGTAGGGTATGGAGCTCAGAAATTGTGAACAGACGAGGTGGGCAGGCCTCAACAGGCCCACTACAATTTGGAGCATGGGAGGTCGGGTGCCTCTGAGTGCTTGTTGAATGAACAAAAGGACATTGAGACATTCCTCCATGGGGTCACTCACTTACCAGAGTATACCCGCCCCTACTGCTCCTGATATGCAGCTCTGCACCGGACACACACTCAATCCAGGGCAGGGTATCCAACCCAGACAAACTCACGGAGGAAAGTAGGACCCTGTTGTGTCCCAGCTTGGGGAAAAAAGTGCTCTGTGGGTTCTAAGGGCACCAGCTCATTCTGGGGTTGGCTTGGGGGAAGAGCCAAGATAAGCTTTCTAGAGTAAAAACAGCAAAGGAATCATCCTGTGGCAGGCAAATAGGGAATCCCTTTGCACCAGGGTCCAGAAAAGCCTGTGAGACCGGTGAGATGGGGGCTTCACCTTGTCACCTGATAGCTGGGTTGGCCAGGTAAGTAATATCCTCTCTCTGGATCTCAGTGTCTGCAACTGTAAAAGAAGGCTGTTGATCTAGTTGGAGTAAGGGGTCAGAGACTTCTGGGCTCAGTGACCAGAGGGCCAGAACATGACCATGACCTGGGCCAGGCATCCCAACCCTGAGTTGTCTGCCATGGAGACCGAGGGTGGCTGTGAGGTTTCCACTTGCAGCACCCAGTACACAGGGACTCAAGGGTATGTTCTGGATTTGGGCTTTTCCCCCCCTGCAAGTGCATCCACATCCCTGGTCTGAAAGGCCTGCACTGGTTTCAAAACACCACCCCACTGTGAAGATCAAATCCCCCCATAACAATCAAGTGTGAAGCTTACAAAAACCCCAAGAAACTCTGGACCTGGATGATACCCTCACACCCCACCTTGACAGTGTTTCTCAGGTTTGTGCCCTTTGTGAGTAAATTGTGGTGACTAGTCCCACCTGGGCAAGTGAACTGAGGCCCTCAGCTTATTGGGACCTGTTGCAGGGGCTGGCTCTGACTATTCCATTTCTGCACTGCTACCCCAGAGGCCCACTCTGATGTGTCAGTGCTGCTTTTTGTCTGGGATTTGTTCCTTGAGCACACATTATTTTGTGTCTGGGAGTTTTTAATTTGGGTTTTTTATTTTTTCCATTCAGCCCTGTGTTTTTAAGCTCATTTGTATCTCTTATTATCAGTTGGTCCTCTGAGCAGTGTGTCCACTGAATGTCCCTGTCCACTCCCCTGGCTGCCTACAGCTCCCTCTTGTCTCAACAAGGCTGTCCTCATATCCCCTATCTGTCCCCTCTTAGACCTTTGTAAAATAGGAACACTTTAAAGTAGCAGAAACCCTTTGAGTCCTGGCCAGCTCAGAACAAATGATCAGGGCACAGACTCCAATGTCCTTTAGCTTTGAGCTAATGACCCCCAGGTCCCCAAGAAACTAACACAAATGTGGGCCTGGAAATGAAAACCCATGGGATTGGTATGAAAAAGCACATAATGAGAAAACATAAATACAGGTACACACATACATTCACACTACACACATGCTTACACAAACGTGCACAAACACACAAATGATACACACAGGTATGCACGCATGCACATACACCGATTGCTTTTTTCACCATCACCATTTTCTTCCCCACCCCAAAGCCACTGGACACACCTGTGCAAGGCATTCTGTCAGAAGCTTCAGCTCTCTAAGTTCCCCCAAGTCTAGGGGAATTTTTGGCCACATTACAGATGAGAGAGCTGAGTTACTATGAGGACCAATGATGCTCAGGGCACATAGCCCATGCTGAGGGTTCCATCTGGAAACATGGGCAGCAGGCACTGGGCATGGATTCCTTGAAGGAATGAGTGGTGGTTTCAGCCTTATTTTGCAGAACTGGAAAAGCAAGTATTGAAACCCTCATAATGCACAAAGAAGAGGGTAGTATCAAAGCTAGGTCAGAGGTCTGAGGTCAGGGTGGAGAGATGCCACTGGAGAAGTTGTCTCTAGGAGGGAGGGTTGTCTGAAGGAATGTCCAGTGGACAAAAGCATTTTGGGGAGGCTAGAGCCTCAGGAAGCCTGGGAAAAGTGGACCTCAGGCTCTGCTGACCTCAGTTCCAGAGAATACAGACAAGGGGTGGGGTGTTCCTGGGTCTGGGCCTCTCAGGAAATCACTTTCAGGCCTGCCTCTGGCTCACTAAAGTGAGTGGTAAAGAAAGACAGCCTTTTTTAACTGAGTTGTTTGCCTTACAGCCTAAGTGCCCACCAATAAATGAGTGGATCAAAAACCTGGTACATTTACACAATGGAATACTATGCAGCAGAAAGAAAGAAAGAGCTACTACCTTTTGTGACAACATGGATGGAACTGGAGACTATTATGGAAAGCGAAATAAGCCAATCAGAGAAAAACAAATACCATATGACCTCACCTATAAGAGGAATCTAATGAACAACCTAAATAACAGGCAAAATAGAACCAGCAGCATGGAAACATGGAACATACTGACAGCAACCGGAGGAGAGAGGAGAGGGGGATAATGGTGGAAAGAAGGGGGAGGAAATAGTCAAAGAACATTTATGAATGGCCCATGGACATAATGGTGTGGGGATTGACTGGGAGCTGGGGGTGGGCTGAGTGGAGGAGGGGCAAAGGGGGAAAATTGGGACAACTGTAATAGAATAACAATAAAAAAAGAAAGCCTTTTACATTAAACTGCCTCAATTTTCAATTTGCTTGACATTTGAGCAGCACAGGCCTACTGAGGGCTCTGGCTCCCTTACTGCAGCAGCCTGGGGCTGGACAATTCTAGAGCCTAGCAATCATGGTGCAGCTCCCTGAGGCACACAGGATACCCAGGGGCCGGAGGTATCCACGGAAAAGGACCTTAGGTGAAGGCACAGATGGCCAGCTTCCCCTCTGCCTCAACAGCTGGGCTCCCACACCTGGATAGAATCCAGGTCTGTAGCCTCAGCCCAGCCTCCACCTGCCAACCCTTGGGGAGCTGCAGGGCTGGCATCAGACACACCGGAGACTCCTCCCATTCCACCATGACCACTCAGCCCTGCCAGCTCCCTGCAGCGCCCCCAACCCGCTCCCGCCTCCCCACCCAGGCTTCTGCTCCTCCATGTGTGCAGTCCTGTGTCCAAGTTTGGGGTTAGTGTGGGAATCGGGCCTGACAGGCTCATTCGTTCCACAGATACATGCTGAGCCCCACCAGGGAGCCCCTCACCCTCCAGAGCCATGTCCAGGGTGGGATAGAAAGTAATCTGAGAAATAAGTCAATTACATAACATGTGAAGAGGGGAGGAACTGTGAAGGAAACACAGAGGGCACTGGAGGAGTGCAGGGAAACTCTGAGAAAGTGGCATTCCAGGACAGGTTGGTGAGGGAGGGGCCAGGCATGTCTCAGAGGTCAGAGAGTGCAGGAGACTTGGGTTGGCCTTTCTCTGAAAGACCGGCTACTGAGGGGAGTGGGCTGAGGAGTGGAGGCAAGAGGTTGATAGGCAAGCACTGAGGACAAGTGCTGGGTGGCAGGTGTAGAGATGGTGGAGGACAACCTCGGCTTATGGTCTGAAGGGGCAAGGCTGTGAGGGGTAAGTTTGAGGGCAAATGATGGACTTTTAATATAGCCCTGTGGCATTTTACAGAGTCCCCAGTGCCTCTCCCTGATGCCCCTCCTGCAGCCCAGCTCCTAGTCTCAAGGCTACAGAGGTGCAGGCATTCAGGTTGCTCTCTGCAGAGATAGGATTCCACAGGACAAGGAAAGTCCAGGCTATGTGCCAGTGAAGCAGTGCTATGTGTTTCTCAGGAGCCAAAGCCTTTAGTGCAGGAAAAAAAAATTAACAATGAAATATCTTTCATCAGCAATTTTTAAATGTCAGACATTCCTAGGACCAGGTCCTGGCTGGTGGTCTCTGCTGGCTCTGGATATCTGTCCACTCAGGATTGGGGGAGAGGGGTCAGTGAGCTCTAGGTCTGAGAACCAGGGCAGGTCTGGTCTTCACCCAGATGATTCAAGTCTGCTCTGCTCCTTTTCCTGTCTGCCTCTCCTGACCTGCTGCAGGCCCAGCTCCCTGGATGTGAATCCTCAGTCCACATGTGCTCTCTCTCAGGGGGTGAGCAAGGGGGACAGCTGTTTACCTGGTGAGCTGCTATGGGAATTATTTGGGATGAGAAACATGACAGCTGGGGGTCAGGCAACTGGTTGGGGTCCAGCTCTACCCTACTCACTCATATTGCCATGAGGGCCATGGAGAAGAAGGGGGACCACCTGGCCTGGAGTCTGTGCCCCTTCCAGGACCACATTCACAGCACTGCGGTGATGGGGTGTAGGCTCCAGGATGGGGCTCTCTAGTCCTGACCCTGTGCCTTCTGGCAGCACAGCACTGGGCCAGTTGCTGAACCTCTGTGTTCCTCAGTTTCCAAGCCTATTGAAATGGGGATACAGCAGCCATTCTCTGGTTGTCACATGACTGCAGGGAGCAAGAGTGTGCCTGAGGTGTGTGGCAGCTATTGGGGTGATATGGTGTCCAGAGATAGGCTGATACATGATGCCCCTGAACCCTCTCAGTTGATCCACATGAGCACCCTCACTTGTGAAAGAGAAATGAAGCCTGGTGATGGAAGGCCCTCACATGAGGGCTCATGGCACTGCTGGCCCTGGTGTCTAGGCCTGTAGTGCCCCCTTCTCTGGCTGACTCTCTCCTCAAGGGCCCCAGAACCCTGGCCAGCTGTCTCACCCTTCCTGCTGCCCAGCAATGGGGCTGCCTCAAATCCTACAGCCTGAACTGACCCTCCCTTCCATGCCCTGCCCCTTACCCAGGGCCCTTGGGATGCCCTTTCTGCCCATGGTGCCCTTCATAGTCCACAGATGCCCACCCTCCCATCCTGCCTCCACCAGCCATCCCAAACCACAAAGCCCCTCCTGACTTTACCCTCTGTGCCCTTTACCTTCTGTTCCATAGTCCCTCTGATCCTGCCATCTTTATAAGGTCACTTTCTATTTTTCCTTCCAGGCCCTGTTCATATGTCACCACCTACATGCAGTCAGCCTCGATTTCTCCACTCCCACCAAAAGATAGGGGTCTTTCTTGTGTCCCTCTATATACTTTGTTCATCCTCCACTGCTGCAATAGCCCACACCCCAGCCCAGGGGTTATGTCCAAGTACCCTCTGAGTCCCAAGTGCCAAGAAGGGAGGAAGTAGAGCAATGGGGTGGAGAGTTGTCTGAAAGGAGAGTGAGAAACAGAAGGAAGGCAAAGGTTGGGGGAAAAGAAATTAGAAGTTGGTGTTGGACAGATAAGGACAGAGAGAGAAAAGGGGAGACAGACAGTGAGGAGACAATGAGAGTGATAGAGACATAGAGGGAATCACACAGAAAGAGAAAATAGAGAGACAGAGACTCAGACAAGTGGGGGAGGGGGAGAGAGAGAGAAAGAGGAGGGAGATGAGACAAAGAGATAGAAGTGGGGAGAGAACTAGAGAAACTAAAGGGGAGGAGGAGGAGAGTAGTGGAGGGGGAAGGGATGGAAAGGGATATGGGAGGGAGGTGCAGGGTGGGGGTGGGGTGGAGGCCCTGGCGGTTAGGCTGTCTCGGGGGAACCCTGACCCCACCCCCTGCGCCCCGCTGCTCACCTCCCAGCCGCTCAGGTTTCAGGGCTTGGAGCGCAGGCAGATTCGGTAACAAATGCATGTGCATCGCATTATGAAGAAAGCCTTAAAAAGCCCTCGTTTATCGCTGTTTACGTTACATGATTGAGGGGAGAATTTGCCAAGACCAAAGGTTACTGCTGGTGTTTCTGTGACGATATTACCTCAAACTCAAGCAATTAGCGTCAAGGAATTGTGCGTTGTCTTTGCGAGGGCTTTCTTCAGTATGATGTGCGGGGGTGGACTTCCAGGCCACACAGCACGACCAGTGGAACACGCACATCTCCTGTTCTGCACAGACTTTCCGTGAACCTGTCCTGTCACCTGCATCGCTGAGTCTGGATTTCTCTTCTGTGGATGGGGAGGGGTGTGGATGAACTCAGACTCTAGGTCTCCCTGTTTTCGCTCTGTGAGCATGTGCCTTTGGCTTTTCTCCATAGCCTGTTTGTCTGATAAAATCCTTTCTTGAGACAATTACGGAAATGGCTTCAGCGGTAATTAGTAAACACTCTCCTGTCTTCCAAGGAGGACAGATGTGAGAAATCTGCCCTGCACCCCTCTCCTCAGCTTCCCAGGCCAGTCCTGGAGGTGGGGTGGGTGCTGGGAGGTGGGAATGGGCCTGGTGCCCTCAGATGTGGCCAGGCATGCCTCAGTTTCCTTAGCTGAAAGCAGGGTGATAATAGCATCTGTATGGTGCCATGAAGAGGGAATGGAAAGGATGCCAAGCACTTAGAACATTTTCTAGCACATAGGTGACATACATGAGTGTCTTTGTCACTGTCATACCCAGAAATCTTGAGGGACTGACCAGTGGAGCCTCAGGGGAGAAGGGAGCAGCAGACCCTCAGAGAGGAGAGAAGGGCAGGCACTCCGAGAAGGAAGGGAAAGCGACCAGAACCTGCTCTGGGGGGTGAGGGGTAGGGGTAGGGCCTTCTGCCACCTGCTTCCCATTGTGAATACCCAGGCACATTGCAAACCAACCAGCTGTAATCAATAAGTACTGCTACCTCATTCTCCATTATAGCACATCTCCAGCCTACCAGTCAGCAGAGATACCAGCTCTAAGGAGGCAACAGGCTGGACTGATGTTAACCTGGAAGATGGCAGCCAGGCCATAGGGCCCAACTCCGCTCTGCCCCGTATTCGCTATTGGCACCAAGCTGGGTTCCTCATCTGAAGAGAGCACTAACCCCTCCCTGGGGACTGTGGAAAGCTGTAGTAGGGAGCGCACCCAGGAGCATGGAACTGACCCTATGAGAAATGAAGCCCATGAACACTGACTCCAGGGAGGGCATCAGGTGAAGCCCAGGGGCCCCAGAGGAAACAGAACCACCTGGTTTTCCATGATGTCAGGGATGACCCCAAATAAGTGCCCTATCACTGAAACATTTGGGAAAAGCAGCATCCATGGGTTTTCAGTGGGGTTGGGTTGCCTCCTCTCCCTCCAGGAGGGTTTCTGGCTCCTCCCTGCAGAGGCACCAGGACAGCCCAATGGTCACACTCTTATACTTCACACAATTTCTGGTCCTCATGTGGTCCAGTGGCTTGAGTCAGCCACCCGGGAGGAGAGGACAGAGGTTACTGGGAGAGAGAAGTCCTGGCAGCTGTGTCCCAGCGTGCATCCTCAGAGACTTTGCCATGTGCAAAGTGCCCGTCCGGAGAGAGGGTCCTCCTAGTGGGTGGAGAATAGAACCATGAGCCAAACAGCCAGGGCTCAGCCTGCCAGAGAGACACACACCACAAGTCCTAACAACGAGGGGTCATCAGGCCTCTCCAAGCTAACTGCTAGTTATTTCCTCCTCCTGTTATTATCCCATTTTATAGATGAGAAAACTGAGGCTCAGGGGGGACATAATTGTGCGTTCCAGACTCAGATCAACATTTAGAGTTGCTGGATGAAATTGGGCCTTGTTGTTTCCATCCTGAGCCCCCAGCACCTAGTGCAGAGTAGGGTGCATCCTGGAAGCCCAGTCAGCACAGTCCTGTCCTCTCTGCCTTAGTTCCATGAGACCAGAATTGGGTACAGGGCCACTCCAGTCTGCATTATCCCCAACCTCTCTGCTTCGACATTTTCTGAGCCAGTGGGCAGTGATGCTGCAAGGCCATCACCCAGCAGGCCCTTACTTCCCACCAGGGAATTTCGGCTGGACCCACCATGTACTCTTGGGCCCTTCCTGTCCTTAGCTGCTCCTCTATACACTCCCAGTCCAGGACAGCCTCAGAGTCCCCAGCCCCTCCTTGGTCACTGACTGCAACCCTGTAACTCGAGGAGGCCCAGAGGGACCCCCGCAACCCATCACACCACTCCACTTCCACCTCCAGAGAGACCAGCTAATCCCTTAAGGTCGCAGCTCACCCTCAGCATAAAGCCCCCATTCTTCTCTAGCGTGGGGCTGGGGTGGGAAAATATTTTCCAAAGGTCAGTTTTCCAATTATACTTAAAATTCGAAAGTTCATTTTTTTTTTTTTTGCCTCCCCCCGGTGCAGCCGTGCTCTGCTAATTTCATAAAGATACCATTTAGCTGAGGTAGGTGGGATTCTGGGCATCAGAACAGCTTCCCAACGTCAACAGCCAGCCGTAACCGTAACCACCAACTTCCCATCATTTGTGGGGAAAAAAATGTTTCTCTCCCCAGAAATTATGGCCTGTAGGAATCAGACAACATCCCCCTTGCCTGGCGGGATTTTCTTACGTACTTAACTAAGCCACGTTTATAAAACCCTGCTCATGGGCTGTTGGGGACGCCCATGGATGTTGAGGCTGGCACTTCAGTGTGGGGTGATGCAGTTGAGCTCCCACTTTACCAGACAGTGGCCCCAGGATCTGGCATGCAGCTTCCAAGCTGGGACCCATGGGATCTAGAAGGCTGAACCTCTACTCAGAGGCTTGGGTATGAGTAAGAGCAGACCAGACAGGACCATATTGTCTATGTCTTCTGGGTGGAAACAGAATGTGAGTGCACAGGCAACAAATTTGGGACTTGGCTCAGATGCTCTTTCTGCCCTCTGCCACAGTTGATACAAAAGGGAACTTAAACCTAACCCCTTTCTCCACCCACCTATCCTTTTCTCACATTTCATTATCAACCCTGGCCAGGCCATACCCTTCCCTGGTCAAACTTTCCAGCCCCGACATGGCTCAGAGGAAGGGGGCTCTTCCTGGGCATAACATTGCCCATTGAGGGGCCTCAGACCCTTCTCTCTAAGAGGGAGTACCAAAGTCCATCTAAGGATAAATGAGGGATGTGGTAAGGACAGCTTCAGAAGCTGCTTGAGGGGAAGGGAAGCTAAAGGGAGCAGAAGGACTGTATCCATCGAAGAAGGGAGGCTTTTCCTGGGGTAGGAACTGCAGGTAAAGATGGAGTACCTCCCACCCCTGGGCTCTCACCCTCTGTGTCAGGCTGTCCAGGGTACCTTCAGGGGTGAAAAGCCCACACACCTGGCACAGCTGAGCTGAGCTAAGAAGTCAGCCAGCAAGAAGACAAAAGCATGGGACCCTTTCAGAGTATGGTCAGGCTCCAGCCCAGAGCTGGGGTGCAGGAAAAATGAGAGGTCTCTGTTCTGTGAGGTCTGGGGAGGATGCCACACAGGTGCTGTGAGGGGCAGGGGCATAAATGTGGGGTCTGGGTGTGCAGATGTGACCCCTCACTATGGGGCTAAGGGCCCCACTGGGTCCAGGTGGGTGCAGGAGGGAGACTTATGCCCAGTTTGTGAAGGAAGGGGCAGTGCCCCTCAGCTCCAGCTGATGAGCCTGGTGGCGCCAGCAAAGACAAATTTCAGGAGAAGCTGGAAATCTGGCTTTTGACGTGAAATACCCCAATATTCCAAGTTTGGCACCTATTTCATATCACTTCTCTCACTTCCCATCTTTGTCCTCGCCCCACACTCCAGCCACCTCTGTGGTACCCTGCTCTTGTCTCAGGGCCTTTGCACATGCTATTTCCTCTGCCTAGGACAGTCTTCATCCAACAATTGCACAACTGGTTCCTTCTCCATTCTTAGGGCCCTGACCACCCATTACTCCAGTTCATTGCTCTGTTTTGTTTTCCTCCCAGCCCTTTTTTTTTAATATTATATACTTATTGATTCATCTGCCTATTATTTGTCTCCTCACAAAGAATGAGGGCTCCTGAAGGCAGAAACCTGTCTGATTTATTCACTGCTTTGCCCTCAGTGCCTAGAATAGTGTCTGGTACATAGTAGGTGCTTAATGAAAGCCTGGTGAATGAATGAATGAATGAATATCATTCCCTATTCCTCCTGGGGCCCTGGGAACCTCCATCACTGGGTCCTGAACTGGGTTCCACAAGGAAGTTTCCCTCACCCCAGAGAAAGGAAGGGGCCCAACTTGGGGATGATGTTGCTGGAAGCCTTCCTGTCCTACCACTCTGACCCATTATCCTGTCTTGTTTTGCTTGCCGTTCATCATCTGAAATGACTGGGTATAAGAAGCCTGTCTGGTCAGCTGTCTCAAAGCAGAACTGGGCTTAGTACATCTGTGGGATGGTGAGGAGGTTCATGTCTAGGCATGGGCATGAGGGCTCCAGCGTGGATGATGATGTCATCAGGGCTGTGGGGAAGGTAAAGAGCTGGAAATTTATTATAGGGAGTTATTGAATGGTCTTTAGCAAATCCTGAGGGTGGAGGACTGAGAGAAATCTGATGGACAAAAGGTCCTCAGCTTCCAGGTGGTAAAGACATGTACGTATAAGACTCATTCCTTGGCAAGGTCTCTACATGTACAAATGTTCAAGGGCTCTAGATGATATGGTCCTGCCTTCAAAGAGCCAAGTTTCTAGAAAGGGAGATAGAAAGATGAATAGGATAAACAGTAATTTATTCTCCTATTTATGCATCCATTAATTCACCCACCATCTTTCCGCCCATCCACAACCACCCACGTGTTTATCCACCCACTTATCCACCCATTTACCCATTCATCCATCCATCCAGGGCTGTCCCTGAGCTTGGCCCCACTGGCCTCCTGAATACATGGACAGTTTCCTGTACTCACTCCTCCAAGATGAAAATTGCAAAGGGGGAAAGACAGAATTTCAGAGTCTGGACCAAATTTCTATACTGAAGCACCGAATGGAGAAGATGAAAGAAACAAGACTCATGGAGCATCTACATTATAGCATGGGCTGTGATAGGCACTTTGGAGAATCAGTTTCATCTGCTTCTCAAAACTGTCTGATGAGGGAGGGATTATCCTCTTTATTTTTCTTATAAGAAACTGGAGATCAGAGAGAATAAGTAGCTTACCTAAGTTCACAGAACTAAGCAAGTGGCTGAACAATTACTCCAGATGTAGCTCATTCTAAACTCCCAAACCTCCAGGGAGAGGGGAGGGATTCAAAGCAGCCTGCATGGATAGCTGTATTAGTCAAGCAGAATCTTTATTAAGCCTGCATTAGGATTTTTTTTACACCAGTATTAAAAATTAATATAAAGATAATACATGCATAACATTAAAATTGTAAATATAAAAGAACAGTAAGGAGTGATTCTCAACTTCCAGCTGCAGTCATGATGAAGTATTGAGTGTCAGATTTACCCTATCCCCACAAGCAACTACAAAACTAAACAAAGTAGAGCTGTGATTCTTGAGAGAAGGAAAACACACAAGAAAAGCTCTACGTTCTGGCTTCATAGTTGGGGGCCACTCACCAAACTGTGACACAGGGATGTAGAATGTAAACAGACAGTTCACTGGGAAGAAGAAACAGACTGGAGCTCAGGACTGCTGAGGTAGATGGAATTTGGGGGTAAGGTACTGGGAAAGAGGAAGCTGTGCAAAGATGTACCAGAATTCTGCATAGTAAACCTCAGATTCTTAGAAAAATATTGAGTTTTAAGTGTACAGGGCAGGACTCTGTCAAGTTTAGCAGAGAACAGCTATTGGGTGGTTGAGATATAAATGTAGATTCTGAAGGTTGTTTAATGGTCAGAGACATTGGAGGTCTGCCTACTGTAGATCCACCCTAAAATTCCTAAAATCAAATCTCAACAGGATCAAGTTCATCTGCCAGTTTTAACTGCCTGTTGGAAGACCAGTAAACACTCTTTAAAGAGAAATAACATCCAGGCTCAAAACAGCATAGCATCTACAATGTTTGAAATACAATAAAAAACTACTGGCCATGCGAAGACGCAGGAAAAGAGGACTCACAATCAGGAGAAAAAAAAATGTCGATGGGAACAGACACAGAGATAAAACATCCTAGATTGGCAGACAGAAACTTCAAATGATTATTATACTATACTATATTATATATTATACCATAGTCAAGAATTTAAAGTACAGTGTTGAGAGAAAAAATAAAGTAGAATTTTATCAGAAAAATGAAACTCTAGAAAAGAATCATCTGGAAATTCTAGAGCTGATAAATAAAATATTTGCAAAGTGAAATTCTCTAGATGGGTCTAATAACAATTTGGACAGTACAGGAGAAAAGACTGGTAAACCTGAAGGCAATAGAAACCATTCAACTGAAACATGTAGATAAAAAAAGACCTGAAAAATAAATAAACAGAGCCTCAGGATTGTGTGGAAAATATCAATTAGTCTAATATATGTGCAATTGAAGTCCTAAAAGGAGGGAGTGGGGGAGAGAGAGTTTGGGGCAGAAAAATATTTGAAGAAATAGTGGCAGAAATTTTTTGAAATTGGATCAAAATTATCGGCCTACAGATGCAGGAAGCATAATGGCACTCAAGTGGCATAAACAGAAAGAAAACCACACTAAGGCTCACATATTCAGATGGTTAATAAGCAAAGTAAAGAGAAAAATCTTAAACTCACTCAGACAAAAGATATATATATATATATCTTTATATTTATATAGATATAAAATGATATATATAAATCTTTATATTTATATATAGATATAAAATGATAAAAATACCACTGAGTTATCATCAGAAACAACAAAGCAAAAGAAAATAGAATTACATCTTTGAAATTCTGGGGGGAAAAAAACTGTCAATCTAGAATTCTATAGACAGCAAAACACCCCTTAAAAATAAATGAAAAATAAAGATATTTTCATACAAACAGAAGCTGAGAGAATTCAACATGAGGAGATTTGAAATGAAGTTCTTTGGACTAAAAAGAAATGATATTAGATGGAACCACATTTACACTTATAAATGAAGAGTGCCAGAAATGGTAAATATGTGGGAAAATATAAAACTTGAGAAAGAACATTACTTTGTAATTATGAGTAGATTCATCAGGAAAATATAGCTATTCTAAACATTAATGCACCTAGTAACAAAGACTCAAAATGCATACAAGTAAAAACTGAGAGAACTAAATACAAAAATAGACACACCAAAGAATATAGTTGTAGATTTGACCTCCCTTTCTGAGTAACTGATAAAAAAATACACAATTCAATCAGGATATAGGAAATCTAAACAACATTATAAATCAAGTTAATCTAATTGACATTTATAAAACACAGTACTGGAGAATATATTCAATACATTTTTTAAGTCAGCAAAACAAGTCTTACTTAAGAATAACTGAAATTATACAGCATATGTTCTTTGGCTACTTACATAATTAAATTAGAAATCCATAATTGTCAAGCAAAAGAAAATCCTCAAATCTTTAAAAGCAACATACTTTCAAATAACCCATTGGTTAAAGAGAAAATCACAAGGAAAATAAGAAAATTTATTAAACATTTATAGCTTTAAAGATTTATATAAAGAATGATCTGAAATCAATTATCTAAGTATCCATCTTAACAATTTTGAAAAAGAACAAGTTAAACTCAAAATAGAAAGAAGAAAATAATAAACATAATAACAGAAATCAATAAATATAAAATGAAAAAACATTCAATGAAATAAAAGTTGGTTATTTTAAACAACCAATAAAATTGGTAAAACCCTTAGCTAGGTCAATTAAAAGATAGAAAACACAAATTACCATTACTTCGAATGAAAGAGGAGATGCAATTATAAGTCCTGAAGATAATAAAAGAATAACAAAGGAATAATATGGACAACTTTATACCAGTAGATTAGACAATCTTGATGAAATTAGCAAATAACTTAAGCCAAAATTATCTCTCTCTCTCTATCCCTCTCCCCCCATCACACATAGCACACACATAGCACACACACAGAATAAACCTCAAAAGCCCTACACTTACTAAAAATTTAAAATTTCCCCACAAAGAAAACTATAGGCTTAGTTCATAATTATTCTATGTAGCTAACAAAATCTTAGTAACAAAACCAGTAAAGAACATTGGAAGAAAATAAAATTACAGACCAATATCTTTTAAGAATATGAACACAAAAAATTCTTAACATGTATTAGCAAGTCAATTACAGAAAAAAAAATGTGTGTGTGTGCACATGTGCCATGCATATGTTAATACCAGGAGTGCAAGGTTGGTTTAATATTCAAAAATCAATATAATTTTATGATAAAAACTCTAAGCAAGTGAGAATAGAGGGAACGTACCTCAACATAATAAAGTCCATATGTGACAAGCCCACAACTAACATCATACTGATTGGAGAAAAGCTGAAAGTGTTTCCTTAAGATTGGGAGCAAGGCAGAGTTGTCCACTCTCACCAATTTTATTCAACATAGTATTGGAAGTCCTAGCCACAGCAATCAGACAAGCAAAATAAATAAAAGGCACCCAAATAAAAAGGAAGTAAAACGGTCATTATTTGCAGATGATATACTATATAGAAAGAACCCTAAATATTCCACAAAAAAAACTACTAGAGTTGATAAATGAATTCAGTAAAGTAGGAAGATACAAAGTTAATATTCAGAAATCAATTGCATTTTATACACTGTTAACTGTCAGAAACAATCCCATTTACAACTGCATCAAAAAAATAAAATACCTAGAAATGAATTTAAAACCAAGAAGGTAAAAGACCTGCACTCCGAAAATTATGACATTGAAGAAAGGAATTGAAAAAGATACAAATAGATGGAAGCATATACTATGGATAGGAAGAATTAACACCATTAAAATGGTCATGCCTAGCAAAGCAATCTATAGATTCAATGCAATCTCTATCAAAATACCAATGGCATTTTTTCCACAGAACTAGAAAAACCCTAAAATTTATAGGGAACCACAAAAGACCTCAAATAGCCACAGCAATCTTGAAAGAGAACAAAGTCAGAAATATTATGCTATCTGATATCAAGCTATACTATAAGCCTACAGTAACCATAATAGCATGGTACTGGTATAATAACAGGCACATAGATCAATGGGGTAGAATAGAGAGCTCAGAAATAAACCTATGCCTGTATTGTCAATTAATATATGACAGTGGAGGCAAGAGCATACAATGGGGTAAAGAGAGCCTATTCAATAGATAGCATTTGGAAAATTCAAGAGATACATGAAAAAAAAATAAAACTAGACCTCCTTTTCACATCAAATATAAGAATAAATCCAAAATGGTTTAAAGACTTAATTAAATGTAAGACTAGAAACCATAAAAATCCTAGAAGAAAAGAAAGGAATAAACCCTCTGACATTGCTCTTAGCAATATTTTTTTGACATCACTCCTTGGGCAAGAGAAACAAACGAAAAAATAAACAAATGGGACTACATCACACTAAAAAAGTTTTTTATAGCAAAGGAAACCATCAACAAAACAAAAAGTTAATGTACCAAATAGGAGAACATATTTGCCAATGATATATCCAGTTAGGGGTTAATATCCAAAATTTATGAAGAACTCATATAATTCAACACCAAAAAACAAAAACAAAAAGAGATGATCCAATTAAAAAGTGGGCAGAGGGCCTGAATAGACATTTCTCCAAATAGAACATACAGGCGGCCAATAGATATATGATAAAAGGGTCAATGTCACTGTTACCAGAGAAATGCAAATGAAAATTGCAATGAGATATCACCTCAGACCTGTCAGAATGACTATTAATAAATCAACAAACAGCAAGTGCTGGTAAGGAGAAAAGTGAAGCTTCATGCACTCTTGGTGGTAGTGCAGATGGTGCAGCCACTAATGAAAACACTATGGAGGCTCCTCAAACAATTAGAAATGGCACTGCCTTATTATCCAGTGTTTCCTCTTCTGAGTATATATTTGGAAGACCCCAAAACACTAATTTGAAAGGATATCTACACTGTTATGCTCATCATAGCATTATTTACAATAGCCAAGATAGTAAATTAACCCAAGTGCCCATCAGTAGATGAGTGGATAAAAAAGTGGTGGTACATATATACAATGGAATATTACTTAGCCATAAAAGGATGAAATCTTACCATTCACAGCAACATGGATGGACCTAGAAGATATTACGCTAAGTGAAATGAGTCAGACAGAGAAAACCCTTTTGCACTGTTTGCGGGAATGCAGACTGGTGCAGACACTGTGGAAATCAGTGTGGAGATACCTCAAAAAATTAAAAATAGATTTGATTTTCAAACCAGCAATCCCACTTCTGGGAATATATTTGAAGGAACCCAAAACACTAATTCAAAAGAACATAAACACCCTTATGTTATTGCAGTGTTATTTATAGTCGCCAAAATATGGAAGCAGCCCAAGTGTCCATTAATAGATGAGTGGATAAAACTATGGGACATTTACACAATGGAATACTGCTCAGCTGTAAAAAAGAAGAAAAATTTACCCTTTGCAACAGCATGGATGGACCTGGAGAACATTATGTTAAGTGAAATAAGCCAGTCAAAAAAAGACAAATATTATTTCACACATATGTGGAATCAAATGAACAAACTGAACTAACAAGCAAAACAGAGACAGACTCATAGATGGAGAACAGATGACAGCTAGTAGGGGTGGGTAGGGGAAGTTAGGGGGTAGAGGGATTGAGCAAAAAGGAAAAAGGACTCATGGACATGGACAACAGTGAGGTGATTTCTGGAGGAAAGGGAGTATAAGGGACTAACTGATAATGGAAAAATATAATAAAAATATTTTCTAAATAATAAAAATATTTTAAATAAATAAATAAATACCATATGATTTCACTTATATGGGGAATCTAAAGAACAAAATAAATGGTCAAATAAAACAGAAACAGATTCACAGATACAGAGAACAAACTGAGGATTTCCAGCTGGGAGAGGGGTTAGGAGCTGGGTGAAAATGGTGAAAAGATTAAGAAGTACAAAGTGGTAGTTACAATATAATCATGGGGATGTAAAGTACAACATAGGGAATATAGTCAATAATATTGTCATAACCATGTATAGTGTCAGGTGGCTATTAGACTTATTGGGGGTATCACTTTGTAAATTTTAGCATTGTCTAATAACTATGCTGTACACTTGAAACTAATATAAAATAATATCAAAGGTCAACAATAACTGAAAAATAAAATTTAAAAAATTTTTAAAAATCAATGTAATTTACCACAAAAACAGAATGGAAAAAATGTCATATGATCACCTCAATAGATGAAGAAAAACATTTAAAAATTCAACATCTATCTAAATCCCATGATATAGGTAGAAAAACTCTTAGCAAATTCTAGGAATAGAGGAAAGTTTTCTCAACCTGATATAGGATATCTACAGAAAACCAATAATTAGCATCACACATAATAGTGAAAGATTCACGTTTAGCTTCTTAGGTTGAGAATAAAGTAAGGATGTTTGCTCTCATTTCTTTTATTTAATATTGTACTTCAGGTTATATCCAGTGCAAAAAGGCAAGAAAATAAAAATAAAATACACACAGATTGGAAAGAAGGAAATAAAAGAAATCTTTATTTGCCGATGACATTTGTGTACAAAGTTCTAAGGAATTTACAAAAAAAATCTACTGGAAATAATAAATGAATTAAGCAAGGTTTCATGATACAAGATCATCATACAAAAACAATTACACTTCTGTAGAATCTAACCAAAGAACAACTGAAATATGATTCTTTAAAAAAGCAATTTTACGTACATATCATCAAAATGTACAATTACTGGGGGAAACCTAACCAAAGCTGTGCTAGACCTCTAACCTGAAAATTATAAAACATTGCTATGAAACTAAATCATTGAGAAATAACTAAATAAATTTAGATATATACTACATTCAGTGAAAGACAACATTATTAAAATGTTGCTTCTCAGAGGAATCTATAGCATTAATATGGTTAATGCAAATCTCAATCAAAATCTCAGCAGCCTTGTTCTTAGAAACTGACAAGTTTATTCTAAAAATCTATATAGAAATGTGAAGGACCTAGAATATCCAAAGCCATTTTGAGAAAGAAGTAAAAATTGATAGACTCATTATGGTACTGGCATAAAGATAGGCAAACTGAATAATGGAATAGAATATAGTCCAAAATAGACACGCCCTTATAGAGCTAACCATTTTTTGACAAGAGCTCTAAAGCAACTGAATGGAGATAGGAAACTCTTTTGACACATGGTTCTAACACAATTACATTTTCATATGGGGGAAAAATAATCTTAACTCTATCACAAAGTATATACCAAATTAATCCAGATAAATCAGAGACCTAAATATAAAAACTAGAATTGTAAAGAGATAATTAGAACTTGAATAAATAATAAAAGAATATTGTTGCAATTTTGAGACAGGCAAAGTTTTCTTAAAGAGAACACAGAAAGCACTAACTTAAAAAAATAATTGGCACATCATTAATTTAAAAACTTATTTTTCCTCATCAAAAGATGACAGTAAGAAAATGTATGGATAAGCCATATGTTAGAGAATATACTGAATTTCTTTTTATTTCTTTCTTTCCCCTCCTCCCTCCCATCCTTCCTCCCTTCATTCCTTCCTTCCTTCCTTACTTCCATCTATCTAATTTATATCTCACCCTCAGGACTGACTTGTATCTAGAATATATAAAGAACTTCCACAACTCAAAAATAAACATACAATTAAAATGGCCTTGGAAAGATAAGTCATGAAAAAAGATATCCAGATAGCCAATAGGAGCATAAAAAGTGTTCACCACTATAGGAACATGAAAAGTATCACTCTAAAACCAACATGAGGTACCACAACTACACACCCACCTAAAGTGGCTGAAGTTTAAAAGAGTGACAATGCATATATAAGTGAAGGTGTGCAGCAAGTGCATACTTCATACAAAGCTGTTAAAAATGTCAAATAGTATAATCACTTTGGGGAGTGTTTTGGTAATTTCTCGTAAAGTTAAAAGTACATTTACCGTATGATCAGCCCTAGTTTTCTAGGTATTGGCAAAGGGAAAATGAAATTATGTATCCATCCAAAGATTTGTATGCAAATGTTTTTTTATTGTATTTTTATATCATGTTCATTCTATTACAGTTGTTGTAATTTTTCCCCCTTTGCCCTCCTCCACCCCTCGCACCCTGCCCCCATCTCCCACAGTCAATTCTGACTCTGTTGTCCATGTCCATGGGTCATTCATGCATGTTCTTTGTTTAGCCCTTCTCCTTCTTTCCATCACTGTCCTCCTTCCCGATCCCCTCTGGTCACTTTCAGTCTGCTCCATGTTTCCTGGCCTGTGGTTTATTTTGTCCATTAGTTTATTTTGTTGAAAGAGTCTACTTATAAGTGATATCATATGGTATTTGTCTTTCACCAACTGGCTTATTTCACTTAGCACAATATTCTCCAGTTCCATCCATGTAGTCACGAAAGGTACAGTTCCTTCTTTCTTTCTTTTTTTTTTATTTTTAATGCAGAGTGATTTTATTTATTTATTTTTAAATGTCAAAATCCAGTATAAGATATTTAAAAACTTAAGTCCATTATAAAGTCTCAGCAATCATGACACCTGCACAGAAATAATCAAGTAAATCAATTAAATAAAATGAGCATAATAGAAACAAATGTATATATCTAACAATGTCATATAAGAATAACTTGATATTTCAAATTAATGGGGAAGATAAGGCTTAGTCAACATATAAGGTGCATGGATCACTATTACTTGAAATAAAACAAATATAGATCCCTATTTCACACATTATATAAGAAATATTCAGGTGAGTTAAAAATCAATATGTAAAATCTAAGGAGTTTTAGTAGAAAATTCAAAATAACATTTTTTTACCCAGAAGTAACATATTCAAACCCAGAAACTATAAAGTAAAATCTTGACAATATGATTATATTAAACATTTAAGACTATATGGTAATGTTCATGCAAAAAAAAAGTTAAAGGACAAGTAATAGAATAGGAAAGTATTCACAACACATCTATAAAAGGGTTAATTGTTTTTTTAGGGAAAAAATTTGAGAAACATTTAATCAAAAAAATGGATAAAGAATAACAAAAAGTTATTTAAAGCTTTTTTTAAAATAATAGACATAGGCAAGAAATATACTAAAAAAGGTTTAGTTTCAACAAATAGTAAAGTAACACATCATTGTCACAATCAGATTAATAAGTGTTAAAAATATTGGTAATATCAAGTATTGGCAACTGTGAATGGAACTGGGTATTCATACACTCTTTTTCTTCATCTTCTTATAGCAGTCCCTTTAGCATATTTTGCAATGCTGGTTTGGTGGAGGTGTATTCTTTTAGCTTTCTTTTGTCTGAGAAGCTCCTTATTTTGCCTTCCATTTTAATTGAAAGCCTTGCTGGGTAGAACAGTCTTGGTTGCAGGCCTTTGCTTTCCATGACTTGGAATATTTGTTGCCATTCCCTTCTGGCTTGCAGTGTTTCTGTTGAGAAGTCAGCTGCTAGCTGTACCAGGGTTCCCTTATACGTTACTACCTCTTTCTCCCTTGCTTGCTTTAGGATTCTCTGTTTGTCTTTAATATTTGCCATTTTAATGATCATGTATCATGGAGTGTGCCTCATTGGATTCCTCTTGAATGGGACCCTCTGTATTCCCTGGACATGTGTGACTCTTTCTTTCCTCCAATTAGGGAAGTTTTCCATCATTACCTTTTCCAGCAGGTTCTCTATCCCTTGTTTGTCTCCTTCTCCTTCTGGTAGCCCTATTATATAGATATTGTTATGTTTCAGGTTGTTCTTCATTTCCCTAAATGCCTCTTCATTCTTTTTGAGTCTTTTTTCATTTTCTTGCTCTTTCTGGGAGCTTTTTTCTACCTTGTCCTCCAGCTCGCTGATTTGGTGCTCAGCTTCATCTAGCCTGCTTTTGATACCTTCTACTGTGTTCTTTAATTCAGAAATTGTATTCTTCATTTCTTCTTGCCTCTTGTTGACAGTTTCTCTGTGCTTTTTCATGCTGATATAGTTTGCAGTAAGTTCCTCATAGTTTCCCTTGTTTTTTGTAATTCTCTCTGAGCTCACTGAGCTCATTGAGCTTCCTTAGAACAATTGTTTTGAACTCAATATCTGACAGTTTACTTGCCTCTATTTCATTTAGTTTTCTTCGTGGGGATTCCTCCTTTCCCTTCAACTGGAGTGTGTTTCTTTGTTTTCCCATTATTTGTTAGACTCTTCTTTTTTGCTTCTGCTTCTTAAATTGATCTGTCTTGATATCCTGACTTTGTGGTGTGAACTTTTATGGTAGGAGACTGCTGGGGTTTTTTTTCTTCCTGGATCTGCCTCTGATAATGTCAGATGTTGATCCTGTCTGACCTTAGGCAGTTTGTTCTGAGACATCCAGGAATCTACTCTCTGTGGCTGTCTCCTTCGGTGGTTAATCTAGTCACTCTGCACTCAGCAGGCTGGCTTAGAGATACCAAAAGGCAGGGCAGAGTCCCTCCTAGGGGCAGGGTTATTGGATCCTCTCCCACTGCTGTCACTCAGGGGAGTGGTCTGTCTGAGCCAGACAGCGGCTGCCATATGGGGGAGGAGTCAGTACCAGGATACCCCAGGCTACTTTCTCAGTTCTCTCCCTAAAACCTCATTTCCCAGTCTCTTCTCAGGCATCTCCAGCCCACTCAGCTCCTGCCTTTGCCAGAGACCAGGATAAGTGGCTGCAAACAAAAATTTATGTGTTGGCCTTTTAAATGGCTCTTCGTGTCTCCAGCTGCCCATCTCTGGCAGAGAGCAACTCTGCTGCTTTTCACAGCTGGCTGTTATCTGTGTACGTTGTGGACTCTGGTGCTGGAGGCTGGAGATCCCTGCTGATCGTTTAGACCCCGCTCTTCTCAGGGGGATCCAACTGGCCATTTCAATATCCTTCTCGTGCTGCTGCCTGTGGGTGCCCCACCCACCTTCTCAAGTCTCTTCCACCCTCCTTACCAGTTAGGTTGTGCTAAAGCTGATTCTTCTGTCTGTTGAGGTTACAAGGCTCCTCTCTGGCTATTGTTCAGTTGATTGTTCTAAGTGATTTCTCCACAATTTAGTTGTAATTCCGGGTTGGTTCTAGGAGGAGGTCAGTATGACTTCCACTCACTCCTCTGTCATCTTGATTTCCCACAAACGTTAAAAGAAGCTTTATTAGTAACTTCCCCAACCCGGAAGCAACCTAGATGTCCATTGACAGGGGAATAAAAATAATTTTTTGATACACCCATACAGTGGACTACTATTCAGCAATAGAAGTGAATTCACTGCTGGTACATGCAGCAAAATGAAGGAATCTCAAAATCATTGTGTTGAATGAAAAAACACAGACACAGAAGACTAATGCATAACTCCATATATATGAGGGTGTGAAACAGGATTTGTGGGTATAGGACTGCATCCACTACAGCAGCATTTCAAACCCTCTCTGCATCTTGTCTTTACCACATCACAATATGTCATGGTCTGTATCAACATATTGGGATCTGCCCCTTTCTCTTTATCAACAGCTTGACATTTCATTTGATGGAAGGAGCATGAATTATTTACCCAGCTTGCTATTTGAAGACACAAATTGTTTCCAACTTTTTGTTCTCATAGCACCACTACAGTGAAGTTCCTTGCACAAGTCTTATGCATGTCAACAAGTCTATCCAGCTGGAGCACAGATTCCTAGAATGGACTCTTGGGGTCAAAGAAATACATTAGTTTTTTATTGGGCATGCAGAACACAGCCTCAAGATTTCTAGGGAAAAATGGCTTTCCTGGGTCATCGTAAGTTACACCAATGGCCCTAAGTCCACATCTTCCCCTATGGGCAGGTGTTAGGATCACTACCACCCACCTAAGATAATTCTAGTAGCTTCAGGTGACAGCTGAAGTGTGCTGGTACTTGTCTCTGGCCCTGGTCATACCATGTGTCAGGTCTCAAGGTGTTCCTGATTACTTACAAGTCAGCAGGTAGAAAAATAATTGGGAAAAATATGCCCAGGACAGAGCTTTGTCTGAACACCAAAGGGGGCAGAGATGGGTCCTTTACCCCAGGGACAAGGCAGCCAGAGCCCACATGTGAGCCCTTTCTGCCAATTCTTCAACCATTTTGGGTCTCAAGATTGGAGCAGTAGCTACAAAAGCAAAGACCTTCCTGCACCAGGAATCATGGATCAAAACCTTAATGTGCTTGAGTGGTACCTCCTGATCTTTCTCTTGTTGCTAGCCTCCACACTCATCTCTAAGTATAATCCTAATTTCTCAAACCCTAGCCTTTCAATCTACCCTCCATATCCTTCTAAGACAACCATTCTTTATGATAAAAAATATTATAACATTAAATCATGAAAATATTTCTGCTTCTGACCAAGATGGAGTAACAGAATCCAGTTTTTTACCCTCATACCCAAAACAACCAAAAAAATAGAAAGATGGTTGAAGAAATGGTTTTTCAAGATATTGGAATTAGGCAATAAATGATAATAATCTCCAAGGGCCATAAAATGGAGGTGAGCCCTGTAATTACTTCAGTTTACTGCCTTTTAGAATTTCTAGGATACAGGGAGAGAGTCTGGTGGTCTCAGTGACCTGAGAGACAAAGCTGAGAGTCTGGGGAGGCCAAATGGAGTTATAGGACAGAGTATTGGGGAGTAGAGACCTGCACAGAGAGAAAGAGCTCTAAAGAACTGCAAAGGCCCTCTTCAAGTGTGCAGCAGAATATGGATCAGCACATGCATGTTGAAGAACTATTGAAGAATGAAAAAAGAGAGTCCTAGAAGAATTAGAGGTAATGATGCTAAGTACTCACACAGGGTCAGGAACAGTACCTGTTTCCACCAACCAAATTGGAAAACCTTACAACTAACAGGGCACTGGGCAAAACACACAGATAAGTCTTGCCTGTGTAGGGAGTCATTTGCCCTACACTGAGTGCTGTTCTGGCCACACCCAATAAATCTTAAAAACAAGACCTCAGATCATCAAACTGTTCCAAGTAACTTAACTGTGTTCCAGAATGAAGCTCAATAATAATTGTAGGAATACAAAATTACTCAGCACCCAACAAGGTAAAATTCATAATTCCTGGAACTCAATAAAAAATTACTAAGAATGAAAAGAAGCAGAAATATATAACCCATAATGAGCAGAAAAGTCAGTTCATCAAAACTGATTAAAAAGTGACACAGATATTAGAATTAGCAGATAAGAATATTAAAAAGTTATTGTAATTGTATTCTATAGTTTTAAAAGTTAAGTAGAAACATAAAATACTTAAAAAGACCCCAAACCAAACTTCTTTTAAAAAGAAAAATAAAGTTGGAGGATTAACACTAGCTGATTACATGCCTTATCAAAGAACTACAGTAATTAAAACAATGTGGAATTGGCACAAAGATAGTAAATACATTGATGGAACAGAATAGTAGATAAATTAGCTCCTAAATTAGCATTAGCTCCTAAATACATAAGTATAATTAGTGGACTTATAAAATGGTCAAAGACCATTCAGTAAAGAAAGGGATAGTATTTTCAAACAATGACGCTGAAACAACTGGAAGTCAAAAGGCTAAAAAAATTGAATTTCAATCTAAAACATATCTAAAATTGAACTCAAAATTAATCGCATATTTACATGTAGACCCAAACCATAAAACTGAAAGAAGAAAACATTAAGATAAAACTTGTCATAATGGGCTAGGCAAAAAATTATTAGCTACACCACCAAAAAGCAGCATCCACATAAAAACAAATTGACAGCTTTAACTTCACCAAAAATGAAAGCATCTGCTTTGCAGCAGATACTTTTATGAGGATAAAAAGAAAAACTACAGACTATGAGAAAAACTTTATGAAATATATATCTAATAAAGAATATAGTTAATAAGAAATTCTTAAAACTCTCCCTGTCCAGGTGGCTCAGTTGGTTGACGCTTAGTCCCATTAACCAAAAATTTGCGGGTTTGATCCCTAGTCACAGTTTATATGGGAAGCAACTGATGTTTCTCTGACATCAGTGTTTCTCTCTCTCCTTTCCTCTGTCTCCAAAATCAATAAACATATACTTGTGTG
Source organism: Pteronotus mesoamericanus (assembly GCF_021234165.1). Lineage (NCBI taxonomy): Eukaryota > Metazoa > Chordata > Mammalia > Chiroptera > Mormoopidae > Pteronotus > Pteronotus mesoamericanus. Next base: position 9,317,080 of record NW_026555304.1, on the reverse strand, counting down.
AGAACTTAAAAAAAAAGAAAGAAATTCTCAAAACTCAGTAAAAATAAACCCAATTTAAAAGTGGGCGAAAAGCTCTGGACTGGTGTGGCTCAGTTGGTTGGATTATTGTCCCATAAGACAAAGGGTCAGGGTTATGGGTTCGATTCCTGCTTAGGTCACATGTCTGGCTTGCAGGCTTCTTTCCATTTGGGGTGCATGCGAGAGGCAAGCAATTGATGTTTCTCTCTCTCATCGATGTTTTTCTTCTTCTCTCTCTCTCTCTTCCCTTCTCTCTTAAAGTCAGCGAGCATATGTTGGGTGAGGATATAAAATAAAATAAAATATATGAAAATGGGCAAAAGCTTTGAACAAGCACTTTACCAATGAATATATATGAATAGTAAGAAAGCATATGAAAAGATATCCAGCATCATCAGTCATCAGAAAATGCAAGCAAAAAACACAAGGAGACTTAATTACACACCAAATAGAATGACTAAAATTAAAAAGTCTAAACATGCTATAAAAAAAAAAAAGACTAACCACAGACTGAGAATGTAGAGGAACTAGGACTGGTGGGAATATAACATGTTACAAACACTTTGGAAAACAATTTGATAGTTCATTAAAAAGTTATAATGAAATATAAGTATGAGGAACTCAGTGAAACTCACTCACCAGAGAAAAAAGCAAATCCGGTAATGGTCACTTTAAAAAAGCAATTATTTAAAGTTTCTGGAAATTGGCCAAAGGGTATATAACAAATGAAGAAACATTTATTCAAGAAAACATTCTAAAAGTTGGTAAGAACAATAAGAATCTGGTATTTAAGCCATGGCTCATTCCTTCTCTCTTTCCCCACCCTCAGCTTAATGTAAGTTCCATGGGTGAGTGTGACCAAGAAGATGATGCTCCTTTTCCCTTTAGCACCAAATCAAACCTTATTGTACCTCACTGAGAAGGGCAAGCCACCAGCATTTCTAATCCCTTCTAACTCCCAGTTAAAGAATTCCCAGTGAGTGGCTCAGTGGATTGAGTGCCAGCCTGTGAACCAAAGAGCCATTGGTTTGATTCCCAGTTGGGGCACAAGCCTGGGTTATGAGCCAGGTCTCCAGGATGGGGCACATTAAAGGCAAACACACACTGATGTTTTTCTCCCTCCGTTCCCCTCTTTTTAAAAATAAATAAATAAAATCTTTAAAAAAAGAATTCCTGGTGATGGTCACTGAATGGTCAGGAGCTTCCTTCCTCTACCAAGCCCTCACCCATAAGACAGAAGCTCTACACTAGCACAGAAGACCAAGAATACAAGGGTCCTAACCACCCTTGCCCTATCTTAGGGCAGAGTTGCCAGACCAAGAAAATAAAGTCCTAAAGACCAGAGGTTACTGCTCCATTCAGGGCCCAGAGTAGTGAGTCAGAAACTGCCTGGGAGAAGAGGCAGCCCATAAGAAAAGAGAGCCCCAAAGAAACTGACATTATTTGAAAAAGAACATGAAGAAATTTGGTCCTAAGGCTGCTCTCAAAAATGATAGCTCCATGAATCAAGATGGTGGAGGAGTGAGTGGAAGTCACACTGACCTCTTCCTAGGACCAATCTGGAATTACAACTAAATTGTGGAGAAATCACCTGGAACAAACAACTGAACAAGAGCGAGAGAGGAGCCTTATAACCTTGGAGATGGAAGAGTCGGCTTTAGTGCAATCTAACTGCTAAGGAGTGTGATATAGACTCGAGAAGGCGGGCAGGGTGCCAGAAGGATACTGAAAGGGCCAGTTGGATCTCCCTGAGAAGAGTGGGGTCTAAACCAAAAGCGGGGATCTCTAGCCCACAGCACCAGAGCCCAAAAAGTACACAGAAAACAGCCAGCTGCGAAAAGCGGCAGGGTTGCTCTCTGCCAGAGACTGGCAGCTTGAGATGCAAAGAACTGTTTAAAGAGCCAATGCATACATTTTTATTCTCAGCCACTTACCCTGGTCTCCAGCAAAGGTGAGGCAGAGTGGGCTAGAGATGCCTGAGGAGAGACTGGGGAAGGAGGCTTTAGGGAGAGAACTGAGAGACTAGCCAGCGGGATCTCTACTGACTCATCCCCCATGCAGCAGCTGCCATCTTACTCAGGCAGCAACCACTCACCCCGAGGGGCACCAGAGTCAAAGGATCCAACAGCCCCACCCCCAGCTGATATTCTACCCCGCCCTGTGCTGTCTAAGCTGCCTGCTGAGTGCAGAGTGGCAGCCATAGACAGTACACCCCTGGCTAAAGGGGGCGTAGACAGAGCTGGTGACACTGAGGAGAGACTTGGGGCGGAGGCTTTGGGGAGAGAATGGAGAGAGTAGCTGGCAGGATCCCAGTGCAGACTCCTCCCCTATATGGCAGCAGTGTGAGAAGACCCAATAACCCCACCCCTAGGAGGGACTCCGCCCCGCCCTGAGCTGTCTAAGGCGGCCTGCAGAGTGCAGAGTGAATAGATTAAGAGCTGAAGGAGACAGCCAAAGACAGCAGATTACTGGAAGTCTCAAACAGACTGCCTAAGGTCTGACAGGGATGACATCTGACATCATCAGAGGCAGATCCAGAAAATAAAAAAAGCGGTCTCCAACCATAGCAGTTCACATCACAAAGTCAGGGAGTGAAGACAGATCAACTTAAGAAGCAGAAGCAAGAGAAGAGTCTCTATCAAATGGGAAGACAAAGAAATAACCACCCCACTCGAAGGGAAAGAAGGAATCCCCACAAAGAAAACTAAATGAAATAGAGGCAAGTAAACTGTCAGATATTGAGTTCAAAACAATTGTTCTAAGGAAGCTCAGTGAGCTCAGAGAGAATTACAAAAAACTCCAAGGGAAATTATGAGGAACTTACTGCAAACTATATCAGCATGAAAAAGCACATAGAAACTATCAACAAGAGGCAAGAAGAAATGAAGAATACAATTGCTGAATTGAAGAACACAGTAGAAGGAATCAAAAGCAGGCTAGATGAAGCTGAGCACCAAATCAGCGAGCTGGATGACAAGGTAGAAAAAAGCTCCCAGAAAGAGCAAGGAAATGAAAAAAGACTCAAAAAGAATGAAGAGGTATTAAGGGAAATGCAGGACAACCTGAAATGTAATAATATCCATATAATAGGAATACCAGAAGGAGAGGAGGATGAGGAAGGGATAGATAACCTGTTAGAAAAGGTAATGATGGAAAACTTCCCTAATTGGAGGAGAGAAAAAGTCACACAAGTCCAGGAAGCACAGAGGGTCCCCATTCAAGAGGAATCCAATGAGGCACACTCCAAGACACATCATCATTAAAATGGCAAATATTAAAGACAAACAGAGAATCCTAAAGCAAGTAAGGGAGAAAGAGGTAGTAACACATAAAGGAGCCCGGTACAGCTAGCATCTGACTTCTCAACAGAAACACTGCAAGCCAGAAAGGAATGACAAGAAATATTCTGAGTAATGAAAAGCAAAGGCCTGCAACCAAGACTGCTCTACCCAGAAAGCCTCTCAATTAAAATGGAAGGCAAAATAACTATTTTCCCAGACAATAGAAGACCAAAAGAATACACCTCCACCAAACAGGCACTGCAAAATATGCTAAAGGGAATGCTTTAAGATGAAGAAAAAGTTTCTATGAATACCCAGTTCCATTCACAGTTGCCAATACTTGATATTACCAATATTTTTAATTCTCATTAATCTGATTGTGACAATGATGTTATTTTAATTGTTCCTGTACTATTTGTTGAAACCAAATCTGTTTTACTATATTTCTTGCCTATTTCTATTATTTTTTTAAAAAAAGCTTTAAATGACTTTTCGGTATTCTTTATCCATTTATTGATTAAAAGTTTGTAGAACTTTTTTCCCTTAAAAAAAAAAACCTACTAACCATGTTTTAGATGTGTTGCAAATACTTTTCTTTTCTATTCCTTGTCCTTTTACTGTTTTATATGTATATTACTATATAGTTATATGTATATTACTATATAGTTAAATGTTTAATATAGTCATATTGTCAATATTTACTTTATAGCTTCTGGGGTTGAATATTTTACTTCGGTCATGAAAAATATTAGTTCTATTTTCTTCTAAAACTCCATAGATTCTACCTATTGATTTTTAACTCACCTGAATATTTCTTGTATAATGTGTGAAATAGGGCTCTATATTTGTTTTATTTCAGGTAATAGTGGTCCACGGACCTTATGTGTTGAATAAGCCTTATTTTACTCATTATTTGAAATATCAAATTGATCATACATATATTAATCATATATATACATTTGTCTGTAGAATGCTCATTATATTTCATTGATCTACTTGATTATTTTTGTGTTGGTGTCATGTTGGTTTAATTGCTGAGACTTTATAATGGTTTTAAATTTTTTAAATATTTTATAATTAAGTCTGACATTTAAAAAAATAAATAAAATCAATCTGCATTTAAGAAGGAAAGAAAGAGAGATGGAACTCCTATCTTTTGCGACAACATGTATGGAACTGGAAAATATTAAGCTAAGTGAAATAAGCCAGTTGATGAAAGACAATTACCATATAATTTCACCTATAAGTGGACTCTATTCAAGAAAATAAACAAATGAACAAAATAAATGAACACAGGCACAGAAATATGGAGCAGACTGAAAGTGACCAGAGTGGAGGGGGAAAGAGGACAATGGTGGAAAGAAGGGGAAGGGACTAGACAAAGAACATGTATGAATGACCCATGGACATAGACAACAGAGCGGGAATTGACTATGGGAGCGGGGGGGTGGGGGTGGGCGTGGGATGGGTGGAGGGGAGTAAAGGGGAAAAAATTAAGACAACTGTAATAGAATAAACATGATTCATAAATTTAAAAAAAAAGCAAGTAGAAAAAGAATGATAGCTCCTCTGCATTAAGATAAACAAAGTAACCATAGGTCATCTAGTTTACCAGAGAGAACCAGAGAAAGAGACAGCCAAGAAGACACCCCCCACCCCAACCCAAGGGCAAAGCAAACCTCAAAGACTGGCCTCAAAATCTACTCTTGTCCAAATGTAATTATATCAGACTGTTGAGAATTGCATGCCCCAGGGCATTGTCAAAAACTATGAAACAATTGGTTGGTGGTGCCTAAAGGATGAAGAGTAATACCAAATGAAGAAGACAGCCTAACAGAGAAATCAGGGAAAGAGACTATCAAAGGGAGCCTTGCTGAAACCACTGTCACTCCAGGGTAACTGTGTA